>NC_081556.1:0-1219663 GCF_963082655.1 Stomoxys calcitrans | reverse complement strand
CTTAAATGTTAATTTTGTTAATTTTGCTATTAAACTACCGAGGAGATAAATTTCTTATAGCGTGATAGCGTGACTTTAACAGAGGCATTGAAGTTTTTTTTGGGACTAAGGTAAATTTTTCCTGGCGTGCCAATGGGATGACAAAGAAGAAAAGTAGACAATTTACACCTCTTTTAAAAAAATGTTTCACTGTGTTTAGTATAAAGTTCATATCTGCATGGAGAAGAGTTTTCTCCGGCAGGATGTAAACAAAATCATATAATAGGTGTCTTTCTGATAAGCTACTGGAAAAAACGTTATTGTCCCCAACACCATAGGAGGGGGAGGAACTAGTCTAGTCATTCCGTTCGTAACCCCTCAATATATTGATCACCGACCCCATAAAGTAAATATTGTACAATATATCATATCATCTTCTTGTCTTGACTTTCTAAGTCGATCAAGCCATATCCGTCCATCTGTCCGCCTGCCGAAATCACCATAGCCGTCGAATGAATATCCACTTGACATTTTATTCAGATGCTTCTTATTGATGCAGGTAGAGTTGGCGAACTATCGATAATCGCAACATTTGATATTTTTGATAGTTTTAATAAAAAATACCGATAGTATCGATACTATCGTTAATTTCTCATCACATATATTTCAAACGAAAAAGAAAAGTAGAAACTAGGAGATGGATTCACATAGAAGCATTATCAATGCACAGACCAAATAAAACCAAAGTTAATTTAGTCAGTTGGAAGCCATGAGTGAAATTATTGTACAAAATGTTAGTCTAATCGGATGAAAATTGCGCTCTGAATAGACGCAATGTAGCTTAAGGACACATTCAGTGTCGGATTGCTAAATTTAACTTTTGCGTTAGTATCCATCGGAAAAATAACAATCGATATTCAGCAAAAAAAAAAAAATAATTATCGATAGCATCGATAGTGAAATCGATATTTTGCCAGCTCTAGATGT
Organism: Stomoxys calcitrans; assembly: GCF_963082655.1. Taxonomy (NCBI): domain Eukaryota; kingdom Metazoa; phylum Arthropoda; class Insecta; order Diptera; family Muscidae; genus Stomoxys; species Stomoxys calcitrans. The sequence goes on along the minus strand of NC_081556.1, from coordinate 1,218,697 downwards.
AGGTAGTTGGAGATTGCCACATAAACTTATCTCCGGATTTTACATCTTGAGCCCCTGGAAGCCGCAGTTTTTGTGCGCTTTGGCTGATATTTTGCACGAAGTGTTTTCTTATGACTTTCAAGAACTGTATCAAGTGCTAACTAAATCGACCAATAATCTAATATAGCTCCCATAAAAACCGATCTCCCGATTTGACTTCTTTGCCGCTTAGAAGCCGCAATTGTTATCGGATTTTGCTGAAATTTAGCATGGAGTGTTTTGTTATGACTTCCCATAACTGTGCTAAGTACGGTCCACATCTGTCGATAACCTAATATAGCTCCCATATAAACCGATCTCCCGATTTGACATCTTAATCCCATGGGAAGCGCAATTGTTATCCGATTGTGCTGAAATTTTGAACGGCGTGTTTGTTATGACTTCCAACAACTGTGCCAAGTACTGTTCACAACGGTCTATAACCTAAAATAGCTCCCATATAATCCGATCTCTTAATTAGTCTTCTACAGCTTCTAGAAACTCCTGATTTTCAGAAATTGGGTACATAAAATACACATATATCTTCAACAGAGTTCATTTATGGAAATATTTGGTTGAATATATGGTGGTGGGTTCCCAAGATTCGGCCCGGTCGAACTTAGCTCATTTTAATACTTTTAAACCTCCCACTATGTCTAATCTAAGGTTCATATCTGCATGGCGCAGAACCTTCTTGAGCTGGATGTTAAAAAAAATCATAGAATAGGTTTCCCTTCCGATTAGATGCTAAAGATGTTCTTTGTTCGATTAATAGATAGAAGATGTCTTTGTATGGTCTGGGGAGTGCGAATGACAAGTCTCTAATGAGTTTATCTAGTCGTTACAAGGTTTAAATCCCATTCTCTTAGACAATACGCTTGATAGCGTCCTGCATGTTATTAGAAAGTGAATTTATTGGGTACTTACTGCCTTGCCTTTTTTCTTAGGCATAGTATGCTGGGTTTCGAATCCTTTGTTTTGCAACCCTCTATATGGATTTAAAAACAAGTTGATGCATTCTCCCTATTGGTATGGTGCGTAAAATATCTCAGATTTTAGCCCAAGGGCTCCTGCTGCATTATTTTCATTCCAAAAGAGGATGCGCTTGGATCAAAGCCTGAAGTGATATTATTATCTGTATGTCTGCACACCCACATGATTTCGCCTTTTTCTTCTTCTATTATATTCTATCTCCCAATTTCTTTTCATTGTCTACGGTTTGGCCAACTTAGAAAAATGCCTATCGTAATTGTGAGTTAATTATTAATCATAAATTCATGATTTTTACTCAGGTTTAGTTTAATTTTCTTTAAGGCTAAACAATTGGTACAAGAAAAAACTAGTTTACGTAAGTAAAGCCCTTTGTTCCTGAGCAGTAAGCAAATTTGCTTCAAAAAGTTTTTCTTTTTGAAAATAAGTAAGCATTTTACTTAACTTGAGTAAAACCATATCATTGTTGACGACAGATTTTCTAGTAATTATAATTGCAAGAACTATTGAAGGAAATTTAAATTTTTAGTTCAATGTAACTAAAACTTTCTTGTGATATTACAATGGGCGAAAAATCTCTAAGTGAGTCTGAATGGCAGACTATAACTTGAACCAAACCAAATCGGGTGTCAGGCGTTAATGAGTCAACACCTGAGCAGCAAAAAAATTTTATTTCAAAAAGTTTTTTTTTCAGCAAGAAATTCCTTATCTTGAGTAAAATCATACTATCGTTGATGACAGATTTTCTAGAAATTATTATAGTAAGAAATATTTGTGGAAATTTAAATTTTTAGTTCAACTAATAATTTTACGTTTTTTTTTTTCTTTAATTGGTATTTACATGTTTTTTTTGCGTTTGCAGTAAAGATAACTATACTAAATGTTAGTAAATGTGAAACTAAAATTGAGGCTGAAGACTATAGGATTATTAGGTCTAAAATATTTTTTAGTTTTACCTTCCCTAAGGAACATTTAAAAAACAATTTACTGTGGCGTATATCGAATTCGAGATATTTCTATCATAAATTAGAAGCACACGCTTCTTCCAGAGAATAGAATATGCCAAATATATGTAATAACATGATCATCCTTGACCCTTTTGTGTTGTTGGTAAATATAGAAATGGGACAAATGTGTCTGATTCAAACAATAGCGGTATGGATGATTATATAGAACATCCACTTTACAAATGAAAGATTATTGATTTATTCATCTTAAATATAATAAGTGGGCCTAATTTTTGCCTTACAGGAAAATGCTATTAATTTTCAATTTGGATCACCCTTGGATATTGCGAGTTTTTCAATGATTTTGCATTTTTATACTTTAACGGCCAATTTCTGGTATTGAGATTCTCATAAAAAGTTATTAAAATCGCTAGGTTTTCATTTATTGATATTTCTACGTTTGAAGTCCATATATTACTCGTGATAAGTATATATTTAACAAAAGCCAAGTAAAAACAAATTCTTTGATTTCCAGAAATTTTTTGAAACGTATTGAATGAGCAATCCGTAGGCGTTAAATTAAATATAATTTTTCTCAAATTTATTTAATGTTGAGTTTTAAACTTTTTTTATGTGTACTGACAGCTAAGATTTAATGCTTCAGTACCACTACGGCATTTCTGATATTAACACTAGTTGCGTGCCTCATGCCTCGTAGCCAACTATGAATTTTGAAGCATTTTCCATAAAATGGACGATATTTTATCACAATTGTTTCAGTTAAGTTCAGAATATCGTTTTTTTCTGCATCCAACGTCTAATATCCCTGTCAGATTGTACGTTTATCAATGCAGACCACATAAATGCCGGCTAGTGCAGGTTTAAGATTGAAAACCGTTCCGCTGCTGGTGTTAAAAAATCCGCTTGCGCTCCTAATTAATATTTAAGCCTGATTCTCCGATGAGACTCTTTGATCACTTACGTTTTCTTAGGCGACTATATAACAATTTTTCATGCGAACCTTCATATGTACTCCTCAGTTGCTGTCCAAAAATCTTCAAAAAATCTTGACTAAGGTTATCCCTCATGGAGGGTATTTAAGATTCGGCTCGGCTGGATTTTACAAAATTCTACTGCTCTCTTGATATGTGGTTAAAAAATATTTTTGTTTTTTTTTTTTTATGGAAAAATCAGTTAAATATTCTGTTAAAAGAAACCAATGCAGTAAGCATAGCAACCCTTCTTCACATGTGAAAGATCAAAGAATCTCACAGCTAAAGACAATCTTTCGGTCATAGGAAAAAATCCATAAGAAAGTATATTGAAAAGCAGCAAAACTCAGCCGAAGAAGGCTGAGAACACCCCTTCAGCTTGGAATGGTATTTATTCATTATTTGGATTTCATAAGAAATGCAAACAGAGCCCCACCATCAGCCAACAACATTTGCTTAGAACTGCTGCTGTTGGCATTGCTTTTATTGCTGCTCACAGTTTGCTCATAGCAGTTCATAGCTCAAATTTCATCTTTAAGACAACGAAACGAAGGACAGACCGACATGGACAACAATAAAAAATCACACAAGTGACAGGACACCGGGAGTAACCCCACCCACTCACTAGGATACAGAATTACTTTTGCCAGGATATCCATGATTACCAGTGGCAAAACGAAGTCCAGGGTCTCAGCTTCAAACATAACCAAGTTCACATAGCTGTGCTTCCAGTTGCTTACAAACACCTAACATCTAAATGTATGTAGATGTGCGTAAGAGGTTTGTATGTGTTTGCTGGGGACATACACATTTGGCCATTGAAGTTTGAAGGAGATGCTGAAACATTTTCATATTTCTTGGAGAAAAAAATCCCCAATAGAAACCCAAATGAATTTGTTCATTGTTTTTCGATAGTATGGTGGAATTTTTGTCTTCTCTGGCCAAAACAAAAAAAAAACAGAAGTCTGACAAAATTAAAGAAAGAATTTTCTTGGAAGTGTATTTTAATGAATATGTTGCACGAGTTTGGCTTGATAAATACGGCACTGTGAGCCTGTACCAACTTTAAGTAAAAAGGTTTTACACCAAAAAAATAATTTGGATGGGGATAATCTGGATGGGGGTATACTAATTTCATCAATCTGTTTGTAACTTCACGAAGTATTCCTCTAAGACCGCATTCTTGGTCGTCATGACATTTTAAGTTGAACTGGCCATGCCCGTCGGTCCGTCTGTCTGTCGAAAGCACGCTAACTTTCGAAGGAGTAAAGCTAGCCGTTTGTAACTTTGCAAAAATACTTCTTATTAGTGTAGGTCGGTTCGGGTTGTAAATGGCCCATATCGGTCCATTTTTTTTATATAGCTGCCATATAAACCGATCTTGGATCTTAATTTCTTGAGCCACTAGAGGACGTAACTCTTATTCGATTTGGCTGAAATTTTGTGTGAGGTGTAGGTTAAAATTAAATAAGTATGGTTAAAATTGATCTGTAACCTTATATAGCTGTCATATAAACCGATCTGGGGTCTTGATTTCTTGAGCCTCTAGAGGGCGCAATTCCGAGCCGATTTCGCTGAAATGTTGTATGACGTGTTTCTATATGACTTAGAACATTTTTCCTGAGTATGGTTGAAATCGGTGTATAACCTGATATAGCTGCCATACAAACCGATCTTGCATCTTGACTTCTTGAGCCACTGGAGCCCGAAATTCTCATCCGATTTGGCTGAAACTTTTCACGAAGTGTTTTATTATGACATCCAACAACAGTGTTATGTATGGTTCGATTCTGTCCATAAATTGATATGGCTGCCGTACAAACCGATCTTGAATCTTGACTTCTTGAGCCACTGGAGCCCGAAATTCTAATCTGATTTGGCTAAAATTTTGCACGAAGTGTATTGTTATGACTTCCAAAAACTGCGCTATATATGGTTCAAATCGGTTCATAATCCGATATAGGATATTGACTTCTTAAGCCTCAAGAGGTCGCAATTCTAATAGGATTTGACTGAAATTTTGTACAACAGCTTCTCCCATGACCTTCTACATATGTGTCCAATATGGTCTGAATCGATTTATAGCCTGATACAGCTTTCATAAAAACCGATCTCCCGATTATTCTTCTTGAGCCCCCACAAGCCGGAATTAATATCCGAATGGACTGAAGTATTGCACAATGCTTCTACCATGAAGACCATTCAACTCATCTAGGTCCGAATCGGACTATAACTTGATATAGCTCCAAAAGCATAACAATTTTTATCCATTATTTTTTTGCTTGCCTAATAAGAAATTTGCTTGCCGCGTAAAGAACTCGACAAATGCGATCCATGGTGGAGGGTATATAAGATTCGGCCCGGCCGATCTTAGCACGCTCTTACTTGTTCTTTCTTACTCTCAGACTTTCATCCAAGTCTGATATATTAGGATACTAAACCACTGTGCAGCACAAAAACAATAAAACAAGTCCTTGATTTTAACATCGCTGAAGAACTTTCTGATGTTCAAGGAAAGATTCGAACCTAGCTATACCGATGCTAATGGCCCAACTTGATAATGTTTAGGTTAAATATCTTCCTTGTTGTTCTATAGAATTTATTCTTTGAATGCCTCCAACTAGCGTTTTGCGGTCTTGGATTAATTTAGCCGATATAAAAGTTGAATAAGTATTAGAAACCTAGGTCATCTTAAAAAGAAACAACACCAATATCCTCTCAAATAAAGTAGGGATAAAACTAATAGGCCGCTATTTCCGAGCTGATCCAACTCTAAGTGGAGTCTATAAATTATGGACCTGTTTATATTTTGTCCAACGAAGCCCATACAAGTTGCCTTACTTTGGGCCATTCACCACCAACTGTTTGTACGCCAGTCAGTCTTGGAGCATTGTTCAAAGAAAACTCATTATAATTACGCAAGGAATGAATGACAACAACAACGACAGCAGCAACTAACCGACCATTGCCTCAGGCTGTTGGTAGTGAGTAGGTGGGGTGGCACTACAAATCGCAGACATCAGCCAAAGGGGTGAGGATGCCGAGAAGTGTAGGGCACCAACCGACCAATCTTTAAGAATTGAGTAATGGGCTCCTTGATGAATGCCAAAACCAAAAACAAAAAGAAAACCCAAAAGTGAAAGTTTTCATTAAACCAAAATATTACAAAGCAACCAACAACAACACCAACGACAAAAAGGACCTCCATTGAGAGACAACACCGTTCCACACATTGAGCGAAATACGCGTAAATTAGTGATACGAACGAAGAGCCGCCGCTGCCACGTTTCGAAGACGCAGCCCCAGACAACACCCACCATCACCACCGCCACCACCCATGGAGATGGGGAGCGAAAATTGCTAAAAAACGAATCGCGAAGGGGGTGAACAGTGCGCCAGCGAAAGGGTATGAGGTAAATGTACACATTTGAGTGAAAAACGCCACAGATGAAGGAAAATGCGCATTTTCAGGGAAACGCCAATTTTTTTTTTGGTTCTCCTCCATGTTAGCGGCGAGAGAAAAAACTCCCACTCAAATGCAAACACACACAGCCACACAGAGACGAATAAAAAATAGCCACGGTGAGTGTAGCACCAATACAAGTGGGGAAAACTTACGCAGCAGACAGCGAAAAAACATTTCCACGAAAGCATATCAGCCAATATGACTGTCTCTTTTGCACACTCTGGAAACAGAAATGGGTGGTTGGGTGGGTGGGTGTGTTAGTGGATACATGGCAGCAGGGAGGGAGCGAGCAAGTCTTCTTCGTCGTCATATATAAATGCGCGTTTTTGTTTATGTACGACAGCATGTATGTGGCGATTATCGCAGCCCGAAATGAGTGAACTACAAGGAAAATTCGAAAAGGGGAGCATTGGGAGAGAAAAGCTCTTGTATTCCAAAATGTTCATCGGCTGGCTGAGGAGGTATTTGTTGGTATGGGTGGTTGGGTGTTTTTTGTTGGTAGATGACGGGTGTTTGGTGGTAAAAGGCAGACGTATTTACGCGTATGGAAATTCTATGTATTACGAAGAGCTCATACAAGAGTTATATGCTCACACGGTTACATTTGTTTTTTTCTTCTCTGTTCACTTGCTTGTTGTTGTTTTTGTTTTATCGATTGTTGCAGATGGCTGTAGATTTTCCCCACTACTCCAACGGCCACCCTTTTGCAAAAACTTGAGCGGCAGGGTTTATCATTCACATACCGTGTGTATAACGAACACTTTGCCAGTTTTCGTGTGCGTCTGGTTGTCTAAGCGAATATTTTTGTATGTCTGTCTGTCTGTCGGTTTGTTTCTGCGAATGTGTCACATGCGCGTTCCCAAAATGTTTGTAAGCAACAAAATAACGATGGAATTTTCAAAAAAAGACAACAACAACAACAACATTATAACGAAAAGAAAATGGAAATCGCCAGGGATGGGGAAAATTCAATACACAACGACGGATAGATGGACCAATGGATGGATATATGAATGGATGTTGTGTTAGAGATAATCACAAGTTTCTTTTCTTGAGTGCTACGAGGGGTGGGCCATAAGTTTAGGGATTTTTTTTTGTTTATGACTAAACGATTGCCTGAGTTAACACATTTACGACGAAAGGGAAGAAAAATACCCAAAAATAGAGTTGTCGTAAAAAAATCTAGCCCGGGTTAGAAAAGACGTATCTTAATAAAATTTGGGTTGGTATAAAATAGACAAATGAAACTTTTCTTATCATATAAGGTCATGTTTAAGGAGAAATTTGCTCGTCGAAAGTCTGCAATTTTTTTATCCAAAAAGACAAACAAAAAATTATTTAAAATTCATAGGAGTAAGATTTCTGGAAACCTTTTTAGTGTCTAGTTGCATTTGGTGGTTTCTATATTAAGGCGATAAGCCTACGACATTGGACAGCAGGTACAATTTTATGTAAAAGACATTAAAATACACCTTTCTTCGTTTAAGGGTCATAAAATATTATTTTGTTGTTGTTGTAGAAACATAGTGGATTATTAAAGAAAAAGAAACATTTTTTCATAAATTTTCAAAAATATATTTTTTTAAATCAAAAAAAAAAAAAAAAAAAAAAAGTATAAATGCTCTAAATGCTCAAGGGTCAGGCGTTAATGGCTTAAAAAATTGGATATGTGGTCGTTGTTGTTGTTGTAGCCACATTTTCATATGTTCAGTTCAAAGGACCGATCGCCACAGGAACAGGTTGGACATTGGTTATTTAAAGGCGCCATTAACTCGCCTTGTCATATCGAGCATCAAAATCACTCAGTATTTGTGGAAGAGTCGGTGTCGTCCGACCTCTCACAGAGACTCTCCGCTCGATACCGCTGATTGTCCGCGACTGTCGTTGCAGTTACTCCATGTAAGCATTCCACTATCCGCAACCTGTGGACGCGCCCGGTAGCTCGCAGCTAAGCTTCTCGTGACAGCAATGAACATCACACTTATCGCACCTCAATGTTCACAGCTATTCTTTGCCGGGTTGGACATGTGGTAAGACTCTAAAGCCCAGGGTTCAAGTCCTTAAAAAATATCATCAGAAAAAATACTAGCGATATTTGTGGGCTTTCAGCCTTGTGATAGATTTTGTAAACTTAGAAAAAAGTTGAGACTTCCGGTTTATATGTGAATTTTATGTTTGCCCCTATTCCTTATGGAATATCCATATGCAAATTTCCAATTGCTTTATGCATTTAGCCCGTTGTGGACCAATCCGAACATTGTTGGCTATGTGGGTTGAAGGACAGAAACGTACTTTGCAAATTTACCCACGAACATTTCCATAAGGAATAGGGACAAGTTTATGCTAAATGATAAGGGACCTTCTTTTTATAGCCGAGTCATAAACGTCGTGCCGCAGTGTGACATCTCTTTGGGGAAAAGTTTTTATATGGCTAAATGTCTCACAAAGGTCGCCAGCATTAGTAGGAGACAACTTCCGCTAAAATTGTTTTCTGATGTTCTCGCCAGATTTCATAGAGAACGGTGGTTTTCTCCTCCTAATTTGCATTTGCATTTTTGTGCACTCTAAATACTAAAAAGTAACTTCGAAAAAGAAAATCTGTGATAAGAATTCCTTACTACTTACAAAATCTTTAATTGTTTTCCTTACCACACGCCTAAGTTGGTAAATGTATGGTATTGTGTCCCCACCTATGTGTCGGTGTCTATTAGCCGTGCACACATGACATACCCTACATATCTGTCACTTGCCGCACCGATTTTACATAAGTGTGCTCGTAGTCCCATTTGTCCCGTTATGATACCGAAAGCTATACTGAACTCCCTTTTACTTCTTTTCAGTAATAGCCTCGTCTTTTCACAACCCGGAACTCCCTAAAGGATTTTCGCCATCCTACCGATCGTTTCGATGTTACGTTACATTCATTCGACCCGAAAGGCTTCGGGTTAACCAAGTTTTTTGAGGGCAGTCCTCTGGCCTTCAATGCCGAAACGCCTGCTCTTTCATTCCCCTTACTCCGCTATAACCCGGAACCCAAGCAATGCGGATCGTGGCATCCTCAGAGAAGGCGTTAATCTCACACTTCAAGACTGTTCGTGACGTTACCGTGGTGGTTGTTACGGCCAGATGGTCGTAGTACTGTCCGTAAAGATGTTCACACTCTACGTTCTCGCGTGAACACCACACCACCTCACGCATTCCGTGATTACGCGGATCTCTGCCTGCAGGATCATATTATGGTCAGGCAGTCGCAAACAGATCTCAGTCCCTGGGTTCTCAATGTAGACCCCCAGGCCAATCTGTTCTCTAGCTTTGATCCATTCGTGTAAACAGTGCCGCTGGCAGCAGTGCTTCGCACTCGACCTAAAGTGTCGCCTCAGGTGTCCGATCGGTAACCTCCTCCATTCCTTCCAGGTTTCTTATCGTCACCTCGATTATAATGCGATGGTATGATCTGCTCCCATCCTCAATCAGTTTTTCCTTTGTCTTAAGTCTCATTGTTGCAGTGGCTGCCTCTCATTTAGTCTGCATGTCAAAGGGTCGGATATTTAGTATAGTCTGCAGTCCCGTAGTAGGCGTGGTCCTCAACGCTCCGCCTATGCCAAGACAACATGATCTCTGAAACTGTTGTATTTTCCTTACGTTGCACTTTTTCTCCATTGCAATCCACCAACTACTGAGGCGTAAGTAAGTATGGGTCTAAACACGCTCCTGTAGAGCCAGTGGACTATCCTCGGATTTTTTTTTATTATTATCCGCGAGTTGGACTGACCACTTGATATCCGAATCGATTATGGTTCACATCAGACCTTAATTGGAAATAAGATTTGAAACTGTGACTTTTAAATAAAAGGCTTATTGATACCTGAACCAAATATGATCCAGATCTTCCCATTTTAGGCTCCTAATATATATACAGCAGAGTCTTGCGCTGAATGCACGAACGGCACGCCGAGAAATATTTTGCTGCGATATGCTCATATTGAAAGGTTATTCTATGGTAATCCAAGATTTTTTGGATAGCAAGTTTTGACTTTGTGTATGTATTAGCTGATAATAGATGTCTTTTTGAGGAGATGTTGGCCGTTGTATTTTATTTTTTTCTAACTTACTATCAATGCAGGGGTCGTGAGTTCGATTCCCACCATATGTTTTGATGGGTCGCTTCTGTGTTATCAGAATGGATTTAAATTGTCTTACCATGCCTTAGCTTAGTGCGCTAAAAGAAAAAGTTGACTTACAAGCCTCAAGGCCAAAATCATTTTAACCCGCCCCATACAATTATGCAACGCGAATTATTGAGCTACCCTCGTATGCGTAGCCTAGGTGTAATAACGTGTGGCATATCTGCCATACTATTTATGTATATCCAACCAGAGATAGACCTGATATGGTGGGGGGATACCGACTAACGAAGCAACTCATTCGCGTATGTCCGCAAACTGTGCTGCTGCTTGTGCCAGAGCTTTGTTTTGCTTATCTCTTTTGCAGCAGTTGTCTTTTTCCGCCGTACAGCACAATGCGAGGAGGCCAAAAGGGGAGGGCGATATAGGGTTAGAACCGACTCGACTGCTGCTTTTGGCATACTCCTTGTTTATTTGCCATTTCCTTTGGCAAGTTGTCATCTTCATTGCAAAGCGAGATGTGAAAAGTCCTCTGCCGCGTATGAGGATGTGTGTGTGTGTGTGTGTAACTGTTCATCTTTATGCCACCACTACCATCACCACCACAAACATCAGGGCCATATAAACCAAGTACCTCTGCAGCCCCAATGCGGGCTCGGGAGCAGCTCCATAAAATGTTTGGTTGTTTTGCGTTTTTATTTTTATTTCATGAAAATCATATACAGTTGTCCTCGTGTGTATTGGTGTATATATGAATGTGTGGATGGGTGTGTGTGTATGTGTGTTCTGGGGTATGTACGGTGCCATCATGCAATAGGAGGAATCTTAAGCTATTTTCATATGTTTTTTGCCATTTGTTGTTGTATGAATGTATGTATATGTGTACATACACATTACGTATGTAAATTTATTCGAATGTAGATACAAACATACATCCATGAGTACGTGCATATATATGTACATCAACATATATGTAAAAGGGAAATGTGAAAAACTGGGCGTGTTTTAGCCAACAAAACTCATTTGTACCGTAACTGTTGTGAATATGTACATGCACATACACACATATCCCAACAGATGGATGTGTATGTGTACCTTTGCAAGAACATACATACAAACATATACTGGTATATACATGTGTAGCTATGTTAGCTATATGCTATCCAAAGGATGTTGAGTTTGTTAAGTTTTCTGTGTTTTTTTTTTGGAATTTTCCTTCATATATTGTATGAGTAAGTGCTGCTTGTTCTTATTGTTGCTGTTGTTGTTTTATATTGTATTGCATTTTATCTTCTATTGCTTTCAAGAAAAAAAAACCGAAGCAATTTTACTTTTGTACAAATATTCACTTTATGTATTTCATTTGCTGTTGCTTGATACATAAGAAGTGCTTCGTTGTTGCTTGTTTCGTTTTTTTTTTTTTTTTGGATTTCAATGTTCTTGACAAATCCTTTTTGCTTATTGGATGTCCTGCTCGTTTTGGTCGTTGGCAATACTGAAGTGAATGCCAAAAAACACGAATCGTTTCTCCCTTCAAATCGTATACAAATCCATGTCAAAATGGTTTTCATGAACTCATATTGGATCAAATGAAGGATTAGTGAGTCCTTTTCATCTGGGGAATTGAATGTTCAAAATTTCTTCTTTCATTGAATAATGAAAAATTCTAAGAAACGCAGATTACATTATCATTTATTTGATTGATGAAAATGTATCTCTACAGAAATTTCTTAAGAAAAATCTAGAATCGGGATTTACACGAAAGAAAATCACCATGGATATATTCCTAATCCTATGCAATTACAAACCTACTACCAAACGCAAAACAGTGAAACGTTGAAATGTCTTCACGACAAACAAGTCTGTTTTATTGGGGAAGCACTATTTGTACAGTAACTGTGCAAGATTTTCCTCCACCAATGGACGTAAGGCGTGAATTTTCCACATTTTGATGTTAAATTTACTTCAGTTATGGTCTGTGATAAAGGATGGCTTTTTTTACACAAAAATCCAAAACTTCTTTAAGCCAAACATGCTTCGTTTACAGCAAAACACGAGTTGTTACACGAAATGAAGATTCTTTTGGTTATTTCATATCTTTTGTCTCTTCCATTTGGCATAGAGTGTAGCTAAAAGGGCTCATTTAAGTTTTTTTTTTTTCAATGGGTAATGTTGGGTCTGCCAGCAATGCCAGGATGTACATTGAGAATTTTACAATATTTTAAATTTTACTTTTGATGAAAAGATGCTCCTATTTCCAAAACCACAATCAAAAAACCTCGCACCAAAGGGTAATCGCCACATAGGCATGATTATCGAGAATGAGGTAAAAATATGAATTTTAAGAGCTTTAGTAGTTCAATCAAGAGATCAGGTAGACTGGCAACTATATCTCAATATGGTCCGATTTAGACCATACACGGCACGGACATGAATGTATCGGAAAAAATGCACCTTTTTTTTATCTAATAAAGTGATTTTACGATCATATTCGTCGGATCATATTCGTCACAGATGACGAGATTGCCATCCAAAGGACCATATCGAGCATCATAGGCACTCAGTATTTGCGCAAGAGCCGGTGCAGCCCGACCTCTCACTCAGACTCTCCGCTCGATACCACTGATTGTCCACGACTGCCGTTGCAGCTACTCCGTATGAAATCCCCAACCTGTGGACGCGCCTGATAGCTCGCACCTAAGCTTCTCGTGATAGCTATGAACACCACATAAATCGGACCTTAATGTTCTAGCCTGTGTGGTGCTGACAGCTATCCCGTGCCGGGTTTTTATTTTTATAATAACCTAAAACCAAAGAATTCCTATCCAAATTTTGGTCGGGTGCCTAAATGGGACCTCCTCTACGCAAAACCCACGAAATATATATATAGACCTATCAAGACCATATCGGATTCAAATAATAGGTGGTTGAACATTTACTTTAATGGGCGGACTTTGAGACTAGAGCACGAATCTGATATTTGGTGGTCCGCCTCCCCCCAATCGGACATATTTACCGACCATAGCAAAAATAAGGCTCAAATGAAAGGGATTTGGGAGTAGAGCACCAATAACAGCACCCGAAACAGGAATTATTTCCTGACCGTGCCAATATAGGGCTCAGATAAAAAAAGAAATTGAAAGAACGCGCAGCGGAGCGGGTCCTTTCCAGCTAGTAAATAGTTATAACCCTCATATAGTTCAGTTTAGGTCGGAAGAGTATGATAATGGGCATAAGTTACCTAGGCAACCGTGCACTTGGCTCATTTTGTCCTATAGTGATTCTTAAGACTGTGCCTAGATATATCTTTCCAATCGAAGATACACAGAAAAAATCAAAATCGGTTTCAATCACGAAATTGATTGATCAAATTAATTTTTTAATTGATCACGAAAATGATAATATCAATCACCGTTTTTTAAACAGTTGAACCAATTTTCAATTAAAAATTGTGCATATTCAATTAAAAAAACTTAAATTATTAAAATTTTCAATTCACTCTTTAATTGGATCAATTAAAAAACGTTAAACATTTTTTTATATTTCAAATTGATTTTTTAATTGGTCCAATGAAAAAATCATTGAACCCTTTTTACTATAGCGGACAAAATAGCCTTTGATTGAATTTACTAAAGCACCATATTTGAAAAGTTTTTAAGATTAGATTAAAAAAATTATTGAATCAATTAATTTTTTAATTGAAAATAACAAAATTTTCAACCACGCTGGTGATTGACAAACTTTCAGATGTAACTAAAAAATTAATTCATTTTTTAATTAAACTTAAATTACAAAATCACGGCTGTAGATCAAAAAAATTCATATTCAATCAAAAAATGATTGAATCAATCCATTTTTTAATTGAAAGCGATTTAACTTTCAATTAAATTTTTAATTGAAAATATTTTTGCGATTTTTTGTCTGCGTAGGTTATTTATCGTTTATCCCATTGGTGTTTCGGAAGCTCATAGGTTGTTGCTGAGTAACATTGGTAAACTCACCTTTCCTTATAACATTTTCTGAGATGTTGAATGGGGCTGTTAAACGCCAATTGGCGAGATTTACACCCTCTATCGCAAGCAACTCAGACCTCTCAAATTTGTATTTGTATATTTCTTTAAGGTAGAGCGAAAGACCTCTGTTATCATTGAGTGATGTCTGATTAAAATTTTAGCTACATGATACGGGAGCTTCTTTTTAATACATGGTCCAGAAGGTACTGCCTCTTTGTCGAAAAGTTGTTCAAGCTTGAGCGTAAATTTGCCAATGGATATCCCATTAAGCTACACTGACAAACTTCTCACATCTCAATTAGTGCTCTCCAATTCAACTTTTAGCTCAACGATAAGAGGCCTCCTTTTGATAGACGAGTCCAAAAGACGTGTCACGGTGCGACACCTATTTGGGGAGAAGTTTTAATATGACTTAGTACCTCACAAAAGTTTCGAGCATTAGGAGGGCATAACCACTGCTGAAAATTTTATCTGATGTTCTCACCAGGATTCGAACCCAGGCGTTCAGCGTTATGGGCGGGCATGCTAACCTCTGCACTACGGTGACCTACACCGTTTTGAGAGTGGAATACGAATATGTTATTCATATCCTGGGTAAGACTTTTGTGGCCACCTAAATCCAAAAAGACCCCAAACGATCAAGTGGGCCTATCGGTACGAAATAGGACTCCAATCTTGTGTAGTAGCTTGCAAGTCTTGCACTTGAAATATTTCTTGAAAGTAGAGCGAAACACATCTCTCGTATCAATGAGTGGCGCCTGAATCAGCTTTTATTTAATACACGAGTCCAGAAGGCAATGCCTCTTTGTTGAAAAGTTCTTCAACCATGGGTGTAAATTTGCCCAGGATCATTCCATTACGCAATAGGGGCAAATTGGCATGTCAATGAGTGCTGTCCGTTTAAATTTAAGCTCCATGATAAGGGACCTCTTTTTAACATCTTAGTGCTAACGGCATGGCGTAGAGCGACACCTCTTAGGGGAGAGGTTTTTAAATGCCATTGTCATCCTTTTTTACACTTTTTTTCTAAAGCAAGCTAAAAGTAACAGCTGATAACTGACAGAAGAAAGAATGCAATTACAGAGACACAAGCTGTGAAAAAATTTGTCAACGCCGACTATATGAAAAATCCGCTATTACTTTTTGGGCAACCCAATAGCTGACAAATGTCACCAGCATTAGGAGAGATAACCACTGCTGAAAAATTATCTGATGTTTTTGCCAGAATTCGACCCCAGGCGTTAAAGGTCATATGCGGACTTACTAACCTCTGCGCTACGGTGGCCTGCTTTTCAGCATGAGTACCCCCCCAAAAGTCGTCAGCACTAGTAATGGGATAACTACCGCTGAAAACATTTTTCACCGCTGAAGCTTACGTCCGGAATCTGATCAGAGTGGCGTTCTGTCAGGTTGGTCTCTTTTTAACCTAACTTGATAAACTCCCATCAGGTTTTGTTAACATGGAAAACCTTTAAATCGTATCTTCATCGAAATGTTGCTCAATACACAAATTATTATAAGCCAAAAAAAAAAAAAAATTTTTTGCTGATATGCTATGATACGTCCGGGAGGTAGAAATCGTGATGGAAATCGTAAGGAACATGAGGGTTTAAGCATAGAAAATTTAAACTAGTAAATCTACCATTATACTAGTTAACCCTACGTGAAGCGAAAAATGCCTTATTGGACTTTTTGCAGCTACCTTTACTCGTACCCATTAGATATTCTGCCTAAAATTTTCAGTTTTTAACGGGTTTTAACTTTAAAAGAACCCTCTTCCCCATACAATCCTGGCAAGTTAAAAATTCTTAATCGAAACAATCTTACAAAGAATTCCCCCAAAAATCTTAATTACACATGAGACACAGCAGACCGAATGAAACACGAAGTAACAAAGCAGTAATTAAAAAAATAACGACAGTTCATTGTTTTTCATAGTCCAAAGAAAAGAGGAATCAAGAAAACAAAAAAGCCCAAAAAACCGAACTTGGCAAAATATGCTAAGCATAGAAAAGATACCACATTCACAAGATATGCGTTACTTGTTAGTCTATCCATGCGTCCGTCTGTCCGTCCGTCAGTTTGTGTCACATAGAAACCCCAAAAACGGTACAAAAAATCCGTTGATTTACCATTTCTTACAAAAAAAAAAAGTTCAGTGTCACCCACAAAGTAAAGATGATGTTCGCTTAGAAAAGAATCCACCCTCTACTGCTAAGGAAAAAATTATGAAAAATTCACAAAAAAACATGGCCAAAAACAAAAGAAACTGTGATAATATCGTCCAAATCGCTACACCACTGCTTGCCTCGATTCCCAGAGCATATAACGAGCGAGTATGACAAAAGATAAACATCTTTTAGTAACTGGACTGAATGTGGGCATTCTCGCCCTCTCCCTCTCTCTCTCTCTGTCCCTCCTTGTGTAAACCTGTAATGAAGGCCACACCAATGTGGGGTGGCGAAGAGAAGTTTATGGCCAAAGTCTTTAAGTTTAAGGAAAGTTTGAGTAAATTTAAGAAAATTCCTCCATTTAAATTTACAAGGCCACCGTGATGGTCATTTGTTAAGGATTGCCTAAAAAGGTGTGAATATCTTAAGAAAATGTTTTCTTTTGCTCCCTATACCTTTGCAAAGGTCAAGTTGAGCAGAGTTTTCATGTATGGGCGAAAATGTTGCAGAAGGTTGGCAGAGATCTTCTTGAAACATTTTTATTTGCTTAAAGAGTAAGAATTTTACATTGGGGGTAATAAATAGGAACTGTATCAAAAATATTTTCTATCCACTTTTAATCGAAAAAGATTGTCAACGTTGTTTAATGGTTAACATTCTACTTCATATTGAGCCGAATGACTGGCTTCAAGAGGCCTTTATAACATTGAAGAAATTCCCCTCTGTCTTAATGGAAAGTCGTAAAGGGCTGCAAAATCGATTCTATATGCGAAAATTAGTAAACCACTTCCCCTTTAGTTGTACCGATTTTTCGCCTTTATTGTGCACTAGATACAGTATGCTGACGTCTTGATTATCGAGTATGGGTTCCTCTTGCCAGATCATACAAACACTAACATTTAGTCTTAAACAAATAAAAACGTGCCAAATTCGGACGGACCAAATCTTATATACTCACCACCATGGATCGCGTTTATCGAGTTCTTTACGCGGTATCTCTTAGGCAAACAAAGAATTGAACTGAATGTTGAAGACCATAGTAGAAATCGTTGTGTAAAATTTCAGCCAAATCGGATAAGAATTGGGCCCTCTGAGGCTGAAGAAGTCAAGATCCCAGATCGGTATATATGGCGGCTAATCAGTTTATGAACCAAATAAAACCATATTTGGCACAACTGTTGGAACTCATAACAAAACACTTCTTGCTAAATTTCAGCGAAATCGGATAAGAATTGCGCTCTTTAGTGGCTCAAATAGTCAAGATTCAAGATCGGTTTATATGTCAGCTTTATCAGGTTATGGACCGATATGAACCACACTTAACACAGTTGTTGGAACTCATAACAAAACAATTCATGCATAATTTCTTCCAAATCAGATTAGAATTCCGCCCTCTAGAGGCTCAAGAACTCAATATCCCTGATCGGTTTATATGGCAGCTATACCAGGTTATGATCCGATTATGGACCATACTTGGCACAGTTGTTGGAAGTCATTACAAAACACCTTATGTAAAATTTCAGCCAATTCGGGTGAGAACTGCGCCCTCTACAGTCTAAAGAACTCGAAATCAAAGATCGGTTTATATACCAGCTATACCAGGTTATGAACCGATTTGAACCATACTTAGCAGAGTAGTTGAAAGTGATACCAAAACACCTCATGCAAAATTTCAGCCAAATCGGGTGAGAACTGCGCCCTCTAGCGGCTCAAGAACTTAAGATCCAAGATCGGTTTATATGGCAGTAATATCAGATTATGAACCGATTTCAACCATACTTAGAACAGTTATTGAAATTGGTACCAAAACACCACGTGCAAAATTTCAGTCAAATCAAACGAGATTTGCGCCCTTTAAGCCATATCGGTTCAGATTTAGATATAGCTTCCATATAAACCGATCTCCCGATTTAACTTCTAGAGCCCTAACAAGCCACAATTTTTGTCCGATTTGGCTGAAATTTTGGATGTGGTATTCCGTTTAAATTTCCAACTACTGTGTCGACTACAGTCCAAATCGGTCTATAACCTGATATAGCTCCCATATAAACCGATGTCACAATTTGACTTCTTGAGCCCCTGGAAGCTGCAATTTCTATCCGATCTGGCTGAAATTTTGCATGCGGTGTTCTGCTACGACTTCCAACAACTCTGCCTTGTAGGATTTAAATTGGTCTATAACGTGATATAGCTCCCATATAAACCGATCTTCCGATTTGACTTTTCGAGCCCCTGGAAGCCGCATGTTTCTCCGATTTGGCTGAAATTTTGCATGAGGTGTTCTTTTATGACTTCCAACAGTTGTGCCAGGTACGGTTCAAATCGGTCTGTAACATGATATAGGTCCCATATAAACCGATCTTCCGATTTGACTTCTTGAGCCCCTGAAATTTCTGCGCTAAGTACGGTCCAAATTGGTCTATAACCTGATATATTTAGCTCCCATATAAACCGACCTCGGATCTTGACTTCTTGAGCCCCTGGAAGCCGCAATTTTTGTCCGAGTTGGCTGAAATTTTGCATGTAGTGTTTTGTTATGACTTCCGAGAATTGTGCCAAGTACAGCCAAAATCAGTCTATAACCTGATATAGCTCCCATGCAAATCGGTCTCTCGATCATCCTTGTTCGGTTCCTAGAAACTTTAATTTTTGCTGGTTTGACAGAAGTTGTTGGGTATTTCGAATAAAATTGTGCCCTTCAACTAAATTTATTTTGTATAAATTTTTTTGCCGAATCCATGGTAGTGGATTCCCAAGATTCGACCAGGCCGAACTTAGCACGTTTTACTTGTTAACTACTCAAAACTATTGGTTTTCCTATAGGAAAAAACCCCAGCTTGATTTGAAAATCTCTGCTAACACACTGCCCTCGTAAGCATTTTTTTGCATTGATCGAAAACTTGGAAAACTTCTTTACTGAAAGCCACTGAGACAATTAAAACGCTGGCATCGTTTGCAGCCAACAACCGGGTAACACCAGCAGAGCAAACACTTGTTAAGTGAGTGACCATCGGTGCGTGCTTTAACACCGTTTCAGGGTCCTCACCGACAATGGCTAAGCAAAGTGTGGGAGCAATGAACGCATAAATCGATTTCTATCTTTTCCTTACTCTCCCCTTGCCACCAGAGATATCATAATACCCAGTATGGCCAAGAAACCACCCCCGCCAACAACAAAAACCCACTGACCATCAAATTGGTACAACTACACAACTTGGCAATTTAAAATTTCTTTTGCTGCGGCTCCGGCTGCAATGTCTTTAAGATGGAACGAAAGAAAGCAGAAAGTTCATTGGAGCGATGGACAGATAGACAGACAGACGGAGGAATGACTTTAAGTGCGGAACACTTTTTCTTGTCCAATTTGATAAATTTAATGTAAATGATATGCCTTGGCATACCAGCTACCATTGCCATTTGATGTTGGTGATTGTGAGGGGTGACTACTTTTTTTGCCACTGCCACTTGGGCTACTTGGGAAAATCGTCTTCTTTTGATTTCTTTTAGCGTCTAAACTCTCACACGCAGTTAACAATGTGTGGCCAAGAGCACCAAGTATTTTTGTTGTTGTTGTGGCTCTTTTCTTTTGGTTAAGTCCATTTGCCTTGTTGTTATGGGGCGGGGGTGTGTGTTGTAGTTATATGAAAATTATGATTTAAGCGTGGGAAAACCCAATGAATAATTGTGAATAGTGTGAATGTTGTAAATTTATTTTTTTTTTTTGGGTCTTGGACTATGTCTTTTTGCCTTGATAAGATCTACTTCTTAGGGCCAGCGAGTGTCTTTAAGACGAAACAAGACAAGACAATCTATGCTGGTTAATGGCCATTACGACTTATATGATTTTTGTCATTTTCCTCATATTTTTTTTTTGTTTTTGGGGGGTACCTACATATGAATGTTTTGCTCTGGCTTGGAAAAACAGTTTTTCCCTTGGACAAGGGTCAATGATTTCCTTACGACACCTCGCCGCTAATGGCCGGCCCCTTGTAGTGTGAATGTGTTGTTGTGAAGCAATTTTTGGGTGTGGTTGGGGGATGTGGGAAATAGTTACCGAATGAGTTTTTGTCTTTCGATGCCCACAAAGGGGATCAACTACAGCGTAACGAAGAAAGATTTCCTAAAAGCCAAAAATTAATTTAAATTATTCAGCAATCTGCTGCTTTCTTTTTCGAGTTGGCAATAAAAAGCCAATAGAGTCCAATGGAGTTGTTGGGAAAGAATTTTACCATAAGAAGTTGTTTACACATAAGGCGTAGGCTTTTTAACATACTGGGTGTTTAAGAAAACTAAAAAAAAAAACTCTTGTAAACCTAAAGCTTTTTTTTTGTAAAACACGTTTGCAACACGTCGAAGTATCCATTTCCGATCTTATAAAGTATATATATTCTTGATCAGCGTAAAAATCTAAGACGATCTAGCAATGTCCGTCGATCGGTTTAAATCACGCTACAGTCTTTAAAAATAGAGATATAGAGCTGAAACTTTGCACAGATTCTTTTTTTTCTAAAGGCAGGTTAAGTTCGAAGATGGGCTACATCGGACTGAAATTTGGGACAGTGAGTTGTATTAGACCCCTCGACATTATTCTTCAGTTTGACCTAGATCGGTCCTGATTTGGATATAGCTGGCATATAGACCGATCTCTCGATTTATGGTCTTGGGCCCATAAAAAGCGCATTTATTATCCGATTTTGCCAAAATGCAGGACAGTGAGTTAAGCTCTTCGACATCCTTCTTCAAATTGATCAAGATTGGTCCAGATTTGGATGTAGCTGCCATATAGATCGGTCTCTTGATTTAAGGGTTTTGGTCCATAAAAGTCCCATTTATTGTCCGATGTCGCCGAAATTTGGGACAATGAGTTGTCTTAGGGCCTTCGACACATAATTTGTTGATATCAGAAGGGGGGCGGACCCTCCCCCTTTCCCCAAATGTACCACACAAAAATAAAAGTGTACCGATCAGGACAATATGAGATTCAAATGAAAGGTATACAGGAGTAGAGTAGGAATTTCATATTAAAAAGTGGGTCCAAATAACCAACCCCAAAACCCCCTAAAGATATTCGGGAGTAAAATACGAATTTGGCTTACAAAATCAGATCGAGCGCCCCGGTAGCCGAGTTGGTAGCGTGCTTGAATTACCAGTGCAGGGGTCGTGGATTCTATTCCGTCAGAAGACTTGGTCTGTCGCTACTGTGGTATCACAATGGGCTTAAAATTGTCTAAGTGAGTCTGTAAAGGACTGCCACTCTTACCTAAACTAACCTAACCTGTAGGGAGCCATCCCACCTGCCAAAAACGCCCCAAATGAGCATATGAACCCATCATGACTGTATGGGACACGGTTTGTTTGTTTGTTCCATAGAATGAAAAACGGCTGAACAGATTTTTTCTTTTAAATTTTCACAGATTGTGAAGGTTGGTCTGGAAAGAAACTTAGACTATATAATTTTTTTATATCGGATGGTGGCGGACGCTCCCCCTTACCTCAAAAACGCCAACCAAATCTAATAGTTGACCGCTAGGCACAATGTGGGTATCAAATGAAAGGTATGGCAGACTACAAAACAAATATCGTTTTAAAATTTGGATCCAAATACCTAGCGGGCCGCCCCAACCCCAAAACTCCCCTAAACGGATATATTCGACGTTAATGTCAATATGGGATTAAAATGAAATGTATTCGGCAGTAGATTACAAATATGGCATAAAAAATTAGGTCCAGGTAATGGAAGGTCGCTCCAACCCCCACATAAGCATATTAGCCGACCATGGCTATATGGGACTCAAATGAAAGGTATTCGAGAGTAGATTACGAATATGACCTTAAAATTTGCGTTCAAGTCTGAGTGTCGCTTCTCCTCCTAAAACACGTCAAATTGGTAAAATGACCTCTTATGACAATATGGGACTCAAATTTAAGTATTTGAGAGTAGAAAACGAATTTAATGTCCAATTTTGTAACCAAGTTTTTGAGGGTTCGCCCTAAAGCACGCCTTAAACTGAACTTTATTACCGATTATGGCAATATGGAGCTCAAATCAACAGTATTTGGAAATAAAGAACGAATTTGATATCTATTTTCGAGGCAAAGTGTCGGTGGCCGCCCCAGCCCTAAAACACCCTTCAAACGCTTCATATTTACCAACCATGGTATTATGGGGCTCAAATTAAAGGGATTTGGGAGTGAAGCACGAATTTAATATCCATATTTGAGTCGAATTGACTCACACTTTTCGTTAAATTTACACAAATTTTCGGGACAAATACCCTGGGGTCCACCCTACACTCAAACAGAACTTTTTTAGTGATGATTCACAAATCTTTTATTCACTTTAAGGCCAAGTGTCTGGGTGGCCACCCAACCCCTGAAATACCCCCTAAACCGGAAATATTTACCAATACGGTAATATAGGACTTAAAAGATAGACATTTGGGAGTAGAGTGAAAATTGCCCAGGAACCGAGCAGGGGCAAACTTCTGACACAGCAACAAGTGCTTTCCGATTTAAATTTAAACACAATGATAAGGATCTTTCTGTAGCCGAGATCAAATGTCGTGTCGCAGTGCGAGACCTCTTTGGGACAAGAGGTACCTCGCAAATTTCGCCAGCATTAAGTGGCGGTGGTTAGATTAGGTTCAGTAAGAGTGGCAGTCCTTTACAGGCTCACTTAGACAATTTTAAGTCCATTGTGATAACACAGTAGCGACAGACCAAGGCTTCTGGCGGGAGTCGAACCCATGACCCCTGCATTGGTAATCCAAGCACGCTACCAACTCGGCTACCGGGGCAGCCTGTTAAGAGGGGATAACCACCGCTTTTAAATTTTGTCCGATAGTCTCGCCAGGATTCGAACGCAGGCTTCAGCGTCATAGTCGGACATAGGCAACAGTGGCACGAATTAGATATCCACATTCAGGGCGAATTGAAAGAAATTTGGGAGTAGAGCACCAATAGCTATCCACATTAGGGTGAAATATCTGAAAGTCCGTACGAGGACCCCCAATGATAAAATAAGAGAGTGAAAGAAGGCGCAGCGGAGCGGACCCTGTCCAGCTGGTAAGATATAAAATTCGTACTCTACT
Source organism: Stomoxys calcitrans (assembly GCF_963082655.1). Taxonomy (NCBI): domain Eukaryota; kingdom Metazoa; phylum Arthropoda; class Insecta; order Diptera; family Muscidae; genus Stomoxys; species Stomoxys calcitrans. Next base: position 1,194,885 of record NC_081556.1, on the reverse strand, counting down.
CTCAAAAAAATTTTACTGGAGCTCCACATTATAGGAATGTAAGGTTCGTACTATACTTCCAAATTCCTTTCATTTGAGCCCAATATTGCTCCTATAGATTTTCCGTAATAGATTGGGTTTTAAAAAATATTTGCCGAAATAGTGAAATTGAATGAAATGCCTATATTTCGTATAATTCCCACAACTTTTGCGGAACTCCTAGAGGTGCCATAAAATTCAATAGCCGTTCATGGTTATAGCTTATTTAGCAATTATGGTCAATAACGGTTTAGTGTCTTAGTGCCAAAGATGATGGTGTAGATGCATTTCCAGTGGCTACTTGTTCCTGCAACATGAGCTAAGATAACATTACGTCTTTGACCACCCAATTTTCGGCAATAGCAGCTGAAGATCTTCCAATACCGAAGTTGGTGATAGATATTGAGATTTTATTCGTTCGATTGCCCTGTGGTAGGTTTTTCGCCATTCACACTGGCTAAAACATTTGTGCCGCTCATTCCCGTCGCTGGTTTGAAATGATTTTTTTTTGGATATGTTGTCGTCAGAGGCGACGGCGGTGGCGATGGTGGCAGCGGCTGTTTGTATTGCTATGGCATTCAACATTCAAATTGCAACACCCAAAGGTTGGGGCCGACTATTGTTTACTTTCAGTGAGGCTGTTTTGGATTTTTGGTGTGGCTTATTGCAGCAGCTAACCGTATATTTGGCATGGATTTTGTGCATATGCTCCTCCGAATGTATGCCGTATGGTTGTGCTACATGCCATGTCCTATCGCTGGATAAATATCTCTCTTGCTTTGTGGAGAGCATGCGGAGTGGTCGACTCCAAGAGTTTTTGACCTTAAAATTAGCCCTTAGGCTATGGGTTGTTTTGGTACGATTGTTGCTTTCGTTTGACTTCGTCCGTGCTGTTATGGTCCCTGCAAAGCTCCAAAGTCGCTAGCTTCGCAACAATTGGGTTGTCAGTGTGTGCATGTCTGGTGGAAGATCATTCCGCTTAACATTTTTGTTTGAGATTTCCTTGCTAAATGCACTTTATTTGCTATAAATTGGCAGCAAAGTAGTCAAAGAACCAGGGCGAATGTTAATTTCAGACTATGATTTTTTTTATCTTTTTTGTTTAGCAATGAAATCATTTTTGTTATGTATTAAAATGCATGTTTGTTCAATAATTGTTTGGGTAATGTTTAGATATGATTTTTACACAATTCAAACAAATAATTAAATTGATAGAAATAAATGCAGCAGTGTTTGTTTTAGGCATGCATCACTGCATCATGGTATTCTTACATTTTGATTAACAGCTTCGTAGATTCCATTCTCGATGCTTTTAAATTTACCCATCATTGTTTGGAGTTTTTTTTATGGTTCTATGCACGTGTGCATTATGTCTTTAATTTTTATTTCCATTGGCTTTGAATGGCCCATTGCCCATATCATAATCGAATTCATATTGAATTGTTTTTTTTTTTTATTGGGATTTTATTTATATAATTAATATTCTTTAATGTTTTTACTCGTGTTTTATTGAATTGTTTGGATTGAACAAAAACCTTGGCCCAGATTCCCCCTGTATATGCAATGGCAGTTTATCGCCATCGAAATGGTTTGCGTATCTCCAAATTTTAGCATTCGATTTTTGTTATTTATGATCTATTGTCTTAAATGCCCATTGGCCCATTTGGCAAACAAATCATCAGCAGAGTCTTCATTCATCATTAGCAAATGCAGAACTAATGAATAGGAATCTGCTTCATTGCCTTACATGAAATATTGGCTATTTCAAGCCTTTAATATGTAGTAAGAGTAAGAGCCAGAAAAAAAGGGCTAGGCATAAGTTTCATATCGCATCATATGAACTAAGAGAGGATGTAAGGTTGTACACTCAAAGAAATGGATTTGCAAAAAGAGCAAAAATATTTGCTCTTGAAATCTGCTGAAACAGTAAAAATAGCAAAAGGAAATGAAGTTTTGCTGCAATTCCATGCTAACTACTAACAGGAATTGATCCTACAGGGAGACATACGATATTCATTCCTACAGCTATGGCTATGACTCCAGGAAGACATAAAATAATCATTCCTACTACTAAGGATTTCAAGAGAAGTTGGATACATTTTTGTAGAGCAAACTCAAACACTCTCCTTTTTCTGTGTTGCATCCAAATATACATTGGCCACCGAATTTCAGCAGATCTCATCTAATTTTAAAGATTATCTGTTTTCGGATGATTAGGGCTTCTAATCCCATAGGCTAGGCCAACTAGCCTGCTAAGTAGTTTGTGGTTGGGAAGCATCACTAATAGAGGCATATCGTTTTTGAAAAATGGGTGGGCAGTAACAACTAGTCTTACTGCTGCACCAAATGACCATAGACGATGCCTATCTGCAGCAAATGAATATGTCTCAGGACAAGGGGGTTTGTATTCACTGCTGAAGTTGTGGTGATTTGCTAATGTTTATTTGATTTCCTTTTTGTCTTGTGGTGATTAGAGATACAAATCCTTCTTAAACTGGCGCTAGCTGGCTGGTTGACCGATATAGCCATAGGCAAATTGAAATGTTCAAAGACACGATAGAGAGAGAACGAGAGGGAGAGAGAGGGGAAGTAAAGGATCATGATGTCGTAACCAGCGACAGGATAATCCTATATTTAGACAACTTTAACCACCAGTCTAGACAAAGGCTGTGGATATTATGCTGAGTTTTCTTAATGGATGTAGACCACCTACTTTAGGGCTATCAAATGAAATGTTTCAGAAAGGACTGAAAAGAAAAAAATACTTGCAGGCAAAACTTTAAATGGGCAAAACGTCCTTTCACACCACAACCGATTGAGAGCTTTCCAAACTTTATCTTTCCAAAAAAAAAATATTTTAGGCTGCACTACAAAGAGAATATAAGAGACATAACGAATAAATGGGTGTTATGTTCGGCTGGGCAGAATCTTGGCAACCCACTAGCATGAATTCTGCTACAAAGGTATACCATATGCAAAATTTCAGCACAATCGGACAGAAATTGAGGCTTTTAAGCACTCAAGAAGTCAAATCGGGAGATCGGTTTCCATGGGAGCTATATCTGCTTTGTGACCAATTTTCGTCTTACCTGGCACAGTTGTTGGAAGTCATAACAGAACACCACATGCAAAATTTCAGCCAAATCGGACTAAAGCTTCAGCTTGTAAGGGCTCAAGAAGTCAAATCGGGAGATCGGTTAATATGGGAGCTATATCAGCTTATAGATCGATTTGGACCGTAAATGGCACAGTTGTTGGAAGTCACAACAGAACACCACATGCAAAAGTTCACCCAAATTGGACAAGATTTGCGGCTTGTAAGGGCTCAAGAAGTCAAATCGGGAGATCGGTTAATATGGGAGCTATATCAGGGTATAGACTGATTTGGACTGTAAATGGCACAGTTATTGGAAGTCGTTACAGAACATAGCTTGTAAAATTTTTGCCAATTCGGACAAAAATTTCGGCTTTTAAGGACTCAAGAAGTCAAATCGGGAGATCGGTTTATATGGGAGCTATATCAGGGTATAGACCGACTTGGACCGTAAATGGCACAGTTATTGGAAGTCGTAACAGAACATAGCTTAAAAAATTTTTGCCAATTCGGACAAAAATTTCGGCTTTTAAGGACTCACGAAGGTAAATCCGGAGATCGGTTTATATGGGAGCTATATCAGGCTATACACAGATTTTGATCGTACTTGGCACAGTTGATGAAGTCGTAATAAAACACTCTCTGCAAAATCTTAGCCAAATCGGACTAAAATTTCGGCTTGTAAGGGCTCAAGAAGTTAAATCGGGAGATCGGTTTATATGGGAGCTATATCAGGTAATAGATCGATTCGGACCGTACTTGGCACAGTTGTTGGAAGTCATAACGGAACACTATATGCAAAATTTCAGCCAAATCGGACAAAAATTGCAGCTTGTAACGGCTCAAGATGTCAAATCTGGAGATCGGCTTATATGTAGTTTGCAGTCCCCAATGACCTACATCAATATTAAGTATCTGTGCAAAATATCAAGCGGCTAGCTTTACGCGTTCGACCGCTATCGTGATTTCGACAGACGGACGGACATGGCTAGATCGAATCAGCCGATCTGGGGTCTTGACTTCTTGAGCTTGTAGAGGACGAAATTCCTATCCGATTTTGTTGCTATTTTTCCTGTAGTGTTCTGTTATGACTTTCAACAACTGTGCTGAGTATGATTTAGATCGATCCATAACCTGATATAGCTGCATTATAAACCGATCTTGAATTTTGACTTCTTGAGCCACTAGAGTACGCAATTCTTATCCGATTTGGCTGAAACTTTGCATGACATGCTTCGTTATGACTTCCAACATTTGTGCAAAATATGGTTCAAAGCGGTCAAAAGTTGAAAATTTTACCCATGAACATTCCACTAAGGAACAGGGGCAAACTTCTTACATGTCAATGAGTGCAGTTCGATTCAAGTTTAAGCTCAATGATAAGGGGCCTCCTCTTTATAGCCGAGTCCGAACGGCGTGCCGCAGTGCGACACCTCTTTGGAGAGAAGTTTTATATGGCAAGTATCTCACAAAGGTTGCCACCGCTGAATATTTTTTCTGATGGTTTCGCCAGGATTGGAACCCAAGCGTTCAGCGTCATAGGCGGGTACACTAACCTCTGCTCTACGATGGCCTCCGGTTCATATCGGTCTACAACCTGATATAGCTGCCATTTAAACCGATCTCGGAACTTGAGCCTCTAGAGTGCGCAATTATTATCTGATTTGGCTGAAATATGGTCAAATATGGTCTGAATCAGTCTCTAGCCTGATACAGCCGATCTCCCTATTTTACTTCTTGAACCCCTAAAGTGCTCAATTCTTATTTGATTCTGTTGAAATTTTACACAATGACTTCTACTATGGTCTCTAACATTCAATTTATTTATGGTCCGAATCGGACTATAACTTGACATAGCTCCAATAGTATACCAATTCTTTTCTTTTATTCTTTATTTACCTAAAAAGAGAAACCGGGAAAAGAACTCGACAAATGCGATCCTTGGTGGAGGGTATATAAGATTCGGCCCGGCCAAACTAAGCACGTGTATAAGAAACAAGTAAAAGCGTATATCCGTTATAGACGGTAATAGGATAAATTTTTATAGGACATCGATGAAAATTGTTCAACTTGACCACACTATTGTTGATGTTGTTGTTGTTGTTGTTGTAACCACATTTTCATGTGAAGGTGGCGATCCTCGTCAAGCTCCCGTAGGTGAGCAAGCTCGTTCTGGTCCAAAGGACCGATCGCCGCAGGAACATGATGGCCATTGGTTATTTAAGGCGTCAATAATTCGCCTTGTCATATCGAGCATCATAGGCTCTCAGTATTTGTGCAAGAGCCGGTGCCACCAGACGTCTCACTGAGACTCTCCGCTCGATACCGCTGATTATCGGGGACTGCAGTTTCAGCTACTTCCTATACCAAGCATCCCACTATCCGCAACCTGTGGACTCGCCCGGTAGCACGCAGCTAAGCTTTTTATGATAGCAATGAACACCACACAGATCGGACCTCAATGTTCCAGCTTGCGTAGTGTTCACACCTATCCCGTGCCGGGGATTGTTGATATTTTTATAAAGCTTCAGTAAAAATTCGATTCGTCCACTTTTTCTCTTGATGACAGTATTAATCAAATTGTTGTTATTGTTGTTTGTTCATCATTTTTAATGAATTCATGTCAGTGGTTATTTAAAGTTTGTCTTGAACGGACTTAATTATATGATCAACTGTAGCCAGTAAGTATAAAGCCTTACTGCTTAGAAAGTTATGATGCTTGCGAAAGACAGAGGGATAGTCATTAAATGATTCGAAATGCCATATTCATAACGACAAATGCTTATATTTATATTCCAGAATATTATTCCGCCTATGACGCTGATCGCCTGGATTCGAATCCTGGCAGCAGCATCAGAAATTTTTTCAGTGATGGTTATCTCCTCCTAATGCTGGCAGTACTTGTGAGGCATTTTGGCATGTAAAAACTTCTCCCCAAAGAGGTGTCACTCTGCGGTACGCAATTCGGACTAGGCTATAAAAGAGAGGTCCCTTATCATTGAATCCGACAACAATTTGTGAGAAGTTTGCCCCAGATCCTTAATGGAATGTTCATGGGCAAATTTGCATTTGCATTTTTTTGTTTTGGAATTATTATCGTAGGAACTTGCGTAACTTTTTCTCTGTAAAAGGATCTGCACTAGATTCCCATCAGATATGCATCAAAATAAATCTTTTGTCTAGACTGCAGAATACAACAGTCTAAATAGAGGATAATCCTGGCGCTAGTTACGAAATCTTTGTGTCTTTTCCTTCATTTGCTCTGCTTCCTGGTGCCCCGGATGAGCAGACAACAAGCGCCAGCTTAAGAAGGATTTCCTTTTAAATCATCTTTGCACAAAGAGGAAATCAAATAAACATTAGCAAATCACCTGGGATTTGATCTGTAAACTCAAAACCCCTTTAAGAAATGTCTTCATTGCTCAGTGATAGACATTGTCTGTGATCATTTCCTAAGGCAGTAGGTTGTTTGCTCAAACCACCCACCCACTTTGCAGTGAGGCAAACCACATGACCACAAGCGAAAATCAAGGCATCAAAGAAGACAAATCTTACAAAAGCAGATAATCTTGGAAATTAGATGAAATCTCCTCAAAATGTCTGGCCACTGTAAAACTGAAAGGTAGAGTTCCATTCATTCTGTAACTAGGCCGGCCATTTCTGCATGGATTCGCACAGTAGCGCTAATGAATTTGTGGTGAGACGTCTAGAATGGGGATTAAGATGTCTAGCTACCCTTATATCTGTGGAGTTAGAAATATTTCTGAGATTTGGCAAACTGAAACCGATGATGTTTATCATCATGTTTGCTAATGTTGTGGGATTGAGAGAGCGTTTTGAAGGCGCATTGTCTGCTAATTACCGGTGTCACCTTTTCATTTACACTTGAAGTAGCATGCAAAAAAGATGGGATAATAGAGCAACAATTATTAGGAATAAGGGAATAAAGAACGGCATAGGCATTCTTCTTAGATTAATAAGATACAGCATGGAATTTAAATTTAAGCACCAACCTTGGCAACCCTTAGACTTTTGGCTTACCTTCGAATTGAACTTGAGCCTTGATTGAATCTCTGCGATGTATTGTTATTGGCCTTGTTTCAGCCTAATACAGCCTCCAAATCATAAGGTTGGGCATGGCTGTGAGTTAGTGTAGCAGCAGCATTCACAAAAGACGAAGATTCATTGAGATATTTGCGACTTCATTTAATATTCCATGGAATAGCGTAGCACACAATTGTAATTAGTGAAAACAGAGAATAAAAAGGCAAAAAACGCAAATATCGCGCATTAAAAACGAATGTGAATTATGCAAAGCAATGTGTTGCATGCAGCACAAAGACACAGAACAAGAAATTATCATTCACTCATCGAGTCGCTGTCTCTCTGTCTGTCCGTCCGTGCGATAGACAGCTTCAATGGCTGGCTGATGGTGACGACGTCTGACTAACGTGAAACACACATTGGCACCTTGCACCCGAACACGTTTTAACGCGGCCCACCCGCACCTTAGCCAGATAGGTGTTGGGTAGCTAGGTAGGTGATTATTAATTATTTAACATTAATTAAAGCGGCGAAACCAAATAATTAATGCCATCAACGATCATTGTGTTTGTTTTTTTTTTTTTTTCTTTTGCTGTTGTGACTGTTTTCACGCGACGAGTTTAGGTGGACTTGGAATTGACGTTTAAAGAAATCTTTGATTTAAGCCCGAAAGTCCAATACACATTTCTAGATCACCTTCTCACTTCAACTTTCTTTGCTTAAGTCACTTAGACCACTCTGGGATCATTTCCACTATTTTATTTGAAAAAAAACCGTCGGAAATTTTCTTTGCCGTAATCCGTAATTTTACGATCGCTGGCTAACCGTTTGTTTCCGTTCTTTGTTGCTGTTTGTAATGAAGTTTAACATGCACTGATCCCACAGCTTCGAAACGTTTTGAGCCGTGTTTTCTAAGGGCTCCATTGTTCACTCAGTCTACCGGTTTTCGGCCCCAACTCAACTCCAAAACCAGTCTTGCAACATTGAGTGTTCAAGTCGCTATCCAATTGGCCAATTTGCAAACTATGTACCTGGTCTCCACTACATCTAAGCTAAGCTTGAGTTGGGCCAAAACACAGACAGTGCCATATGCAAACAGTTTGACTAATTGTTTCGGATTGGTATCTTGCTGTTGTTGGTGTGGTTGTGCTTATTCTCGTTGTTGTTGTTGTTGTTGTCGTTGGGGTATTACTCCAAGTGTGCCTTTAATTGGTCAAATTATGAAATCAATAAAGCCATTAACAAGGTGTTTATCATTTGTTGCTGTTGTTGTTGTTGTTGGTTGGTTGGTGGTTAGTCCAGTCTGGTTGTGTTAAGACGGTGGGTTTGAAGACAGGTTTCTTATGGGACACTATTACTGATTTATGATGGGAAATGAATGGTCAGTAGTGATGCTGTTGGTGACTTGGCAAATCTTCAATTAAATTGGGAAATTAAAGGGATTGCGCAGGATTCAAAATAAATAAGGAAATAAAAACAAGTAAAAGCGTGCTAAGTTCGGCCGGGCCGAATCTTAAATACCCTCCACCATGGATCGCATTTGTCGAGTTCTTTTCCCGGCATCTCTTCTGAGGCAAAAAAGGATATAAGAAAAGAGTTGCTCTGCTATTAAAACGATATCAAGATATGGTCCGGTTCGGACCACAATTAAATTATATGTTGGAGACTTGTGTAAAATTACAGTCAATTCGTATAAGAATTGCGCCCATTGGCGCTCACGAAGTAAAATAGAGAGAACGATTTATATGGGATCTGTATCGGGCTATAGACCGATTCAGACCATTATAAACACGTTTGTTGATGGTCATGAGAGGATCCATCGTACAAAATTTCAGGCATATCGGATAATAATTGCGACCTCTAGGGGTCAAGAAGTCAAGATCCCAGATCGGTTTATATGTCAGCTATATCAGGTTATGAACCGATTTGAACCTTATTTGACACAGATGTTGAAAGTAAAAATAAAATACGTCATGCTAAATTTTAGCCAAATCGGATAGGAATTGCGCCCTCTAGAAGCTCAAGAAGTCAAATCCCCAGATCTGTTTATATGACAGCTATATCAGGTTATGGACCGATTTGAACCATACTTGGCACAGTTGTTGGGTATCATAACAAAACACGTCGTGCAAAATTTCATTTCAATCGGATAAGAATTGCGCACTCTAGAGGCTCAAGAAGTCAAAACCCAAGATCGGTTTATATGGCAGCTATATCAAAACATGGACCGATATGGCCCATTTACAATACCAACTGACCTACACTAATTAGAAGTATTTGTGCAAAATTTCAAGCGGCTAGCTTTACTCCTTCGGAAGTTAGCGTGCTTTCGAGAGACAGACGGACGGACGGACGATCATGTTACACGGATGGATCAAAACTAGAGGACAGAATGGACCTGGGGGTCCAAATTGAGAACCCAGGGACTGAGTTCTGTTTAAGACTGCCTGACCATAATACGGTCCTGCAGGCGGAGATCCGGGCGATCACGAAATGCGTGAAGTGGTGTGGTGCTAACCCGAGGACGTCGAGTGTGAACATCTTTAGCGACAGTAAAATTGGCATAAGGACAATAACAACCTAGACGGTAAGGTCACGACCATAACGGAGTAATTGGGAATGAAGGGGCAGATGATTTGCAGACGCATGCAACATTGTGGAACAACGAACGGTAGAACAGCGTAAATCCTATGGTGGGGATCCAGATCGTAAAAAGACGAGACTATTACGGGAAAGAAGTAAGAAGGAGGTCAGTATAGCTATTGATATCATGACGGGACACATAGGACTACGATCTCATTTATGTAAAATCGGTGCGACAAGTGATAGCATGTGTAGAGCATGCCCGGCTTTTGCGTCTAACAGACACTTAAGTGCCGCTAAATGGACACAATACCTGACATGAACCAACTTAGAGAAATGGTTTCGAAAACAATTAAGGATTTTGTAATTAGCACGGAATTCATAACTTGAAATTTTCTTTGAGAGGTTACTCTATAGTTTTTAGAGCGCACAACAAGCCAATTACTGGCTTAGGTGTATGTCCATAGTGGCATGGGGCGGATTAATATGTGCACCCTCTTTTCAACCTAACCTAAAATATTCCAAATTATTTTAATTATTTTTATTATATTTAGGCAGGGTTTCTCACTCACCGGTTACAATTTGTTGTATCGATATTCTTCTGTTTAAACAAATTTGGTTTTCCGAATACATGCTTTTTGCTTATCCTAACGATAAACCTTCACCTCCAGATGGGTGTCGGTTAGTGACTTATCGCCCCGGTTTAAGTTCCTGGGCCCATAAATAGCGCATTTATTGCCCGATTGCTCTGGAATTCGTCACAGCTAGTTATAAAAGGCCCTTCAACATATGCATCGAGTATAATCTAGATTGAACTTTATTTGGGTATAGCTGCCATAGATACCAGTCTCCCGATTTAAGGTCTTGAGTACATAAAAGGAGCATTTATTGCCTGGTTACTCTGAAATTTGGCACATTGAGTTATGTCAGTTCCCTAGATATCCGTACTGAGTTTGGTACAGATCAGATCATAAAAGGTGAATGTTTAAGAAGTGCCGTTAATATTTCCCAAGGTGATGGGTATCCAAACCCCGGCCCGGATGAACTTAATGTGTTTATAGTTAATTTTTAATATTTAATTGAAACAAATAATCGGGTTTTTTCTTAAACCTTAAAAAATGGTTAAAAATTCCTCAAATACCTCGTGCATAACAATGTTTTAATCTATTTTTAAATTGTAATTTTTATAGTATTTTTCTTTATTTTATGTAGTTTTATTGTACGTAAATGCATGGTTGTTGTTGTAGCATTTTGTTGTGTTCTATCTTTCGTCTAATTGCTTCTGTTGAGTGTCAAGACCCAAAACCGTATAGAACCAGGGTCCGGGGTTCTTTTCAATCCCGGCACGGACCAGAAGCGTGCGGAGAAGGGATGTGCCTCTCCCATAACGAAAAAAGACGAACTCGAACACTGAGGCGGCGGCCCTTGCCGATGAAGGATTCCATCGGGTCAATCCGGTGGGTGCGTACAACCGGCTGCTATGAGTAAATGCACCGTCGTACAGCAGTGCGACACTTCGTTGGGGACAAGTTTTTACATGGCTGTCATACCATTGTTTCAAATGGCATAGTTTCTCACAAATGTCGCCAGCATTAGAAGAGGATAACCACTGTTAATAATTATTTTTCTATCCGTCCGTCCGTCTGGCCATTCGTCTCAAAAAATTGAGACATTGGCCTTGCATTTCGTATGTCTTTAATAAGCAGGTTTAGTTCGTGAACGGCTGACATATAGACCGACATATAGACCGATTTGCCGATTATGTGACTCAAGTCCATAGAGGCGCATTTATTACTCGATTTCGCTGAAATTTGAAACAGTGAATTATTTTAAGTCTTCCGTCATCCCATTTGAATATGATCCAGATCGGACTATAGTTAGGTATAGCTTTCATACAGACTGACTAGCATCACGGTTGCGTATACAATTTCAGACCTCTGTCCCCTTCTGTAGAGAAATGTATGAATTAAAAGTTCTCTAATCGCCCGATATTTACTGCCAAGGTTTAACCGTATAATAATTTCGAGTGCTTTAGCTCAACTTGTAAAAAAATTGCCATTTTGTACATATTAGTACAAAAATGTACGATTTTGAACAATTTCGTACGTTGGAATACCAAAATATACGAATAAAAATATCTGTAGAAGAATACAAGCTACTTCGTTCTATTTTTCACTTTAAGGTACAAAAATGTACGAATTTTGAATGGATCATACAGTCATCCTATTTATATATTTCCTTCTCGTTCCTACATGCCAAATTTCAGACCTCTAGCTCTATCTGTAAGTAAAGTACCAAATGGAACCAAAATGTATAAGTTGTGATTGGATTATTTATTCAGCCATCATATTTTTTTCTAGTTGTGTCAGCATGCAACATTTCATGCCTCTAGCCCCATCTATGACGAAAAGACCAAATGGTACCAAAATGTGCGAATAGTGAATAGATCACCCACCCATCATGTAGTTGTACGTAAATGCCAACTTTCAGACCTCAAGCTCCATCTGAACAGAATGTATGTACCAAATGGTACCCAAATTTTCGAATTTTGAACAAATCATTTATTCATCCATCATTTATTTCTCTATAGTTATACCTACATGTCAAATCTCTGACCACTAGCTCCATCTAAAAAGAAAGTACCAAATAGTACCAATTTTGGTACCAAAATGTTCCAATTGTGAAAAACGCATCATATATTTCTAAGTTTTACCTACATGCCAAATTTCAGACCTTTAGCTCCATTTGTAAAGAAAGTATCAAATGGTACCAATTGCGCTACTTAACGTACGTATGGGGGTATACTAATTTCGTCTATCTGTTTGTAACACCTCGAAATATGCGTCTGAGACCCCATAAAGTGTATATATTCTTGATCGTAATGTCATTTTAAGTCGATCTAACCATGTCCGTCCGTCAGTCCGCCCGTCCTTACGCCCGTCCGTCAGTCTGTCGAAAGCACGCTAACTTTCGAGGGAGTTAAGCTAGCCGCTTAAAATTTTGCTAAAATACTTTTTATTGGTGCAGGTCGGTTGGGATTGTAAATGGGCCAAATCGATCCATGTTTTGATATAGCTCCAATATAAACCTATCTTGGGTCTTGACTTCTTGAGCCTCTAGAGGGCGCAATTGAAATTTTGCACGTGGTGTTTTGGTATCACTTCCAACAACTGCGCTAAGTGTGGCTTAAATCGGTCGATGTTTTGATATAGCTGCCATATAAACCGATCTTGGGTCTTGACTTCTTGAGCCTCAATTGGGGGCAATTATTGTCCGATTTGACTGAAATTTTGCACGTAATGTTTTGGTTTTTAAGTATGATTCAAATCGGTTCATAATCTGATATAACGGTTCGGTTCATAATCTGGTATAGCTGTCATATAATCCGATCTTGACTTCTTGAGCCAATAGAGCGCGCAATTCTCATCCGATATGGCAGAAATTTTGCATGAGATGTTTTGTTATGACTTCCAATAACTGTGCTAAGTATGGCGCAAATCGGTACATAACCTGATATGGCTGCCAAATAAGCCGATCTGGGATCTTGACTTCATGAGCCTCTATTGTTATACGATTTTGGAAGAAATTTTGTAAAATTGCTTCTCTCATGACTTTCAACATACGTGTCTAATATGGTCTGAATCGATCAATAGCTTGATGCTTGATTTGCTTCTTGAGCCCCTACAACGCGCAATTCTTATCCGAATAAACTGAAATATTACACAATAGCATATTTTTATTCAATATTCTTTGTATACTGCGCATAGAACTCGACAAATGCGATCCATGGTGGAGAGTATATAAGATTCGGCCCGGCCGAACTTAGCACGCTCTTACTTGTTTCTTTTCACCCTCATCCTTTTGCATTAGATGTCTTTTAAGCCACATTTCCAAATTCTACCTCTATCCATCTGCCTTATACAAAGTTACTTAAAAAGGTACGAACTTTTTGGTACTTTTCTTAGTACCTAAATGTATTGTACAAATTTCCAAAAACTCTTATAGTTACCCAATTAAGGTTGCCACAGTGTGCCTAAGTTACAAAATTCGGAGCTCCAGTTCAATTTACAAAGAAATTACCAAATAGCACCAATTGCGGTACTAAACGTACTATTTCTTCCACTTCCGGTACCTACTATTTCTTCCACTTCCGGTACAATTTTCCAAAAATTGGTTACCAAACCTTATTTTTTGAGCCCAAAAAAAATTCTAACCCTCGGCAAATATGTACCGTTTCGTACTCTTCGGTACTTTTTAATATATAAACGTACAAATATCACCAAATCCAGCATTATTCCGTGCCTATGACCCAAGACCAACATTCGTGCAAAACTTCATGATTCTAGCTTTAGCCGTTTGGGCATGGCGAAGATCAGTCAGTCAATCAGTCAATTACGCAATTCTTTTATATACATAGATCAGCCTATTTAGGGTATTAAGTTCAAAAAAAGTCGCATTTATTACCCGATTTCGATCAAATTTGACACAGTGATTTGTTTTAAGCCTTCTGTAGTGCGATTATAGTTTAGATATAGATGTCATATCGACCGGTGAGCCGATTTGGAGTCTTAAACCAATCTTATTCAATTTCGCTGAAATTGGGAGCAGTGGGTTATATTGAACCTCCCGACACCTGAACTGAAATGGTCCACATCGGACCATATAAGGAAGTAGCTGTCATATAGACCGATCCGCGGATTTTGGTTCTTAAGCCTCTTAAAGCCTTAGTTGATACCCTATTTCGCTGAATTTAGCAACAGTTGTTTGTATTAGAAATGGTTCAGATGGGACTTTATTTAGATATAGCTGCCATTTAGACCAATCTGTTGATTTAGGGTCGTAAGCCCATAAAAGCAGCATTTATAACCGATGAGTTGTTTTAAACCTCCCGTTATTCGACCAGAATATGGTCCAAATTGGACCATATTTAGTTGTACTTACCATATAGACCTATCTTCAACTTTAGGGTCTTTGGTCTTTCGCCGAAATTTGAAACAGCAAGTAGTATTAAGCCTCATCATGTTTGATCAAATCTTACGTTTCGAAATTGTACGTATGTCCTGTTAGACGAACATATGTGTTGGCATTATTATTTCATTATAACTTATAAAAAGTTCGACAATATGCTACAATTAATTCTAAGAATGCTTGAAAGGTATTTTAAATCGATTGAAACACACACATACATATGTACAAATGTACCAACAACCCACTAGGAGCAACAACAATCAAAAACAAAAAGAAATAAATCGTGATCATGAGACTGAAGACGAAACACATCGAAAAACCGACAACAGACACAGACAAATACCAAGCAAATCGAAGGCAAAAAGAAGAGAAAAACATATTCGAGATACACAGAAAGGTGAACAAAGTTTTGAGCGATAATGTAGTTGGCGCGTAACAATTGTGGCAATGCCAACAGCAGCAACAACAATAAGTGAATTGCAACAACTGTAAAAGCAACAGAAACGGAGACATAACAACAAATGCGATAAACGAAATGAGTCCCCAGCGCCTCCGCCCTCCGCCCTCACACCAATAAACTATAAACTTGGCTTGCAACAACCAGCAAGCTGCCACCAACAGCCAGCTAGCCATCCAACAAACAACAGTTGCAACAAAGCATGTTTGTCGTGTCAGACGAAAACTGCTGCACACACATCAGCAACAGGCGCTATTCCGCTCTCCACACCACACCGCAGCCTGCCTAGGGAGTGAGGGAGATTCCTAGCCAAACCATACCCACCACAAATCTTTGCTGCCGACTAGGGTTCAGAGTTGAATTGGCAACAAAAACTGTAACTAGAACTAGTCGTAATCGCCCAGAACCAGAAGACAACCAGCCAACAGTAATCATGTGCCCCCCCATGGTCGGCTGGGAAGGACAACGAAAGGCTTGTTGCTTGCCTAGACAATATAAGCAAATCTACTCCTTGCAGAACGATTCTAATTTTCTTATCTGTCAAAAGAGATCATCATAAAAATCTCTCATATGTTACGAGGCTCACTCTCTATATGGGACTGACGATAGCCGGAGCGAGAGGATGACATTGATTAGGGGCCACCACCATGCAACATTCGAACACACGATGAGCAGGCTTGAAACGTGAAATAGCAGGCGACTCCAACCAAAACAGTATCGAAAATCGGAACACTGACTGTCGTGTTGATTTGCTTGATTGTTGAAGGAGCATCGTCAATTTGATTCTAATTGCAACAAATACGAAATTTAAAGCCCATTGCAACAATTGTCCGATAGCCCACTCTGTCAGATCATCATCATTCTGCCAACCATACATTGAGAGGGCCATGCGAATGTGGCCTGTCGCTGGCTGTTTGTATGGGGGTAGCATTGTGTGGTTGTTTGTTGTGTTGTGTTGTGTCGGTGATGTGCTCGCTTTCACGTTTCTCTTGCTTCGCTTTAGATATGTCGATGCTGTCGATGATGATGATGATGATGATGACGACGACGATGATGTTGCTGTTGCTGCTGCTGACGTGGTGATCATACCGTAAAATAACCATGTCCGATGTGATGATCATAGTACCCTTTGTGAGGACGGAATGATCTAATGGTACAGGCATACAGGCATCTAAAACTGCTTTCAAACAATACTACGAGGTGTTGAATACAAGGCACAGCCCGATACATCTCATTTTTGTCTAAAACAAATGAAAACACATTTATAAGTTAAATTGTTTAAAATGAAATAAAAAAAATATATACTTTTAAAACGAATAATAAAACAATCTAATATAAAAAAAATATAACCAAATATATAAAATAATAAAATGGAATAAATTTAATAAAATAAAAAGCTAAAATGAATCAAAATACAAGAAATAAAATAACATAAACAACTTAGAGCGTGCTAAATTCGGCGGGGCCGAATCTTATATACCCTCCTTCGTGGATCGCATTTGTCGAGTTCTATGCGCGGTATCTCTTTTTAGGCAAACTAAGAATATTGAATAAGAACTGTTATGCTATTGGAGCTATATCAAGTTATTGTCCGATTCGGACCATAAATGAATGCTGAACATTGCTGAACTGCGCCCTCTAGAGGCTCAAGAAGTCAAGACCCAAAATCGGTTTATATGGCAGCTATATCAAAACATAGACTGATTTGGCCCATTACCTACACCTATAAAATGTCCTTCACTAATCTGGCGGAGCTGACTATATAATACCCTACACCTACCCTACGATTATAAATTTGGGCCATACTGCGGCCATATAAGTGCAAATCTGGCGATAAATATGTATGGGTGCTACATCCAAATTTGAACCGATTTGATGAAATCTAAGATCAGTAACAAAACTGACCGTGCCAAACTTTGTGCAGATCGGTTGAAAATTGTAGCTACTACGGCCATTTAAGTGCAAATCGGGCGATACAATGAATGCTGAACATTGCTGAACTGCGCCCTCTAGAGGCTCAAGAAGCCGAGACCCAAAATCGGTTTATATGGCTGCTATATCAAAACATAGACTGATTTGGCCCATTACCTACACCTATAAAATGTCCTTCACTAATCTGGCGGAGCTGACTATATAATACCCTACACCTACCCTACAATTATAAATTTGGGCCATACTGCGGCCATATAAGTTCAAATCTGGCGATAAATATGTATGAGTGCTACATCCAAATTTTAACCGATTTGATGAAATCTAAGATCAGTAACAAAACTGTCCGTGCCAAACTTTGTGCAGATCGGTTAAAAATTGTAGCTACTACGGCCATTTAAGTGCAAATCGGGCGATACATATATATGGAAGCTATATCTAAATTTTAACTGGTTTTGATGAAGATATGTTAAGATCTTAACCAAATCATCCGTGCCAAATTTTGTGCAGATCGGTTGAAAACTGTAGTAACTACGGTAATTTAAGTGCAAATCGGGCGATACACATATATGAGATCTATATCTTAATCCCAACCGATTTTGATTAAATCTTGCAGATATTTTTGTTTGTTTCTCTTTCTCTTTGCAGATATGTTAAGATCAGGTTATAGGGAACAAACAAACAAACTGCAACGCTTTCATTTCTATAAAGAGATAGAATTTTTCAAAGTTTCTCTTGACATTATGCTTCTTATCATACCACTCTCGTACAAAATCATGACTAGACGAATATCGTAAGATGATCTTTACAATTGTCTTTGTTGCAGCTTGTTACACGCGTGATTAGTGGGTGCACATACAGCCATAACAACATCACCACCAACCAACAAACTACCACCAGCGGCAATGGTAACATGTGATCCGTTTTTTTTTTTCCTATGGAGCTGGTCTTTTGGTCTATTGTGGCCCAACATCAGAGCACTTTGTACGCTGATCTGCATTTTTTTTGTGCTTTTTTTTTATTTAATCATCATCTTTATTGTGATGTCTTTTGTTGTGTTTCAATTCAAACATGAAAAAATCGAGATCTTCATTTGATTTGCTCGAGATCACACAATCCATCCATTCCGTTGATGGATGAAGTGACGGCTTGATCATCTTCCTCGTCATCGTCATCGTCACCATTGCCGTCTTCATCAACGATGATGAGTTAAATGCCAAGATTGCAGACACAAAAGACTCACAGCATGCCCTTGTTTCAAGTGTGAAGATCAATTTCATGCAACATTAGCCGGCTTGGTGGTTCGGTCACTCGTGTATTGGCCTTTTGCATACCACCCACCCACCACATACGTGTACTTGTTGGCATTATCTTCAATCACTCGAAGCATTTGTAGAGGCCGATATTTTAGATTTTACAAAGAAGGGTGATGTGGGTCCAAGATTTAAGGCATTTTGATTTTTTAGGTTTCGAGGGGTTGACATGGTTGATGTTTAGCTGCAAAGGCGCCACAGTAAGTCAAGAAATCCGTTTTATGAATACGGCCTTAAATCTTGTTGTGGCAATTTCATGTATTTCATGGAGCCATGACATTACTTTCATTGATCACTTGATTTACGACTTTCATTGGCAAACTGTTTATGTCGATTTCAATATCTATGAAAAACTTTTCGTTATTAAAGGTTAAAGATGTGTACTTCATTGTGGTTCTTTTTTCTTGCAGGTCTTCTGGTGTTGTCGTCCTGTGAAATCTTGGTGAATCTCGTTCAAGGCACTGTTCCAAATGCATGTTTCGGCGGTGAGTATCCGATAAACTCTGATACGATCAAATTATATAGCATTGCCTTGGCATTAAAACTTCAAAAAGTGATGTTCTGACATTAAATTACGCCCTATATGAAAAAGTTCTGCAGGGATACCCTTATGCCCATCATTATCAATTACCACCTTTTAAGCTTCTTTTTACAACTTAACCCCATTGAATACCCCAAAAGTTCTAGTTTTAGATACATTTCGCTTCGTAGGCTTGTCTTGTATTATGTCGGCTATTGCCTGTGTTTCTCGTTATACCAGCACCAGATGATTTAAAGAATGTTTGATATGGTTCGCCGCTGTTACTGTGACGTACGGGCATCATGTATATTTTCTATTATCAACGAGCTCTGACCATTCCATATCACACAAAGGTGATGTGGTGGTGCTGGTGGTGTACTTCTTGCCACTTATTATTATTGTACTTATTATTATTATTATTATTATTGTTGTTGTTATTATAATCATGATCGCTTTGTATTGTGTTCTTCTTTTTTGTGTCGGTTGTTTAACCACCTCACAAAGCAGGGAATTCCTATTAAACATAGCGTTAGCCTTAGCCGTGAACATTGTCTACGCTGCCATCCAATGGGGTTATTTGCTTAAGTAACTACATTGGCTGCTTTCTTTTCGGCCATTCTATTTTCCAGATTAGAAGCAGATTATTGTCTTGAAAACGTGATTTGTTCTCTGGCCGAACAATACAACAAGACTTGCAATGTTGAATTCTCTGTATTGGACTTTTATTATGGGAAAAAATTTATGAAACCCTTAAGGAGAATATATACTGACATATTGTTGTAGCGGCTATGGGGTAGACAAACATCCACATTCAAGATGGCATGTAATTATTATAAATTTTTGATTTAATTCGGATTGACCTAAAAATAGCAAAAAGGAATTGGGTAATGGCGAAATATTTCAGAACTGCAGAAGAAATACATTATATATTTTGATAAACAATTGGATAAATCGAAAAACAATAACCTGGCTAAATAACAATGAGGCAGCAGGTGCCTATGAGTTGCCAACTGAGCTATATAAGGCTACACGTTGATTAGGCGAATAAATCACATCACTCTCTGGCTATGAGGCAATTGGACTTTTGGCTTTTAACACCAGATTCTGGGAAAGACCCAGAAGAAACAGCTCAAAAGATTCCTCATATATGCGGAAGGCGAATAAATCAATTGGACTTTTGGCTTTTAAGTTCATACTACACCGGATTCTGGGAAAGACCCAGGAGAAACAGATCGAATAATTTCACTTATATGTGGAAAGGTTTTGACAGTCTGACAAAGGGAAATAGGGAAGAGCGAATATTCGGTGCAAATATCTAGTTGATAATGTCATCTCCGAACTTAATGTGATTTTGTTCAAGAAGCTCACAAGGCCGAAGCCAAATGTTCGGTCTGGGATTTTGGATTCTGCCTTGACCAAGTTGACAAATTGGCTTACTTTCTCGAAAACTGAACTAAAGTGAACGAAATGATCTATTAACTAGTCCTCGGTTCTTTATGGTTCGGATAGCTCAAATTGTCACTCAGGCTCAGTAATAATATGTAATCGTTTCATTCATATACTCCTACTTTTGTATCAATCAGCTTCCAAATAGTTGCTCAAATACAAACAGCATGCCTGTGTGAAGGAAGACTAAACGATATGCGAAGGAACAAGTGGATAAATTGTGTATTCCATGACATAAATATAAGGGAAAAGTGGCACAAGGACGCCAAAGGGGGCGCATTTTATCGTCACTCCTAAGGGTGACTACCATAATGACGGATGCTGACTGATGAAGGATTTGAGCCTGTCTGCTACATAATCGTTGTTATAATACTTCTAAGGGGCAAGGATCCGAACCAGCTAAGCAGAAGGGCCGAAAGGGTCTTGCATATGGCATATGACTGGGCTAGACTCAGAGGTCTCAATGTTAACCCAGAGAAGACTGAAATATGCCTGTTCACGAGGAAGTCGAAAATGGGTCAATTTAACGCACCACGTTTCCTCAATAGAACAATTTCGATATCTGACAAGGTCACATACTTAGGTGTGATCTTGGACAGGAAACTGAATTAGAAGTGTCACAATCAGGAGCGTACCAAGAAGTCTCACAGATGTTGGGCACTATGTAGACGGGCCGTAGGCTGGAAATGGGATCTGAATTCGACGATAGTCCACTGGCTCTACAGGAGCATGATTAGACCAATACTTACTTACGCCTCAGTAGTTTGGTGGACTGCTATGGAGAAAAAGTGCAACATAAGGACCATACAAAGGGTATCCGACCCAGATATAGATTAAGTGTGAGGCAGCCACTTCGGCTATGAGGATGGAAGCAGCTCATACCATCGCGGTATAATCGAGGCGACGATAGGAAACCTGAAAGGAAGGGAAGAAGTTTCCGATCAGATACCTGAGATGAACCTTGGATTGAGTTTGACGTCGAGTTTGAACATCTTTATGGACAGTAAAATTGCAAATTACAAATTTTTCCACACAGAAACAGGGGCTAACTTCTCAATGAGTGAAGTCCGATTCAAGTTTAAGCTCAATAATAAGGGACCTCCTTTTTACAGCCGAGTCCGAACAGCGTGCCACAAAAGTGCCCCTCTTTGGAGAGAAGTTTTACATGGCATAGTACCTCACAAATGTAGCCAGCATTAGCAGGGAAAAACTACCGCTGAAAATTTTTTTCTGATGGTCTCATCAGGATTCGAACCCAGGCGTTCAGAATTATAGGCGGACATACTAACCTCTGCGCTACCGCGGCCTCAAAAAAAAAAATGCCATTAGGGCTATAACAATCCGGACGGTAAGGTCACGAACAGTCTTGGAGTGTAAGAAGGAGATTAACACCTTTTCTGAGGATGGCACGATATGCATCGTTTGGGTGCCGGGCCATTGCGCAGTAACGTTGGAATGAGAATAAAAAATATCTGTCACAGACTGAACTAGCCAATATAGTGTCCATAGTGCCATGGGGCGGTTTAATATCCGCGTCCTCTTTTCACCTTAACCTAACCTAGTGCTGCAATGTGAACTAGTGAACTAATTAGTTCAGTAAGTGAGTGAGTGCTA
Organism: Stomoxys calcitrans; assembly: GCF_963082655.1. NCBI lineage: Eukaryota > Metazoa > Arthropoda > Insecta > Diptera > Muscidae > Stomoxys > Stomoxys calcitrans. The sequence continues at coordinate 1,172,899 of NC_081556.1, read as the reverse complement.
AATTTAATGAACTAAATTGTTCAGCGCTACATGATGGGGGCTATACTTAAAGCTTTTTTATTATTTCCCTTTTTTATTGTAACTTTTTTGGGTTTTTTCTTTTCAAAATCTTTTTCCTATGGCTTAAACACATTTAAAGCTAAATTTTAAAAATATCTGTCACAGACTACACTAGCCAATGTAATACCTTAGTATCATTTTGTTGCATTACAAAAATGGTGTAAATGGTTCCATGTTTACTAGTGTCCATGCTAGTCTTTGGCCTAAAACATATTTAATTTATGACTTTGTCGATATTTTCTTGCAACGATCGTGTGCCAGTCATTATGCAGTGTGCAGAGGGTCCCAGAGACTTACTTGAGCTGCAAGCTCCTCCACAGTATAACAAGAAAAATCTTTGGATATAACCACAAATCCCAAAGGAGTACCAGCTGAGAGGCGTCAGTAGTTTTACTCATTTGCTAATGAGTTACTGATTTTGTTATGTCAGTGGATACAAAGCCAGCTTCGAATTCGGTCAAAAATATCTGCGTCTGGCCAATATTTTTGGCCCAAGTGATTTATGAATTCCAATATTTTTAAGGTTGTTTTGGTTGGTGGGTTTTTGTGCGAATTGCTGGTTTCTCAGAGTAACAAAAAAACGAGGCAAAAAAAGAGGTTACTTTGTTGATGGCTATTCAATGTAGTTTGTGATACGAATATGATGGGAATTATTTTAATTTCGCTTTCTTGCAGCATGCTCGTCGACGTTTCTGCTGCTGCTGCCGCTGCTACTTTTGGTGCTGACGATGATGATGATGACGACGTTGAAGATTAGCTGTTTTCTGAGCTTTGCATTGAGGGAAAATGTCATTTCGTGCCACTTTTTGTTTTTGGTTGCTCATTGGGGTTGTTGCCATTTTCATGTTATTCGCCAAATCATAATCGCCAGTTATTAACTGTCCCCTGGTTTTGGGGTTACGATTTCGTTGTCTTCTTTTTTCGTTTGCCTCTGTTATGTTCTAATCACTCTGTTTGTGGTGGCTGGTTTTTTTGGTTGCCTAGGCAAGAAAAAAGTATTTTATTGGGTCAATCAGATACGGTGCAATTTGTGTGATTTTGTTGTGGACACTAAGTCTGTCTTGCAACGATTTCATGAGGTGAATGATAAATTATTTTAAAGAAAATCCATTCCTCACTATTATTTTTAGTTGGAAATCTTACGAAATAGCCGAAAAGGGCTTTGATTAATTGCAGTGACTTGGTAGGGGGACAAAATTTAAATTTTACATTGAGTATATTTACATTTAAGAATTTTTAATGCAAACGAATATCGTTAAATTTCATAAATCTTTAAAGACAAAACCTCTTAAATGCGTGTAATACATTTCCTACACAGATAAAAATAATTTTGAAAAACAACAACTTTGGTCGAAAAAACATCAATGAAAATTGTTAGTTTTCCTGCAACAATTTAATTTGAACCACAACAACCCAGAGCACAAATTTGTTTGTTGAAAGGCATTCTTTTCAAGCCAACATATAACAATAACAACAATATATCCATAAGCAAGACAAAAAACCATCTTACTAGCCAACGCATGTGCTTTGCTTCAGATGGTGGTGTTTTTGTTTTCGTTGTTCGGCTCGCGCTGCATTGTCTTGTTCGGAGTTTCCTCTGTCGCTCTCTACAGTTACCCTTAAAAACAAATTTTAATAATTTTGGCATTTGAAGCCATGACCTCATGTTTGGTAGTCTTGCACGCATCCTCTAGCCTACCGACATCATTTTCTTCATGATGAAATAAATCAATAAGTACTGCTGCACAGTAATAAGTGTCTCAATTAACTAAATTAAAAAAAGGTAAAACCACTCTAAAAATTTTTTTCTGAATACGAAATACTTATTTTTTATGCCGAATTTTCTAAAATAAGTTTAATGAAAAATAAAAATAAAATTTTTTTGGCCGACTGGGGGAATCGAACCTGTGTTTGCAAGTCATGAATGGCATGGGAGTTTTATGCTCTACATAGTAGTGCGCCTATTTTTACATCTACCTCAACTAAAGAATTTGTTGAAACAACAACAAAATTTCAATAGTTTTGTCTGTCAAGTCTCTTGTAGAGACTTACTTACGTACTTCAACAAAGAATGTCTTCGAATCAATGCTAAAACTCGTTGAGAATTTAAAGTTTCACGTACAAATTTGGTAGTTGGTTTTTTCTACGAGTTATTTTTTTTCTGTCTACGGTTTCGAAATGAACCTAATGAAGCAAAATTTCCCCAAAAAATCGCATGTAAGGTAAATACAAGTAAAATGGCATTTAATACAGTCGAAACTTACATACCCTTCATGCTGGTTGACTTAGAATATGTGTTTACTTTTCCTTATCTCTATCGAATGTTTTTACCTCTAAAGATAAATGAAACATTTTAAGCGTTTTCAGGCATGTTTATTTATTCATTATATGTATTTTTCCGTGTGAAAATAAACATGTTACCATTTTCCTAATACAATTTTATATGATGTGTGAATTAATACTTAACACTACCTTTATTACACAACCCTGCCATCTAATGATGTCCACTTCGGGCAATCACTTTCGTTTTGTTGTTGTACCCCACTCATCCTCACCACTTAGAATGTGTTGTTGGCTGTAAGATTTATTACAGTTGTCATTGTCAAACACATGTTAAACGGTGCGCGCGTGTTAATTGATCATCAGAATAATTTTAATTAAAAAGTAGTATTAAATACTTATCGGATTCTTTCGAAAAATAGTGCAAAATAAAGATTTTTTAATTCTCTAACTAGTTGTGTAATTATTTTGTCGCAGTGCGTGCTTAACTTGTGTGAAATTGCTTATAAACATTTGCTAAAATTGAAAAGAATTAATTTTGCCTGTGGCATCTTTTCTTGCGCTGTTGTTGTTGTAAATATTTCTTGTACGCCAAGAGAGTGTGAATAAGCGAGAGTAAGCCCTTGCGAGAGTGCACATTGTGTCTTAATAATAATGAAGAGAGAAGTATGCCTTTGTGCAATGCAACTATTGAAAAGATAATTGTTTTTACAATACATGCTAACAAAGGCAACAGTGGCAATGGGAAATTAAGGGAATTAATTATTAATTAAGTAAAAAGAGCATACGCTTCAACTACTGTGAAGAATATTCTGAAGAGCTTGTCATCAGAGCACAATAATGCTGTTATTGGAGTTATTCAAGGTAAGCTAAGTACACACCGCTCATATTCAGTTAATTGAAAGTAAAATGAGTTTATTATACTCACCAACAAAGGATGGGGGTAAACTGATCTAGTCATTCCGTTTGTATCACCTCGAAATATTGATATTCTTGATCGTCACGAAATTCTGATTCGAACTAGCCATGTCCGTCCGTTCGTCTGTCTAAATTACGATAGCGGCCAAACGCGTAGAGCTAACCGCTTGAAATTTTGCACTCATTCCTTATATTGATGTAGGTCGTTGGGGATTGCAAATGGGCCATATCGGTTAAGATTTGGATATAGCTCCCATATAAACCGATCTCCCAATTTGACTTCTTGAGCCCCTGGAAGCCATAAATTTTGTCCGATTTGGCTGAAATTTTGCACATAGTGTTCTGTTTCAACAACTGTGCCAAGTACGGTTCATATCGGGCAAGAACCTGATAACCATATAAACCGATCTCCCGATTTGAAATTTTAAGCCCCTGGAAACCTCAATTTTCATCCGATTTGGCTGAAATTTTGTAGATGGTGTTCTGTTATGACTCCCAATTACTGTGCCAAGTACGATTCAAATCGGTCTAGAACATGATATAGCTCCCACGTTAACCGATCTCCCGATTTAACTTCTTGAGCCCCTGGAAGCCTCCATTTTCATCCGATTTTGCTGAAATTTTATGTTATGACTCTCAACAACTGCACCAAGTACGGCCTACATCGGTCTAAAACTAGATATAGCACCCATATTTTAGCAGAATCCATGGTGGTGGGTTCCCAAGATTCAGCCCGGCCGAACTTAGCACGCTCTTACTTGTTTTTATACCCATCACCATGTCATTTGTAATCGGTTGTATATGTCCGTCCATCTGACAAAGTCACGATAGTTTTTAACAAGTGAAGCTACACGTTTGAAATATTTCACTTATACTTTTTACTGATATAAGTGGACTGTAAAAGGTCCACATAAGTTAAGTATTGAATAAAATCTATTTTTTATTGAATCTTGGGGAATTTTTGCATCAAATGGCATTCAGATAGATCATTTATAGCACAAACCTATTACCCGATATCACCTCATGGTATAGGTGTTAGAGCCGCCTTAATTTTCATCCGTATTGTCCGAAATTTTTTAAGTGAAACACTCTGTCTACCTTAAGTTTTCGGCATTATTGGGGGTATAGGACTATGGACGCATTTGTGCAGAATAGGTGCGGCAATCATTGCCGGCTTTAGCGGCGCTTCAGGTATTGATACAAAATATGTACGGTACGAGTAAAGGCGAGCAACAGTGAAACTGTTATTTCGGACAGCGCTTTCGTAAATCTTGACATTTTTGATGCTATACGTACTCGGAACGTTTTGTCATACGAGCGCTATTTGTGTTGTTTACAGTAACTTTAAAGATTAATCTCTCCCACAAAATGGAATTAAATCGTGAACATTTTCGTGCGATTATTTTTTACAACTTTCGACGTGGATTAACTCAACAACAGTGAATCGATGAACTTGATTAAATTTTTAGCGATGAAGCTCCATCAATGACCAGTGTTTATCGATGGTATGGTACTCGATGGTATTCAACCGAGGTTGTAGTTCACTCCAAGACGAATTATGTGAAGGTCGTCCAAAATCAGTTGTTGTTCCAAAAACCATTGATGCTGTGCGCCAACTGATATTGCAAGATCGTCATGTGACCTATAGTGAGATTGAGAAAACCTAAGGCATTAGTGGGACCAGCGTACATTCAATATAGCACGAACATTTGACCGTCAAACAAATTTGTTCTCGTTGGATTCCACACAATTTGTCAATCGGTCAAAAAAAGGTTCGGGTCGATTGGTTAAAAGAAATGCTCGAAAAATACGATCGCGGTGCTTCGAAACACTTCCATGAAATAGTGACAGGTGATGAACCGTGGATTTGCTCGTATGAGCCCAAAAGTAAACAGCAGTCGACTGTGTGGGTGTTTCAAGATGAGCCAAATCCAACAATGTTCCAACCCGTATGCTGCTAGTCATCCCGTACCAGGTCAGTGGCTTCGCTTGTGCGTACTCTTTGAGCAATAACAGAGAGAAACTTATATTAATGATCGAAAATTGCTTTATTGTTTTTCAAAACATTCCCCATTAAGATCTATACACTTTTTCGCACTGAACATGGAATGGAGTGGTCAAAATCTTCGAATGTTCCTGTTTCTGGTTACATTCTCAAATGGATATGTCTGATACGTGTTGCTTCTTGGCTAAACTGGTTGCCCATAGGTTCCTGCGGCCTTGTTTCTTTTGAACAGCACAATTTTAATTTTGACCTTACTCGTGTTACTGCGCAATTCTGCGCACTTAAGATTATTTTTAGTTGTATAAGGTATAGCATTGGGTTAGCATTTTCTCATCAATTTTGGGAGTGAGATTTCTGTAAATTATAAATAATGTATATAAGAAATTTTATAGAAAACGGACTAGAAAATAGAAATCGAAATAAAAGTAGAACTTTTTGCTTTATGTCATTGGGAGTGTATTGCAATTCTTGGATTGAAGATTTTGGATAGTTTTGTCAAGAAATGTGCGCTAATTTGTATATATATATAATTCGTTTTGGGAACTTCTAACTAGAAAACACTGGCAAATTTTAAGAATTTTGTTATATGTCCTTAAAAAAATTATTTTGTATTCTACGCATTTCGTTTTCGCTAATTTCCTTTTAATGAACCGAACAAACTTTTAAGCTAGTTCGTTACATTTTCGTTACTTTTAGTTTGTTTAGCAACTTCCACAATGGAAGTTTCTTTTTGCTTTCAGCGAAAACTTTTCGGCACACTCCATCAGAGTAATTACAAATTTAATCACTTTGTAATCAGAAATGAAAAATTGAGTTGGTTAACTTCTGATTGATAAGTTAGGATTGAAGTTGGAGACAGATATTACCAGCATCAATAATACCATGCGCCAACTACCAACAAGATAATGACAAATCCTTGGGAATTAATCTATTTATGCCCTTTTCCAGCTGTTGTTGTGTGTACAGGTGAACAAAACAAAAAGTCTTTGATGTAAAGTAGAGCCAAAAAATAATCAATAGCTTCACTTAACCATCATGGCTGTATATTTCTTGCCTATATTGCAGAGATTCCTCCTCTTTGCTGTCAGATTCTGGTTAAGATATTGCCTTGCTTTGCCAGTTAAAAATGATTCTGAAATGTTTGTCTTCTGGAAGTGTTGTGTCCTAACGGGTCCTTAACCCTTTCTGCCTCTGTATGTGTTTTTTTTTATCGCTGCTCTGCTGAACGTAATGGATGTGGATGTACTTACAATAGTAAGTACCCCTACGTGTGTGTATGTGTGAGAAGGTGAATGAAATGTTTCCATGTATTCGAATGTGTACTTGTGGGGGTAATGGGGAAAGCTCTGCAGAGCGATGGCAAGTGAGCAGTACATAGGCAAGTTAAAAAAGTAATCCTCACTCGTGTACATATCCACCAATACCAGCACCATGGCTAGCCAGGTTGGTTGTAGAAAAACTCACTCAAAACATCTCTTGAGTGTAAACCCCACAAGCCAAGGAGGGGAGTCTCTTTTTTCAACTCAACATCCATGGCAGACTGGATGTCGACAGTGCTTCGTTTTTTGTTTTGGACTTTTTTTGTATGGCAGAGCCAGAGATGAATTTTTCGTTAATTTAGTTTCTGTTTTTTTTTTTGGATTTTCCCTTGGAGCACAACTTGTTCAGAGAGTGAGGAGAGCGAGTTTGAGTTGTTGATTATTTCATTTGTTTTCTTCATTTTCCGTCGGTTTTGGTTTGTTAATTTTTGCTTGTTTCGTGCATTGCTTTTTTCTTAATTTCTTTTCCATTTATGTGTATATTTGTATGGGGCGCCCCCGCCAGTCATGGCGATGGGGAGAAAATTCATTGTCCACTCCCCCACATGCTGTCTATGGCAGGCTACCAGCAGAAACCAATGCTACACTGGTCCATGGATTGCTTTCATAGCCGGCGGTAGTTTTCGAGGAGATGTTGTTTTTTTCTTCCCCATCCTCCTCTTTGCCGTCTCCTTCTGCTGTGTGCAATTTTTAATTACATAAATGAATAACTTGTTAAGGGAAAACGACTTGTCGAGAGCAGTCTCTGGATGGCCGGAGGAAGGTGTAGCTAGAGTTGAGTTTCCATGCAAACGAAATAAAATTATATGAAATTGGAAATTAAAGACACGAATGAATGTCTAGCTTTACACATTGGTCTGGAATACGTCGCTACGAATGAAATCGTAAGGAGAAAAAAAAAACTACAGCAAATTATGCGGTCTTAGGACATTGACCACAGAAACATATTGAGATATTTATCAGTGAGTCTTGTTCAAGGAAATTCTTAGAGGTATTCCATCGATGTTTTGTTAAATCTTATAGAGAATCTTAAATTTTGATTAATTTCCAAATTAATTATAATTTGATTTATATAAATATGCTTCCGTATTGAAAGTGGGAGAGTGGATGCATGTGTCCTCACTCCATGTGTCCATTTGACTCCGTGCTTATTTGTCCCTTAAGAGTCGCAGCCGAACTCCTCTAAGTATTTTGTCCCGCAATGCTGTTGTCATTTGGAGTAGCTTATACTTATGGAGGAAAAACGCTAGTTCCGAACTGTCCCTGCTCGGGCGCCACTGCAACAACATAAACAAGTAAGATCGGCCGGGAAGAATCTATATGCCCTCCACCATAGATCGTATTTGTTGAGTTCTTTGCGCGGTATCTCTTTTTAGGCAAACTAAGAATAATGAATAAGAACTATTATGCTATTAACGGCCGATTCGGACCATAAATGGATGGAATGCTGAATATTGTAGAAGTCATTGTGTAATATTTCAATTCGTTCGAATAAGAATTGCGCTTAGTAGGGGCTCAAGAAGCAAAATCGGGAGATCGGTTTATATGGGAACTGTATCAAGCTATTGATCGATTCAGACCATATTGGACACGTATGTTGAAGGTCATGGGAGAAGCTGTTGTACAAAATTTCTACCAAATCGGATGAGAATTGCACCCTCTAGTGGCTCCAGAAGTCAAGATCCCTGATTGGTTTATATGGCAGCTATATCAGGTTATATAGAAGTCATTGTGTAATATTTCAGTTCGTTCGGGTAAGAATTGCGCCTGGTAGGGGCTCAACAAGCAAAATCGGGAAATCGGTTTATATGGGAGCTGTATCAAGCTATAGATCGATTCAGACCATATTGGACACATATGTTGGAGGTCATGGGAGAAGCTGTTGTACAAAATTTCTACCAAATCGGATGAGAATTCCACCCTCTAGAGGCTCAAGAAATCAAGATCCCTGATTGGTTTATATGGCAGCTATATACTGATTTGCGCCACTCTTAGCACAGTTTTTGAAAATCATAACAAAACGCCTCATGCAAAATTTTAGCCAAATAGGATAAGAATTGCTCCCTCTAGTATCTCAAAAAGTCAAGATCCAAGATCGGTTTATATGGCAGCTATATCAGGTTATGAACCGATTTGAACCATACTTGGCACAGTTCATGGATATGATAGTTGGATTGGACAGTTATGGACATAAACCAAAACACTACGTGCAAAATTTCAATCACATCGGACGAGCATTGCGCCCTCTAGAGGCTCAAGAAGTCAAGACCCAAGATCGGTTTATATGACAGCTATATCGACCGACGTACTCTTATAAGATATATTTGTGCAAAACTTCAAGCGCCTAGCTTTACTCCTTCGAAAGTTAGCGTGCTTTCGACAGACAGACATACGGACGGAAGAACATGGCTAGATCGACTTAAAATGTCATGACGATCAAGAATACATATTCCTTGTGGGGTTTTAAACGCATATTTCGAGGTGCTACAAAAAGAATGACGATTAGTATAACCCCATCCTATGGTGGAGGGTATAAAAAATTGTTTGTGCCTCGGCGTTTTGTGATATGAAAATTACTGAAAATTTGTATGCCCACCACCATAGGATGTGGGTATACTAATCTAGTCATTCCATTTGTGACACATCGAGATATTGATCTATGACCCCATAAACTATATATACTCTTGATCGTCTCGATAACCTGAGTTGAACTAGCCATGTCCGTCCGTCCGTCTGTCAAAATCACCATAGCGGTCGAACGCCTAAAGCTAGCCGCTTGAAATTTTGCACAGATACTTAGTATTGATGTAGGTCGTTGGGGATTGCAAATGGGCTATATCGGTTCAAATTTGGATATAGCTTCCCTATATAACCGATGTCCCGATTTGATTTCTTGCAAAATTTTTGCACATAGTGTTTTGTAATGACTTCCAACAACTGTGCTAAGTACGATCCAAATCGGTAAAGAATCTGAATAGCTCCCCTATAAACCGATCTCCCCATTGGACTTATTGAGCCCCTGGAAGCCTCAATTTTCATTCGATTATGCTGAACTTTTGCACATAATGTTCTGTTATGACTTCCAATAATTGTGACAAGTACGGTTCAAATCGGTATATAACCTAATACAGCTCCCATATAAACCGATCTCCCGATTTGACTTCTTGAGCCCCTGGAAGCCTCAATTTTCATACGATTTAGCTGAAATTTTATGTTATGACTCTCAACGACTGTGCCAAGTACGGTCCAAATAGGTCTTTAACCAAATATAGCTTCCATATTTTAGCATAATCCATGGTGGTGGGTCCCCTAGATACGGCCTTTGCGTTGCCATATGGCAACACCAGGGCGATCCAGGTTAGTTCTTGCCAAAATATGTGATGATCAAGATTAATTTTGTCATGCACATTCATGCGTTAGCTATAAAAAATTTTTAGGAGAATTATACACATTTATTTTAGGATATATTTTCATGCACATGTAAGAATTTTAGTTCTTACGGAATCGGTAGGGATGTATAGATTTCTCATAAATAAGCATGTATATACATATTTCTCTCTTTATATGGCATATGGTGGACTGGTGTTAACTTTCCCGTTTATCTACACCTCCATCATCTATCTATTCATGCCGGCCATTCATGGATATGCAATTTATGCTGCTGTTTTTGTTGGATCTTGATTGCATGACTTTGTGATGGGGTGATACACCAGTGAGCAGCTTACAGATAGACGAGTTGAAAATGTTTTATGCTTTTAAACGTTGTTGTTGCTGCTGCTGTTGTTTGTTGTTGCCGATGATGTTGTTTTGAGTGTTTTTTGCCACTTTTATTTTTGTTTATTTCTTGCTGCCTGTCTATCTGTTTTCTGGTTGGAGTAGCCCAGCCAGCTAGAAAGGCAGCTTTTGCAGATTGCGTCACATGCACTCATATGCCGTGTTGTTGTGTATCATGCTTTTATGCATAACACACATTCAAACATACATAAGCACATATCATCTTGTGCAACTTGTATGTATGTATGCATGTACATACCCATGTATGTACTTTGACTGCTTTTTTTCGTATTCTTTATTCCAGACGTTTTCTCGTTTCGCTTTGCTGCTGCCTGCCGTTAGAGACGACAACGATTGGGAGCTCGCTCCTCCACATTTAGACTCCGCCCTTTTGTACATGTACACACAAAGCATGAATAAAAATTCATATACCTACATGCATGTGTATATATGGCATATAATAAAATCCATACATACATATGTATGCATGAAAGTTTATAAAGCTTTTTTTGTTTATGCTGTTATTTTGTTTACTTTTCGAGTTAAATTTAATGACAGGTACGGAAGTATGTAAATTGTGGTAGGTTTTTGTTTTTGATATTTGTATAGTACCTACATCATTTGAAAAATACACTTACTAACACTCGTATAACGATTTAATTTGCTAGATAAACTCTTCAAAGGTTTCCTAAATTTGTATGGGTTTAACTGCATATTTTTATGTGAAAATTTTTAAGGATGATGAAGCTATTTCTTTATGTTATTAAAAGTTTTTAAGTGAAAAAAATATTTTAATATTGTATTGAAAGTACACAAAAAACTTAAACTTAAAGAGAAAATTAAAATTAAGGAAAATTTTCTTTTCGTTAGGGATTTATTCTTATAATTGCGGATTTATACTAACTTTAAAAATTTTATTTTATTTAAAAGATGCATCTTTTCTTAACCCAAATCACTCGTAACTTTTTGGTGAATTTATATTAAAATGTTTTTATAATTTATTGTTTAAATATAAACTATTCGAAAAGTACAAATTACCACTTGTTTGACAGACGCACTTCCCTCCTGTCAAAAACATGCAAATTTACTTTATAATGTCAAGACGTTGTAATTTTATAAATGAAATACTGTAAAAACTCATCAAAATTGCAGAGTTGCCATATTGCAAGACCAGGGCGATCTGGGTTAAGGAAAAATTCTTACGTTGTAAAATCTTTTACTTAACATTTAGGAATTATTGTCTAAAATTATAGATCTTTGTTTTTTTTATTTAAGACTAAAATCTTTCAATGAAATCAAATCAAAATTGCACTGAAGGATAAAATATTGACTTTGGGATAGTCCTATAATTCAGATTAAGGGCAAATTTTCTTGAAAAAAAGAAAATTTAGCAGATTTTCTACTATTGTTTTTTGGCTCTTAATCACAACCTCAATGAGACAACATGGCTGTAGCGGCGCAAGGATCCATATTTCAACCGGATCTTTACAATGTCAGTTATGATGGAATACTTTAAACAGAGATGCCAGACAGAACCTTTCTAGTAGAATAGGCTGACGACGTCGCTGCAATCTTCACGGCAAGAGGCACGGAAGTTGCAGAGCGCTAATTCCGAGAGGTGATGGTAAGGGCAAAAGACTGGTTGGACTCCCACAGCTTGCAACTTGCCATGCAGAAGACGGTGTTGCTACTCTCAACGAGAAAAAATATCCCAGTTGAAGTGTATATGCTCATAGACGACATACATACCAATTTATCGATCAAATATCTTGGGATCCGATAGGATAGAAAGCTGACCTATGAGGTGCAAATACGGCACGCGACAAGAAAGACCGATAGGAAAACGGGGCAGGTGGGCCAACAAGACAAGCAATGGCATCCTCTTCTATGGGAGCGAAATATGGGGCCAGACACTGCAGACAACATGCAGAGCGAAATCCCTGCTCTCGGAACAGAGGACGTCGGTTCCCAGGGTCATATCATCCTACCGGACAGTGGCGGAGCCCGCAATCGAGCGAGCTAGGCTCTACACTGAAAAGTGCAACACCCAGAGAGGACAGTTTGAGATTCAAGCGGATCATATACGGATCATACGAGAGGAGACTGTCGAGAGATGGCAACAAAGGTGGCTGAATGGAATGCTCCATACGGAGTGGCTACAACGGCAGTCGCGGACAATCCGCGGTATCGTGCGGAGAGTCTCAGTGAGAGGCAGGGCGGCACCGGCTCTTGTGGCTACAATAACAACAATTAATAACCGATGTATGGATGTGGAGATATAGGAAGCATGGCAACGTCATCTATTACGTAACACAGGTGTTGACAGGCCATTGTTACTTCCGAAAATCGAATGGGAAAATGCTCCTTAAGCAGGTGCATTTATGAGGAGCTAGAAGTTGCAGACGACGTGGAACACAAGTTCTTCCACTGCGAGCGCTGAGTTGAAAGATGCAGGGAATTGGAAACATCAATTGGTGAATGCGGAGGTCTAGACGCATACACAATGACGACGATTATCACCAGATGTGTGGTCCACCTCGAAGCAATGCGAAAGCGGTTCCGAGGTAGAGCTGGCAAACTATCGATAATCGCAACATTCGATATTTTCGATAGTTTTAATAATAAATTTGGATACTATGGTTAATTTCGCATAATCTTTTTTCAAACAAAAATGAGAAGTAAAAATCAGGAGATGGATTTATGTATATAGAAGCAATATCAATGCGCAGACCAAATAAAACCAAGGTTAAGAAAGTCAATTAGAAGTCATGAGAGAAATCATTGTAAAATATGTTGGCTTAATCAGATGAAAATTGCATTCAGTGTCGGATTGCTTATTTTTTTAAGTTTTGCAAAAAATTTAACTTTTGCGATAGTATCCATCGGAAAAATATCAATCGATATTCAGTCAAAAAATTAAATATCGATAGTGCCATCCATAGTCTCATCGATATTTTGCCAGCTCTATTCCGGGGTGGAATTAATCCCCAGGGGCGACACAGAGTGGGTTTTTATCCAGTCCCGTTGATAATGGAGTCCGGCATAAGGCGTACTCGTCACATGCGTAAAGCATTTTTCATCCTGCTCAGAAAAAACAATTACTACCTGAATGCATCGACCACTACGAAAAATCAAAATCAGTCACTTTTGTTCGGTAGTTCAATTCACGATAGGATAACCAATGTACTATGCACCGTTTGTCCTTTGACATACATTTCAATTAACCATTATTTTCAATATAAGAAGCAAGTCTCTTTCTATTTCTTGCAATTGCCTTTCTCAACTCCCAACTATCTAAGAATTTGAATTTACCTTCCAATTCTCATACATAAGAGATGATGTGAAATTGCTTTTGCCATTTCTAAGAATTCAAATACTAAAGAAACGTATTGAACTTTTAAATTAGCCTTTGACTCACGTTTCAAATAAAATAATCCCTAAAGTGATGCAGCAGCAAAAACTAAAAAGTCATCCAATTCAGGACTCACTCACATATGCTAAAATGAACATTAAATCATAACCTCTACTCCACTTCCATCCAATCCACTGCACTGCACTCGACTCGACTCGACTTGGCTTAGCTTAACTGATGTGCAGCTAATGTTGATAACATAAGGCCAGGGATCGATGATTGGTGGGTGGGCGTCGGCAGGGACATGAGGAGCTACAGAAATTGCCCTGCACTTTCAGTATTATTTAAATTTGTTTTTGATCTAAAACGTGACCGTGCAGCCAGAAACTTGCAACTTGCAACTCCCATGATCCACATACCAGCATACGTACCATTATGGCCATATACAAATTTCAGTCATCTCAATTGGTCTCCCTACACTCTCAGCTTTTAGAGGACTCGTAGATGTGGTGTGCGATACAATTACTGCTCTATCATAAGCATGTGAGAGATTGTAACAGTTGCTGGTGCCAGTTGCAGCGAGCAACAAATTTGTTTCGAGCAAGGGGGACTCCTGCCGCCACCAGTTGACTCTTGAACCTAGGCATTGTTATGGCAGCCGAGTGCTGGGCTTCCCATATAAAACATATCCATACACTGGAATTATTGGTCACGTAGTAAAACAAACATAAGCTAACATTTGATCGTGCTCCCCACCCGGCCTCTCCAGCCTGGTCGTCATTTCAACGGCTCAAATATGCAGCGTCCAGAAATGTTTAGAGAAATTTTATTTCTTGCACTTCATCTTCACTAAAACTCCATATACGACAACTACAACGATGAAGATCCGCTTTGTGGGCTAAGCTCAGCTCAGCTCAGTTCAGCTTTCATGGTAATATGAGGAAAGAGCTCATAATGGATGATAATCGCTGGCTCAGCTGAATAAGGCCAATTGGTGCTTTGTTGCAGTGGCATGATGGGGGCCTATGAAGCTGTTGCTGGTGGTAGTGCCACCTATTCGCAAACGCAAGACAGGCAACATTGTTCTCTGCCTTGGCTCTGCAAAAGTAAAGAAGAATGAAAACATTCAACATCGTGTAGCGCCACTTGATGATGTTGATCTTAGTTTTGTTGAACACACAAAAGGTGATCTTCCTTTTTTTGGGCATTCATTGGGCTCTTCTGTGTGCCGTTGTTGGAGGTTCTGACGCTGGTGATGGTGGTTGGGGTGTTAGCATTCCTGCTCCTCCACGTACTTGTGTCGTGTGTTTTTATTTGTACTTGACTCCATGGCAGATCCGCTCTCCGTCTGTCGGTCGGCCAGCCTGTCTGCTTTATTAGGTGGTGGCCCTGCCAAATATTGTCGTATTCGCTGTGCTGCTTGCTCCATAGCATACTCCATATTTGTGGCTGGATGGCTGGCTGGCTGGCCGGCTGTCTTGTCTTGGCCCATATAATTTTCCGATCATGTTCAGTTTATGAGTTCAGTTCGTGTGAGGAAGTAATTTGATATGTAAATTGCAAAAACAATCAAAAATTAGCCATGCAACACTAACGATTATTAAAGATGAGAATCCTGATGCCCAATGCAATGCATTCAACAACAGCTAAGCATTTCCATTTGAGAGGACTTTGCAAAAGGAACTTGACAAAGAGTGGGGGATCAGTATGACCAATGCAATTGGATTTGGCAATTATTTACTCTTGAAATTGAATAGGACGGCCTATATAATATGCTGAGCTTTGCCAGGATTTATTTGTTGAATTTGTCCTTGAATAAGACTTGATGAAATACTAAAAGCAGTCATGCTATGATCATTGAGTAGTTGAAATATGGCAATGACCGGTAGCAATCCAGGAACTAACAAAGTCACAGATGTCCAAAGAAAGTTCCACTGCTGCCGCACAAGAAGACTAAGATGGCGATTCAAATGAAATTTGCCCATGCATGGAGTGGAAACTTCTCTCATATTTAAGTACTTAACGATTCACTTTTTGGCGCTCTTTGCAATCCATACCCAAGCAGTATGCGACACTTCTTGGTAGAGAAGGTTTAATGGTTGAAGGCCTTACAAAAGCCGCCATTAAAAGTATGGCGGATTTCTAAGGTTCCCGCCAGGTTTCCTGAATGCTTCCTAGAAGTCCATATTAACTTCCAAGACAATTATTTATTTAGAGAGCCAGACATTTGCAAGCCTTGTGACAAAAATGTAAGTGCATCAATCATTTATTACCAAGGTCACAATACAATGCATCACCATTAGGGCATTTGGTCTTTGGATTGATTGGATTGGCTTTAAAATACTTTGGTCCTACTATCCTTGTGGTTAGCTGAGTTCACTTTGTGCTCTTTACCATTTTTCTCCCCATTGTTTGCTTGGCTCTTTAAAGGTGTTTCATAAGATTTGAATTTTAAAATTGCTGTGCATTTTGAGATTGCGCTTTTGTTGCGACTGCAACAACAACAGCCGGTCATCCATAAGCCTTGGCCAAATTTGGGTCACTGCTGGTCATTGGCTTAATTTCCCTGAAGCCAACGGCAGTCATTCACACTGGAGGGAGGGAGAAGAGAGGGCCGGGGGAAGAAGAAACCGAGCGGAAACAGCGGCGACTGCAACAGCTGCTAATGGCGTTGATGGTACACTTTTATTTAATTTCATTACTTTGCAAGACGCCTTTGCCTTGACTTTGAATTTGAATTTGCAAAAAACAGCAGCTCTTGAGCCGTTTGCTAAGTTAGCCTCCTCTACCAATTGGCAGTGGTGGGAGATGCGGATGCTAATGTTGCTGCTGTTGCTGCTGCCTAGTGCCAGGCCTTGCATTCCCACTCTGTTGCTGTTGTATTTTGGCATAAAACTGAACAAAAAAAAGTGTGAAAAATGGTAGTTTCTTTTTATGGCCATTTAAGTGCAGACCACCAGCAACAACAAAAGCAACAGAAGCTAAAGCTGGTGGCAGCAAACAATGCGCCAGTCTTTCGTTTCTCCTCACCAATTGTGCTGTTAAATACCACTGCCGGCAACAATAACTGGAGACCAAGACCAAAGTGGAGGTGCAATTGTTGTTGGTGGTGGTGGTGGTGATGTTGGTGGCAGTCAATATTGACCATGTTGCGTTTGCATCGAACCGAGTAGACAAGAAGAAATGGCCAAGACCACGTGCAAGAATCCTTTCATAACAAGTGCAATGCACTCCATCGTGGGGGTTTCCACTGCCATTATGCAGGACCATTGAGCAAAGGGAATTTACGTGTACATAGCAAATGCAGAAGAAGAAGCGTAAGAACAGTCAGCGTAGACAGTGTCTGCCTTACTAAGCCCCAAATGTCCTCGTCGCATATTTAAGACTAAAAACTACCGAGCAAAACTCGCATACACTCACACAAAGCCAGCGCCGCCGTATATAATGACCAATTTCCGCATCCCCGGAGGTTAACGGACACCAAGGAAACAAAACCATCAGGACAAAATAAGAAAAGGGAATAAAAACGCTTAGCTGAAGCAACAAGAAAAGTGGCCAAGCCAAGGGAGCCCACATTTTTGCCAACTTTCCTTAAAGGTCAAAAAGCGAATTCCTAAAGAGCTCTTTAAAAAAAAATATTTAAAAGACAAATGATTGTTTTTTTTTTTTCTTAAGCTGAATTAAAGAAAAGAGCAGAGAAGCATAGAGCACGTGTCACTCGACATCTCAGCATTTGCATACGTTCAGGTGTTCCCCTCATTCATAGGCAATTGATGGCTCTTCACATTTTTAAATGACATTTGATTTAAGCAGCGTCCGTCCATCTGTCTGTTGTCAAATGCGAATACAATTTAATTTAATACCTGTAAATATTTTGATGGAAGTCGCGTGTTTGGAAAAAAAATAAATAACTTGAATGAAACTTAAATACATGCTGGTAAGGACTATATCCAACATTATTTTGTAATTAGTTATGATAATTATAAGATCGAGAAATGAAAAAACTGCGTCTGAATTCTGGCAGAAATACGAAAATCAGAAAAAAAGCAAAAATTTTATCAAAACAATTACATACAATATCAGAAGATAAAATAAAATAAAATGAAATGAAATAAAATAGAGATAGAAATCATAAACAAATTAAAAAAAAAAAATTTTAAATTAATAATAATTTAAAAAATAGAACAAATATTTTCAAATATTGTGTATTATTAATTAAAAAACAGAAGAAAAAATTAAATATAAAAACAAAATAAAATAAAGTAGATTGAAAGTCAAGTATGATACAATTACATAAAAATTATTTTAAACACGTGTATTGCTAGAAGCATTTGACTGGTTTCCTGTATCGCGATTTCATTTCCGACCAAGAAAAATCATCAGCAGGAGATGACAATTCGATCATGGTGCTTTACAACTAGAGGACAACTAGAGTAAGTTGTAAAGCACACATCTCAATTTGAACAGGGCTCTTTAAGACGACTTGACTAGTTGGAATGGTTGTAAAGCACCATGATCGATTTGGCATCTCCTGCTGATGATTTTTCTTGGTCGAAAATGAAATCGCGATACAGGAAACCGGTCAAATGCTTTTAGCAACAACACACTTCTTACTGACTTTTAAATGTTTTTTGCTATGCTATTCTTTAAAAAGAAAGAATTTAACAATGGTCTAAAGCCGGACACTCTCCTGCAATGGAACCTCTATAAGATTTTAAGACCAAAAAAAAATGGAAACAGACAAATAAAAAATTCTTCAACGACAAACTTGGCGCAGTTTTAGACAAACTTTAAATTTTTTTTTAATCTAAAATTTTAATAAAATTTTGTGTGCCTGCGCAATGCATTTTGCGACACCACATTTTGCCTTATCCATATTAATGTCTTGTTTTGCTTTTCCATACCAAATAGAAATAACAAGTAAAAGCGTGCTAAGTTCGGTCGGGCCGAATCATGAGCACGCACCACCATGTATTCTGCTAAAATATGGGAGCTATATTTGGTTATAAACTGATTTGGATCGTATTTGACACAGTTGTTGGAAATCATAACAGAACACTATATGCAAAACTTCATCCAAATCGGGTAAAAATCGCGGCTTGTAAAGGTTCAAGAAGTCAAATCGGGAGATCGGTTAAAAGGGACCTAAATCATGTTATTGGCCGATTTGAACCGTCATTGGCACAGTTGTTGAGAGTCACAACAGAAAACTATTTGCAAAAAATAAAAATTGGGGCTTCCAGATCTCAAACAGTCAAATCGGGAGATCGGTTTATATGGGAGCTATATCAGGTTCTTCACCTATTTGAACCAAAATTGGCACAGTTGTTGGAAGTCATAACGCAACACTATGTGCAAAATTTCAGCCAAATCGAACAAACATTGCGGCTTCCAAGGGCCCAAGAAATCAAATAGAAGCTATATCAGGTTCTTGACCGATTTAGACCGTACTCAGCACAGTTGTTGGAAGTCATAGCAAAACACTATGTGCAAAATTTAAGACAAATTGGACGAAAAATGCGGCTTCCAGGAGCTCAAAAATCAAACCGGGAAATCGGTTTATATGGGATATATATTTAAATCTGAAGCGATATGGCCCATTTGCAATCCCCAATAACCTACATCGATATTAAGTATATGTACAAAAATTTCAAGTGGCTGGCTTTACGCGTTCGACCGGTATCGTAATTTCGACAGACGGACGAATGGACATGGCTACATCGAATCAGAATGTCAAGACGATGCAGAATATACAAACTTTATAGGGTCGCATATCAATTTTTCGAGATGTTAACAAACGGAATGACTAGATTAGCATACACCCAATCTTATGGTGATAGATATAACAATTAAGAGCGTGCTAAGTTCTGCCGGGCCGAATCTTTTATACCCTCCACCATGGATAGCATTTGTCGAGTTCTTTGCGCGGTATCTCTTTTTAGGCAAACAAAGAATAATGAATAAGAACTGTTATGCTATTGGAGCTATATCAAGTTTTAGTCCCATTCGGGCCATATATGAATTGAATGCTGAACATTGCAAAAGTCATTGTGTAATATTTCAGTCCATTCGGATAAGAATTGCGCCTTGTAGGGACTCAAGAAGCAAAATCGGGAGATCGGTTTATATGGGAGCTGTATCAAGCTATATATCGATTCAGACCACATTGGATACCTATGTTGAAGGTCATGGGAGAAGTCGTTGTACAAAGTTTCTGCCAAATCGGATAAGAAATGAGCCCGCCAGAGGCTCAAGAAGTCAATATCCCAGATCGGATTATATGACAGCTATACCAGGTTATGAACCGAAGTGAATCACTTACTTAGCACAGTGGTTGAAAGTGATACCGAAACCCCACGTGCAAAATCACAGCCAAATCGAATAAGAATTGCGCCCTCTAAAAGCAGAAGAAGTCAAGACCCATGATCGGTTTATATGGCAGCTATATCAGGTTATGTACCGATTTGAATCATACATAGCACAGTTGTTGGAATTGATACCGAAACATCATGTACAAAATTACAGCTAAATCAGATAAGAATTGCGCCCTCTAAAAGCTGAAGAAGTTACGACCCATGATCGGTTTATATGGCAGCTATAACAGGTTATGAACCGATTTGAACCATACATAGCACAGTTGTTGAAAGTCATAACAGAACACTTCGTGCAAAATCACAGCCAAATCGAATAAGAATTGCGCCCTCTAAAAGCTGAAGAAGTCAAGACCCATGATCGGTTTATATGGCAGCTATATCTGGTTATGCACCGATTTTGGCAATACTTAGCACAGTGGTTGGAATTAATACCAAAACACTACGGGCGAAAATTGCGCCCTCTAGAGGCTTAGGAAGTCAAGACCCAAGCTATATCAAAACATGTACTGATTTGTCCCATTTACAATTCCAACCGACCTACACTAATAAAAAGTATTTATTTGTGCAAAATTTCAAGCGCCTAGCTTTACTCCTTCGAAAGTTAGCTCGCTTTCGACAGACAAACGGACGGACATGGCTCGTTCGACTTAAAATGTCATGACGATCAAGATTTTATATACTTCATGACGATCAAGATTTTATATACCATGACCTTTTATATACTTTATGGGGTCTTTGACTCATATTTCAAAGTGTTACAGATAGAATGACGAAATTAGTACACCACCATCCTATGGTGGAGGATATAAAAAATGATACAAGTTAAAAATACATTTTGATAGAATTTTACATGTTGGGTCCGATCCGACCTTCAATCTTGGATTTAACGAGTTTTTACTGGTTGTTCATTAGACACAACATTTTGTTAAATAATCCTAAATATTTCCCAAATCTCATCGCTTTCGTTACAATTTAAAAAAAATTATGCCCTTATTCCTCTTAAAATTTGTTTGATTTCAGGTTTTTATTACATTTTATTGTGCCAATATATATGACAAAAAATAAAACGCCCACTTTACTTTATAGGAAAGCTTTGATAGTATTTACGCAAAAAAAAAAGGAATACTCCTGTTACTTCTATCATAGACGAAGTATATGAAAAGAACACTTTGTAGCATCTGTACAACTTTCTTCTCCTTGCTTTCATACTCGATATGAGTGAAATGAAACTTTGGCAACATAAAAATTCAATTGAATCGATTGTCTTGCTAGAGGGGAGAAAAAAAGGCAAATATTCCCCTCCTTCATTTGGCCAGTGTCATTTTTCATTTGACAAGTAGAATGGCAAGACAACGGAAGAAAGAGTGGCCCACTGCAAATGCAGCAGATGTGGTCCATAGGGTTTAGAGGAGGCAATAACAAAAAAACATTTTTTTATCTATTGTCATTCGTTCTCTTTCCTTTCCGCTCTATTGCATGGTTGTGGCTATGTGGAAATAACCAATGGAAATCGAGTAAATGTTTCGATTTTCTTTTATTTTATTTCTTCCATTTTACCGGCGATGGGTGGTCAATACATTTTTTTCTTCATAAGGCAAAGTCTTTTGTCAAATGGTTTTTGTAATTCTATTTTTGGTGTGGTTCTAGGAAAATTGGAAAAGTTAAGAAGTTCTTAAATTCAGTCATAAGATGTTGAAGATTTTTTATATAAAACTTAAATTGCATTATATATGTCGCTAAAATTTTTCATTGACAAAAATAAACACTAAGTAAGAAAAAGGATGATCCTTTAGTAGTGGCTTAGGACACAGTGAAACCTTTTTGAAGAACACTCAATACTAACTTCGCTCATTCATTTTTTTTTTTCGCAAAAATATTAATTCTTTTACAACAAGCCTTCATTCCTTGAACCCTAGGATATTATTACAACCCCCTTATGTGTTAACTAATCGTCCATACAAATTGCATCTAAATCAAACATTGGCCAGCCCTCCAACAAGTCATCATCACCATCTACCTCGTGCCTCAGCTTTGTTGCCAAAGGGCAGACAGAATGACGCTTACAACCACAATGGATGGGCAACAACAAAACAGCCAACAAATGAAGGTCAATCAATTATCCGGAAGGTCAGTCAACAAACATAATAAGGGTGGCGTACATTTATGGCCAGGAACAACGACATCGGTCATCCATCCAGCAGCAACCCAACGGCAGGCTGACCCCTTTTCTGAGCATTATTTGCTACAAGAAAAAGGGGATGTGGAATGCGAGACGTAGCAACAAAGTGGCAACAGGCACGCGACCTTAATGAATGAAAGTGCCACCGCATTCAACAATGAATGACCAGTGGGCAGCATGTTGGGCAAGGTCAGCATTGCCTTCTTGTGCTCGACTTTCGGCTGGCCACCTTTTACGGGAATTGTTCCATTTTCAATTTTCTTCAGCTTAGTTGTGTCGGCCCGACCGGGCTGTTTAGCTGGTGCTATAAGTTCATATTTCCGGAAATGTGGTTTTAAATAAAACGGAAATTTTATGGCTTTTTAAAATATTCTTAAATGTCCTGTACGCTTCGTTTGCAAGCCAGTGGCCTGGGATACGACCATGACGCTGCCAATGCCGCTGATATTCAAGCGTAAAAATGTGTTCTAGCAGAGCTATAAAAATTGCTTTGCAAATTCGTTTGTTTCGATGGCATTTGCAGAAAACAGAAACCCCAAAGTGGGCAAAATGGAATTTTTATTGCCAAATTTTGCATGTTGCCGCAATTGGTCGAACATGATGAGATTTTCATATTTTGTTTGCCATATCCTTGTATTTATGGGTATGGCTTTGCCATTGGAGCTGCTGCTTAATGGCCGGGTGGCTAAGACAAAGGGGGGTGTTGGCAGCGCAATAGTAGCCTAATAATAATATGCAGCAATGCTACACTCCTGGAATAGCGTTTTTTCTCGACTTTTATTTTTGGCATTTTTTCCTATTTTTGTTTTGGGGCCAAGGCAAAGGACGTCGACTACGACTGTGAACTTTGGGCCATCCACCACCCTCACCTCGACTTGTTGCGTGTTTTAATGAGGCCACTTTGTATTGTGTTCTCTTAGGTTTATTTGATTGTGGCTGCGTCCGTGTTGTATTGTAGGTCGAGATTTACGTACAAATTGGTTGCTATTCGAAGAGGCCGTGGAAGGCAATGGAAGGATCCCAACAGCAAAAGCCAAAAGACGCCCTTACAGTTTACCAAATAAGGAATGATGAATGCGCTCTTCTTAACTTGTAAAATGTCTACGCGATTAGTTTTCCTTTGGAATCCAAACCAATTTAAACATTTTGTCGACTTTGTGGCACCCAGCAATTGATTTCTTTTCTCACAGTAAAAGTTTTGTTGAAATGTTTAGCTAATCAGATTTTTTTTTTATTTTGCCATTTCTTTTACGAAAACAAAGTTGGAAATTTCACTGTAAAGTAGCTAATCAAAGTATTCTACGGTAATAAAATTAATAAAAAAAAAATAAATAAAATAAAATAAAATAAAATAAAACAAAATAAAATAAAATAAAATAAAATAAAATAAAATAAAATAAAATAAAATAAAATAAAATAAAATAAAATAAAATAAAATAAAATAAAATAAAATAAAATAAAATAAAATAAAACAGCAAAAATGTTTGCCTGCTAAAAATGGGAAAGAAGAAATTACTGCTATTTCAGCAAACATTGGGCTGCTGTATTAGCAAACATATCGGTCTGCTAAATCAGCAAACAAAATCTGATGTGTTGAGTATAAAAATCTGTTGAAAAAAATGTTATATTAATTGTTATGTTTGCCTGTTACTTGTTTTGATTACTTTAGGCATTTTTTAAGAATTTTTTTTTTAGAAATTTTTTCGGACGGGATGGTTTTAATTTGTGAATATTACCGTAAATCAGCTACCTGATCCATCCGTTGGTATGCATTATGAAATGTGGCTGCGCTCGCTCGCATTTTTTGTTATTGCTCTACTAATGTATACATGACTGGCATGGCTTTTTGTATCAAAATTTGAAGAAACAAGCTAAAGTGTGCTAAGTTCGGCCGGGCCAAATCTTGGGAAACCACCACCATGGATTCTGCAAAAAATTTATACTAAATAAATTTTGTTGAAGGACATTATTTTATTCTACATACTAAACTTTTGTCAAACGAGCAAAAATTAAAGCTTCTAGGAACCGAACAAGGTTATCCTTGTTCGGTTCCTATAACGGTTTGTATGAAAGACCAGTCTCTCCTTACCGGTTTATATGGGAGCTATACCAGATTATATACCGATTTGGACCGTATTTGGCAAAGTTGTTGGAAATAATAACAGAACGCTTTGTACTAAATTTAACTAAATCGGACGAAAATTGCGGCTTTCAGTGACTAAAGATGTCTAATCGGAAGATCAGTTTATATGGGAGCTATATCAGGTTATAGACCGATTTGAACTGTCCTTTGCATTGTTGTTGAAAATCATAACAAAACGCTATGTGCAATATTTCTGCCAAATCGGACAAAACTTGCGGCTTGTAGGGGGTCAAGAAGTCAAATCAGGAGATCGGTTTATAAGGGAACTATATCAGGTTCATGACCGATTTTGACCTTACTTGACACAGTTTTTAGAAGTCGTAACAGAATACTATATGCAAAATTTCAGATAAAACGGATAAAAATTGGGGCTTCCAGGGGCTGAAGAAATCAAATCGGTTTATATGGGACCTATATCCAAATCTGAACCGATATGGGCCATTTGTAGTCCCCATAGAACCACATAATTATTAAGTATCTGCAAAAATTACCGCTAATGTTCAGCAGACAGTGTTTGCTATTTTCAGCAAACTTTTTTTCCATAAGTGTTAATATTGGCCGATCTGGACCATATTTGGCAAGGCTGTCGATGAGTTTGAAATCGGGTAGTAAATACGTCTTTTATAGCCACAAGACCTTAAATCGGGAGATCGATATATATAGCACCGATATATACAGCAATATAGTCGGATCTGGACTATACTCGGCATGGGGTCGAACACAACACACTGGTCTATATGCGGGCTATATCATGTTATATGTAGTCCAATATAGCCCATCCTCCAAATTAACCTGCCTATGAATAAAAAGAAGGTGTGCAAAGTTTCGACCAGACAGACGGACGGAGGACAAGGCTGGATCATCTGTACTTTGTTGAATCGAAAACAAAATTAATCATTCCTCATCCTTCGGTGGCGGATTTAAGATATATAATAAAATAAAGTGAAAAAAAATATTTTTTTTCTTTGACATTATCTTCTTCAAAAAATTACTTTGATATTGTATCAAAAACGGACAACGTCCAAAAAAGGTGGTCACATAGCTTTAAGTTTTTTGTTTGCAGTTATGGTTTGTCAAAATTTTTTATTTTCTTGAAAATGCCCACCAAAGGATGGGTGAACTATTGAAAAATCAATGAAAAAGTAACTACCTTCAGTTTGAGTTAGAATAAATATATGAATAGATTACTTCTTTATGAAAATTTGGCACCAATTCAAAGACTATGACGGTAACCCTTAAATTTATTTTAATATTTGTTGATTTCGGGAGTTTCAGTTAGGTTTGTCATTTACAAGGTTCAAAGATTTATACTAAAATTTTATAATGAAAATATATGTGGAATATTTTTGTCTCTCTGGTTGGATTAGAAGGACCCTAGGCTGCTTAAGGGTTTAAATGTTCCAAAGTAGACTTATCGATAAAAGTTATAGATAGTATTGCCAAAGATACTTTCGACGAACATTTACAATTTTCAATTGTGAGTAAATTACCCCTCTCTATTTGTATACCTCACCATGTTAACATTGAAATTGGTCTTCTTTTTTCTTCATCATTGTTTTATAAGTTTTAAAGAAGCGCTTATTTTTTATTAATTGAACAAAATACCACTTCGAGCGAGTCACAAAGGATGCAAATTCAAATTATATTCTTTGAATAGTTAAGAACACCCTACAAATGATTAAAGTTTAATGTAAATCATGATGTAGCTATAATTCTTACAAGTTTTGTATCTCTTGTTTCATATAACAAAAGTGAAAACTTCAACACTTTTACTCCAAGGAGACCCATTGCCGCAGTGACTCAATGTGCCTCAGTAACTTACAAAAGGCATGGTAATGCTAACTTCATTGCTGTCACATTGGGACGCATCTCCGGTTTATTAGTGCTGCAAAGGACTCCTGTAGAAGAAAGAATGGTGTCATCGCTTAATCTCTCTATAATTTACAAATTGACTATAAAATTATCCAATCATATTAAATAACAATGTAAATTCCCAACATTAAACAAGTCAACACGAGTCCTTTACATTTCACACACACACACACTCACACACAATACAACCTCCTGCTACTACTTCTTCACCACATCTGCAACACTCATCGCCCTCTGAGATTTGAGAGTTTGCGACAATATTTTGCCAATGGTAATGATACCACTGAGCCCTGGTATTTCTTTAACCAATTCCCTTTATGAGCCTCAATATCTGCTACCTTTTACCGCCTGCGACCTGTGTTGTGTTGCTTCGAATAGACTCCATAACTAGAAAAGGAAAATCATGAAAGCAACAAAAATAGATGTCGAAGAAGTCTATTTTAGCCTCCCACACCCACACATTGACACATTGGCCCCTGGATGTTGGTTGTTGGTTATTGGTATGCCAAAGTGGGAACGCATGCGATGACAGTTGTAGCGCTGTCAACATGTGCAAATTTATGACACGCAAAATACAAAACATTTACCCGCTAAGCGTTTTTAGCAACAAAAGAAGCCAATCAAGACGGTCCTATGCCAGGAATTCGCATATCGCAATCCTTGGTCGAGCAAGGGCAATTTTCCACCACCTTTCCGTCACAGTGAAAGCTTGAAGGGAGGAAAACCAGTACTAAGAAAATATTTTCTTTGGCAAGGTTTTTCCTTTTGCTTGGCCTGCCACCCCCCTCAATTGCCAATTTTGTTTTTCTTTGCGAATCTGATGAGGCAAACCCTCCCAGGCCTCCCAAGGAGTAAAATGAGCATTCCCGTAACGTTTTGCACTGCTTGCTCGACTTTTTTCGACGAGTCACAGCACAATTGAATTGGCAAAAACACCGATTTCATGCCACAAAACAATCATAAAGTGTTTTTCCCCCGCAATCCGCCTTATAGAGAAGGAGAGATAGGTGGTATCGATAGCAGGCTGTTGGAAGACAGGGTGCAACTCTGCAACGTCACAGACCTTGTCGTCATTTATTAGCGCAGCTCTTGTATTGGCTTTACACAATCAGATTTAAGGATTGCAAAATGTTTTGCCATTTTGTAGGCTGGCATTGAGTTGGCCCAGCATCATGTCCTGGCAGTAGATGTGCCATCATTATTTGGCTTTGGCTTGTAGTTGCTTGTCAATAGAGACGCATGTAACAGCTCTTTCAATATGTGGCAACTATTGTTTGTTTAGCAAAAAATCAGGCATGTAAAGAGTGCCGAATTTGCTGTGTATCCTTAGAGCTGGGGGTTGTTTTCGGCACAGTGCATTATTAGTGGAGGATGATGCTGCAAAGGGGGAGGAAGTGTTGCAACTTAACATTGATTTAGTTGTTGTGTATGTTGTGGGTTGTACCTATTTTCCTTTCCAAATTCCCTTTTTCATTGAACACTGAATGATTATTGATCCCTGCCAGCCATGCATTGCGTTAACTGCTGCTTGTTGCCATGGCCATTGTCAGGTTCAATGGGTGTTTGCCACAACAAACCACCTTAACAATATTTCGATAATCATTAAATCGAATTTAGATTTATTAGTTCAAATTAAAGATTGCCCCATGAGATTTCGATCCTATGCAGCATTCATTTGTGTTTCGTCCTCCTTTTTTATTTGCAGAATAAAGGATACCTTGGCTGCGTGCATCCAAAAGAATGAGTGAAGTTTGAGGCCAATGAATGGCTAATTGATAATCAAGCACAAAGGGGATGGATGGATGGATCTTGTGGAGAGCATCTATTAAGGTAAGAATGATATTTTTAAGAATATGTTATTAGAGGTAGTTATTATTAAAAATATTTAACAATATTTAAAATAGAAAAAAATTTTGTTCGAAATAAGATTTTTATATAATATTAGATGGACCGGTGTGCTTCGCTACGCCTTTAAGTTATATCCGTATTTAACTCTCAAATACCTTTAATTAAAATCCCATATTGTACCATTTGGGGCATAATTTTGCAGTGGAGCGCTTTCCCGAAAATGGACCCAAATTTGTATTTAAGTTTCGTATTCTACTCTCAAACATCTTTCGTTTGAGTCCTATATTATCCCGTTCGGTGTACATGTCCACTTGGGGCATAATTTCGGGGTGCTGCGACTCGCCCGGGAATAGACCCCAATTTTTTGTATTAGTTTCATGTTCTACTCTCAAGTATCTTTCTTTTGAATCACACATTTTCCCGAACGGCCTACGTGTCCATATAGGGTTGGTTTTTGTTATACGGCGGCCCCGCTGACGCTGACGATTATTTGACCCCAAAGTTGTACACCAATATTGTGGAGGCACAGAAAATTTCGCTTAAATCGATTCCGTCATCTCCGAGATATGGCTTTTTTGAAAATTGGTTTTAACTGCACTTAATTCCAGAGAGCAGAAAAGACCATTCGTCTCCCTACGAGCTAGCTGCACCAATGAGTTGCTGAAGAACAGCAGGCTTCTGATTTGTCGGCTGAAATATGAGTAACGCTGCTTCAGGTGCTTTATAGCAGGACATCTACAGAGGGAATGGAAGGGACCCGATAGGAAAGGAATGGGACTATGCATTAAATACGGCAAGAGTGAACACAAGATGAAGTAGTATATGGTCACACAGCGGAAAAGGCCCGACAGATCACTTTCCTGACTAAGGAAGATGTAAAGAAGGCACGCAGCAGGCATGCTGAGAATACTACAGGCCAACATGCACAGCAGTAAGGTCGCCCATGATCTCCTATCTCAAATAGTCGCAGAACAATGTGCTGGCATCATAGTTTTAAGCAAAAAATATGGAAGAGGAAATCGAGGGTCCTGGCTTGAGGATCAAACAAATACAGTTGCTATTTGGATTCCAAATAGCAATGGCATCTCATCGCAAAGCAGCGGAAGTGGAAACGGATGCACCTGGATGCAGCTAGATCGCCCCACGTTGTTTAGCTGTTTTCTCACCCTTCGCGACAGTATCGACGCCTTTGAGGAAAAACTTGTTGAGATCGAAGACACAATGCGAAGATTAGACGGACTTTACAAATTATATAGCGATTTCAACTCTCGAGCGGTTGAATGGGTCATGCTAATGACCAACTGAAGAGGAAGACAAGTTCTAGACATGGCTGCAAGAACTGGTTTTCTTGTTGTAAACAGTGAAAACGTGCCAACCTTTAGGCGACCCGGGTGCGATGTCACCAAACTGGACATCACCCTTGTCCGAGGAAATCATCGAGAAGATAACAGAGTGGAGTGTACTAGAAACTTACACAGCAAGCGACCACCAGTTTAAGAGGGAATGGGCACAAGTACATGAAAGTGGAACGTGAACAACGTCGACATTTCGAAACCCCTAGCGGAAATTGACCGACAAACCTAGCGGTCAGAGCATGCATTAGACGTCCTGTCGATAGTGTGTATGTTGTACACTAAGGCGACAACCCCTGTCGATTAAGGAATCCTTTGGGCTAATCCGGTACGTACAACCAGCTGCCATGGGATTGACGAGTGATGGTGATCATAGAAAGCGGAAGCAAAAGAATCCTTGTCAAGACTCAAAAGGCCGAGTGTAAGTAGAACCACAGTACACTCGTGGAATGACGCTATAGCTGAGCAATGAAGCAACTGCATTTAACTAAAACGCAGATACACGAGAGCTCGCCGCTGAAGCACGTCTGAGACAGAACACGCTCTATACAAGGAGGCAAAAAAATTACTTCCTACAGTAATAGATAAACGCAAAAAAGAAAAGTGGAAAGAATTAAGAGAAGACATAAACCGAAACTCTTGATGCCTCGGATATATAATTGTGATGGAAACACTCGACACACGGAGCCCAACAACGGTGATGAACGGAAAAACAATGGAAAATATAGTCCATACACCCTACTCCCGTCATTACCGTAGAGAAGATCAAGTTAATGAAGGGCCCACTGAAAATATAAACCCGTTTATGATAAAGGAGGCAAGAAATGCAGCCCACAGCCTTCAGAGCAGAAAAGCCCCAGGTCCTGACGCAATACCGGCCGAGGTCATCTGGCAGATAGCTGAAAACAGACCTGTAGTTCTTCTGAAAATATTTAACCAATTCCTATTTGAAGGTGTTTTTCCGGATGTATCAAAGAGACAAAACTGGTGCCCAAAAGTGATCAAACATCCCCATCCTCGTACAGGCCACTCTCTATGCTGGATACGTCCGTCATCGTTAAGAGAGGTGGACTCTCAATGAGACAACCTGGCTTCCTGGTAAGAATGTCGACGATCGGAGCTCTTAGACATGTTGTGGGGATAGTAGAGACGGCTAGGCAAAGGAACCACTACTCTAGGCAGACTGTTCTCGAAGCCACACTGGATCTGAAGAACCCACTGGTAATACATGGCACTTATCTACAACTCTCAGGAAGGAACGAGAGAATATAAGGACATATCAAGAGCGGCGCAAGGCCCCATACTTAGAGCGGATCTTTGGAATTCCAGTTATGGTGGAATACTGCGCACAGAAATGACAGACGGAACCATTTTAGTAGGATATGCTGATGATATCGCCGAAGTTATCACGGCAAGTGACACGGAAGGTGCAGAGCGCAAACTTCGGCGGGTGATGCTAAAGGAAAAGTACTGGCTGGACTCCCACGGCTTGCAACTTGCTATGCAGAAGACGGAGTTGTTACTCCTAATGAGAAAAAATATCCCAGTGGAAGTGGGATATATGGACCAAATATCGATGGATCCGACTGCATGCAAAGCTGAGCTATTCATGACGATAACGGCGCAACTCAGTCGATTGACGTAGGTGGCCCACCCAAGCCTGCTCTTAATAGAAACATGCAATAGCATCCTGCTCTATGGGAGCGAAATATGGGACCAGACACTGCAGACAGCATACGGCGCACAGTGGAAAAAAAAATCAAAAAAAAAAAAAAATAGTAAAAAAATATGCCATATGTTAACGGGTAGAAATGGGAAATGGTTAAAGCTGAAGTAGTTGTAAGGAGAACATATTGTAGATGCGTCTTAAGTAAAATTTGAACAAGATATGTCAACTTAAACGGGTGCTTTATATACTTCAATATTGGCAAAAATTGGAAAAACCCCTCGAGTATATGCATAGAGCACCATTTGAGTTTCCAAAGCCCATATCCCCCATTTGGGTTTATGGTTTTTTACTCTATATGCTCTAAGTCCATGCAAAAAATTTCTTGCGCCTAACTATATTTGTAGCTTTTACAGCAAATTCACTAAAAAGTGCCGATTTTGAGACCATCTTTGCCCAAAATGGGTATTTTTTTGGGATTTTGGGGATTTTTGTAAAAAAAATTCGGGCAGAATTTATTTTTGGTTGGAAATCGGACCACAAACGAGAATTTCACAGCCCCAACAAATTATTGAAATGCCGAGGTGACCAACTTTAGGAGCCTGCCTTGGGCCTTGTAACTTTGCACACGATCTCGCTAACACCTCAGCTTTTATCATTTCAAATTTCAAGGAGATATCTCTACCCTCTCACAAAGCGATTTATTTTTAAACTATTTTTTCGATTTTATCCCACTGGGTGGCGGCTCTAAGGGTCATATTATCTTACCGGGCAGTGGCGGAGTCCACAGCCCTTATAATAGTCGAAATGGTTCCGATAAATTGACACCCGCGATAAGAGCGCACCCGCGACATACAACAGCCATTGAGAAAAGGGTGAGATTCTAATGGATCGAACATTGAGAATTGGCAAGAAAGGTGGACGAATGAGAATCGGGATGTACGGATGTGGAGAGATAGGAAGCACGGCGACGTCAACTATTATGTCGCACAGAAGTTGATAAGCCATGGTTACTTTCGAAAATACCTGCATAGAATGGACAAATGCTCCTCGAGCAAGTGCATTTGTGTGGGGTTAGAAGTTGCAGACGAAGTGGAACACAAACTCTTCCACTGCGAGCGCTGGGTTGAAAGACGGAAACAGCGATTGGCGACGTTTCGGCTGGTACAATAGGTTAAAGCATGCTGAAAAACAAAAAGAACTGAGAGGCGGTGATGAAATACACCGAAAAAGTTCTGCGCAGGAAGAAGATAGACCTGGACGCAGCAGCGTAGAGTACAAATGCGAGGTCTGGACGCAGACACAGTGAAGATGATAGGGTTACTCACTAGATATGGGGTTCCGGTGAAGGTAATTCGAAAGCGGTTCCGGGTTGGAACCCCCGGTGTTGTTGGAGTAGGTTTTTAGACGGTACGAAGCCCGGCATATTCGTCACATGCGTAAAGGATTTTCCCATCCAGACCTGTAAAAAAATACCCTTTTGTCTTTCGTCCGCGTCAAGTGTCGTATTTCTCTAAAATCCTATAAAGTATTCCTATTGATAATTATAAGCATATAGGAGTTGTCAAGAACTTTCGTTCAGTATCCATTTTTGTGTTCGCAGCCATTTGTTCGGCCTGGGGAGGGGGTGTACATATTTTTACTACAGGGTAGCTGACACCAAGTAGTAGTAGATATAAAAGGACCTTACTTCAACCAATACGCTTTTAAATTTGATGTCTCTTAAATTTTAAAATGTTCATCCATGTGTAAACTTTTTTACTGAAAAACAGTTTTAGTTTTATTTTTTTTTGAATCTTAAGAGGTGTTCTGAAAAGTGTTTTCTTCAGCACATAAAAAATACAAACAGAAAAGCAAAATTTTTTTTTTTGGTAACCATCATGGTTTTCCACTTGAATATCAAAGAACTCTCTATGCCAAGCAAACAAATTCGCCCACTAAACGGAAAAAACGAAGCTAAGAATTTCTGTGTACTTTGTCAACACTAAGTACAGAGTGGCAAGTGTTGCAAAGGTTTCAAGACTTTGAGACTTTTTGGCACTTATCCATCCATCCGTCCAACCAAAGCAACCCCAGCAACCATTGCACGCATGTGATACTAGCCCCCATTGAATGCAATGCATACGACTACGCATCTCTGTCAACACGATTGTCTCCCCCACGATGTACGTTCATGCTGTGAGTAACAGCACTCACATCTCGCACCCATCACAAAGGAACATCGATAAGCAGAGCTATTGCCAAAATATTTTTATTGGAATTTTATTTTATTTCATTGGATTCTCCTGGTGAATGGTTTCATTTTGTGAGTCAAGTCCTCCCGTGTCCTGATTGTCGTCAAATGATGCAAACAATATGCAAATTTAATGTTTCACTTTGCGCATAGAGCCGCAGCTGTAGAGCTTCTTGCTGCGGGCAGGCAAAATGCACGGCAGGACGGAAGGAAGTTTGTTTGTTGTCATTGCGAATATTCGCTGCCAGTCCTGGCTTGGGAGGGGAGTAGTGAGTGGGTGTGGGAGATTTAGTGCTTTACCGAATGTTGGGTGGATGGGTGGGGTTTTTGGGTGTTTGTGTTATGAAAACATTATGGAAAATCCCGACAACCCTCACATTGACATGGAGGCATCGAACAATGCCTGGTCCTGTCGCCGCATTACCAGAGGCAACAGTGGAAGTCATTCGGCTAATGGAGTCAATTGATGTCATTTATCTTAACTTGTAGTCATCGTAGTCGTAGTGTTTGCGAAAACAACAACACCACGACCACAAATCGACGAGGAAATCAACAGAGAATGTTAATACGATTTGCCAGCGTGCGAATTTTTGTTCTCTCGATATTTGAAATGGCCAAGTATCGTGGCTCACCCTCAACCATAAGGGAAGCGAGGGTCTCGAGGAAAATCCATAAGGAAGTGCTATGCCTGTTGTATGGTTATTGGCGTTGTGGTTGTTTTATATCGTTTTTGCAATTCTTTACGGCCTCCATTATGGTGCCTTTTGGGTTGTCTCATATCTTCAGATTAATTAGACCTTGATAAATTTGTCTAACAACAACAACTGCAGCAGCAGCAGCAACAACACGAACAAGACCACCATTATGTTGGCCACAATTGCAACACCAATAAAATGCACCACAAATATGTGATATTCCCAAAATCGATGTTTACAGCGACTGTTGTACCGGCTGGCAGGCCTTTTCGAATGTCCGAAACATGGCAGTGCCTGCAAAACCTCTCGAAATCTCTAAAAAGGGTTAAATAGCATCTGGAACGTGCGCGTGAGCAAATAAATCATTCTTTCACACAACAGTCCAACTTAAAACTGCCACAAAGATATACAAATTGGCCATAAGAAGAAACACAGCACAATAACACACAGCAAACACTGCAGCAACAACAATGAGAGGCATTGAGAAGCAATGACTCAAGTGCAAAAAGCGCCGCAAGTCTCAGAGCAGTCATAACACTTAACGCAACCATCGAAGACCACGATTTCTGACAAATCAAAATATTCAATAACCGATCGATGTTGTGGTCAACAACGAATTGCAGATACCCTTGGGAAAATGCAAAATCAAAAAAAAAGAAAAATTCCCATTTGAAGTTAAACGCTGAGTAACCATTTTGGGTAGATTAAAAATGTTTGTTGAATTTTGTTTTTCTAAATTTTCATTACATATTCGTTGCCAGATGGGTAATTTCGTTCAAATTTTATTTTCATTTCCATAAAACTGATTTTTTGAGAATTTTCATCAAAATTTCGTCATCAAATTTTTTACGAAAATTTCTTCAATTTTATTTTAACAAAATAAAATATACCCGAAAGTGAGTATAAATTCTTGCTCTACCCCCCCAATTCCTTTCATTTAAGCCCGGCATTGACATGGTCGGTAAGTATGCCCGATTTAGGGGTGTTTTAGGGAGTGGGGTGATCCCCCAATCGCTAAGTCCTGAAAATATATCAGCTACGTGCTCTATTCTCATATATTTTAACCCCATAATGCCATTGGCCTCAAAATTGGATATCAAATCGCAAATACCATTCACTTAAACCCCTTATTAGAAAGGCCAGCAAATATGTCTGGTTTGGGGTATGGGCCCTCCTCGAGCTCCATTGTCTTGAAGACCCAAGTTGTCTTGGTGAGCAAATACGTCCTACTTGGGGGTTGTTATTGTGGTGGGACGTCCCCTAAACAGTTGGTCCCGCATGTTGAGGTCGCAAATTTGTCCGCTTTGGGGGTGTTATTGGGGAAGGACAGCCCCCCCACATTTGGATATTAGGTTCGTATTCTACACTCAAATATCTTTTATTTGACCCCCATATTGCCATGGTCAGTCAATAAGTCCTGTTAGGGGGTTGTTTTGGGGAGGGGGTGAAACCCCAGAATCTTGCTCCCACATTTGGATATCAGATTCGTATTCTACTCGCAAATGCCTTTTATTTGAGTCCCATATTGCCATGGTCGGTAAATATGTCCGATTTAGGGGTATTTTGGGAATTGAAGCGGTCCCCCACACACTTGTTCCGACTATTGGATGTCGGATGCGTTTTCTAATCTGAAATAAATTTGGTAGATTTGCAGGTGGTGCTTGGAGAGGCGTCGTAAATACCTTGGACCAAATTCTTATAACAGATGTGTACTCAACTTTCAAACACCTTTTATTTGATATCCATATTGTCCCAATCGGCAAATTTGCTTTGGTGGGAGGTAGGGGTAGGGAGGCCCCTCAGTCACCAAAAAATAAAATTTTGTGTCAGATTTGTATTTTTAAATACCTTTCATTTGATACCCATATTGCCCAAAGCGGTGAAAGTGTCCTGTTGGGTAGTGTTTTCGGGGGTGGGGACCCCCCAGATAATTAGGATGAAGTTCGCACTCTACTCCTAAATACCTTTCATTTGATACCCATATCGTCCCAACCGGTAAATAGGACCGCCCGGGTGGGTTTTGGGATAGGGCGTCCCCCAGGGTTATTTGACCCAAAAATTTTATACCAATATCGGTGCACGCAAATCCGAGATCTGGTGTTTTTCAAAATTTGGTTATGGGGGAGGGTCCGCCCCTCTTAGGATATAAATAAATGTAGTACAAATGTGACGCCTTCAAATCTTAATAGCCTCATTTGTCTGGTATTAAATTGACACCGAATGGTATTAAAACTTTTTTCCAATAACACGATTAAATTATTCCAGCCTGTATTGGCAAAGTACCATCCATTTTTTGAATAATCGAATAAGAGGAAGAACTTGATAGAAAATCGCCTGCTTTTATTGCCACAGAAATTGTTTGGCAAAATTTTGATTTCCAATGTTTCAAAATCTCAAATGTATCCGCCTCGTTGTGTAGGGTACTCAGCGAAGGGGAAAATTTTCGCAAGTTAACAATTGCCATAGAATAGCCGAATAGAAGCCAATGCCACAATCGGTATTTATTTAATTGTGGGTGTAACATTCGTCTGAAGTGTAGACCAGAAACTACTGCATCCACGTCACAGTCTACCGCTTGCAGTAAGCGTTCTAACAAGGCAGACAAACAGCCAGCCAGCCAGTTAGCCGGACAGGCCGGAATCTTTTTGGCCAATCACAAAACGTTGGTGGAAAGAGCAACAAGCGAGACCATATGCATGAAGAAACCTTTCAAAATCTCACCGAACTGCTAACTTTAGGTTTGTGCAGACATTTTCGCACACTTGTCAAAGGGGGTAGGCGAGTTGGTGGAGAAGGTTGAAGGATGTGCCCCATAAAGTACCACATGCAACACGCGAGCCATCAGTCTTGTTGTCTAGTTTGCAAACAGATGTTAGCAAACTATGGTGCATTTTACCTATGGCTGTTGCACATACTCATTCTTGCAGCGGCTGTAATGGGCGAGTGTGGCAAGAACGGCTTTCTGACATTATCCGCGGCTATGGTGGACGCTGGACGGTGGACGGTGTTATTACAACAATTGAGATCTCTTTTAAACTGTGTGTGAGAGTGGGGGCATACTGGGCAATAGTTGCGAATTCTGTTGAGATCGTTTTTAAATCGTTGCAGCCAACACTACAATTTAGACACCGGAAAACAACGAATATGACAGCATGCTTGCGGGCATCTTTACCGCAGTTAGCGTCAATTTTATATTTTTTGAAGAACCGTTTCCAGCCTTAACCGTTGGCAAACAGAAAGCTGATATCACAATAATCAATTTTGGGATATGGCCCAAGTCAAGCTCAAGAGTCAACTCAAGCTGCCAGAGTGAGAAATTCGCCTTTAGATGTGACTTCAAATTTGAATTGGTTTGCCACAACTCTTGGCCACAAACACATGTGGCAACCACCATCATGGGCCCATGATCAGTCCATCAATAATTGCCAAGTATTTTATTAGAGCGCCCGGTAAACACACTCGGTATGCAGCATCCCAAGAGTATGACCCCGGGCAACACAACGCTCTATGCCGGCTCTCTATCATCATCTCCAGCCGACTTGTAGCTGAGCGGATGAGAGGGAGGTGCTACTAAAATTGAGGCAATGATTTTTAATGTAGCACAAATTCACGCCATAGCCAAATACAGCTCGAGTCGCTACCAAAAAATAAAGAGCCAAGTTGATCGCCAAGAAGATGCCGCAACGTAAATTAACCTGGCAACCAGCAAATGGAACTCCTAACTCCTTCGTAGTCGAGGCAATCGCACTGCTTGGCCAGGTGTGTGAAGTGTGATGTGCCCCTCCATGGGATGAGTATGTTAGAGCCTACTTAGGACTAGTCTCGATCAAAGGTAATAACAGACATTGTCCGGACATAGTTAGCCACAGCGTGGCTTATGGTATTTTTGGGAAATGGAAGGAAGAAGAAGAAAAACGAAACCTCCCACTAAAAGATACACCACTCCAAATGTTTGAGCAGAATTGAAAAACAGATTCTCGCATGAGGCATTGTGGCCAATGCCAAATGCAACACCTTGGCTGTCCAGCATGTTTACGTGCGGCAGTGCAATTTTTATGGCATGCAGCCCTCTGCTCGCTTCTATCGCTGTTTTCTCCCAACACGCATACTTTTCACTTTAGCCCCATGTATGTTAGGCCAAAATTCGGGTCTTCAAATTCACTTCCAAATTGCTGGCGCACAGTGGGCCAAATGGCAAAAAAATTGGAAATAAGTCTACAACTTTTTATCTGTTGATTTTAGCCATACAAAATGTTCTAGACATTTGTAGAGGAGGACATAGGCTTTCAGAAAAGTGCTGTTGTTGGTCCATATCTTTAATACAGGGTGAGCTACAGGGTGTCAAAGTTGACCACTTTTGACTTCTCCAAGCTTCTGGGGGCCATAACTTTTGATCTACTCAACCGATTTACATGATTTAGGACTCTAGAGAAAGAGCTTGACAAGATCTAAAAAACTTATGCATAAAGTACCATGCCATCGTGTACTGTTAAGGAGTTATGAATTGTTTAATTTTAAAATATGAAAATTTGGCCTTGGTTTTTTTCAGTGTTTTTTAAATAACTCCGTCAATTTTAAAGCTATAAACTTCATACTTCACACAAATTATGCCAGCATATGTGTGCATAAAATACAAAAGGAATCACGTGAATATCTTTGGCGGTTTAAAAATGGCATCGTTTTCAATATGAAAAATATTTTTTTTGTCAAAAAATTGCAAAATTTTTCAAAAAAGATACTCCCATTTCCTTTAAGTTTTCGCAAACTTTGGCCGTCAAAGCATTATCATTTCTTTCCATTTTCACAAAGTCGAGGTATTAAGAAAAGTTTTAAGTGCTAATTTGGCTAATTTCGATATCAAACAACACCGTTATCTTAAGACCAAAATGGCCAATTTTTTTACTAAACTTCAAAAGTTTCTCACTGGAAAAAAAGTTCCACGGGGATTTTTTCGCTTTTTTTGAACTTAAATGAAAGCTTAAAATGTTCCCAACATTTTAAGGTATGTCTCGCCATATCCTAGCCATAAATGAGATCGTAGCGATCAAAATACTGAAAAAAGTCAATTTTCAAGTAGTGCTATATTCATTGCTAAAAAACAAGTATTACGTCACATTTTATTGCAAAGATGTTAAATAAACTTTTATTTGGTAACACTTCTTCTACAAAACACAAAAAGAATCATGGAAATATCTCTATTCTATTCCATTTTATGGAACCGGCAATAAAAAAGTCAATTTTTCAAAAAAGTCGAATTTCCCAAATTTTGTTTTTGTTGTCCTAATTGCACATGACACACTATAGCCATATTTACGCAACATACCTTATCGTAAAGGAAATTTTCATACCTTTCCAACAATGTATAAAACATTTCTCAACTCGGATTCTATCTACTCTAAAATTCATTTACACTTCATTAAACTCTATATAAAAATGTCTATTTGTGAAATGGAACCTTATATGGGGCCTACACTAAAACATTGATAGATTTGCCCAGGGTTTACAATACAAATGTGTTAGAATAAAAAAAGGTCTCCTGCCAAAGTTTAAAAAAATTGGAATAAAAATATGTGTTTTAGAGCGAAAACACTTCGCATCGGCGTGCGTTTATATGTATATTAGCTACTCCCAAAATAAAAAAGCATTTTAGTTTTGTATTATTTGATTTTATTCTCTACCAAATAATCTAAGGTATCAAAATTTAAAAGCTCTTTAATTTGAATGGCATCGGGATCGTCCTTATCTATATCGTCACATATTTTTGGTAGCCATTTAGTTCTGATGCTGTATAGTACCGGATCAGACGATAACAATAAATATTGAAGTAAATCATAATTTTGGTTAAATTTGGTGCTCTTTCGGGTATTGAAAAGCCGGAACTGTTTAACATCTCTATTACGGGATTCCTGAGCTTCTTCTGTAAGTTCTCCTAACGGAAGTATGTTGTATTCCACAATTTCCTTGCCATGATGTAAGACTTTATGTACTGTCGGTGTTAAAGCTTTCCACGAATATAAATCAGATAAAATGTTTTTTGTGTCATTACTATAAGCTTCAAATTTGGTTGAATTTATCATCTTTTTGCTATTGATTACAGCCAAAATCACTTTGAATCGTCTTAGCAAGTGTTCATCAAGACCGGTTATTTTAGATGTCGATACGGGGTCCTCAAAAAACCGCCTTGCCGAGTTGCCATCATTTGTGCTTCCGTATCCGTAAAGAGGTTTATCTATTATAAGTCCCTTTGTTTAAACTCCAACTGGATTCGATTCTTCTCTTCCTGCCTCATTTTGTGAAGATCTTGGTTGTTTCTAGCAGAGACATCGCGGTTTCCAGGGCTAGTCCGATATTTAAGGTCATACGATAAATGCAAACAATACTCCATGAATCGAATTCTACAGTGCAGGGGCGAAATACCGAAATTGAGCGCATTTTCGTTTACTAAATTTTCATCAGACTTGTCCTCGAATTGCCCATTCTTCTTGCCACAAATATTGCATCTCCAATTGGACATAACGCCAGTTAATGCGTTTGCCACCTTTCCATCGATCATAGTGAGTTGTAGTTGAAACGAAACTTTTATATTTCTTCCCAATTGGTTTATAACAATCATGGGTAATGCAGCAATTTCTTCCTTTATTTCGTTCACCAAAGATCGTGTTGTGTTCCGGTCTTCCTTTGTATACTCAAACCGAATTGGGCGACATAAATATTTTGACCCAGGTGTTCTATTTATCCATATATCTTGAAATGCATTTTCTTTCGATGATGAAGATTGGTCCTTGTACAATCTCATTCTCAATGGTACTAATGATGCCATGAAAATTGATGCGAAGTTGGCATCTATTTCTGTTTGTTGCTTATATTCGGAAAATCCAGATGATCCATCACAACCCCATTTGCTGATCAAAACCACTTCGGAATTATTACATGTGTTCAACTGTTCTTCAGTAAAATTAGAAATAATTCTAACAGCTGTATTTTCAACAAGATCAGCAAGTTTCACTCTTGCTTTTAATTCGTCCACGTATATATTTGATGGCACCATTTTCGTCCTGGTGTTGTACAATTTATGTTTTGAGGGTAAACAACCCCATCCTTTTTCACGAAGAGCCTTCCTCATTGTTGAGTATTTGTTTCTTGAGAGGCCTAGGTTCAAAATCAGGGCCAGTGCATCTTCCTCCGTGAATTCTGTAGTCGATTTTGGAGTTGGAATACTTTCTACCATTCTCTTTACCCTTTTCGGAGATGCTAATGGTAAAACATCGACAATTCGTCCAACATTTTTTGGTTGTGTTTTTAACAATGCTGTTTTGAACGTATCTTTTATTAAATTTGGCGGATGTGCCGCCAATAGTTCCTCTTGTTTTTTCTTTTTGGTTTTCTCCGTAACTTCGTCGTATGCTTTGCTAGGCCGGCCGGGAATCAGCGGTTTAATTTCAATAAGTAGATCCGATTTCAGCCACTTCTCATACATTTTGAAAAACTTGATTTTTGCGAATGAACATTCTGGCAACCTTCTCTCAAATGATTTGTAGAATTTTTCAAGTTTGTCTAAAGCGTCTTTATTTAGCCTTATTCCATATATGTGGTCCAAAGT
Organism: Stomoxys calcitrans; assembly: GCF_963082655.1. Taxonomy (NCBI): domain Eukaryota; kingdom Metazoa; phylum Arthropoda; class Insecta; order Diptera; family Muscidae; genus Stomoxys; species Stomoxys calcitrans. The sequence goes on along the minus strand of NC_081556.1, from coordinate 1,131,229 downwards.
GTAAACAAGTTCCTTAAATGACTCCGTGTATGATTTGGAATCATTTTTGATGTCCCATACAATTTTCGAAAGAGTGGAATACTTCAGTATGACTTCCATAACTTATAAATGTCCTTTACGCCTCTACAAAATATAATGAAGAAAATTTGGATTTTGTTCAAATATTTATGCAATATATTCACAATTAATGACCCATTTCAGGTATCAGACGCAATCGTAAAAAGGGGTCCAAAGTGCCTCTTTTTACTTACTCTTCTATAATTATTTACCTGGACTCGAATTTGGTTAAAAAAAATGACAATGAATTTTTTATGGGTAGGTTTTTTCACATTCATTGATACGGTGGATTTCCTGGGAATTCGACATAGCGAAACAGGTAACATTTGTCTGCATCAAATCTTAACACAAATATATATATATATGCAGGTATATTTCTAGGATACTTTTTATTCAAAAATCATCAGCTTACATTAAAAATAGATGTAGGTACTATACAAACGCACGCCGATGCGAAGTGTTTTCGCTCTAAAACACATATTTTTATTCCAATTTTTTTAAACTTTGGCAGGAGACCTTTTTTTATTCTAACACATTTGTATTGTAAACCCTGGGCAAATCTATCAATGTTTTAGTGTAGGCCCCATATAAGGTTCCATTTCACAAATAGACATTTTTATATAGAGTTTAATGAAGTGTAAATGAATTTTAGAGTAGATAGAATCCGAGTTGAGAAATGTTTTATACATTGTTGGAAAGGTATGAAAATTTCCTTTACGATAAGGTATGTTGCGTAAATATGGCTATAGTGTGTCATGTGCAATTAGGACAACAAAAACAAAATTTGGGAAATTCGACTTTTTTGAAAAATTGACTTTTTTATTGCCGGTTCCATAAAATGGAATAGAATAGAGATATTTCCATGATTCTTTTTGTGTTTTGTAGAAGAAGTGTTACCAAATAAAAGTTTATTTAACATCTTTGCAATAAAATGTGACGTAATACTTGTTTTTTAGCAATGAATATAGCACTACTTGAAAATTGACTTTTTTCAGTATTTTGATCGCTACGATCTCATTTATGGCTAGGATATGGCGAGACATACCTTAAAATGTTGGGAACATTTTAAGCTTTCATTTAAGTTCAAAAAAAGCGAAAAAATCCCCGTGGAACTTTTTTTCCAGTGAGAAACTTTTGAAGTTTAGTAAAAAAATTGGCCATTTTGGTCTTAAGATAACGGTGTTGTTTGATTTCGAAATTAGCCAAATTAGCACTTAAAACTTTTCTTAATACCTCGACTTTGTGAAAATGGAAAGAAATGATAATGCTTTGACGGCCAAAGTTTGCGAAAACTTAAAGGAAATGGGAGTATCTTTTTTGAAAAATTTTGCAATTTTTTGACAAAAAAAATATTTTTCATATTGAAAACGATGCCATTTTTAAACCGCCAAAGATATTCACGTGATTCCTTTTGTATTTTATGCACACATATGCTGGCATAATTTGTGTGAAGTATGAAGTTTATAGCTTTAAAATTGACGGAGTTATTTAAAAAACACTGAAAAAAACCAAGGCCAAATTTTCATATTTTAAAATTAAACAATTCATAACTCCTTAACAGTACACGATGGCATGGTACTTTATGCATAAGTTTTTTAGATCTTGTCAAGCTCTTTCTCTAGAGTCCTAAATCATGTAAATCGGTTGAGTAGATCAAAAGTTATGGCCCCCAGAAGCTTGGAGAAGTCAAAAGTGGTCAACTTTGACACCCTGTAGCTCACCCTGTATTAAAGATATGGACCAACAACAGCACTTTTCTGAAAGCCTATGTCCTCCTCTACAAATGTCTAGAACATTTTGTATGGCTAAAATCAACAGATAAAAAGTTGTAGACTTATTTCCAATTTTTTTGCCATTTGGCCCACTGTGTGGCGTTACTTATGTCTGTTTAGTGTTTTCCGTTTTTTTTTTTTTTTTTTTTTTTGGTTTGGGGTTTTCCAAAAATCAAAACGTGAGATAAAAAATGATGAGGTGTTTAAACCTGATGCCTTTTTTTTGAGGTATTGCTGGATGGTGTGGGTTTCTGAACTTCAGGAAGCTTGACGAATTCGAAAATAAATATTTGGCAACGAATCGAATCACTCACTGGCCATTAAGTCGCACAGGGTTAATGTGAAATGTTCAAAGCTTAAAGTAAATAGTCCATAAAGATAGAAAACGTAGCATGATGCGATATCAGTTTGGAAGTAGTGACCATAGCGAAATGAATTGGTAGGATTCATGTAAAAGTATTAGGGAACCTGGTGCGACGGTGTTATTTCTCATAGGGCATATTTTTTTAGAATCTTATATTAGAAGATCATTTTTTGGTTTTTTTTATATTTGCTGTTATTGTTGTTGGTGCCACATTTGCATGTAGAGGTGGTGATCTTCGTCAAGCTTTCCATAGATGAGCAATCGCCACAGGAGCATAGTAGCCATTGGTTATTAAAAGGCGCTAATAACTCTCCTTGTCATATCGAGCATCATAGGCACTCAGTAATAATGCAAGAGTCGATACCGCCTGGTCACTCACTGAGACTCTCCGCTCGATACCGCTGATTGTCTGCGGTTGTCGTTACATCCGCAACCGCTGGACACGCCCGGCATCTCTCAGCTAAGCTTCTCGTGAGAAAGATGAACACCAGATTTAACCTCAAAATACCAGCCTGTGTCGTGGTCACAGCTATACCGCGCCGGGATATATATATTTGTGTTCAAATGGAGAGTGTGAGAGCCTACCCTCCCCAAACCAATTGACGTTTGAAATTTTTTTATGATTCTAATTTCCTAATTTGGCATTAAAGGGCTAGAGAGGAACTCTAACCACAAAAACAACAAAACGAACTTGAAGAACGATCGCGACGGAATAGAACCTGACAGCGAATCATACATTTAAGTTGGGGCTATCTGCCAGATTTGGAGACCTACCCCACCCCAAAAACACCTGAGAAGGTATGTAGGCCTTGCAGTGCAATTTATAATCCAAAGAAGATATTTTGTCATTAATAAAATTAACAAATTTAGTCGAAAATTTCGTAATTTTTGAAAATCTGGGGGGAGGGGCTAAAACTTTTCTTGAGAGGGTGCTTACTCCACCCCCAAAGGCCTTTCTACACTTAAGGTCAGGTGGCTTGGTACCTCCCATCACCCAAAGTTCCCAAACTAACATGAGACCGATCAGAATACAGTTTTTTTTTACCAAATTTTATTTTTTCTAAAAAATCATTCCAATATATATTTTTTTAAATTTTTTAACGAAATGGAATGTTAAAAATCAAATTTGAATAAAAATTTCTAAGAAAAAGCCGAATTTGGATAAAATTTATCGTAAAATTGTCAAGGAGAACTCCCCCAAGTAGTTGTTTTCTCATTGATTTTCTGGTACCTCTAGAAACGAAGTTCTTTTGTATCAGTGATGACAAGAAATTGTTCGCATATGTTTTCGTCCTGCTGGCTTTGGGAAAAAATTCTCTCGAACCCAAGGAAAACCGATCCAGTGCTTTCTACATGGAAATAGGATACCGCAATTTAGACACCCGTCTCTGAACTGGATCACTCTGCAGTTCCAAGGATATGTGGGTCTGGTCCTTGATTCAAGATTCTTCCGAAAGGATTGAGATGAAAAACGACATAGCAGTAGGATGTTCAGATGATTTACTGAATGTATACGACTTGTGCCGTAGAGAAACTCTTTCTAGGGAGTTCGAAAAGTTCCAAAGTTTGGTTTGTGTCGGAGTTAAGGTCCACACCGCACACAGTTTTAAAAGCGAATCTGTATACTCTTCCTATTAAAGTTCATATTTTAAACCGCGCCACCAAAGTTGCGTTGAGAAAGCTCGGCCTGGTAAATGGGGACGGGTATAGCCACAATTTCATTCTAGCTCCATAGGTAAGGAGGATAGGCTTTGCACCGAAACCTATTTTTTTATTGGACCTTAAGGATTCAACTTCCCGACCGACAAGATTGTGTGAGAACGATGGGATCTTGGCATCACTGATGAAGACAGGCACGAAATTAGAAATTCACTCCTTTGCGCTTGATATCGATATGACACTGAGATGAGATGAGTCCTGAAAGGGAATCTACCAGCTTCGAACTCAGAGTTTACTTTGGAGTATGGCGGCGCTCAGGCTTCATTGTCTGACCATCGAGTCGGAGTATTATGCCGGGGTCCGGATCGGTGTTGGACTTAGGAAGTTACTCAAATCCGATCAGGACTCCGACTTTAGCTAAGTATTCCGACTTCCACTCCGGTTTCAAATCTCGACTTTATTGACTTGATTCTCGGACACGATTATATTTCGTTAAATGTAAAGGTTACCGAATATTCCAAAAAGGTCTCGTTCTAGATTAGCGAACCAGGTCTTGCATAGGTGTCATTTGTCCAGCTATAGAACCTAGTACAAGGGGTGGATTGAGCGGAGGTCGATTCGATTTCCCGACCATCAAGATTGGGCGGTGGATACTATCTTTGAAAAAGAAAGCCACCCCTATGCGCTTAATATCGATATGGCACTGAGATTAGAAGTGTCCTGGGAAGGAATCTGCCAGCTACGAAACTCAGGATTTATGTAAGGAATTCGAGGATAGTTAGTTTGTGGCGGAATGTTTAGATTTTTTGAATAGACTGCAGGTTTATAAGATAGCACTTACACTGGCTGCGTAGTCTGACCATCGAGTCGGAGTATTTAGCCGGTCCCCGGTTCGGAGTCGGTGTTGGACCTAGGAGGTTACTCAAATCCAATCAGGACTCCAACTTCAGATAAGTATTTCGTCTTCCACTCCGGTTTCAAATCTTAACTCTGCTGACTTAATTCTCGGACACGATGATATTTCGTTAAATGTGAAAGCTACCGAATATTTCAAGAAGGGCTCGTTCTAGATTAGCGGGTCTTGTGTAGGTATCGGGTCTTGTGTAGGTATCGGGTCTTGTGTAGGTGTCATTTGTCCAGCTACAGAGGGGTGGATTGAGCGGAGGCCGATTTGATTTCCCGACCGACAAGATTAGGCAGCGGATACTATCTATGGGAAAGATGGGACGTTGGTCAGCACTGATGAAGACGAGCACGGCATTGGAAAGCCACCCTTATGCGCATAATATCGATATGGCACTCAGATTAGAAGTGTCCTGGGAAGGAATATGCCAGCTACGAAACTCAGGTGATGATTACAATCTCGGGCACAATGACTTAACGGGAAATGGGAATGAGGGCTATTGAATATGCCATGAATGACCATTCTAGATTAGCGTAGGTGCCATTTGTTCAGCTACAGAACCTAATAAAAGGGATGGACTGAGCGGACCTCGATAAGGTGGAAATCTATACAAGGATGTCTCAACTCTCTATCCTGCCGTTCCCGGAGGAAGGTTGACATGCTGATTGCTTACATCAAGAGGCCCCTGAGCACCATTGCATCGCACATAAGCGTTCCTCATAATGATTAATGCAGACGCTGTTTGATGAGGATGAGAAGGAGAAGGAGACGATCATGCACTTTCTTTATTCATGTTCATGTTTGTTTGTAGCCCTAGCTCCTCATTTTCGGTGTCAACTTCTCTTCGATCGGGCGAAGCGCTTATCTGAAAAGTCTCGTAACCCTCGTAAGTCATCCCTATTTTGTTTACAATAATAATAGCCGTCGCCGGTCATTGTTTTGACAAGAGCGACTCTCCAGGATTCAAAAACATTTACAAAATCGAATGGTTCCGACAGTGGACGAGATGATATCGGTCTTTATGTGGGCGCCTAGCGCCACTTGCTGGCACCCAATGAGTACTTTCAAACCAATTCTACGACAAAAAATTGTCAAAAGCCTCAATAAAAATATTAACTTTAAAAGAATTTTTAAAGGAGATTAGAATACCGATTTTTTAGGCCATAGGAGGACCAACTTGTCTATTCTTCTTCTCCATACCTTCCACAAATTCTGTACACAACTGCAAGAGAAACTACAAAAACTAAACAGATAGTGTAAATTGAAGCCTTTTGAAACTTTCTAGCAAAAATTATAGTCTTAGGCGATTGGTTGCAACGCTGCGTAATTTGTTGTTTGCCATCGCAGGAGTATAGATGAGTTGCCTAGTATGGGGTATCTATCTGCACGAGGGTAATTCCGTTTATCCCTCTCGATGTGATGTTTCAATACCTATGGGCCTTATCGTCGTGGTAAACTAGAAGGTATTTATAAAGTTAATAACTATTATGATTAGTTAGCTATAACAATGTTGATGTTGCTGTTGCTGTTACTGGAGCACTGGAAGTAACACTATTTGCTAGTTATAGCAAGCCAGCCACCACTCACTTTATCTGGGCTATGCTGGGCTTAAATAAATGGGAATGTGTGAATGCTTCGGTGTTTAACAATTTCCTTATTAGTTTTGAAATCATACATTTGCACACTTCGAGTGTTTGGCTGGCAGGCAAACTGCCAGCCTCCCAATGCTGTAGAAGCGGCTCCCTGGGATATAAGAACTGCCATACTTTCATTATAATCAGATTAGATTTCAATCATTTCAGCGGCAAGTGATGGCTGATGGCTGATAGATGATAGTTAACGGTATCCATGGCCAGATAACATCTTCTAAGCACTTCATCACTTCCCAGCAAGAGGTGCTATGCAAGGCTTAAGGAAGGAACTACAAAGTCTTTGCTAACAAGATTGTGAAAGGCTTTTTAATCGATGCCCTCCGAGGAGCAGGAGAATGAAATAATGACAGTTTTTGTTTAGTGATCAACCCATGTCCACACTATTAAATATGAACCAAATTCGTTAGGCATTCAGTGAATGCTGTGTTGAGTATTCATTTCTTTCGGTAGGCAATCAGCATTGTGGCGGCGGCTTCTAATTTTGAAGAGCTCTCCTTAAACTACAACTACTCTGTCGTTTGGTCGTCTTTTGTTTGTGTTGCCTTCTTTAAGTTTTTATCCTCGTTGAGTATCCTTCATTTCATTGTGCTCCTTCTTGATAAGGACACACTGGGCCTCGGGCATTTGGGTCGAGAATGTGGTATGACCAGCCAGCCGAATATAAGAGTCGACTTTCTTCTTCCTTCATCCCTCCTCCTGCTGGCTTTTGTTTAATGTTGCCCCTCATTAAGATGGAAAACAGTTCATTAGTGAGTTGTTGCTTGTCGTCTCTTTGGTTTTTTGTGATTCTTCTTCTGCTAGTCCGGGAAACATTTCATCTTCTTCTTCCGTATATGTCTGTGAGGAGCTTATGGGGTAGGGAATTTGAGTTCGTTGTGCTTTTTTTATTGATTTTCCAGTGCAATGTAAGCAGAAAGTTATTAAAAACGCAAAGAGTTTACTTTAAGATTTTTGTGACGCAATTCATGGAGTTTTCGAGGAAGTTCATTTGCCAAAGTTTTTCTTGGATATAATTTTGCAATCGGAAGAAATTACGAACTTTATTCTTGTAATACAGCGAAGAAAATATTAAAAGATTTATTTTTGGAATATTGAAGCTAGATTTAGATTTTGTGCAACTATAAGGCAAGAAATTTTTGGGCTAAACTGTATGACCATGACGTTGTACCTACATTCCGAATTTTAGACCATTAACCTCATTATTAAAGAAAGTACCAAATGGTACCAAAATATACGAATTTTAAATATGTTATTAGGTCACCCATCATATTTTCCTAGCTGTACATACATGCCAAATTTCAGATCTGTAGCTCCATCTGTAAAGAAAGTGCTAAATGGTACCAATTTTGGTACCAAAATGTCCGAATTTTAAATAGATCGTTTAGTCACCTATAATATTTTTCCTACTTGCACCTACATGCTAAATTTCAGACCTGTTGCTCCATTTATAAAAAAGTACCAAATGGTACCAATTTTGCTACCAACATGTACGAATTGTGAATGGATCATTTTGTCACCCATCATATATTTTCTGGTTGTACATACATGCCAAATTTCAGACCTGTAACTCCAAGTACCAAAAAAAAAGAACCAAATGGTACCAATTTTGGTACCAAAATGTAGGATTTTTTAATAGGTCATTTAATCTCCCATGATATATTTCCTAGTTCTACCGACATGCAAAATGTCGGACCTTTAGCGCCAACTAAATGGTACCAACTTTGCTACAAACATGTACGAATTGTGAATGGATCATTTTTCACCTATCATATATTTCCTGGTTGTACCTACCTGCCAAATTTCAGACCTCTCGTTCCAAGTACCAGGAAAAGTACCAAATGGTACCTACCGGTACTATTTTTCCTTTTCACCCTCATTATTTTGCAGCAGATGTCTTTTAAATCAAATTTTGTAAATTCTAGCTCTATCCATCCACCCTGTTCAAAGTTCACCCATTTCGTACATTTTCGGTACTTTTTTAGTACCTAAATATAAAAATTTTCAAAAACTCTTCTAGTGAGAAGCTTAGACCGTGAAGAAATTGCCATTTTATACTTTTTGGAACCTAAATGTACGAATTACTAAAAAATCCTTTAGTTGCCCGGTTTATATTACGAAAGTGTAAATGTAGCCCAATTTTGAGAATTGTAATTCAATCTGTAAAGAAAGTACCGTTTTGTACGTTTAAGTACCTTAGTTTACGAATTTCAAAAAAAAAACTTCTAGTCGCCTGGTATTTACTCTCAATGTGTACCTCAAACCCAAATTTCAAAGCTTTTGCTTTATCGGTAAAGAAAGTGCCATTTTATAGTAGCCAAATGTACGAATTTCAAAAAAAAAAATGTAGTCGCAGGTTATATACGGTCAAGCTGTAACTGTATCCCAAATTTAGTCTTCTATCTCAATCCGTAAATAAAAGTACCATTTTTTACGGGCTGTTTAATATCTAAATGACTCCATCTTGGAGCCATCTGTGAAGATCGAGGTCTCATACTCCACAAGTACACCATCCGCCTTCCATTCGTCCGTCTCAGAAAACGAATAGCGATCTCCGCATCCATAACACCCAGAATAGAACTGTGACCGCAACCATCCTCCTTCAGCATGCCGAGCCCTCTCAGCCTAAGCGCGACCCTGGCGTCGCACTTTCAAATATAGGCCCCAATGGTATGGCAGTATCGCCTCCAGGGCTGCCTGCGATGCGGATCTCTGCGCCTCTGTGATCACGACGCAGGCCAGTCTCTGGACCTTCTCGAACTCCTTCGCACGCAACCTCTTCCCAACGGCGTCCCACCATATCAGTGCTCCATAGGCCAGTACTATGGCCGTATACATCCAATAAATCATCTTGGGAGTCACCCCCACTCACCGAACATCCTCCTTCAGAAGTAAAAAGCACACAGTGCGTTACGGCTTCTTTCCTAGATGTTGCTCTTCCAGGACAGTTTCGAATCGAGAACTATGCCTAGGTACTTCGCCTCCTTCGACAGCCGCTTGGTGACCCCGTCCAAGGACGGGAGTCTGAACTCCGGTTTTTATATCTACGCGTAAAGAGCACCAACTCCGCTTTCCCTGGGTTGGTCCTCAATCCATTTCTGGTAGCCCATCGCGTCAACCCTCTCAGTGACCCTTCCATGATCTCGCTGATCTTCGACAGAAACTTGCCTCGGACCAGCAGCACGACGTCGTCCTCATAAGCGATGCAGAGGCACTTGGATTGAAAATCGGGCGATATACATATATGACAGCTATATCTTAATCTGAACTGATTTCTGTGAAATTCACTAGTCGACGAGAGTCAGACGGTCGAGAGTCGAGAGAAAATCCTTCCTACCATATTTCGAGAGAATCGGTTAGCAAATGAGCACTTCATTGCAATATTTCTCAAAATCAGACAAAAATGTATATGGGAGCTATATCTAAATCTGAACCGATTTCAAGCAAACTTTTCGGATATTGTAGTAGGCGTCAAGAAAAGCGTTGTGCAAAATTTTGGCAAGATTGATAAATAAATGCGTTTGCAGTGGCTCTAGAAGTGAAAATCGGGCGATATGCATATATGGCAGATATATCTAAATCTGAACCCATTTCTAAGAATTTCACCAGTAATGTCGGAAGTCATAAGAAAATCCCTCCTGCCAAATTTGGAGAGAATCGGTTAAAAAATGAGCACTTTATTGCAATATTTCTCAAAATCGGACGAACATGTATATGGGAGCTATATCTAAATCCTAACCGATTTCGATCAAACTTCTCAGGTATTGTAGTTGTCGTCGAGGAGAGCGTTGTATAAAATGTTGGCAAGATTGGACAATAAATTCGCTTGTTGTGACTTTAGAAGTTAAAATCGGGCGATATATATATACATATGAGAGCTATATCTAAATATGAACCGATTTCCATGAAATCATCAGTAATATCGGGAGTCAAAAGAAAATCCTTCCTGCTAAAATTCGTGAGAATCGGTTAACAAATGACCATTTAACGTCATTATTACTGCAAATCAGGCGAACATATATGGGAGCTATATGCAAATCTGAACCGACTTCAATATGCATGCCTGTATCAAATTTTAAGACGAACGGATGAAAACTGCGACCTGTACTTTGTACACAAATTAACATGGACAGACAGACAGGCATACAGACGGATAAGTATACCGATCGACTCCGAATCAGAGTGATTCTGAGTCGATCGGTATACTTATCAATGGGTCTATCTCTCTTCCTTGTGGGTGTTACAAACAAATCCACTAAGTTATAACACCCTGTACCACATTAGTTTTGTAGGGTATAAAAATTTCTCTAAGCTAAACTGTTCGAAAATTAGTTTGTCAAAATTCTAATGCCGATGACTGTATCTATATATCATTCATCAAATATGCCCCTTAATGGATGTGGGTTTTATTTAACGTCTCTATACCTGTAGGAAATTTCATTTAAATCTAATCAGACTTTTATTATGTTTTGAACACCAAAGCTTTTGTTGGCTATATTAAATTGAGATAAAAGCAGCCCAATGTTAACACAAATGCAAGTTCCGGTAGTCATTCCAATCGAGTCGACATCAGCTATCGAACGTGCTTTTCTTAACAATATTGACTCGATAAAATTATTAATAAAAGACAAGCCAAAATTTAAGTTCCCCCAACCACTCACCTCCCCATATCCCATGCGCCGTTTGGGAGGGATGATAAAAAAGAAAAGCACTTCACATTTCCGACTACGTTTCTAGTCACTGGAACAAAAAGTATTCGTCCACTTCATGGCTTTTCATTTCAGTTTCATTTTTGTTTAGCATATTCTTCTTCTTTTATGGAAAATACATTAAAATGTGTTCACATTACATTCATCCACCCCGATCCCCCCTATATGCAGCCCCAATCCCATTTACAACTTCGGCGGGGACACTTTTCGTTGGTGGAGGACAAGGAAAAAACTTAAAATTTTGATGCTTTATTTACATGCAATAAAAATTAACGTTTGAATGAGGAAAAGGGAGAAGCCAAAGCCTTCATCCACAATACAAAAGTAAGGGGGATACTCAAAGTTTAGTAAGATGCGAAAAATGTTTAAAACACACAACTTATAACTGGTCAAAACGACGTTGAAATACTCTATAAATGCATTGATATAACGCAACTAAAAATTTCTACTAAAATGGAAGTTTGCCACAACAAGCCGATTACTGGCTTAGGTTTATGTCCATAGTGTCATGGAGCAGATTAATATCCGCACTCTCTTTTCAATCAAACCTAAATGGAACTTTTAGCCTATACATTTCGGAGCTGGGTTCATACATTTAATTCCCATCCTCTGTTCGCCGAGATAGACACTTCTTTTTTTATTATATTCACCATTTTCCTCATAGCGTACAGTGTCAGATTGTAGGGTATCTAAATATTCAATTGAAAAACCTTCACCTTCGTTTAGTACAAATAACTCCCAAAGCGACCTAAAAGCACCATCATACTACAAACACTCACTCTTTCCCACACATAGATTTAAATAAACACTCACACACACGCACTTATGCCCACTATACAGCAATATATCAGCTAGAAATAAAGTACCAAGGAGTGGGGAGGAGGAGGGGGTACATGCGCATACAAACGCAAGTACGTCTTGCACTCAAGACTTCCTAGTCAACACCCGAATACAGTAACGTTCACAGAAATGAAAATAACAAAAGCTTCGTCCACCCACTATGAGTGGGACATGAGGCGCATCCAGCATAAGAAGAAAAAAATTCATTTGCATATGGATTGAGGATTTGTTTAGGGATGATTATTAAATGGGTGGCAATGTTAACTATGAAAAATATCCATCCGCTGCTGACGGTGAAACACAACGGACGTTCGACACGGACTCATCGTTTGTTTGTCAGCATTTGCTGCTGCTATGAGGATTAAAGGGAGAAGTAGAAGAAAACCCAAGTAAACAAAAACCAAAAAAAAAAAAAACACTAACACACATAAGCATACACACATAGTATTGGCCACAATGGGATGAGCCATACACCGGGAAATCATAACATGCGAAGAAAGTGTTTTCTCTACTAATGCTATGTACTCTCTACAGGATATGAAGTGAAACGAGGTTGGAGGATATGCTACTGAATGACACCATGGCCATGCCATGGGCCGTAGTAGTCCAAGAAGTCTCCAACACTTATTTATTTTTCAAAGATGTATGGCCACCTTTTTGGTGTGACAGCAGCGAGTGACAGTGAGTACAACAAATGGTCTTCTCCCAGCACTGGACTAGATTTGTTATGGTATTTGTTGTACAGTGGAACTGGCTGCTGCTTTGAACGGAGAAAGGGGGAAATTTACTGAATGTATGGTTGGTTGACTGAAGACTGTTCAAACATAAAACATCAGGGAGTCGATAAGAATGTGCCGCCTTCATTCTTCCGCACACATAAGATTTCCATTTAAATTATGCAAACACTCTTCAAAATGGAAAAAGTTACAGCCGGCCATAAAAGGTGATGTTACGCAATGAGCACCATGAAATATATTTTCGAGATAGGCCACGAAACCTCTATAACTACGCGAAATTTTTGAATCTTTTGGTGTTCTAAATGTGTATTGCCTTAACATTAAGCCGCTTAAGTCGCTGTTAAGCATAGGATCCAATTAAATCTCAAAATACCTGTACAAGTGCTTGGGAATTTCGGCCGGACCGAATCTTATACTGTAATTTAAATCATTAAACCGTTGAATTTGGGTGGTATTCAAGAACTGAACTCTTCGTAAAAAAATACAACATTGTATGAGACAATTGAGACCTGAATAAAACTGATAAACAAGACATCAAGTAACGAGATGAGTGAATGCATAAAATGATCCCTTCGGAAAACAGAAAGATTGATTCGGATTTCAGTGAGTGCACGTTGTACAATGCATGTATTCGAGTACATTCTGCTTCAGATAAAGTACTATTTTTCTTGTCGTCTGGTTTCGTAGTACGAAAATCGAACGAAGGCAACGTGGTTTTTTTTATATGAGAAAAAAAAAAGTTTGCACACGATTCATATTCATATTCAGTTCATATTTTGAAAATGACAGTGAGACGTTTTCATATACATCGAGTAATTCCTTATTACTCACTGTAGAGGCTACGAATTCAAGATACAAATACTCACAAGTACTGAATAGTGGTTGTTTTTCAAGATTTTCTACTCAACAGAAATTTTCGTATTACTCTATCTTCAGTGTCTTGTTCTTTAGTAGTCTTGCAATACAACATCATGTGTAGAGATGGGTTTCTACCGGGTATTTATTTTGGGTATTTATTTGGGTTTTTATAATTTTGCAGATATCTTGGGTATAAAAAAATTTTCCAACAAATTTTTGATGATTTCGTATTTTTTGTATATAAACCTGACCATCTGATCTCAAAAGTCGGATTGTAGTAGGATAAAAAATGCTCCTTTTATAGGCTCATTACACAATATCGGGAGATCGGCATATATGGCAGCTATATCCAAATATGGTCCCATATGTACCACATTTGACAGGAATGGGTCTACCAGACCCCTGTGCCAAATTTCATCGAATTTGGGTAATAAATTGATCTTTTGTGGCCTCAATACCCTATATCGGGTGATCATGTGGTCGGTGTAAGGGCAGCTTTATCCAAATATAGTCCGATCTGAACCACACTTCTCAGAAATGAATTGGGGTCTACCAGAACTCACTATGCCGAATTTCAACGAAATCGGATGAAAAATTACCAATTTATTGCCTCAAGACTTTAAGTCTGGAGATCGGTCTATATTACGGCTATATATAACTTAAATCCGATTTTTTGAGATGAGAAGGTCAGGTTTATATACAAAGAATACGAAATCATCAAAAATTTTTTGAAAAATGATTTTATACCCAAGATATCTGCAAAATTATAAATACCCAGCTTTTGGGTATAAATGGGTAAATACCTGGGTATTTACTCCAAAAACTGTCACCAATGAATGGTTTTGTGCAGGGCTTTGGTATGAATGCAAAGTCAAAGCTATGAGTGTTGAGAGTAGAGAAACACCTGGAGATGTGAGAGTGAAAGAGTATCACTGTTTATAGTAGGTGAAGGTGCTGTGGTGGTGTGATGTGCACGTCCCTACTCGACATGTTAGCAGCCAATTTCTAAGAACTCGGTTTTGTGTGGCATTTGCAATTTTGTTGTTGCTTGTATGTACATCTATTGGGAGCCTACACAACAGGGCAAACATTTTTGTAAATACAGTACAGGTCGTATGCAGTAGGTACACTTTTTGTATTTAAACATAGAAGTGAAAATTAAAAAGATTGCCGGTCATAAGTGATTCTGCTCAGACAAGAAACTAATCGTGTGGCTATACTATGTACTCAATGAACGAAATAGTTGGTGTACAGTTTAGAAAAGCGGGGGAGAGGCTGCAGTATTTTCCAATATGGGATGAGCTCATATCTTTATTGTGTAAAAACTTTATTTATTTTTCTATGTATGTCCATATAGTCGATGTAATCTATTTTCTTGAAAAGTTCGCAGTGAATAATGATTCTGTAATTAAAAAACGGGATATGTGGTAGGTCGCCTTTCCACGAACATAACCAACAAATACATGTCCGCTTTGGGGTTGTCAGAGGTTATGCGACGAAAGTCGTGATTAGAGCAATATGGTACCTCCAATGGAAGGTATAGCAAATCTGACATTGAAATATGTGCCCGGGAGTCATCTCAGCCTCTAAAACCAACCATCATGATAAGGTAGCACTCAATTGCGAGGGTTTTAGAAGTATGGCATCAACCAAACATTAAAATATGGATTAACCTTTCAGAAAGACTTAAACCTAAAGAGGCTTAACGGACATGTTACCTAATAAAGATAGTATGTGGTTCAAATTCAAGATATATGAGAGCAGTGTACGAATTTGATATCCAACTTTTTGGGCCAAGTATCTTGGTATCAAAAAAAAGGGAATTATGAGTAGAGTACGAAATGATATTGGCCATCTAAAGTTATGTATTTCAGCACTCACCTTTCCTTAAAGTACTAATAAACGGACCTTTAACCCGATCATAATATTTTGGATTTAATTAAAATCATTTAGAATTGAGGACATAAACATTTAAGATCAAGTATCCGTAGAGTTCAAATTCGCGGAGTGGTTTACGATTAGTCATAAAAAATCATAAGAATTTGGACCCACAAGAACCTATGAAGGCTTTAAAGTAATTTTATATATTTAGCCTGGAAAAATGAGTTTTCTGATATCAGCAAATATTCTTTGCTGATTTTATAATAACATTTTTTAACATTGCATCAAACTGTTTCAACTTTTTGAACTTGAACATTTGTGACAAATTTAGAAGCAATGCTTAAATATAAATTCTAGATATTTTATTTCAGAAAATTTGATAAAATTGAGTTTTGAAACAAAAAAAAAAAAATGAAAACATAAAGTGAAATAAACATACATAATTCTATTTAACATATGAAAACAGCAGTAAATGTTTGCCGTTTGCCAGCAGACTATTTTGTTAATAAAATCAACAAAATTTTTTGTTGATTTTATTAACAAAATTCTCCGAGTGTAAATTTTTGGAATATTGTACACAAACCTATGAAGCCAAGGTACAACCATGCTGTTGTTGTAGCCACATGTTCATGTGGAGGTGGTGATCCTCGCCATGCACCTGATGTGAGCAAGCTCGTTCCTGTCCAAAGAACCGATCGCCGCGGGAATAAGGTAGCCAGTTGCAATTTAAAGACGCCAATAACTCGCCTTGTCATAATGAGCATCATATGCGCTCAGAATTTGTGCAAGAGCCAAGAGTCTCACTGAGACTCTCCGCTAGATACAGCTGATTGTCCGCGACTGCCGTTGCATTCCACTATCCACAACCTGTGGACTCGCCCGATAGCTCGCAGCTAAGCTTCTCGTGACAACTATGAACAGCACACAGATCGGACCTCAATGGTCCAGCCTGTCTGGTGCTCATAGCTATCCCGTGCCGGGAAGGTGCAACCATGAACCCTAGAAATTTAGATTACAAGTTTAAGGAAATTTTTGTATTGTGTATTGTATATTAGGGTACAGCGGAGCGTATCTGGGTGGGCTAGTATAAAATAACAGTTAAATAAAATAAAAAATACTCTGTATAGGTTGTGGTAAAGTTTATTTAAAAACATTTATTTTAAAAAAATTTCCACCATTAAAGAGTTTTCATTATTTCCCATAGGGGTACTGATTCCCTAAGAAATTGGGTTCCATTTTTGAATTTCTTCTCCACATTGGATTCTGTTCATAAATGAGTTTTCGTTCTTTGCATTTTCTTTGTTGTCCTAAACTTCAACATGAAACAAGATCTAGTTTTTATCAGGCAAGCCCGCTTATAATTTGCCACCTGCCTATTATGCAAAACACAAGTTGATCGATTTGAATGCTGGCTATTGTTATAAATTTTCCATGGTGATTTCATTTATCCTTTTTCATTTTGCCAAATCTCTCTCTCTCTCTCTTCATCTACTTCCCAGAAACTCTTTTCCTGGTCACTTAAGGTAACCACAGCAAATTAATTTGCTGCAAATTTGCAGATTTTTAAAGTTATGTGGCGCCCAACGGTCAAAAGTTTAATTCCCAAAATGGACCCATGCTTGGCAAAACTGAATTGCAGGGGGAGAGCCAATGCAAAACTATGCTGCCAGCTTGTCAGCAACTTTAGCATGGATTTTAGGGCAAGTGTATCGGCATCAAAGGAGAACTTCACGTGTAACCTGATCACGAACAAATCAATAACCAATGAAATGGACGGACACGTTACCGTCTTGTCCTTGCTGTGTTTAGGGCTAGAGCCTATTCTTTGCACCGGACGACGCACATTGTAAGCCTTAACTCTGAATTCGTCCGCCGGAAAACTAGAAACAAATAAATCGCCGGCGATAGACAAATATCCACTGCCAACTATTGAATTCTATTAAAAATCGAACACTTTCATCTAGCCGCTCGTATGTAAAAATTGGCAAAAACGATTTAAGTTTTTGCTTCGTACAGAATAGAACGAACCGCTGAGCTGCTTGGTTTTGAAATGAAGTGGTGTGGAAGCGCTTGGCTTGCAGAGACATACAGCAGAGGGCACTTTTTTGAAATATTTCAATTAACTTTTCCTATTCACTGTTGGTTGGTTGGTGAGGTGCAATAGTTGACCGCCGCTGCTCTGTTAAAAGACCATGCATACTAAGTCCGTCGCAATGTATGCAGGATGTTGGCTAAAATCTGTGGCGTTGAGTTAAGTGTTGCTGTACGAGGTGGCGATGTGGAAGGAAGAGAGGGAGAGAAAATAGGCAATAAAAAAAATTTAGAAATGTCAACAATAGCAAAACGAGGCCACCGTAGCGCAGAGGTTAGCATGTCCTCCTGTGGCGCTGAACGCTTGGGTTCGAATCCTGGCAGAACATTAGAAAATTGTTCAGCGGTGGTTATCCCCTCCTAATGCTGTGTGAGGTACTTTTCCATGTAAAATACTTCTCCCCAAAGAGGTGTCGCCCTGCGGCACTCCGTTTGGACTCGGCTATAAAAAGGAGGTCCCTTATCATTGATCTTTTAATTGAATCGGACAGCACTCATTGATTTGTGAGAAGTTTGCCCCAGTTACTTAATGGAATGTTCATGGGCAAGTTGCAATTGCAACGATAACAAAAACTGCTACACCACTACTGTGGTTTGTGGTTTGTAACACCTAAAAGGAAGAGAGATAGAACCATTGATAAGTATACCGATCGACTCAGAATCATTTTCTGATTCGATTTAGCTATGTCCGTCTGTCTGTCCATGTTAATTTGTGTACAAACTACAGGACGCAATTTTCATCCGATCGTCTTAAAATTTGGTATGAGAATGTTTTTCGGTCCCATATATATGTTCGTCCGAGTTGCAGAAATATTGTAATAAAATGGTCATTTGTTAACCGAGTCTCTCAAAATTCTCTCGATATTACTGGTGATTTTTTTTTGAAATCGGTTCAGATTTGGATATAGATCCCATATATATGTTCGTCCGATTTGCAGTAATACAGAAATAAAATTGTCATTGTCAGCACAGACAATATCAAAGTCAAGCAGAAATTGATTTTCCGCCTAGAATGTTGTGGTTTTTAAGTGGAACATTTCCAATTTTTTCCCCAATTCCTAAAAACTTACCCATAACAAGATCTGCACAATTGGGGTACTGTGTGACCCTCACAGCCCAAATCCCATCTAACGGGTAGACCGATCACAACAAAATGGTATTCAAATGGAAGGAATTTGTGAGCAAAATGAAAATCTGATATTCAAAATTGGTTCCAAACCTCAGAAATCAATGAATTGATGGAAAGACTCCCAGATGGAGTGCACCTCGTATCCACACTACAAACATAGCAATTGGCCATGCATTGAGCAGGTACATTCCTCTACTGCAGTTATCATTGAAGCTGAAATGACCACAGGATTGTTTCTGCTGTCTACAGAACTGAAACAAAACACACAGAAATGAGAGGGACCCGCTAAAAGTCTATACGGGGCAAAAAAAGAGAATTGAAAACATACAAACATAAACAATGTTTTGACAAATCGTTGAAAATTGAGTGCGCAAAAATATTATTTTCAATTTTCGAAACTGGCCAAAAAAAAAAACGAGCGCCAGTCATGTGGCCAAAGATTTCAAGACACAACGATATGTAGGACGATGCCAAAATCTCAGCTAGATCTCAGCTTGGCCCATGCTATGAGGCGGCGGCGAAACGTTTGGCAGCCTGCATGGATGAGGCCAGTGTATGAAGAACTGGCACCGTGTCTGCCTGCATAGCCGCAGGACGTTAATGATTGTAAATTAATAATTTAATATGAGTACATGAGCCAAAGTGTGTTTTATGAAAATTACTTTATGTAAATCATATAAAGATAAATTTCCAAATCAACGCATTAAAACATAAATTATCGTTTTATCGTCTACAACATGGCAATGGCTGCGATGTAAAATGAACGAGAGAGACAGCAGATTGTGTGGGAAAAACAGTTTGAAGGTCTATTTTAGATAGTAAGGGGAAGAAGAAGACTTGAATGTTAAAGAAAATATGCAAAAATTTTAAATTTTTGTTTTCCTATTGTAGAATGGATCCTGTCAAAATACCCCAAAACTTTGCTATGCATAAATTAGAAATTTTGAATTGTTAATTGTCCACCAAGTCTGTCATAAATTATGCACTTCCCCGTTTTTGTTGCAGGCATTCGAATGCAACGGCACAAACGTTGTTCGGTGGCGTAAATTGCACATTTAACGAATCCTTTTCTTTCTTTTGTTTTCTCCCCTTTGCTGTGAACCATGGCGGGAGCTGCATAGCTCTTTGAAGCCATTTATAATAATGAAGTGAAACAGCTCAAAACAAAACACCTCAAATTGCTAGAATCCAAATGGCAAACGCAATTGCAGCGTGCACCACAGAATGCACTCGGCAAAGCGGCAATGCGGCATGCAACAGAAATCACACACCCAGTCCAACCAACACTTGTTGGATTGTCCTTTTTACGCGAATGCAGGCGCCGTTGTTACTCCTGCGATTGCAATTGAATCGGGAGTTGGGTTTAAGGTCTGTCCGTGTGTCTGACTCTCTGTCTGTATTTGGAACATCAAAAGGTTATTATTGGTGATAAAACACTCATTATTCTGTGCGCGCAACAAAGCGCAGAAATTGCGTAAGGATGTGCACAACTTGGCTCTGCCTTTACGCCTTGCAACGGGGGTTGCATCCACACAGCCACACTCAGACACGCAACCACTTTAGAGAAAGTGAAAATTTTTGCAAATTGCCTCGACAAAGCAGCGAAGGGTGATTTTTGGCACGACCTTTTTTTTGCTTGCTGTCATTGTTCTGCCCATGACAGCAGTAACACAACAATTCGTTAAATGCCTGGGGTATCCTTAATAGGCCTGGGAAAATTGGCAAAAATTCCGTTACATTGGAAAGGGAATTTTTGCATATCATCAATATTCACCTATTGAAATAGATAGAAGAAAAAAAAAATACCATGGAAGGGTGGAGAGAGATTGCTGTAGCCAACCCTTTTTTAGTTGGTAACAAAAGGATTCATCAAAGTCGCGATTGCAAAGGTTGTATTTTGCGTTGGAATCTTTTGTTTATCTTTGGGATCAATAATGCATTTTGTTTTGTCTTAAGCTACAGCCAGAGTTTGCCTAGGCAAATGTATGCAAAATCAAAAGACAGCTGTGTCCTTGAAGATGATGTCCTTGTATGAGAGGATTGATAAAATTTTTCCACATATGCTTGTATGCCACAATGCTTTGAGAAAGCAAGCAGATGTTTCAAATAAATGTCGATTTTTGATTATGCAAAAATCAATCAATTGTGTAACGCTTAACGATTGAAAAAAGAAATGTAAATTGATGTAAGGACATATAGGCCCACGGAAGATTAACTAGAGCTATTGCTTGAAAGAAATAATTTTGAGTTTTAATGACCAAGTGAATGTTACACACAAAGGAGAGATTGTGTTTAAATGAGTTTGGAAGAATAGAAATTGCCAGTTTTTCAGACACGGAAGGACACATATCACACCACTGGTGTGGCATTTCGATAATTGGTTTAAGATTATCTCATCGGAATCATCGTGAACCATGCCCGTGCATCTGATCGGACTACTGCTCATGTTCACAATTCGTTGTTCGTAGTGATGTAACTGCTACCACCAGACCGTTTGCTGTAAGCTAGTTTTCCCTGAGCAATGTCTCTTCAAACTCTGAGCAATATCTCTGCAAACTCTGAGCAAAATCTCTTCTGCCTTTATAGTTTATTCCTTTGTCAATCTGGCAAGCTCCGCCTGCCTACGTCAACATGATCACCACACATGTGATAGATTTTGTTTTGGAAACGAGCCTTCCATTTAGAAACAGTAACATTAAAGTTTTTTTTCCATACTTTGAGCACCGAAAAAGTGTACTATCACTGGTCTACCTGTTTGGCTTTTTCCGTTTAAAAAAATGTCTATGTAAATACTATCATCAAGATGGTCTGCTTCGCTACCACCTTTTTGGTGTAGGACTTTCAAAACCC
Source organism: Stomoxys calcitrans (assembly GCF_963082655.1). Lineage (NCBI taxonomy): Eukaryota > Metazoa > Arthropoda > Insecta > Diptera > Muscidae > Stomoxys > Stomoxys calcitrans. The sequence goes on along the minus strand of NC_081556.1, from coordinate 1,109,729 downwards.
TAGGTAGTCACTCAGTTTATAAGATTATCTATTTTGAGCGCTGTAGCTCAATTCACCTAAGTTCGAACTGAATCCTATATACCCTTCACCATGGACCGCATTTGTCAAGTTTTCTGCCCTGCATCTCTTTATAGGCAAACAAAGGATAAGGAATAAGAACTCCTATGCTATTGGAGCTATATCACGTTATGGACCATATTTGATTTGGATGTTGGAGACCATAGTAGAAAGCATTGTGCAAAATTTCAGCCATCAGGTTTTAGACCGATTCAGACCATACTTGGAAGCCACCATGCAAAATCTCAGCCAAGACGAATAAGAATTACGCCCGCTAGAAGCTCTAGAAAAAAGTGTGTTTTTTAAGAGCTTTAAGAAAGATTAAAAAAAAACACATAAAATTCAGAAAAATGCATGAAATCTTAATTTGAATCGATTGTACCGTCCATATAATGTTCAAAGATTATTTCATGCAAATGTTGAGCGTGACTGCGCCTCAAATGGTCCATCCGCTTACTCCAATTTTGGCATAATTTCCAATTTTTTGGCCGATATCTCACAAAAAAATGCTTCAATATTGTCTTCCAATGCCGTCTATTAAAGCGGATTTGTCTGTATACACATGAACTTTAGCATAGCCCCACAAAAAAATAGTCTAAAGGCGTTACATCTCACTATCTAGGCGGCCAATTGACCGATCTCAAACGTTCGCCGAATTCGTCTCTCAATAAGTCCATTGTTACTCGTGCTGTGTGGCATCGTCTTGTTGAAACCACATGTCATGCAAGTCAAGCTCTTGCATCTCACGGTAGCGCTCACCATTCACAGTTACGTCACGCATCATCTTTGAAGAAGTACAGTCCAATGAGGCCACCAGCCCATAAACCGCACCAAACTATGACTTTCTGGATGCATTGGTAGCTCTTACAATGCTTTTGGCTGATCTTCACTCCATAATCAACAATTCTGCTTATTTACAGGTTTTGAATCGATTCAGACATCCTTTAAATGTCATAGAAAACGTTTTATACAATTATCAGCCAAATCGAATAAGAATTACGATCGCTATAGAGGCTCAAGAAGTAAAATCGGAAGATCGGTTTATAAGGGAGCTATTGTATATCAGATTATAGACCGATAAGAATTCAAAATTTTCTTTAATAACAAAATTTGATTAAATTGCTAGTTTTTGTGTTTTTTGGATTTAATATCATGATTTCTAGTCGCGATTGTCATTAGCTTTCATATCATATAATTTGCGTTTGTCATAATTACAAATTAATTGTGACAATGAATATTTTCTGACCTATCCTATACATGTAACCTATCCTATACTTGCAGATAATACATTTTTTCCTAAGTGCATAAAATCAAAGTCGACTTAATCGTTTTAATGCAACCCATGTTAAATCGCTTTATACAGATATTTCATTTACAATTATCACATTAATTGCCAATTCAAATCCTCGGCGAAAAAAACCCCTCTTAGCGAATTGACCATAAAACAAACCCAGCGATATGTTCACATTTCCAATTATCTCCCCAAAGGATCTTGCAAATGACCAATTATGTATGCTAATTTATGCCGGTTTGGGTAAAGACAATAGACCGCCACTCATATGCGGATAATTCGGCTAATGACCACAACAAACATGCCTCTTGCCTCTACCACCAAACAGTCATGAAGTCAAAACTGACCAATGGGTTGACCATGCCACAGGAGGAGAAGAGGGGTTGCAGACTGACTCGCCGAAAGGTGAACAAGTTTTCGGACATTCAGACATGCTGGGTAAACAACGGTGTTTACACTTAAAAATCAGTTGACCGACCACCAACTTGACAATGGGTGCATACTAATGAGACCCCTAGCAGTGGCCAGTGTTAATAAGTCAAAGGTAATCACACACGTATTTAAATATAATGATGACAGGATAATGACCATAATTGAGCTGAATTACAAAGAGGATGTAAATTTCCAAAGTGGTGGTCACTTTGCCATGCTTATTAACTTAAAAGCCCAAATAGTTTGCCAAGTAAAGGGGTGGATAAATTTGATTTGTTCTTAATTTGCCAAATTCCAATTCGAGAACTCTTTTAGTTCCAATAAGATACTTGTCAGAATTCTACGAAGTGCTGAATCCTTCAAGAAGTTTGTGATTTTGCCTTAATCTTCTTTTAAAAGAGAAGAGGTACTTGTCTTTGTTACAAAATCAATTGAAAATTCTGGTTCGAATGGTTTGAGCATTGGCTAAACATGATGGCAATGCTAAGAAGATTGTAAATCCCCTTGGAAAAACTTCCAAGGATGTGTACCTAGCGGGGAAGAAGAACAGCAGCAAAGGACTAAATAAAGTACAGTTCGAAATGTATAAGGCGCTGACGAGTGTCTCGGATGTATACGAGCTCTCTGCTAAGTAACTAAACTCACACAAACATAATATTGCTTATAATTATGTATATAACTTGCATACATACTTACCAACAGACACAATACACACACTTTAGTGTGTGTGTATGTGCACATACAGCTCACATTTATGTGCATGTACATTTTATGCCTTATATGTAAATTACTTGGGCCAAGAGCTTCATTGTTTTCCCCCGAATAAAGAAAGAGAAGCCCAAAACTGTGAAGAAATTCTTAAAGATTTTTTTCTTCTCTCTGGGCTCTTGAATGGAGTGAGTTGAGGCAGGGCAAGTTAATGAAAGTAAATGCGTGAATGTGTTCGTTTGTCTCGCGAGCACCAAGGCTTGGGGCAGCGGAAAAAGGAAAGGGGAACTGCGGTGCGTTTGTTGTTTTGTTTCAGCGGAAAGAAAAAGTATGGCTGTAATATTTGTAGCTCTTGTTCTAAGAAAATTTTTGATGATGTTGTAGTGTATCTGGCAGACATGGCAAAAATGGTAGTTTGAGACTGAGGGAGAGCCATTTGTATCGAAATGAATGAATTTGGACAGAAAAAATTAATATTGGTAGTAAACGGGGTGCTCATATATTTTTGCGTATTGAAAGAAAAGAAGCTAAAATGGAATATAAAGTTACAAATCTTTGATTTCAGAGTTAAGGCCACAAACCAAAGTCTCTCTACACAGAAAAAGTTGATAAACATTTTTCAATTAAAATGTTAATTGAAAACAAAATTGTTTTCAATTAAAAAATTAATTGATGCAATAATTTTTTGAATATAATTTTTTTTGCAATTTTCAATAAAAAAAATTAATAGGTTCAATTATTTTTTTAAATAAATCGAAAAATGTTTGAATTACAAATTGGCCTTAGAACCTATGCCCTTTCTTTTATAATATCTACTATGCATAGAAATGGGTTTCCACCGGCTTAAAACCCATCGCTTGTGTAAATACCCAATAAATACCTTTTTTGGGTATTTATTGGGGTATTTATAATTTTGAAGTTATCTTGTGTATAAAAACATTTTCCAAACAATTTTTGATGATTTCGTATTCTTTGTATATAAACCTGAACTTCTGATCCCATACAATCGGATTTTAGTTATATATGGCCGCTATATAGACCGATCTCCAAACTTAAAGTCTTGAGGCAATAAATTGGTAATTTTTAATCTGATTTCTATAAAATTTGGCACAATGAGTTCTGCTAGACCCCTACCCATTTCTGTGAAGTGTGGTTCAGATCGGACTATATTTGGATATAGCTGCCCTTAGACCGACCGCCCGATCTCCCGATATATGGTGTTGAGGAAGATCCATTTATTACCCGAATTCGATGAAAATTGCCACAGTGTGTTGTGGTAGACCCCTACCCATTCCTGTCAAATGTGGTCCAGTTCGGACCATATATGGATAAAGCTGCCATATAGACCGATCTCCCGATATAGTGTAATGAGCCTATAAAGGGAGAATTTTTCATCCGATTTCAATGAAATTTGGCACAGCGAGTTCTGGTACCCCTCTTAACCTAGCGTTGGGTATTTACCCGGTAGAAACCCATCTCTACAAATATCTGAAGATACGTCTTTTCTGACTCAAGCTAGAATTTTTCTATGGTAGCTCTACAGTTGGTTAGTTTTCTACCCACTCGCCGTTAATGGGTTAAGACACAGAATAAGGAAAAAAAATTGCTCCTTGTATACTACTATACCCACTATATCTTGGGCAGTAGTATTCAGAGCCCCCTGTAAAGCAACAAAAAAAAGGCCACTGAAAAAAGTGCGGAAACGTCTGCAGTTTGAAAAAAAAAACATACAAACTTTTCCTTAACTTTGTTTTGGCCTTAATGAGCAAACAACATCAACTACATAGAAATGTAGTATGTATGTAAAGAAGAATCTACATACATACATAAGTTTAAGTATTTACATACACTCAAGACAAACATTTAGGCAAACACATATATTTGAATATTTCTTGAAGGAACAAAATCATGTTACATACAAACGCATTAAGGGTGCGTAAGAATATCGAAATGTGGCGGAGGAAGAATGTATAAAACATTGAAGGACAACGATAAGAAACAACTTCAAGTGTAAGAATGCATGCAAAAATGTCTGGCTAAAAAATCATAACCACCGAGATATAAAAGATGGCAAAAATGCGAAAAAAGATGTAGCAAACGTTTAAAGTTCTACATAAAGCTATGTCGGCCAGTAAACAAAAAATAAGATTATAAGCGATTTAAAAATCCTATGGATCGATTATAGATTGCGACTCATTGCTAGAAAATAATAATATAATGAAATTAACGTCAGTATAAAGTTGGACATTTTTGTGTCATTCAATACCAGAGCTTCGAAAGTTCAGCTTCTAAGTCAATTGTAAAATTTCTATAGCCAACCCAATAAGCAATATGGGATGCAATTCATATCGGGCCAAGAATGTTGAAATAGTTCTTTACCAATTCTGTACAACAAAAGTACACCACGAATACTATTGCCTTCCTCGATTTTGTAGCCATTTAGAAAACTCTAAAATTTAATTCCCATGAGTTTTTTGGTAAAAATTTGAAATTTTTTTACTCAGCCAGTTGGCTTTTTAATACCAAGGCCAGAATCAGCTGAAAATACTCGAAAATTGTCTTTAGGTCTTTAAGGAATTGAAAATTTCCATTACAATATAGGTAGAATGAAAAAATCGACAACAATGCCCGAGATGTAAGGGATGGACGACCGACGACGTAATGGAAGAAATTATTTTAATGTTTTTCAGGATATTTACGCACTTTTCAAAATGAAATTCTACAAGCATTTATACAGACATACGCACATTATACAAATGCACATGTACATGTGGTACATGTCTGGGACGATTTTTCTTTTTTTTCTCGCTTTTTTTGTTTAATTTTGGCTGTTCTTAATGGTGGCGGAGTATGGTGCGGTATGCCACGTTCTGATGTATGGTGTGCTGCTGCATAATCACTTTTCCCCCCACCCGCAGCACTGTGATATAAATTATATGATTTTTTTCTCGTCTTTGGCTAGAAACAACAAAAAAGCTACCCTAATTTTTTTAAGCAAAATTTTCGGTTTTTTCTTTAGAGTTTTCTTGTTGTTATTGTTGTTGGTTGTTAGAAAAGTAATCATTAATGCTTGAGGAATATTTGAAAGTAAGAGACGACAGCGATGTAGTGGTGCTGATGATGATGGTGGTGGAGGGGGTAAAAATGAAACGAAATTAAAATAATGTGTCCCTTGTCATTAACAGACGCCCGGGATAAAGCTAATGGCCTGTCTCGTGGAAGCTCCAAGTAATGTCCTTGTACACGCGCTTTTCTCCAGCCAGCCAGAGCGAAATTGTAAATGCAATTCATGTGCTGGCCCAAGAAAATTGATGTACATAGTAGAAGTAGATCAACAACAATCCACATAATAATCTGTATGGAAATACCCCAGAAAATGTATGGCCAGTAACCAATGAATGTGTGGACGATAATCGTGAAGAATATTGAGTGAAAAGATATAACAACATAATCAGATATATAAAACTTCTTACGGATAAAAGATCAACTTTTTTGTTATCTCTGGGTTAGGTTTAAGTGGCAGTCTGCCATCAGACTCACTTAGACGTTTTTGGTCCATTGTGATACCACAGGAACAGAAGAAGGAAGATGCCTTCTAGTTCCTACCGTTGAACTATCCACATCGCTTTAAAAAGCCCAATAACTTGCGAATGTTCAAATCCGCAAAATTAGACAGCTTCTCAAAGAAATGAGAACTTAAAATGGAACTCCTTCTGACTGCTATTGCGGGACACACACACAGCAGATGTTCTATAGTCTCTTCTTGTTCGATGTCCTCACCGTTTCTGCAAAAGTCTTTGCTCGCAACCTTCAGTCTTTCAGCATGTTTTCCGATTAGACAGTGACCTGTCATGACGGACACAATGACTGAGACGTCTGTTCTGTCATAGCCAATTAAAGTAAAGTAAGTGTCTTCCGATTTCCCACCAACTAGTTTGCTTATCGGAAAGCCAATGATTGCCAAATGTTCAGAGTTGATCATTGCCTACAAGAAGACATTTGAGCCCTTATTTGCCACATCTGCCATCATACTCACTTAGACGTTTTCATCCATTATGATGCCACAGGAATAGAAGAAGCTTTAAAAAGCCCAACAACTCGCGTACGTTCACATCCGCTTAATCAGACAGGTTCTCAAAGAAATGAGAACCTAAAGTGGAACTCCTTCTGACTGCTATTGCGGGACACACACACAGCAGATGTTCTATAGTCTCTTCTTGTTCGATGTCCTCACCGTTTCTGCAAAAGTCTTTGCTCGCAACCTTCAGTCTTTCAGCATGTTTTCCGATTAGACAGTGACCTGTCATGACGGACACAATGACTGAGACGTCTGTTCTGTCATAGCCAATTAAAGTAAAGTAAAGTAAGTGTCTTCCGATTTCCCACAAACTAGTTTGCTTATCGGAAAAGCCAATGATTGCCAAATGTTCAGAGTTTGATCATTGCCTACAAGAAGACATTTGTGCCCTTATTTGCCACATCTCTTAAGGCATTGTCCCTAACAGTTTCAAAGTGGGATAGGCAAAAAATGAAGAAGGCTACAGCTTGTTAAGAAATGAAGACCGATCTTCCGCTTGAAGGTCTCTCGCCCACAACAACCGAATTTATTACCCGATTTTGCTGAAATTTGACACAGTGAGTTATAGACCGATCTTATGATTCAATGTCTTACCCTGATTAAGGTCTTACCTCCTGATTTAAGGCTTTAGGTTCATTAAAGTCGCTTTTATTACCCGATTTCGCTTAGATTACTTTTTGCTATGACACCAATCTCTCTATTTACAGTCGTTAACTCATATAAAGCCCCTTAATTACCCAATTGCGCTGAAATTTGAAACAGTTAGTTGTGTTAGACCCCTCGATATCGGTGTACCCCCACTAACTATATTTCCATGTTTTTATCCTGTGACCACACCTCTAGAACTTTTGCATACTTACAACAAGTATAATGCCATGATTTTATTCTGAGACCACACCGCAACAGCTTTTACTTTCTAATAACAAATATTAAAAATTTTTAAATTAACAAATATTTTTTTTTGGTAATTTCATAATAATTTTAATAAAAATATGTAACGCATGTTAATTTTCTACATGAATACTTAAGGAAAGCAAAACACCAAGGCCGAAAAGCGAAAAAACACCCAAAAGAAAAAAAAATAACTACCCCTGCCAACTGCAAACTCACATAAAAACATTGGCAAATAATTATGCAAATTAGATGTTGTTGTGCGTAGCCATTGAAACAGCTAAAATATCCTGAATACGCGCTAACATTTCCAAAAAAAAACACACACACACATTTGACGAGTGTACGTACATGTAACGGCCAAGGGGCAAAAAGTACAGTAAACGAAATACCATTTGAAAAAAATAACAAAAATATGAACGGGGGGAGATAAAAGAGGGAAGTGAAGGGAACTCACAACATGAGAGTGAAAGTCAAATTCATTAATATTCATCAAAATATTGATCCTTTAAGAATATCACATCTGAAATATAACGACAACAAGACCATCCTACACCATGGGCTCACAGCAAGGCCAATAAACAAATTTCTATGTTCCGAAGCAATGAAAAAAAATATTCAAATTTTCACTTTTAAGTTTCATTTGTTATGTGTTGCTACTCTCCTCTCATTCGTTGTAGCCAAATACCAAGCACCACAATGAGATGAGGTATGCAAGGCATCATTAATTTTTAGAGCTTAAACAGATGACATATAAGACATGAAAGAAAACATTATACAAAAAACAATATCCCAAGGATATCAACACTCACACACATACACTCCTATTGCCAAAAACAAAAAATATCCTCCGATATAGAGGGAGATTACAAAATACCACATTTCCATATGAAACATGCCAGTGGTGTTCACAGCAAAGATGTTTTCAAAGGTTTTATGGGCGTGTTACTATCGTTGCGTATCACAATGGAGCCGATGGATTTACTCCTCGCCTTGGATGAATAAACGATAACAAAAAATGATGCTGTCATCATAATGAATCATTATCAGAATTCCTTATTTGCGGATAGATATTAGAATTAATTGATTTGATTAAAAATAAAGGCAAGGTTCCGATATTTTTTGGCCAACAGACTAATATTTTTTTAGGCAAATAAATGTTAAAACAAAGTGTTTCTGAATACAAATCTATTGGGTTGCCCAAAAAGTAATTGCGGATTTTTTAAAAGAAAGTAAATGCATTTTTAATTAAACTTAGAATGAACTTTAATCAAATATACTTTTTTTACACTTTTTTCCTAAAGCAAGCTAAAAGTAAGTAAGGTTCCGATATTTTTTGGCCAACAGACTAATATTTTTTTAGGCAAATAAATGTTAAAACAAAGTGTTTCTGAATACAAATCTATTGGGTTGCCCAAAAAGTAATTGCGGATTTTTTAAAAGAAAGTAAATGCATTTTTAATTAAACTTAGAATGAACTTTAATCAAATATACTTTTTTTACACTTTTTTCCTAAAGCAAGCTAAAAGTAACAGCTGATAACTGACAGAAGAAAGAATGCAATTACAGAGTCACAAGCTGTGAAAAAATTTGCCAACGCCGACTATATGAAAAATCCGCAATTACTTTTTGGGCAACCCAATATTTTTGAAAATACTACTCTCAGTCTTTTTCAATAATTACAACTTTTAATCTTATAATCGGGAATTATGATCGCCAAGACATTTTAAATTCATTCATAGTTTGCCTTCTTTCTTCTGTCAAACGTTAAAAATAGTGCTTTACTACAAAAATGGTGAGTCTTTCCCCGTTTTCTTTTTTTTTAATGTAGAAAGGATCAATCACTTTAAGATACTAAAACGGCATCCTGAAATCTTAAACTATAAAATTTTCAATGTATTTTGTGTTTGCTCTTTGCAAAACTGTTGATATTTGACGCGTCGTGACGAGAATAATTTAACTTAACTTACTTCAAAAGGTGCACTATATGAGCCTATCAACATGTTCGAATTTAACTGTGTTTCACCATCTGAAGTCCCATTCTCCTGCCTTGCTGTCAAATCCAATGCTACGGGATTTGACATGTTACCCCCGAAATTCTTTAAGCTTCTTCTACCATTCTATCTTTCACATGTTACATACATACATCTTCAATACAATAATAACAACAATCACGTTCCCTAATATATGGAAACACACTAAGATTATTCCTATTGTGAAACCTGATAAAGAATATAGGCCATTAGCGATATATATTAAAATTATCCACAAGCAGATAACCAATCATATTCATGCCCAACACTTATTGTTTGACCGTCAGTCAGGATTCAGAAGCTAATCACAGCTGTATCACAGCACTAATGGATGTACCAGAAAATATCAGGAATAACATCGACTCCGAAGACATCGTATTTCTATTTCTGTTGGATCACTCGAAGGCCTTTGATTGCGTGAATAAAAACTGAGCACACTGTTTCACTTTTCGGAGACTTCCGTTCCAGTGATTCATTCATACCTGAGTCTCAGAACCCAATCTGTTTACCGAAATCAAATTGTCTCCACTGTTTCTCAAGGCTCGATTCTTGGACCCCTTTTTTTTCTCTATTCACACACATCATATAACACACTCTTATTTCCATGTTTATGCTGATGATGTGCAGCAACGCTTAAGTAGCCCCAAATCTGATATACAATCTAGTATTGCCTGCCTGAATATCGATTGATATTTCTCCTATCGCCAAAGTTAAATTTTTTTGCCATATAGAACATAAATATCCGACGCTAAACGTATCCTATAAGAAACATTGCGCCTATAGAGGGCACGATTTTCATTCGGTTAGGCTAAATTTTTGTACAATGATTTCTCTCATGATTTTTTTCATGACTTCCAACTGACTTTATTAAATGGGGTTTTATTCGCTCTGTGCATTGATATTGCTTCTATATAAATCGATTTTCTGATATTTACTTCTCGTTTTCGTTTGAAATATAGGTGATGAGAAATTAATGATTGTATCGATACTATCGATATTTGTTATTAAAATATCGAAAATATCGAATGTTGTGATTATCGATAGTATGCCAGCTCTAGTGCCGGGCCATAACGGAGGTAGGGGGAATAAAAGGGCAGGCGATTGGCGGTGAAGGTCGGAGGACTGCCGTCAATAAACTTGGTTAACTCGAATCCTTTGGGATTGACGCAGTCTGAGTTAACCTGTGGAACAGCAAATCCTATGGGGGACCCAGATCGTTAGAAAATGAGGCTATTACTGAAAGGAAAGAAGGAGGTCAATATGGCTACTGATATCATGCCGGAACACATAGGAGTACGAGCTCTCTTATGTATATTCGGTGCGGCAGGTAATAACATGTGTAGGGCATGCGGGAAAGATAATGCGACATTGGAGCATTTCCTTTGTTATTGGCCGGCTTTGATGTCTAACAGATATCGGCACTTAGGAGAAGACACAATACCAGATATGAACCAACTTAGGGGCGTGGCATAGAAAAGAATTTAGGATTTTGTAAGTAGCACGGAATTCCTATCTTAGATTTTCTTTTACGAGGTTAATTTTTTTTAGTATTTAGAGCGCACAACAAGCCGATTACTCGCTTAGGTGTATGTCCATAGTGGCACTGGACGAATTAATATCTGTACCCTCTTTTCTACCTAACCTAGCCTAACTTAGCTTTTTAAGCCCGCCAATAAGCCTTCGAGTATCGTCATTTGTTCCCTTTTGTAGTTCATTTTCATGACATTTGCATTTCGTTACATCCCGAAAAAACCTTGCCGAGTATGGTCCACATCGGACTATATTTGTATATAACTGACATTTCCCGATGTAAGATCTTAAGCCAATAAAATGCTCATTTTTTACATGATTTCAATGAAATTTGAAAATGTTAGTTGCGTTAGACTTCTCATAATATGCGCCGAGCTTGATCCATATCGGACCAAATTTGGACATATCTTCCATAAAGAGTGATTTTTCAATTTATTGGGCCCATTAAAGGTTTCTCAATTACCCGATTTCAGTAATATTTGGATGTTCGAGTTTTGTTAAACCCCTCGACATCCACACCGATTTGGCTCCATATCAGACCATATTTAGTTATAGCTGCTATATAGACCAATATCCCCATATTATAGATCTTTAGCCCATAAAAGGTCGACTTTCTTCCCAAATTCGGAAAAGTGATTTGTTTTAAGCCCCATGACATCTGGGGGGGAGTTTGTTCCATGTTGGGTAATTTGTAGATATAGGTGTCATATAGATCGATATTCTAATTAAGGCTCTCAGGTCCATTACTGATTCTCCAAATAAACTTCATTAACTGTGCATTTTTCATCAGATTTTAATTGTTCCGCGTTGGTGGGTATATAAATATCGGTCCGGTCGATTTTAATTCCTTTTTGTATAGTGTTCTAATTTTGTCCTTAACAGTTTATTAGCTTCCCCATCATTTCTAAAACCAAATTTAAGCACCCTAATACACAAAATCCTTTAATTTCCAAATTATAAATATTCATTAGTTTGACCACAGGACAGTTGTGCGTATGTGTGAATCGTTGCAACATCGAAATGTTTTCCCCAAAATAAAAAAAAATAGACCGTCACTGGGAAATCACGCATTTCCGGTATATGTCCAACCAACAATGTTTGACACAGCCATGTTCCACCGCGGTGTCCTGTCCTGCTTAGCGGATACATGAAACTTGGTCAGCCAAATGACTTTTTAATATGCTTCGAACGCCGACGCATACTCTGCGAACCTGTCGCAACCTATGGCTTGGAGTTAAAGCCCAATTTGAATAATTATCAATCTTTGAATGAACAAATTCGGCTGTGACCCACGCAGGACACGCATGGTGAAGGACTACGGGATAAAAAATGTCCTCCAAAGTCAAAGTGCAAAGTCATAATCGTACAACGGTGTTTATGGCCTGACAGCATTGTAAGCCATGGGGTTCAGGGGTCATTTAAACACACACGCACTCATATCAACGGTGTATGTATGGGTTCACCAACTACGGATATGAAGTCAAAGGTCATTAGGAAAAAATTTACATACCTCTACCGGTATAGCGTTCGAAACACGTGTAACAGGATATGTGAGCAAGAAATAGTGACCGTTGGTCGGCTCATATGTAAATACGACGCCTAAATCTTATTGTAATTACATTTATGGCCGAACCAAAGTTCCTTTTATTGTTGGGACAATTTGTAGGCGTTTTCGTTAATACCAGGACATGTGTACAAGGACAAGGTGGACAAATGTATGACTGGGGGATTGGGAAATGGCTATGCGAACATTTGCATAATAACACTCATACGCCAACACTTATTGCCACGTACCGTACATAACGTAATGGCCACAATTGGTTTGAGGAAATTATTTCGTTTACGTTCCTATATGAGCCATGGGCATGTGAGAATGTCATTAAAGAAAATCAAATGGAAATGATTTACAACAAAACACATAAATCATCCTTACTTATCAAAAGTTAAAGCCAAAATGGATTTTTAGGGAAAAGAAGGGAATTTTATAACTTAAGGAAAGTGTTCACTAAAAGAAATTGAAATTTTTTATTTTTTTCAGGTCACGCCAAAATACTATTCGAAGTGTTGGAAATACCTGCCATATATGACACCCTTTGCTTGGAAACCCAGTTGCAATTCTCATCTTGCAAAAGTAAGTAAATTACTTCAACTTTTTCTTGCTATAATTTTGTATTGCCTATCTCTTAAATGATATTTGTTGTTATCCCAGTGGGACATTTCATGCCCAAAGGCTTTCGGTGTGTAGGCTTTCGTTGCGATCAATCCAAGTTTAATTAATTTTCATTTACATTAGTAGCTATTCTAGAAGAATTCATTCCTCCCACTACTCCCTCAGCGGCTAAGCAATGGCTCAAAGCTCAAATAAATCAAAATTAATGGCATTTTGACACATCTGTGCCTAAGATGAACTTTTTCCGAACGTTATACAAAATGGAGCTTTAAAACAGGCCCATCAATCTTCTTTAAATTGCATACTTTCCCTTCATTCGATTTGTGGCACTAGACACAACCCTTTTCTGTAGGATTTTATTGCAAATTCGTGCTAACCATACGTCGCACATCCCTTCCTAAAGCCACCAACCATCCACCCAACAATCCGCGTGGTGCTACTCGCATAAAATGTGACCAAAACGGTGTGAAAAATTCGTATGCCACACATTCACACACACACACACACACACCCATAACCAGACAAACTCATAGATTGAGATGCCCAACGATGATCCCTGTATGTAAATGTGTATGAGTGCTGCGTTTGGCTGTGTTGGTCGGCATGTATATAAGGCAAAACACAAAAACCTCCTTCAATTTCCCCGCCAAAGCATGTGACAAGGTATGTACATGTCGTAAGGCTGTGTGCGTTAAGGAAAATACGCATTGCGTATGTGTCTCCGCAAAAGGATTTTGCCATACGCACACAGCTTTGCTCATTCACTCGTAAAGAACATGACACACACCCATGCAAGCACGCACTTACTTACGCACACACTCACTGGCATAGGAATTCGCTTGGGGCGGTAAAGGGTTGAAAATCAGTGTGTACTCGTCCTTTGTAAGTACATGGTACATAGCCTGCAGTTTATACCCACCCGCCCGACTAAACACTCCAAAGAGTTGCCATATCCCTTAGATGTTCGATTTAGGCTTATTTTATGGGCTCAGGGGCAATGATGTCTTCACGATGGGAAAAGAGTTGTTTCTTTTTATTTCATTTTGGACATTCGGCAGTGGCAAACTCAGTCATTAGCCCCCCCTGGTCCACCATCATCACCATCACCGTCTTTGCCATAATGTCTTGTTTGTGTCTTTAGGCCCATAGCCCACCCCACCTCCCACAGTCGCCCAGCCGTCACAAATGCCAAACTCTTATTACAATTTTGATGGCATTTGTTACTATCACAACAGCGCCATTATAATAAATTTTATTTTTGTTACAGCCAGCAAACCTCGCGACCAAACCAGGCGTTCCTCCGACCGACCGTCCGACCGACCGCCTGAATATCTTCTCATAAAGTTAAACCCTTATCTTTCTTTGTGGCTTTCATTTATTTTGGACGTTTTGTTGCTTCACTTTTCAAACGCGCTTGCCAACGCCACTGCTCCTGCTCTTCTTGCTGCTGTTGGCTAGTGGGTTTCCTTTTTTTATGAAGTCGTCTTTGTAGAGGGCGGTCTGTGTCTTACAAAAAAGTAGCAAAAACGGTATTTCGTGGTTTAATCTCATCATTTAATGAAAAATATTTTGCATCAATTTTGAAATAAAACAACGCAACGAGCAGCAACCGTTTTATGTTTTGTTTTTGCCATTCCTGCCAGTTCACATGAATGCTTTCGCTACGGATTATTAGCTAAAATACACTCCACCCACCCAGCCAAAACCAAAGCTGAAATCCTTAAAGCTGCTTATAAAGAATCTATAATTTAAGACAAGAAAAATTCCGCGAATGAAGGCCTCTTCAACAAAATGATAGGTACGATTTAACAAAAAAATAATTTTAAGAAAATTCTTAAAAAATTGAATTTTGTTAAAAAATTTGTGGAAATTTGAGTTTCCGAAAAAAATTTTATTTGAAATAAAAGATTTAAAAAAAATAATAATTTTCAAAGATAATTCCCAGAAATGTTTTAAAACTTTTTATTGTTATAGAAAATTATTCTCAAATTTGGTTTTCATAAAAAATTGCAGCGAATCAACTTAGCAGAAGGGCCGAAAAGGTTTAGCATATTGCATATGACTGGGCTAGACCCAGGTGTCTGAATATTAACCCACGAGGAAGACGAAGGTGGGTCAATTTGACGCACCATGTTTCCTCAACAAAACTATTTCGATATCTGAAAAGGTCAAATACTTAGGAGTGATCTTGATTAGGGAACTGAATTGGAAGTGTCACATTCAGGAGCGTACTGAGAGGGCTCACAGATGTTTGGCTCTATGTAGGCTCGAAATGGGGCCGGAACCTAGGATAGTCCACTGGCTCTACAGGAGCATGATTAGACCAATACTTACTTACTCCTCAGTAGTTTGTTGTACTGCTATGGAGAAAAAATGCAACATAGGACCATACAACAGGTTCAGAGAACATGTTGTCTTGACATAGGCAGAGCAATGAGGACCACGCCCACTAGGGTACTGGAGACTATTCTAGATATTCCACCCATTGACATACAGATTAAGTATGAGGCAGCTACTGTGGCTATAAGACTTAAAGCGATGGGAGAAGGGATTGAGGATGGGAGCAGCTCATACCACCGCGATATAATCGAGGCGGCGATAGGAAGCCTGGAAGAAAGGGAAGAGATTTCAAATCGGATACCTGAGACGTCACTTCAGGTCGAGTGTTAGGCACTGCTTTCAGCGGCACTATCTTGGGTTGAAGGAACACTAGTATTGTCATCTGGAAGATCATGTTACACGGAAGGATCAAAGCTAGGGAGCAGAGTGGGCCTGGGGTCTACATTGGGAATCCAGGGACTGCGACCTGTTTTAGACTGTCTAACCATAATACGGTCCTGCAGGCGGAGATCCAGGCGATCATGGAATGCGTGAAGTGAACATCTTTACGGGCAGTAAAATGACCATAAGGACAATAACAACCAGGACGGTAGGGTTGCGAACAGTCTTGCAGTGTAAGAAGGAGATTACCGCGTCGTTTGGGTGCCGGACCTTAGCAAAGTAACTGAGAATGAGACAGCAGATGATTTGGCAATGAAGGCCTGAGAACTGCCAGATAGTGAGAAGACCAGGCTATTATTGAAAGGAAGTAGGTCAATATAGCTTTCAGTATTTGTTAATATTTAGAGCGCATAACAAGGCGATTACTGGCCGCACCATCTTTTTAACCTAGTGAAATTTTCATAAAAATTTAGTAAGGTCACGAACAGTCTTGGAGTGTAAGAAAGAGATTGACGCCTTTTCTGAGAATGGCACGATCCGCATTATTTGGTTGGCGGGCCATAACGGAATAAGGGTCAATGAAAAGGTGGAAGATGTGGCGGTGAAGACCAGAGGACTGCAGGCGATAAACTTGGTTAACCCGAAGCCTTTCGGGTCGACGCAGTCAGATTTAAGGGCGTGGGCGACGATAGGCGAAAATCCTTTGGAGTGATCCGGACCATGAGAGGACCAGGCCAGACCAGGTCAGCTCAACTTTTGCTATCATAACGGAACACATAGAACTATGGGCTCAGTTATGCAAAATTGGTGCGGCAAGTGATAGCATGTGTAGGGCATGTGGGGAAGATGATGAGACGTTGTAGCATTTTCTATGTCATATGTCACTTAGGTGGGGACACAATACCAGATATGAAACAACTTAGGGGAATGGTATGGAAAACAAATAAGGATTTTGTAATTGGCATGGAATTCCTAACTTAAAATTTTCTTTTTCGAGGTTAGGTTAGGATAGGTTGGAAAAAGGATGCTCCATGCCAATATGGACATACACCTACGCCAGTAATCGGCTTTTTTTGAGATTACTTTTAAGTCATTTGAGCGACTAAACCGATTACTGGCTTAGGTGTATGTCCATAGTGGCATGGGGCGGATTAATATAAGAAACCTTTTTTCAATATAACCTAACCTAACATTATAGGTCGCACTTCCGATTTCGCTGACATTTTGTATATAGATGTTAGTTGGTCCCAGAAACACGAATCTGAAGTCCGTTTTTGGGACAAAGGCCCGTTTTTATGACAAATTCCCATGGACCCGCTTAAAGGGTCTCAAAACCCTTTGGATCCCTTCTGGGTCGAATTTTAAGTCATTTTTATGCCTATGCCGGTTCGGATTTGGATATAGCTCCCATATAAACTGAGCTATATCTTGAGCCCATGGAGCCACAATTTTTGTCCGATTTGGCTGAAAGTTTGCTAATAGTGTTCTGTTATGACTTCCAACAACTCTGCCAAGTACGGTCGAAATCGGTCAAGAACCTGTTATAGCTCCCATATTAACCGATTTCACGATTTAACTTCTTGAGCCCTTACAAACCGTGATTTTTATCCGATTTGGCTGAAATTTTGCATATAGTGTTCTGTTATGAACGGAGCTAAGTACGATCCAAATCGGTCCATAATATGACATAGCTCTCACATAAACCGATCTCCTGATTTGAGTTTCTGAGCCCCTGGAAGGCGCAATTGTTGTCCGATTTGGTTGAAATTTTGTACATGGTGTTCTGTTATGACTCCCAACAACTATGCCAAGTACGGTTCAAATCGGTCAAGAACATGATATAGCTCTCATATAAATCGATCTTCCGATTTGACTTCTTGAGTACTTACGAGCCGTGATTTTTATCCGATTTGGCTGAAATTTTGCATATAGTGTTCTTTTATGACTCTCAACTGCGTCAAGTACGGTCCAATTCGGTCTATAACAAGATATATCTCCCATATTTTAGCAGAATCCATAGTGGTGGGTTCCCAAGATTCGGCCCGGCCGAACTAAGTTCGCTTTTACTTGTCATTTTTTATTTAAAATTTTTAAATTTACTATGTGTTTATATTTTCGACTAAAAGTTACTTAGCTGTTTGTGCTTACTTGCAATGAAATAAAAACATTTTCAATTACATCGACTTTCTACTCACCCCCTTCGATAAGATGTTATGATGTCATTTGAAATTTCCTTTGTTTCTAATATTAATTCAAATCCATACTCTATACCCCATTTCCACATCCAAGGGTTTTCGGCTAAGCCATCTTCCCTGTTGTGAAGTATCCTAAGACGAAGAAAAAATAAACAGAAATAAAAGATGGCTCATAAAAATGAGTTGAATCCTTTATATTTGATCCTTAACCAAGGGACTGAGCTCCCCAAGGTTCGCAAATTTTTCCGCCACACTTACATGGGGGGTAACTATGGTTCGAAGGGAGGAAACACAGACCATATCTCTTCATACCCTTCAACAAACGTATGTCTTCATCTTTGGAACTCCTTTCCTGACTTTGTTTTAGATATTTGCCTATATTGCCGATACAAATACTCATCGTATATAAGCTTGGGTGTGTGTGTGTGTGTAAGCACTGAAAATCGTCTTAGTTATCTTAGACAAGCATACGCATTTTACGGGTGGCTGCCTCAATGAAGAGCGGAGAGTGGGGGTAGTAGTGATCCTTAACAGCATTTACGCATGCTATTGTGGAGGGTAAATATGTTACATACATACTTCCCCATCCATTTGGGTGTAGACTTCATATAGAGAGAACTAGTAAGAGATACGCCAACACTCGTACGACACACACATATTTACTCTCAGGCAAACACCCACCAATGCAAATAGATACAGGCGGGTGAGTACATGCATACGGCGGTTTCTTCGCTAAGCTTTTAAGGATGAAGATGATGATGGCTGACTCTAAGGGGGTCTATCTTATGGCATTACCAACCGGATACCGGATTGTGTATTTTTACTAAGCAAATACCAAATGCAGAGACACAATTATAAAGCCGTAATAAATTGGATTAGTTCAAGTTAGAGACGCCATTTTTCTTTTTTCTATAAAAAAAATAGAGGATATAAAAGTTTATTACTTTCGGTTAGCAAAGGAGTCATTCAAAATGGTTCGCTTTCATTTTCATAGCCAAGTGCATGACTTCCTTTTGGAATTTCTCTTCTCACTTTGGCACAGTCACCTCGTTAGAAAACACAATTCGCAATTAGGAGTGTTATACTTGCTTCCTTTCTGCTGCCCTGGTCCTGGTGTCATGTCGCCCATGATTTGCATACGCAACGCTGCATCCATTCATCAGCTATGCGGATGCTGTGTGAATAGAGCCGCTATTGTCAGGCAAATGATGTGTATTTTATTACTGTCATATGAAGTGTTACACTTCCCATTCAACACAACTCAGCCTCAATTCTCAATGACAGGCTTTGTGTTGGTTGGTCCTTTTTGTTGCAGCACTCTCGAAACTTGTGAGGCTATAACAATCACTTCATATTCATAATCGCTGTAATCATATGTAAATTTCCATACGCAGTTTTCCTTTTTTTGGAGTTTTATAAGTGCAGCTGCTTTTTTTTTTTTGAGTTGTAATGGGTGGGGAATGAGATGCTGGCTGTAAGTGTATGAAGGATGTGCAAAGGTTAGCATGTCCGCCTATGACGCTGAACGCACAGGTTCAAATCCCGGCGTGAACATCATAAAAAATGTTCCTGATGGTGATATTTGTGAGGAAATATGCAATTTGAAAAAATGATATGGCAGCCATGTAAAAACTTCTCCCCAAAGAGGTGTTCCACTGCGGGACGCCGTTCGAACTCGGCTATAACAGGGAGGACCCTTATTATTCAGCTTGAATTTGTGCCTCTCTTATAAAAATCTTGAAATAGTACATCGATTGGATAACAACCACTATCTGATTTCATTTAGCCATGTCCGTTGAAATTTAAATTAAGTCTTTACATAGAACAACAACAACAACAAAATGGACTTCAAACACGTAATTAATTAATCGAACTAATCTTTTATGAACTATCGATTGTTTATGAACTATCGATTGTTTATGAACTATCGATTGGAAAAATTCACCTTAAACCAGTAAGGAAAGGCAAAAGTCGGGCGATGCCGACTTTATAATACCTTACACCTACACTATAGGTACAATTTGGGAGCTATATCTGATTCTAAACCGATTTTGATGGATATCGGCGGATGTTTGCAGATGGGTTATTAAACAATCCGAATCAAATTTCGGGCAAATACGTTCATACAAATGACAAATGACATTTTTGCAAGTTATCCAAAATCTGACGAACATATATATGGAAGCTACATCTAAATCTGAACCGATTTTGACCAAACTTCATAGATATTGTGGTAGGCATCGACGAAAGAGTTGTTCACAATTTTAGCAATATTGGTCCGCATTATTGACCAATTGCACTAACCCCAGAAGTTAAAATCGAGCGAAATACATATATGGCAGCTATATCTAAATCTGAACCGTTTTCGCGCAAACTTCTTGGATATTGTGGTTGTCATAGAGGAAAGCGCTGTACAAAATTTTGGGAAGATTGGTCAATAAATGCGCTTGCAGTCACCATTGAAGTGAAAATCGGGCAATATATATATGGCAAATAAATGTAAATCTGGGCCGATTTCTATGAAATTAACTAGTTATGTCGAAAATCATAAGAACATACTTTCTTTAAAATTTTGAGAGAATCTGGTAGCAAATGAGCACTTTAGTGCAATATCTCTCAAAACCGGGCGAACATATATATGGGAGCGATTTCAAGCAAACTTCATAGATATTGTAAAAGTCGAAAGCGTTATGCAAAGTTTTGGGAAGATTGGTCAATAAAGAACCTTGCAGTAGCTCTAGGAGTGAAAATCCGGCGATATATATATATACGGGAGTTAAATCTAACTCGGAACCGAATTCTATAAACTTCACCAGTAATGTCAAGAGTCATAAGAACATCCTTCCTTTCAAATTTCGAAACAATCGGTTGACAAATGACCATTTAATTGCACAATTACTGCAAATCGGACGAACATATATATGGGAGCAATATCTAAATCTGAACCGATTTTTTTCCAATTTCAAAAGGCTTTGTCTCTAGGCCGAAAAACATGCCTGTACCAAATTTGGTAGGACGATCGGATGAAAACTGCGATCTGTAGTTTGTAGGGTATAAAAATTAAATTGAGCCTCTAGAGGGCGCAATTATTATAAAATTTGACTGAAATTTAGCATCAAGAGTTTTATTTTAACTTCCAACAACTCTGCCGCCAAGTGTGGTCCAAATCGGTTCATAACCTGATGCATATCCCATATAAACCGATCTAGAATCTTGAATTCTTGAGCCGCTAGAGGGCGCAATTGTTATCCGATTTGACTGAACTTTTGTATGAATTGTTCTGGTTTGACTAGGTTTGACTATTAACAACTGTGCTAAGTATAGCTCAATTCGGTTCATAACCAGACAAAGCTCCCATATAAAACGATTACAGATCTTGATTTCTGTAATTTGCTGATATTAAATTAAAAATTTTAAAATTTCGAATAAATCAATTCAAAATCTTTGAACTTCTAAACAACAATTAAGGCATTTGCTTTACAAAAATAAAAAAAAATAAAAATACATCAAAAAATTATATTTTCTGGTTGTAGTTAAATATTTGTAAGCCCCACAAACCCCATCGAGCAAATTTCTATTTAAATTTATATACAAAAAAATCCTAGTATGATGCACATCATTACTTGTTCAAATCACTTCTCAGCTTATGCTTGATATGCGTTCGTGAAGTTAAAATTTTAAAAAATAAGACATCAGCAAACCTCTTGTCCCTCCTAATTTGAAGGATTTCACATAAGGGGGAATTGAAATACTTTATTATTCAGTTGCTTTTCTATTGGCGCCATAATATTTACTTTAAGGTATTTGCATTCATATCAGTCTGTCTTCGAATAGAATGTGACTGCAACACTTGCTCTCGTTGTGTCAAAGCTTTGGAAAAATTGAAACTCTCTAGCAAATGTAAGAGTCCTTGTCAGTGCATTGAAGGCATAAAGCAGCCCTTCATGACTTTAGCTTTCCACTCATGCAGCAAAGGCAAAACTTCATTCATTGCCTTAGAAATCATCAAAGGAATACCTCGAAATGGATGAGTGAGAATGCCAGTGGAGGGAAGGAAAAAAGGCATCCTTTGTTTCACCATGCAAAGAAACTAAAAGGGATCACCTTCTGTATTTCCCTCTCACCCCCCGGTGGAAGACTGCATAAAATACTATCCACCGGGGAAAAGAAAAAAAAAACAAATAAAAAATGCATGCAAATGATAAATAAATGCACAACATTTTTGGTTTGCGAACCACCAAAGACGACTCCTCCACATTCAACGCCATAAATTCGCACAGGAAACAGAAGCTACAACCAAATCGCCTTCAGATAACCACTTTATAGAAAATTCTCCTTCATTTATATTTAAAAGCCAAGTATGTTTTGCAAAAATACCCCAAAAAGAAAAGAAAAACATTAACGAGATTTTGTTGGTGGCTGCATTCTGTGGTCGGTGGCTGGCGACTTCACAAATTATGCAAATGCTTCCAATCTTTTCGTTAAGGCTAAATAGCTCTCTAGCGAGTTGGTAGCAAATTTGCCAAGAGATAGTATTGCTCCAGTGCCAGCAATACCCCTTTCTCCCCGGTTCCATATCAAGATTATCTGTATTTGTACAAGCCCGTTAACATTCTGCTCAAGCATCATCCCCTTCTCAATGCAGCATCCTTGCAGCGCACCCCTTGGCAATGCGCTATCAGCCACTGCCACTTTCATTGAGGTGAAACTTTCTAGCATTGCTTGATCATAAATGAGATTTAATTCCTATCCAGGTAGTCTCATATGCAAATTAGTTCTATTATTTCATAGTTCCTGGCATACATCTTCACATTTTTTGTTTTGTTGTTTTTCAATTCATTAAAACTGAATGTTGCCTCAGACGCACAAAAAAAAGCGAAATTCGGCAGCTGGTTTTAATGAATTTGAAAATTTTGGGATCATTCACCTTTTGAACTCCCAAAAAAAGAAGTAATGAAGCAAATGAGAAATTTGTTTATGAGTTTGACAAGGTGAAAAGGGTTTCTCTCATTTGACACTGAAAGTTCAAGGTGAGCACAAGAGTCCTGGAAAATAATGAACATATCCTTAAAGAAATTTGTATAAGAAACGTGCGTGTGTGATCGGTATTATTTTACAATCGTTAAGGTTATAGATTAAGTCGACTATTGGAACCCCAAGACATTCGGTCGCTATTGGAAAAAAGTTCAAAGTGAAACAGAGTCATAGTGAGCGCACAAGAGTTAAAGCACAATGGAAGCAATTCTAAATGCAAAATTCAGCCAAATCGGACAAAAATTGCAGCTTCAAAGGGCTCAAGAAGTCAAAATGGGAAATCGAATCAAATGGGAGCTATATACAAATCTGAATCGATATGGCCCATTTTCAATCCTCAAACGACCTACAGCAATAAGAAGTATCTTTGCAAAATTTCAAGTGACTAGCAGTACGCGTTCGACCACTATCGTGATTTCGACGGACGGACATGGCTAGACCTACATAGATAGAATATATACACTTTATGGGACCGCTGATCGATACTTCGAGGTGTTACAAATGACTTGATAAGTATACCCCCATCCTATGGGGGTAAACATAAAAATGACAACATAATGTTGCAACTATCCCTCTGTTCAATGCAAATTTATCCACGAATATTCCATTCAGGAACAGGAGCTAAAACTTACCACATTTCAATGAATGCTGTCCGTTTAAAGTTTAGTTAAAGGACCTCCTTTTTATAACCGAGTCCGAATGGCGCACCGTGGGATGGAACCGAAAAAATATAGTAAAAATCTGCTATTTGGGAATGGGTATGGGATACTATTTGAAGTTTTAAATGGTTAGAGCTGAGGTGTTATTGAGATGCAGTGTGAAATTACAAGGCTCAAGATAGACCGGCGCCCTTTTGGCGCTCTAAAGTTGGTTACTTCGGCATTTCGAACAACTTTTCGGGCTGTTATTTTTCGTCTGTTTTATTATACCCTCCACCATAAGATGGGGGGTATACTAATTTCGTCATTCTGTTTGTAACTACTCGAAATATTCGTCTGAGACCCCATAAAGTATATATATTCTTGATCGTCGTGAAATTTTATGTCGATCTAGCGATGTCCGTCCGTCTGTCCGTCCGTCCGTCCGTCCGTCCGTCTGTCTGTCGAAAGCACGCTAACTTCCGAAGGAGTTAAGCTAGGCGCTTGAAATTTTGCACAAATACTTCTTATTAGTGTAGGTCGGTTGGTATTGTAAATGGGCCATATCGGTCCATGTTTTGATATAGCTGCCATATAAACCGATCTTGGGTCTTGACTTCTTGAGCCTCTAGAGTGCGCAATTCTTATCCGATTGGAATGAAATTTTGCACGACGTGTTTTGTTACGATATCCAACAACTGTGCCAAGTATGGTTCAAATCGGTTCATAACCTGATATAGCTGTCATATAAACCGATCTGGGATCTTGACTTCTTGAGCCTCTAGAGGGCGCAATTCTTATCCAATTTGAATGAATTTTGGCACGTAGTATTTTGTTATGATATCCAACAACTGTGCCAAATATGGTTCAAATCGGTTCATAACCTGATATAGCTGCCATATAAACCGATCTGGTATCTTGACTTCTTGAGCCTCTAGAGGTCGCAATTATTATCCGATTTGCCTGAAATTTTGTACGACGGATTCTCTCATGACCATTAACATAAGTGTTTATTATGGTCTGAATCGGTTTATAGCCTGATATAGCTCCCATATAAATCGATCTCTCTATTTTACTTCTTGAGCCCACAAAGGGCGCAATTCTTATTCGAATTGTCTGATATTTTACACAGGTCTCCAACATATAATTTAATTGTGGTCCAAACCGGACCATATCTTGATATCGCTCTAATAGCAGAGCAAATCTTTTCTTATATCCTTTTTTTGCCTAAGAAGAGATGCCGGGAAAAGAACTCGAGATATGCGATCCATGGTGGAGGGTATATAAGATTCGGCCCGGCCGAACTTAGCACGCTTTTACTTGTTTTAATTAATATTTTTGGACTTTTGGCCGAGATCGGCTTAGTATTCTGAAATTTACGAAGGAATGATTTGGATTGGTGACAAAATGTACAACTTTGCTGCTAAAAGTGTCAACACCGGATTATTCAGTTAAAAGTTATACGGCTTCGAAGTCAGAAAAAGTAAAAAAGTGGATATTTTGCATTATTTGGTCAAAAAAGTGTTTTCATTAATTAGTCTTCATTGAAAAACTTGCTGATTTATATACCCACCACCGAAGAATGGGGGTATATTCATTTTGTCATTCCGTTTGCAACACATCGAAATATCCAATATATACATATATTGGGTTGCCCAAAAAGTAATTGCGGATTTTTTAAAAGAAAGTAAATGCATTTTTAATAAAACTTAGAATGAACTTTAATCAAATATACTTTTTTTACACTTATTTTCTAAAGCAAGCTAAAAGTAACAGCTGATAACTGACAGAAGAAAGAATGCAATTATAGATTCACAAGCTGTGAAAAAATTTGTCAACGCCGACTATATGCAAAATCCGCAATTACTTTTTGGGCAACCAAACATATATATATATATATATATATATATATATATATATATATATATATATATATATATATATATATATATATATATATATATATATATATATATATATATATATATATATATATATATATATATTCTTCATCATCGTTAAAATTTAAGACGTTCCAGCAATGTCCATCCGTCTGTACGTCTGTTAAAATCATGCTACAGTCTATAAAAATAGAGATATAGAGCTGAAACTTTGCACAGATTCTTTTTTGTCCATAGGCAGATTAAGTTCAAAGATGGGCTTTTTCGGACTATATCTTGATATAGCCCCCATTTAGACCGATCTGCCGATTTAAGGTCTTGGGCCCAGAAAAGTCACATTTATCATCCGATTTTGCTGAAATTTGGAACAGTGAGTTGTGTTATGCCACTTGAAATCCCTCTTCAGTTTGGTCCAAATCGGTTCGGTTTTAGATATATCTGCCATAGAGACCGATCTCTCGATTTAAGGTCATAGGCCCATAAAAGGCGCATTTATTGTCCGATTTCACCGAAATTTGGTATAGTGAGTTGTGTTAGGCCACTCGATATCCTTCTTGAAGATGGTCCAGATTTGGGTATAGTTGTCATATAGACCGATCTCTCGATTTAATATCTTGGACCCATAAAAGGCTCATTTATTGTCCGATTTGGATAGGATATAGCAGCGATGTATACTAACCTGCCGATTTAAGGTCTTGGGCCATAAATGGCGCATTTACCGACCAATTTCGCTGAAATTTGGGACAGTGAGGGGTTCAGATTTGGATATGTAGACCGGATGCCATATAAACCGATCTTGATGTCTTGGGCCCATAAAAAGCGCATTTATAGTCTGATTTGGCCGAAATATTGAACATTGAGTTGTGTTAGACCACTCGATATCGTTCTTGAAGATGGCCCAGATCGGTCCAGATTAAGATATAGCTGTCATATAAACCGATCTCTTGATTTACAAACTTGTTCTCATAAATGACGCATTTATTATCCGATTCCGCAGATATTTGACTCAGTGACTTATGTTAGGCTTTCAACGTTCGTGTCCTATATAGTTCAGATCGGTCTATATTTGGGTATAGCTGCCAAAAAACCAATACTTTGTTCTGCAATATTGAACAGTGACTTGTATTTATTAGACCACTCAATGTCCGTGCCGAGTTTGGTCGAAATCAAATTTCAGCAGACGCGGTTTCCAAATGGGTATTTTATACGCCAAAGCCATAAGTCGGGAGATCGGTCTATATGACAGCTATAAATTAAATCTATCCGATTTAGTCCATATTTGGCAGGGGTGAGGAGAGGCCCAAAACAAATCCTTGTTTCTAGAAATTGAATAGAAAATGAGTATTTAATGATCTCGGGAAATAAAATCCGAAGTTTAGTCTATATAGGACCTTTTCCGAAACGTGAATCTATATGGTCCATTTTTGATTCTAAGTCTTCTATAGTAATAACAAATATCTGTGCCAAGTTTCATTCACCTACATAAACTCCTATTTTGGTAAATTTTGCTATGAACGCTCGACGATAATACTATTATGTCCATCAATCTGTCTGTCTGGCCTTCTGTTTGCTTTTCTGACTGTCTGTTTCACCACCTGTCCATCTGTCTGTCTATCCATGTTTTTATCCGTGTCTCTGTTTGTTAGTCTTTGTGGCCATCTATTTATCTGCCTGTTCGTTTGTTTCTATGCCCATCTGTCTGTCCGTCTGTCTAACTATCTTTGTGTCCGCCTGTTTGTCGTTCTGTCCGTCTGTTTGTCGTTCTGTCTGTCCATTATTGCGTTTAATAGAATTCGGTTCAGATTTGGATATAGGTCTCATATAAATGTCTGTCCGATCCTCAAGAATTTTGGTACGAAGGATTCTCTTATGACTCTTGAAACTACTGGTAGAGTTCATAGAAATCAGTTCAGTTTTATATATACCTCTCATATATATGATTTGCACGATTTTATTTCAAAGGCCAAGGCGAGGGAATTATCAGCCAATCTGCTTAAAATTTGGCATAATGTCTTCTTCTATTGGTTCAGATTTAGATATAGCGTCCATTTAAAGGGCGCATGGGATGAGCATAACAGATAAACATAGCCAGCAATACCGTTGTTGGCGTCCATTTAAATATTTCGCCAAATTAATACCTATAGCGTAGGCGTGGGGTCTTATAAAGTCGGAACCGATCGGCTTTTGCTTATTTTTTTTATATATTTTTGTATATCATTTAATGTAACGTTGGACGACTAAAATTACTTTACACTAAAAAACATATTGAAAATTATTCTTGCTTAAAATTAGTTTGATTTTTGACGCATCTGTATTATTGAATTATAAGAAATCATCAATTTTATCAAAGCCCCTCCCTTATTTCCAATATCAAACACTTCAAGGTACTCCATTTTAAGTTGTTGTTTCAAAAACATTCAAATTCTTTGAAGTTTCCTTGGTATTGGGTGTTATTAAACATTTTCGAAAGAACCCTTCACATTGTCATGCCATTAAGGACATTCTCTCATAAATATGCATGGCTTAATCGCAACAACAATTTAATTTGTAAACAAGTCATATGGAGGAGAAAACAATGACATTAACTCCCCACCCAAAAAAAGGAACAAATCATATTCATTCCTAATTATATGCAACGCCGTTCCAAAAAAAAAGAAACCAAATGTCCCCATAGAAAGGAAGCCAAGGCAAGTGCAGGAGACCCACTTAAGACTCTGCCAAAATAAACGGGCGAAGGGGAACAGAAAATTAATATTCATAGATATGTTTGAATTAATCAGTCTAAGCCGCTGCACCACCACCCACCAATGGGATGTAAGAATGGGTCTAGTCTGGCAGACAGACAGACAGACAACAAGTCGTAAAGTTATTAGCGATGATAACCGAGGCAAACAACTGAATTCATTGCATGGTTTTCCCATAAAATGCCGCCACAAACAAGAATTTGTTTATAAAGCGATACAAGTGAATTGAATACTTATATCGCTCAACCTGGGAATTGATTAAAATCGAAGAGTTTTTATAGACCCCATTGCGATGGGGCCAAAAGGCAAAGCAACATTGTTTGTTAATCAGTTTGAGCAAAACAAACGATTCGCTTTAAATACCCTTAAAAAAATGTAACTTCTTGGTTCGCAACCTTCTTACCGCCTCACAAATCATGTCCCTAATGACAATTATATGTTGAACTCCCCAAGCACTCCTTCCCTTTTAGTCTGGCCCGCCAATTTGTGATTATGTCATTTCTGGCTGCACGAAGGCTTAACATATCCTTCCACCACATGGCTGGTTTTCTTGGCTGGGCTAACAAGGATATGCAGGAAGTCACCGAGTGTTGGCACTTATCATTCATTTGCCGTACATGTATCATTCATTCATTCATTCGAAACGTAAGAGAATGATTTTAATTTTAGATTATGGCTCAAACGTAAGCAGGCATTGCCAAACAACCAGGCAACTGCAGCTATCATTTTGCCACTAACCAAAAATTCTTACCGCCTCCTGAGTCTCTGTGTCTGGTGCTCAATTTCTGTGTATTTGACATGGCTTGTTATTTGGCCAATCCTGCGTACGTGTGGGTGTGTGTGTGTGTGTGCGAGTTAAGACCACATAAAGCGAAAAATTTGTCGAAAGACGAGTTAAAACTTATGGTTTATGGCTTAAAAGTTCACATAACATATTGCCCAACATAATTCTACTTTTGGATATGAGTTTCTTACTAAGTTGCATATGAATGCCACCTTCTGAGCTATTTTGCCAGCACACCTCCCTGCACCGTTGCTCTTAAGGCCACAGAGCCACAGAAACGGAAGCAAAGCTAAATTTCTTTGCGGTTTTGTGTGTCATTTGATGGCAAATTTTCCACCACAAGTCATTCGTGTGCGAGTGCATTTATTTGATGGACTGACGAAACGAGTGCGCTACAAGTGGCTAACGTTGGCTGAACATCCACCTTTACTAAGTATAAGATAGTATATATGGGGCCAATAATCGGCACTGGCTCCATATAGACCGACCATTCAATTTTTCTTTTTGTTTTTATGGAAAAGGTGCTTAGTGTTTTTGCGATTTCGATGATATTTACAATAGTAAGGAATATAAAATCCAATCCACTAGTTTAGCATTATCTTAAGATACTTTTTTTCTTCATGTAGCATATCACTAAAGTCCCCTTCAACTTGCCTTAATGCACATTGTAACTCTATTTGCAACGTCTGCACCTTATAAATTTCAAAACACCAAACATTTAACGAGCATGGAATTGCCACAGGCACGCGATTGCCCACAGCCATCAGAAACTTTTAAAGAGCAACTAACTTTGTAGCTGAAATGAAAACTTTATTTCAGTGCAATTTATGATGTCTTGCAAGGAAATAGTTTAGGCTTCAAAATGCATTCTTTCCATTTGGGAAAATCATATGTTAGCCAATCTGACAATTAGGCCTACTTGGGGAAAAAAACACGTTACATACTCGCACCAGCTTTTGAACTCTCAACATATCAATTTTGTGGCAAAATATTTCCAAATTATCCTCCTTCCACCAAATCGAATCAACTGGGCCGTTGTTTTCTGGCTACCATGGAACCACGGCAGTCAGCCCAAGTCCTTTAAAGACATATTGGCTCGCATATACGAGTCGTGTGTAACATTTTCCTTGGACTTGAAAATAAACCGCTATAAAAATGCTTATTATTAGACATTGAGCCAATGCTGTGTACCGCATGCTTGGATGGAATAGATGTCGAGCGAGCCCGGCATAAGTAGCCCGATTGGTTATAACGTTCGATCGTTATCACTAAATCAGAGGTTAATAGAGCTTAGCGTAATTCCATGGCCACTACCATACTACCACTACTTCTACGAGAAACATCATCATTTGTTGTCCATAATCCAGCATCAGCTTCGTCTCCTTTTCCATCACTGCGCTCGACACGTACAATATTGACTTCGGTTTGGAAGTTGCCAATATCGCACCCACTGATAAGTGGCAATGTTTGATATTTGCGTTCAATGCATCGATCATTGATCGTTGCGTTATGATGGTCCCCATGGCCAAGAAATGATCATCGATCGTCACCACTGACGAACACCATGGTGGAACCGCCTTCGCCTTAACCTTCAGCCATTTGGGCCACAAGTACGTGCAGCTAGTTGTGGTGTTTAAGAGATACTCCATTCATGGCCAAGCAGCCAGCCACTTGTTAGCTTGTAGTTGGGCATTCCCCCCTTTCCTTGTTTTGCAGTTTAGGCAGTTAAGTAGACATTTTATAGCTGAATGATTTTTACAAATTTAAAATGTTTCACCTGCAGCTCCTCTTAGCAGTTGTAATCAATCTTTTGCTTCAAGTTTTTTGTTGACTGAGTTTTGGTAAAATCGACGGCTTAAATCGATTCCATTGCATTATCGCGCTCAACACACTCATTTTTGGGCGGCCGCTCTTTTCGTTTCAGCTATTTTCCCCTCATTCGTAAATTGCTTTAATAAGTTAAATACCATAATTTAGTTTCTTTTTACACTTCAGCCGTGAAGTGGCGGTTATTGCTGCATCGCTACACATTGCAATCAGTTAGCAAAATCGAAATGCATCTAGGATTTAACTAGGAAGAACACACGAATGCTTTGGGGGCATTGTTTTTTTTCTAAGCTTTGCATCAAAACATCATTGTTGACAGCTCACTAGCGTTCGAATTGAGTAAAGTAGATGTGTTTAAAAATTGGCTTTAAGTTGAAAAATTTCCTCTATATTAAATATAAAAACAGCAAACGGCTCCACAAATTATAAGCGAATCATTTACAGCAAAAATTATTTCATTTACCGCTTCTTTTGGTCGTTTAGCAGAGACCCTCTTTAGATTTACTATATCCAACACCACACGAGGGGGAAATAGTAATTTTGTCAATTAGCCAGGTCATTTTGTCTATCTCTTTGTTGTAATCATGCTACACACAAAAACAAATCAGTTTAAATCACGAAATTAATTGATGCAATTGAATTTTTAATTGAAACTTATGCAATCACAAAAACGATGATATCAATCACAGTTTTTGAAAAAGATGATTGAAAAAATGTTCAATTAAAAAAATTGCATATTCAATTAAAAAAATGGTTGAAAAATTTTTAAAATTTCCAATTAATTTCTTAATTGATCCAACTCAAAACATGATAGAAATGTCCAACATTTCCAATTAATTTAATCGGATTAATTAAAAAATGTAAAAATTAATTAAAAACAAGTAAAAGCGGCCTATGTTCGACCGGAACGAATCTTGGGAATCTTGAGATTCTGCTTAAATATGGGTGCTATATCTGGTTATACACCGATATGGACGGTACTTGGCACAGTTGTTGAGAACAGAACACTATTTGCAAGATTTCAGCCAAATCCGAAAAAATTGCGGCTTCCAGGTGCTCCAGAAGTCAAATCGGGAGATCGGTTCATATGAGAGCTATATCAGGTTAAAGACCGTACTTGGCACAGTGGTTAAAAGTCATAACAGAACACTTTGTGCGAAATTGCAGCCCAATCGGATGAAAATTGCGGCTTCCAGGTGCTCAAGAAGTCAAATCGGGAGATCGGTTTATATGAGAGCTATATCAGGTTATAGACCGTACTTGGCACAGTTGTTGAAAGTCATAACATAATACCTTGTGCAAATTTTCAATCAAATCGGATGAAAATTGTGGCTTCCAGGTGCTCAAGATTTCAAATCGGGAGATCGGTTAGTATGGGAGCTATATAAGGTTCTTGACCGATTTTGCCGGTACTTGGCACAGTTGTTGGAAGTCATAACAGAACAATATTTGCAAAATTTCAGCCAAATCGGACAAAAATTGAGGCTTGTGAGGGTTCAAGAAGCCAAATCGAGAGATCGGTTTATATGGGAGCTTTATCAAGACCGATTTGAACCGTACTTAGCACAGTATTGGAAGTCATAACTGAAAATTATTTGGAAAATGTTAGCCAAATCGAACAAAAATTGCGGCTTCCAGGGGCTCAAGAATTCAAATCAGGAGATCGGTTTATATGGGAGCTATATTCAAATCTGAACCGATATGGTCCATTTGCAATCGCTAACGGCCTACACCAATATTAAGTATCTATATCTGTGGAGACCATCGTAGCGCAGAGGATAGCATGTCCGACTATGACGCTAAACGCCTGGGTTCGAATCCTGGCGAGACCATCAGAAAAATTTGTCAGCGGTGGTGTTCCCCTCCTAATGCTGGCAACATTTATAAGGTACTATGCCACTGCGGCACGCTGTTCGGACTCGACTATCAAAAGGACGCCCCTTATCATTGAATTTAAACTTGAATCGGACTGCACTCATAGGCAAAATTTGCATTTGCATTTGTGCAAAATTTCAAGCGGCTAACCTTATGCGTTCGACCGCTATCGTGATTTCGACAGATGGACAGACGGGCAGACATGGCCAGCTGTGCTCGAGAAATGTCGAGGATATTAGACGAATATTTCAAAGTGTTACAAAAGGAAACGGTGGGTATAAAAGAGAATCATTGACAGCAAAAATTATTTAATTTACCACTTCTTTTGGCCGCTTGGCGGAAGCCCTCAATTGATTTACTATAACCAACACCACAGATATAGTAATTTTGGACCAATTCAAAAATTATTTGAAAACATTAAAAATATGTAAATTTTATATTAAAATGTTCGCCAAAATCGCGCTGTATAGGGGTAGCATCGATTTCTCTGCAACTTGGTGCACATACATATGTCAAGCTTCTGGAACACAATTTTGAGATTTTTGTTTCGGTCTATTGTACTTGTACCGAATTCATTGCGAACACGCCTCTATGATACAAATACCATAATAACCAAGCTTCTGGAACACCAATTTGAGATTTTTGTTCCGGTCTGTTGTACTTGTACTGAATTTATTGCGAACACGCCTCTATGATACAAATACCTTAATAACCACGCTCTACAGCCTTGTCTATTGGCCATACTTTTCCCAATGCATGTGTTTTTGTGTAATGACAAAATTTTCTGTCTTCACAAATTACACTTCTTCCATTACAATCGTGATTGAAAATTTGTTCTTTTTAATTACAAAATTAATTGATTCAATCATTATTTTTATCGAATCTTCAATCTGCAAGTATGGTGCTTCCAGTGCTGAACTTGGATACTCGCTACCTCGGGTATATGCAAACTACCTTTCGTCATAATCCGGTGAAAAATGCATGACTTATGCCCCCATAGCAGATATATCGTAATATGGTCCGATTTGGACTAAATTCGGCTCGGACATTGAGTGGTCTAATAGGTACAAGTCACTGTTCAATTTTGTAGAACAAAATATTGGTCTTTTTCGTAGAGATACCCAAATGTAGACCGATATGAACCATATACGACACTGATGTCGAAAAGCCTAAAATAAGTCACTGTGTAAAATTTCGGCGAAATCGGATAAAAAATGGTCTTTTTATGGGCCGTGTAACGAACTACCACCTTGGGCCCTAATTCCTCTGGGAGTCGTGCGGTTCTTTCCCGCTGGAAGTAGGCTTGGTTTCGCTGCCATAAAAGTAAAAATAAGGTAGCTTACAAGAATAGTAAGTGAAAAGAAGAATAGCAAAGGTATTAAATAAAAGAAAAATTAAGGACGGAAGAAATTAGAGTGAAGCTAATCTCAGGAGCAGTCTAAGATGTAATTTGACTGCCATTCTCTACCCACCCAACCATGCTGACGAATTCTTCAGCCCATTTTATCTCCCACTACTGTATGTCCTTCACCTTTCGTTATTAGTAGAATCAAAAATCTCAATATCCGCCTTTAAAAGGCATCAATTGGTCTTTGGGACCGATTATATAATAATTAGGGGATTGATGTCTAAGGAAATTTGGGACCAATAAAGATAATTTGAGATTGCAGTTTTCCACTTCTTTTGATCGCGGACAGCGCCGATTAACAGAGGAATCGGCGATCTGCGATAAAATAACGGGGATGCAATTTAGAGGAAAGAACTTCAATATTTAAAGATTAAATGCTTACCCAAACAACAGGAAAATAAAAATTAGTTGAAAAATTAATTTCGTCGTCCGACATTTAAAAATAAATTGATGTGGTATGCTCGTGATCCTTTTATCTCCTTAAAAATTATTCAATTAAATCTTCGAATATTTCTTTTTTTTTCGTATAAAATATCTTCTGACACGTCTAACACCAATCGTCTTTCAAATTGAAATAAAAATGAAAATTTTCTGTATAGACATATAGACAGCTTTTAATTTCAAAGCACATTATGTTTTAAGAAATAAAACAAAAATTTAATAAAATTTATTATTTCCCAACAAGTGTGAAAAATACTAGAAACTGTAAATAGAAGAGGTCACAGCCGAACACCTGAAATCGAGAGATCGGTCTATATGACAGCTATATCCAAATCTGAACCTTTCTGGGCCAAATTTAGGAATGATGTCGAGTGACCTAACACGACTCACTGTCCCAAATTTTAGAAAAATCGGATAATAGATGTGGCTTTTATGGGCCAAATACCCTAAATCGGCGGATCGGTCTATATGGGAGCTATATCAAGATATAGTCCGATACATCCAATCTTCGAACTTAACCTGCTCATGGACAAAGAAAGGATCTGTGCAAAGTTTCAGTTCAATGTCTCAATTTTTTAAGACTAAAGCGTGATTTCAACAGACAGTCGGACGGATGGCTAGATCGTTTTAGATTTTTACGACGATCGAGAACATATAAACTTTATAGGGTCAAAAATGAATATTTCGATGTGTTGCAAACGGGATGACAAAATGAAATGAAGAATGATGAACAAAGATCCAAATTTTGTTTATGGCCTATTTCCAATTATTTTTCTTGAAGGCACAGATGAGATGTTTTTCTTACGATTTTTATAAAATTTAAAATGGCATATTGTAATTCCCCTTTCTGCACCTGCACCAAGTATATGAATCATAGGCCTAAAATAAGGACTAAAAAAATCCTTGTTCCTAAACATTTTTTCCATAACTTGAAATACGAGTATGTGCGAGTTTTGACAAATGTTGCAAAATATTCTTAAATGATTTTATAAAATCATTCTTTTCCTTTTAGTGTTTTATTTGCTTCATTGTTGTCTGTCGGTCGATGGATTTTATTAAACAGTACGTGACATTTAACTAAAACCACGTTAAACACACTTAATTCCTACTTCAATGCTGGCAATGCTGAGTACAATTGTGGCGAGTGAGTGACTGACAGATGACTGTAAATAGATGACGAGACAGGCGACGTACCAACAAAAAAACGTAAATGTTTAAAATATTTACATTTATTAATAACCCCCTGCTCCGCCCTGTTTCGACCTCATACAGCCCGTCCTCACCCACATCTATCAGGAGTTTTAAGAGAACGACAAAAACAAAAACATGCAACCAAATCATAAAACTTGATTGACGACACAACACACAAAACGCAAATATAACAAAAATCGTGCGTTATTTTTATCATAGGAGTTGCCGGCAAGATTTCCTCTACACAACAACCAACCGAAGAAATCCAGGGGCGTAGCAAGACAGGAACTCCTATGAGAAAGAGTAAAGTATGATATTCCCTTGCAAGCATTAAAACATCCGGAAGAATATTAAGGTTATGGCCCCTTTGTGCACTGACGTCTCTGTCCCCTTGTCAGACAGAATATGCGGTAGATGTGTTAAATATTTGTTGTTGTGATGTACAAATGATGGCAGTGCCATGATGCTATGGGTTGCAAACTTGGAGCCATTCTTCATCTAATAAACCACAGACAAATAATAAATACTTTGCAAACATTGTCTAAAATGGATTTTTATTATTCTTCAAAGGTTGCTGCAAATAAAATAAGTACAACAAAGCCGGCAGCAGCACCGAAGTGTTGGGAAGTGAATTTAACTGAAACACAAAAAGCAACGCTCTGGCCAAAGTTAAGCATGACAGCAGTCCTAGCAGTATGCAAATTTTCCAATTCGGGAGTAATTTATCATCGAACCCAGCAAACGGGCCATAGCAATGAACGTGTAAACTAACACTTTCCCAGCTGGGCAACAAAAGATTCAGGAGCAACACTAACTAAGAGGAGTAGCAGGGCGTTTGGCGTTTTCGTTCACCTAACAAAACTCTTAGACGAATGGTTTTATATGAAATTTCACACACAAAAGGTAAATTGAAGTTGAAAAAAAAGAAGGAAACAGCAAATAGTCCTGGTGGCTCCGAAACAATGGCAGCGACAACAGCAGCAGCATCATCATCAAAGGCAACATAAACATGAGGCATGCAACACTTTCAGCTCGCAACAAGGATTAATGAGTTTCGTGTGTTTCTTGTGAATACATCGTTGCGCTTCTGTGTGTGAGGATATTTTTTTTGGGTGAGCAGAGGAAACATGAAAACCACGCATATGCCCCACTGCAGATTCTTTTGTTGCTATTTCCCCCTCGAAAATCAAGAACAGAAACACAAACATAATTTTTTTTTTCTTTACCCAAACATACGAGTACGAGTGCCAGCAGTTTCTTAACACTAAATATCTCTTAAAGAACACGTTTCCCAAATCCATCATCACTTGTGGTTGCCAACCACAAGTCTGGTCCTTTAGCCAAACTGCCATGAAGGCCTTGTGTTCTTCATTTCATTGCATGTGCATGTATGTGTGTGTGTGTGCTTCTTGGGTAATCGTGCATAAAGATTTCTTATCTTCCTCATATCCCCAGCCTGTAAAAACGCCTGAAATTAAAAGTTCTAGAAAAAGGTTTCACTTGCATCCTTTTGTATATGCCTTGAATAGAATAGGCGAACACGAATAACACTAAAGTATCAAATGTTGTAGTATTTCCTTTGAATGGAGTCCATGCTTATTGTTGGCCGTAGCTGTCTGATAGCTGGCCGGGAACCATGTGTGATCATCCTCATCATCTTTGTAATATCGTCATATTTCTGCTGTATCTGGATTTCCTTGAGAGAGCGAGGGAGAGCTAGAGCTTAAAAAAGGATCGATGAAGGTGACTTTGAAACTTCCGCCTGTATTTGATTTTATGATTACGATATGCAATGGCAACAATGCACATTATTAATGATGCAGTGACTCTAAACGTAAGACAGTGAATATCTGAACCAAAATGAAATTCAAAATTTAGTTAGGTACACTAAGAACCACAATCAATGGTTAACCTTAAAACTGCAAACGATTTCCGTTTAAAAGTATTGGGAACCTGAATAAACCATGGATTCTGTTAAAAATCTACCCATATTAAATTAGTCCACCTCTGGAGTTGTTTGAAGCAAACAATAATTTCAACTAAATCAAGTAAAACTTGAGGCATTTAGAGACTGAATATCTCAAATCTCGTTATCGGTTTATATGGGGCTATATCTTCTATGGACCTTAGAAGTCACAAACATTCTTGCCATATTCAATGGTATCAAAATTGTGGATTCTAGGGGCTCAAGAAGTAAAATCGGGGGTTGTATCAATTTATGGACCTATCTGAAGGGGGCTTGGTGTGGTTATTTGGCGTCTTAACCTACTTTATATTAAAATAAATAACAATGCAAAATTGCAAGCGGATATCTTCATTCGTTCGCTATCGTGAAGGAAAGACGGACAGAAGACTGATGGAAAGAAGAACGGATGGAAGGAGAGACGGATTACCAATGGCGGACGCATAGGGGATGGTTTCAACAGAAGGATGGTTTGTACGGAAATGGGTAGATCGACTTGAAATGTCGGATGGAAGAACGGACGGGTGGATAGGCTCAAGGTGGACTAAAGGAAGAACGGACGGATGGTAGGACTAACAGATGTACTAATGACAGAAAGACGGACAGAAGGAATATGTCCGTCTTTCTGTCTTCCAAGAAAGGAAGGATAGAGATACGGAAGGACGGACGTGCGTAAAAGCACAGAAGGAAGTACTGACAGATATTGGACAGACAGAAAACGCACGTATAGAAGGGCGGATTGAAGAGCTTGTTTCCATTGATGGACGGAAGAGGGATGAATTTCCAAAGACCGACGGATTATATGGACATGGGTAGATCGACTTGAAACGTCGGATAAGAGGACGGACAGATGGGCGGATGGAAAGATTGACGGAAGGAGGGACGGATTTTCATAGACGGATGGATAGGGGATAGTTTGCAACAGTTGGACGGATCGTAGGGATATGGGTAAATCGACTTGAAATGTCGGACAGACAAAGGGGCGGACCGAAAGATGGACGTATAGGAAAACGAACGTATGGAAGAACGGGCGTATGAAATGAAGTTCTGACGGATGTCGGACGGACAGAAAACGCTCGAACGCAAGGGCGGTCTGAAGAACTTATTTCCTCAGACGGAGGGAAGGGGCTGAATTTTCACATACCGACGAATCGTATGGACATGGGAAGATCGACATGAAGGACCGACGGAAGGACGGACGGAAGGACGGACGGAAGGACGGACGGAAGGACGGACGGAAGGACGGACGGAAGGACGGACGGAAGGACGGACGGAAGGACGGACGGAAGGACGGACGGAAGGACGGACGGAAGGACGGACGGAAGGACGGACGGAAGGACGGACGGAAGGACGGACGGAAGGACGGACGGAAGGACGGACGGAAGGACGGACGGAAGGACGGACGGAAGGACGGACGGAAGGACGGACGGAAGGACGGACGGAAGGACGGACGGAAGGACGGACGGAAGGACGGACGGAAGGACGGACGGAAGGACGGACGGAAGGACGGACGGAAGGACGGACGGAAGGACGGACGGAAGGACGGACGGAAGGACGGACGGAAGGACGGACGGAAGGACGGACGGAAGGACGGACGGAAGGACGGACGGAAGGACGGACGGAAGGACGGACGGAAGGACGGACGGAAGGACGGAAGGACGGACGGAAGGACGGACGGAAGGACGGACGGAAGGACGGACGGAAGGACGGACGGAAGGACGGACGGAAGGACGGACGGAAGGACGGACGGAAGGACGGACGGAAGGACGGACGGAAGGACGGACGGAAGGACGGACGGAAGGACGGACGGAAGGACGGACGGAAGGACGGACGGAAGGACGGACGGAAGGACGGACGGAAGGACGGACGGAAGGACGGACGGAAGGACGGACGGAAGGACGGACGGAAGGACGGACGGAAGGACGGACGGAAGGACGGACGGAAGGACGGACGGAAGGACGGACGGAAGGACGGACGGAAGGACGGACGGAAGGACGGACGGAAGGACGGACGGAAGGACGGACGGAAGGACGGACGGAAGGACGGACGGAAGGACGGACGGAAGGACGGACTGAATTTCTACAGACGGGCA
Source organism: Stomoxys calcitrans (assembly GCF_963082655.1). Classification (NCBI taxonomy): domain Eukaryota; kingdom Metazoa; phylum Arthropoda; class Insecta; order Diptera; family Muscidae; genus Stomoxys; species Stomoxys calcitrans. Next base: position 1,069,725 of record NC_081556.1, on the reverse strand, counting down.
GATCGACCTGAGTCTTCTAGAAACCTTATGAAATACATCGACATTCTTTTCGCCGATTCTTATTTAGCTTAGGTCTGCAGTTCTTCAACCGACCCTTTAATCCCCATTTCTAACCACTGTACTCTATTGTGTGTGGTTTCAAGAGCACCTCATAAATGTCCATACATACGCACATTAAAGAAACGGACAACATTTATTAATGACCACACACGTACTGGAACAAACACCTTCTGGGGCGGACGCTTGCGAGTGAGCAAGCCAAAAAAGGTGTTGTTGTCTGTAGAATATGAAAATCATTTATCAGTTGCAAATTTGTTAAACTTGTTGCACAAAAGAACTTTTTCATGTCACTTGCCGGGGCTACTGTTACTTAGCTTTATGCCTGGTGAAGACTCTATGCCGTATGGGATGACTGATGATGATGATTACCAAGGGGCGATATGGTGGCCAGCTATAACCGAAGCCAAAGAAAGAGTTTGGCGCATCATCTAAACAAACCAACAAACAATAAATACCCAGTGTATATGACCATATTTGAGAGGGATCATCGCTCCCAGTTACATGGTCTAAGAGCATTGTGCAAAGTAGCAACAAGTAGCTCCACCAGCACATTTTGTTGTATGCCGAAATCTAAGATTCTGGGTGAAGTGAAGTGTTAACATGAGATTAATGGTGGAGCTTGTGGTTAATAGCGACTTCAATATTTGTCTAAGGCCAATGTCCGTCCCATAAGGACACTGAGGGGTAAATCATCTCTGGCTGTACTTCGATATCTCCAAATAGATATGGACCAACAACTATTAAGTAAATATTTAATTTTCTTCAATATTGGAACGAGCTTTGGCTTTTTGCATGTGCGAAAAAATCTAAAAATGCCCCAATCTCCTACCCCTTCTTCATGGTGTTAGCACTTGGCCATGCTGTTGCGGCAGCAAGTGAGCCATGTTGTCTTTAGTCAAACCGAAAATTGTTGCAAACATTTTACGACATTGACATTTTCACACTTTGCCAATCTTCAAGGCTTCTCTGGGGAGGATGTGAGCAAGAGTTTTGCTTGCGTGCGAGTGTTGCTCGTGGCCAGGACTTTAGAGATATGCCAACAGATGCATCCTTACTGGGGTTTTATTTCATTTTTTTGACAACCTCTGCTACTACCCTGGCTTCCCATGATACAACGGATACAGACAATCTAATGGACGACTGAGTTGCATGGCCTGGACGGACAGCCAAGTGGCCAAATAGTTTCAATTTTGTTTGAATGTGTGTTGAAGTGGGAAATTGGTTTAAGTGTTCGTTAAATTGGCAGCAAAATGGCTTTTTCAATTTGTACTCAAAGGCAAGATTAAATAAAAATGTTTAGACACTGCAACGCTGCTCACGGAGTGAAAGTTTTTGCTAAAGAAACCTTTGAATGAAGTGGTTTAGATTAAAACGAAGCTCTGTCGGCGAATTTAGTCAGGCATACGATGTTTTATTTAAAATGTAGTCTTTTAAATAGTTTGTACTGTAGTTTATGTCGAATGGCGTGTCGCAGAGCAACACCTCTTTAGAGAGTAGTTTTTACATGTCTTCTGATTCTGAACCAATTTTGTTGTACCTCGACGGATGTTTTCAGATTTCTCAAAATCGGAATAACATATGTGACGGAGCTGTATCTAAATCTGAGTCGGTTTTGACCGAATTTCTTAGATATTGTGGTAGTCGTCGAGGAAAGTGTTGTACAAAACTTTGGGAAGATTGTCCAATAAATGCGCTTACAGTGGCTCTAGGATTGAAAATCGGGCTATATACATATATGGCAGCTATATCTAAATCTGAACCGATTTCTATGAAATTCACCAATAATGTCCTGCTCAATTTCGGGAGAATCGGTTAATAAATGAGCACTTTATTTCACTATTTCTCCAAATCCGACAACATATGTATGGGAGCTATATCTAAATCTGAAACAATTTTGAGCAAACTTCATAGATGTTGTGGTAGTCGTTGAGGAAAGCGTTGTACAAAATTTTGGCAATAAATACGCTTTCAGTTGGACTAGAAGTGAAAATCTGGCGATATACATATATGGCGGCTATATCTAAATCTGGACTGATTTCTATGAAATTTACCAATAATGTCGAGAGCTATAAGAAAATCCTTCCTACTCAATTTCGAATGAATCGATTAACAAATGAGAACTTGATTGTAATATTTCTCAAAATCGGAAGAACATATATATGGATGCTATATCCAAATCTGAACAGATTTTTTGCAATTCCAATAGGCTTCGTCTCCAAGGTAAAAAAATGTATGGCAAAATTTTAACACGATCGGATGAAAGTTGCAACCTGTAGTTTGTACACAAAATAACATGGACAGACAATAGACAAACGAACGTAGCTAAATCGAATCAGAAAGTAATTATGAGTCGATCGGTATACTTATTAAAGGGTCTACCTCTCTTTCTTCTGGGTGTTACAAACAAATGCACTAAGTTATAATACCCTGTACCACAGTGGTGATACAGGGTATTATAACTCACAAAATTTTGTTGTGATGTTGTTGCCAGAATTTGAACCCAGAAGTTTAGCGGCATAGGCGTACACGCTAACCTCAGCGGTACGTTGGCCTCCTATACAATGAGCTGTCAATAAAACAAATATCATGCAGCTGTCATTTCTATTTGACAGATATATTAGTGTGAACTTGGTAACACTTCGTGTAAACTACCCTAGATTTTCATTCATTTTATTCTTTTTATACCCACCACCATGGGATGGGGGTATACTAATCTAGTCATTCCGTTTGTAACCCCTTGAAATGTTCGTCAAAGACCTCATAAAGTATATATATTTTTGATCGTGACGTGGTTCTGAATCGATCTAGCCATGCCCGTCTGTCGAAATTTCGATAGATATCGAACGCGTAAAGCTAGCCGCTTGAAATTTTTCACAGATACTAAGTATCGATGTAGGTCGTTGGGGATTGCAATTGGGCCATATTGATCCAGATTTAGACATATCTTCCATATAAACCGATCTCCCGATTTGACTTCTTGAGCCCCTGAAAGCCGCAATTTTTGTCCGATTTGGCTGAAATTTTGCATTTTGCGTTCTGTTATAACTGCCAACAACTATGCTGAGTACGGTCTTAATCGGTCTATAACCTGATATAGCTTCCATATAAATCGATCTCCTGATTTGACCTCTTGATCCCCCGGAAGAGGATTTGTCTGAAATTTTGCATGTTGTGTTTTGTTATGACTTCCAATAACTGTGCTTAGTACGGTCCAAATCAGTCTATAACCTGATATAACTCCCATGTAAACCGGTCTCTCGATCATCCTTGTTCGGTTCCCAGAAGCTGTAATTTTTGCTGGTTTGACAGAAGTTTGGTATGTAGCAAAAAATTATGCTCTACAACTTAATTTATTTTGTATAAATGTTTTGCATGATCCATGGTGGTGGGTTCCCAAGATTCGGCCCGTCCGTACTTAGCACGCTTTTATTTGTTTTTATTTTATTTTTGTTTTATTTTATTTTATTTGATTTAATTAGATTTTTTTTTATTTTATTTTATATTGTTTTATCTTAATTATATTTATTTTTATTTTTTTTACTGTTAATGTTTTATTTCATTCCATTTAAATTTCTTTTTGTTGTTAATTTTCCTGCTACTGCTACAGAAGATCTAAAATAAAAAACAGAGTTTTCTATTTCAAAATGTCTAATCAAATGGATTTTTGCAAAAGAATTTTCGTTCATGGTTTTCTATACTCGTAGGTTACTATTTAACTGCCACTTAAGTTATCCGCAATCCATAATCCGCAACATGCCACAAATCCCATTACCAACGATATCTTCTTTTCTTAATCCAAAGCTGAGTGAGTGACTGGCCAAAACATGTGCTTACAAATAGAAACCAGCAATTTGGAGCTATTCGATTTCCTTAGCCTTAAACGATATGTTCAGGCAAAGAGTTCTCAATCATGTGGCGCAGACACATATTACACTAGTATACGAAAATGTTTCTTAAGAGACAGATATGAAAATAAATAAGGATTTTTGAAATCCGGGTTTTCGGGTTTTTAAGCTCAATATACTAACCGGTTTTTTGAAAATTGAAATTTTTCGCGTTTTTGATAAATCGGTTTCTTGCCAAAATTAACCATTTTCTTACTAATGGAACCATATTGTTTGATCATAATCACATTTATTTCATTGAAATTTTTGAAAATATTTCCCTTGGGTTTGATCTTTAGATTAAGAGACCTTAAAAATTTGTCGAAAGAAGAAATTTTTCTCGCATTTTTATCTTCATAGAAAAATTAATTCGCTATTTTTATTGAAATTTTTCGTCGTAAAAACCTAAGACGATCTAGCTATGTCCGTCCGTCTGTCAGTTGAAATCACGCTACAGTCATTAAAAATAGAGTTATTGAGCTGAAACTTCGTGCAGATTCTTTTTTTTTGCCCATAAGCAGGTTAAGTTCGAAGATGGTCTGTATCGGACTATATCTCGATATAGCCCCCATATAGACAAATCTCTCGATTTAGGGCTTTGGCGCATTTATTGTCCGATGTCACCGAAATTTGGGACAGTGAGTTGTGTTAGGGCCTTCGACATCCTTCTTCAGTTTGGCTCAGATCGGTCCATATTTGGATATAACTGTCATATAGACCAATCTCTCGATTTAAGGTTTTTGACCCATAAAAAGTGATTTTATAGGCCGATGTCGCCGAATTTTGGGAGCGTGAGTTATGTTAGGGCCTTCGATATCCCTCTACAATTTGGCCCAGATCGGTCCATATTTGGGTATAGCTGCCATATAGACCGATGTCTCGATGTTGTCCCCGTAACTGAAAAGGGATGTGATGGTTGACTTTCGCATTCATCTAAAAAGGGTTTACTTTAATAAAAAAAATAACCGGTTTAAACGGGTTTTTAAAAGTATCAAGAACTTAAGCTGGTTTTTTGAAAAAGCTCATGAAATTTTTATTGCGAATGTGTAACCTCAATTTAATTTTAAGAATATTGGTGTTAGATTTGAATGCTTATTTTATTTTCAAGTTATTTGCCTGTTAGGCCGAAGACGCCTCTATGATACAATTACCACATTAAGCTGTTTTGTTGTTTGAAATTCCCTGACCTTAAAATAGTTGTAGCTTAGTGTAGTTGGTTATTATGAACTATGCCTGCATTCCACCTTTGCTACTCAAGCAACGTGCAACAAACAACATGTGTTAAGACGAGTTGATGATCGTGATTGTTGTTAACTTACAACAACGAGGCATTGCTCTCAAATTACATACTAGAGGGCGCTATAAACACATGTAAACATAAATTAATGTTCGGCGATTGGTAATCGCATATACGAATGTGCCCAAGCAGCTATCCAACCATTATGCATTACATCAATGGTCAAAAAGACCTAACCTCCTTGGTACCCACACTCCAACAACAACCAAATGGCTGGTGGCCGCTGACCACAAGTTATTGCGGCCTGCTGCAGAAATATGTGTACCATCCTGGCTTTGATCGACCAGAGGCGAGTAGAGTTTAAGGTATACATTAATGTTTAGACATATGAGCTTAGTCAAATTGATTTTGGACAAAAAAAAAAACAAGAGAATATTGTGCATCTATCTGATGTAATAAAATACAGGGTGCTACACAAGGGTGCTAAAGGGCGAAAGTGAAATAAAAACACTAAAGTCAAACTACAAAACCCATGCGCCCTGCCACGTTTAAAAAAGGATACTTGGGTTGAATTTTAGAAATCGGAGCATAGTATCCTATGCCACACAAGTATATGAGTTATGCACAAAATAAAGATGATTAGGTTTTTGGTAATGATTCAAACCAAAAAATTAAAACTTAAAAAAAAGAATTCAATATTTAAATTAAAATCGTTATGCTTAACTTGTAAAATTAGGTCAGTACAGCAAAACCCAAAAAATTAGCTATTTTACAACAACTTTTCTAATCGCTATACTTAACATATACAATAAGATCTTTAGAGCAAAGCCCCAAAAGTGTGCCATTTTATTTCTTGAAGTTTTAAATTTCAAAATAAATTTTTCTTCACGAAGCTCTTATGTACCTTTTTATAGCCCCCACCATAGGATGGGGGTATACTAATTTCGTCATTCTGTTTATAAATACTCCAAATATTCGTCTGAGACCCCATAAAGTATATACATTCTTGATCGTTGTGACATTGTATGTCGATCTAGCCATGTCCGTCCGTCCGTCTGTCTATCGAAAACACGCTATCTTTCGAAGGAGGAAAGCTAGCCGCATAAAATTTTCCACAAATACTTCTTATTAGTGTAGGTCTCGGTTGGGATTGTAAATGGGCTATATCGGTCCATGTTTTGATATAGCTGCCATATAAACCGATCTTGGGTCTTGACTCCTTGAGCCACTAGAGTGCGCAATTCTTATCCGATTGGAATGAAATTTAGCATGACGTGTTTTGTTATGATTTCCAACAACTGTGCCAAGTATGGTTAAAATCGGTCCATAACCTGATATAGCTGTCAGATAAACCGATCTTAGGTCTTGACTTCTTGAGCCTCTAGAGGGCGCAATTCTTATCCAATTTGAATGAATTTTTGCACGAAGTATTTTGTTGTTGACGTGTTGTGTTATGATATCCAACAACTGTGCCAAGTATGGTTCAAATCGGTTCATAACCTGATATAGCTGTCAGATAAACCGATCTTAGGTCTTGACTTCTTGAGCCCCTAGAGGGCGCAATTCTTATCCGATTTGCCTGAAATATTGTACGACGGATCCTCTCATGACCATCAACATACGTGTTTATTATGGTCTGAATCGGTCTATAGCCTATACAGCTCAAATATAATTCGTTCTCTCTATTTTACTTCTTGAGCTCCTCAAAGGCCGCAATTCTTATTCGAATTGGCTGAGAAATTTAATTGTGGTCCAAACCGGACCATATCTTGATATCGCTCTAATAGCAGAGCAAATCTTTTCTTATATCCTTTTTTGCCTCAGAAGAGATGCCGGGAAAAGAACTCGACAAATGCGATCCATGGTGGAGGGTATATAAGATTCGGCCCGGCCGAACTTGGCACACTTTTACTTGTTATTGTTATTTTTTTACTTCGCACCGAAAGTGGATAAGTGGATATCAATTCCGGTTCTACTACCAAATACCTTTCATTTGAGCCACATATTGACATGGTCCGTAATTATATCCAATTTAGGGTGGAGCGGCCCCCCAAATATTTGACCCACATTTAAATATAAGATTCGTTTTCAACTCTCAAATACCTTTCATTTGAGTCCCATATTGTTATGATTGGTCCATATATCCATTTTGCGATTTTTGGTGGTGAGACACCCCCTCAGCAATCTACCCCAAATTTAAATGCTACATTTTTGTTTTTATATTACTCTAAGAGGGTGAGTCACCTAATCCACCTCCGAGATCTGAGTTTTTGAAAATTAATGTAACGGGGAGGGACCGCCCCTACTTCAGAAATCTAAAATACCAGAACCCTATTCTACACCATTCAAGAGATCTACAAATTGCAAGAAAATCGGTTCGGCCGTTTTTCATTCTATACGGAAGATAGAAACCGACACACATGCGCAAACACCCTGTATTGCACATGTGCAGGTTTCTCAATTCGTTTTACTACTAAAACAACAACAATACATCTTGACTAAAAATCAATTTTTTCTTCTTCTTGCATGATTCCAAATACCAGCCTTTAGTTTCGATACATTATTTGTTGGATATGAGTTTGTAGCTGCGAAAATACTCACAACTACAAATGAGTGCATCTCTGTTATAATTTTAAATTTTGGTTTATAGAGCTGAGGTAACCACAACTGTGGACAACATAGCAATGAAAGGAATTGAATATGTCTGATAGTTACAGAATTCGATTGGCCTTATTCCAAAAGTTTGGTAGAGTGTGAGGCAATGAAGAACCAGAAAGCTTCAAACTTTTTTTCGACAAACGGACATAGGGACGGACATGGCTAGATCGACTTAAAATGACATGACGATCAAGAATATATATATTTATGGGGTCTCAAAGGAATATTTCGAGGAATTACAAACAGAATGACGAAATTAGTATACCCCCATCCTATGGTGGAGGGTATTAAAACTGCATATTCAATTAAATAAATGATTGAAATTTCTAAGAATTCCAATAATTTTTTTTAATTGATCCAATTAAAGAAAGGATCCTTTGAATCCTTTTCCATTGCAAAAATCTTAGAACATCTGAAAACTGTAAAATCTAATGATCTTCGCCCAAACTTGAAAATTTTTTTTAATTAAAATTTTTTGTGGCGTTTTCTTTTCTGTATAGAGGCAAATGAGTTAAATCCTACAAATATAGCCTTAAATTCCTTTTGAACTGTAAAAAAAGTTCAGGAAATGTTCCCTTTGAAATCAACAAATGGATAGATTTACTAATTTTGTAGATTCAATCCGTTTTGAGGTACACAAATAGTTCACAAGACAAACTAAAAGATATTTTACAAATTTTATTGGCAATCGTCTTCAGTTGCAGCTTATGCCACATAGACAACATATCGGCTATTAAAGGTATCCATATCGCAAAAAAAAAGAATAATTACACCTTGGGCTGCACAATGGGCTTATGTGATGCAAAATTCTGGAAATAATTGCTATCCATCACTGGTCCCAGAGATCACAATTATTAACCGACTTTGCAAGTGAAGTATACTTGCGTTCTCCACTTCCTACGGCAAATCGGTTTAAATAGGTTCATACAGAGAAATAGCCCCTGCATAGTAATAACGGGATTGTCGGTACCCACGGATCGCCTTAACACATGTTTTAATTTAAACTTAATTTAAAGTCAAACAATTTTCTTCAAAACCTAAATTGCTTATATCTCCTCAAATTCGATTGTACTGTCCTTGTAATGCTGTAATTCTTAAATTCTTTGGAATCATCAACAATTTTGATTGGCTATTTCTTAAAATGGAGCCACTGTTCACAGTCAAACACCCAGATAGGCTTTCAGTTTTCATTCCTTTGCAAAGCAAAAGAGGACAGAGAGTGAAGCTCTATGGCATTTAGTGTCGAGATTGCTTTATCAACGATTAATTAGAGTTTGATAAATACGTGCACGACGTAAGTGAATAAATCATAACTGCAAAGAAAAAGGTTTTTGGTTTGTTGTTTTTTGGGCAATTTTACCTTTGGTTGGTTCTCAGTCAGTCAGTCAGTCAGGCAAAGAAGACTCCTATTGTGTAGCAATGCCAAAAAATCCACATATATTCACTAGCTAAACCTTGGGCCTGCCATAATATACTGAGGATAATATTTGAGGAAGTCATTCGCTAAGACAGAGGAGGGGGGAAATTCGTTTTTATACTCTGCCATGACTTCACTGCTAGCCCCTCTTCACGCACATGAGACGATGGGAAGGAAATTTCAAAATTTTCACTTGTGCAAATTTAATTCGGTTTTCTAATGGCTTTGCCGTTCTTGTTGTTGTTGTTGTTATTGCTGTTTGATTTGAATTTTCCATTTCCCTTGTCGTGTGCGTAGCTGGCAGACATAAGCACACAGGCACACCGCCTCAGTGAAAATCCTTGTTGGATGAGTAAATGATGCGTTGCGTTGCGTTCAGGAAAAACTGCAAACAACTGCCTTGACATATTAGATTACGTTGCGAATGTGTTTTGGGTTATTAGGTTATGGTTTTTTCTGGTTTGCAAAAAACAAAAATTTAAATAAACCGAGAAACAGGAGCGGCGACGGCGGCGGCGTCATCTGTGGCAGCTAGCTCATCAAGTGTAAAAGTTGTGTGTACTTTTGCGGGTGTATGGTTTGGATTACATTTGCTTGCCGTAAATCGAAAAACAATTCTGGGATTTAAGAAGTTTTGTTTTTTTTGCAAGCGCCCTTCCGCAGAGATAAACAAACAGCAAAACAAGGCGCGAGTGCGTGTGTGGTGGTGATGAGAGGCGGTTGTTTTGCTCCATTGCGTGTTCCAAATGAGATTCTCGTTGAGACTGGAAATCGCAATCGCCGTGTTTCAAGTGACAGTTGATATTTATGATAAATGTCAACAATGCATGTTTTTGTTGTTGATGTTGTTTCTGGTGTTTGTTTGGCTTTGTTAGGTTGACGATTACGGCATGTAAACGTCAATTCAAGTGTTTTATACGGCAATGTGGCATTCGTACATCGATACGTTCCGTTCATATACGTTTTAGTCCTTAATGAGATGAGATGACAAGGCTATGGGTGGGGGGGAGTAGGAAGTTTGCCAATTTAATTTCTGCATCACGCCTGGTGTTTTTCATGAGGGGAGAGGAAGAGAGGGGTGTAAAGGCGAAAATAGCAATTGATTTGATTGGGAGTGCCAAATCAAAAAAAAAAAAAAATAGATCGATACCATGTCATTATAGGCTTGAGAAAAATTGTAAGAATTTTAGATACTCGGGTATTTTTTTGATGTTATGCTTAGATGGAGATTATCCCCCCTTAAATGGTTTAATTGTGTTGAGATACTTTAGTAAAATGTTTGCTGTAAAGGAAGGTAAGGAGCTCTAATGAAATTTTCGTTGCCATAAGAAATGCATTGACATATCCTAAGCGCAATTTTCGGTTTGCTTTCTGTTACAGGGAGGGAGGCAGGCTATCGTAGCACAGGGTCAATAGGGAACTGATAGGGAGGCTACATGAAAATCCGAATAGATTTGGCACATTTGGCATACCCAACGACTTACCTCAATAGGGAATTTCTCCGTAAAATATCAAGACAATATCTCAGTGTACAACACACTGCTACAACAAAATATCTTGCAAATTTCTCACATATCAATAAGTGCTGTCCGATTCAAGTTTAAGTTCTATGAAAAGGGGCCTTTCTTTTATAGTCGAGTATGAACGGCGTGCCGCAATGCGACACCTCTTTGTGAAAAGTTTATACATGGCAGCCATACCGAATAGTACAGTACCTTACAAATGTCGCCAGCATTAGGAGGGGATAACCACTGCTGAAAATTTCTTCTGATGTTCTCCCCAGGATTCGAACCCAGGCATTCAGCGTCATATGTGGACATTCAAACCTCTTCACTATGGTGGCCCCCACACTGATAAAACAACAATATCTTCATTCGTGCACAAATAAGGCGATCAAAATATAAAACTTTCGAGTATTTTAAGAAGTTATAAGCAAAGACTAGATACTCTACCCACATCTTATGGTTGTGGCCATAACAAATCTTTTCTCGATTTGTTTCTAAATATGTTATCTTTTAATACCAGTTTTATAACAACGATAATAGATATAAAATTCTTGTGAATATTAACCCTTTTATTTATTTTCAGAAGTAGTCAAGGTTTAGAAGACAACCAGACAAAAAATCAGAATGAGAGTTAAAATCAATGGCTAGAATTCTGCAAATTATGCTGAAGACTGGGTGCTAATATCAAGTCTTCCTATCTTATAAGACAATTTTTGACATGTTTATAGCTTAATTTTTAAGTAATATATAGCTTTTCTATGAATTTAAGATGTTTTTTATATAAACCATTTATCAAAATAACTAAAAATTAATTAAAAACCATTTGAAATTGTTTTACTGAGGTTGGTTTAATATATCTAAGCTCCCTTCGAGCAAAAACAATTAGCGCCTAAAAGCATGCTATAAATTTTGAGAAACTAATTTTTACACATGGGGTCACCCTGTGTTCATAGAAAAAATTTTGGAGCATACTTTTGGGGGCCAACAAGTTAAAGTTTGCTTGCTACTCAATTCTGGGCGCCTGGTATTTTAGTGAATTTGAGATTTTCATAATTTCGCCCAAAAAAAATTAGGGGTACTCACTGAAAAAACTAAAAATATTCAAAATAAGCCCGAAAATAAAATAAATCGAAAAATTAAAATAAATTGAATGGGATATTATCAAAATTATGATTTTTAACATAATCTAAGCAAAGAGGCAGGGTATTCCTAAAACAAGTGTACTCAATGCGTAGTGAGTGATTTTTAATTAATGTAATGTTACGCACTGCGAATATTCAAAGTAAACGAAAAATCGCCCGGAATCTAATTTAAATCAAAAATTAAAACAAATCGAAATAGAAAAATAATCAAAACTATGATTTTTACCAGAATATGAGCAGAAAACCAAGACATACCGCCAAAAAGTGTACCCAATGCGATTTGGAGTGATTTTAAGATTTTTTCACATTGTACCTAAACCGGCATTAGGGGTACTCACTGAATGAACGAAAACTTGTGCAGAATAGTCATTGTTCAAAAAAACTAAAACAAAATAAAGTGAAAATAAATCAGAATTATGATTTATTTCAGAATTGAACGTCCCTAATGTGTAAAAACGTTTTAAAAAGGGCCTTTTCAATTAAATAAAAACATAAAAATAAACTTTTCTATGAAATTTTATTTAAATTGTAAATGAAATAATTATTACAGACATTTATTAATTTTAGATATTTATTATTTTTAATTAATTTTAACTATATATAAATAAAGTACACAAATGCAAATTTGCCCATGAATATTCCATTAAGCAACAGGAGTAAACTTCTTACATATCAATGAGTGCTATCCGATTTTAAGCTCAATGATAAGGGGTCTCCTTCTTAAAGCCAAGCCCGAAGGGCGTGCCGCAGTGCAACACCTCTTTGGGGAAAAGTTTTTACATGGCAAAGTAGCTCACAAATGTTGACAGCATTATGAGGTTATAACCACATCAGCGTCATAGGCGGAAATGCCAACCTTTGCGCCACGGTGGCCTCCGATAAACTACATCTTCCAGCAATAATTCTAGAGCATAAGCTCGACGTGGAGTTGCGTCTTCAACCGGGTGCCGTGACCCATAGATCGGAAGGAGTTTTAGGTAGTGCTCCGCTCCTAAACAAGGAAGTGAACACGTCCAAATACGTGGGATCAAATTGGTACTCATGTGTGGGTTACCACATGTGGGGGCGTTGGTAGACGCATTGTATTCACCCTTGGGCCTTGGACCTCGCATGTTTGGGTCGTGATGGCAGGTATCTGCGTTAAACAACGACAATCGTGTCATACATTTGCCAGTTTTTTCCCCACAAAACTCTTAGAGAATTGAATTCTTTCCTGGCGTTGACTTCAGACGTCTGTGTGCAAATATCTTGAATGAGAGGAATCTAAAAATACAAGATTATAAAATATAAATTAATATTAAATGCTGTATGTTACAAAATAAATCTAAATAAAAAAGGCAAAATAAACAACAAATGTGGTTTTACATTTCCAAATGTATGTAGATATGAATATGAGTAAGTATAACAAAAATGTGCAACAACTGCAAAATGCTGTTTGATCAATTTTCACCACTCTGCCCTCTTTCTGTTCATGTTGGCTTCTCCAAATTAGCGCCATTTACTGGCTGTTTTCAATTGCATTAACTAAATCCATTTGAAAACAGCCAGAAGATGTCGCTAACTTAAATGTTATGCTACTACTCGCTTGGAGTGGCTTAATGCTTAAAACGCTGATCATCATGTGGCAGTTTTCTATAAGTGCCTATATGACTACCTATTAAATAGTCATAATTTAGTCTTTATTTAAATCAAAACAAATTGACATATTAAACGATTTTCTGTGGTAAAGAACTAATTAACCGGTCTATATATTTGGTGCGATGGCGAAAGTTCTTACTATTAAACCATGTAAAACTTTTGAACAAAAAAGTGTTGCCCCCGCAGCACGTCGTTTGGTCTTGCCTATCGATGAGCTAAAAATGGTTGCAATCTTAACGTTAGGGTTTACAACTCCTCCTATCACGCCGAACGTCATAATTTCAATCACACAGTGTCCTGTTAGGTCATTATGATTGATCGACTGTTGGGGGATGAGGTGGTCCGCTAGAAATATGAGCAGAATGAAGATATCAGTTTCGTAGTGCACAACCTTATACCTTTAATTTAACCCCATATTGTCATGATTGGTGTATACAGCCGTTTGGTGGAGGGTGTGTATATGAGGGTTGTGCACCACACTCCATCTGGCACTTGACCATATATTTGAATGAAGCACTCTACTCAAAAATATCTATCATTTGATCCCCCATTGTTTTAATGGGTCAAATAATCTATTGAAGGCGATTTTTGGAGGTGATATTCGTAATCAAATCCCAAATACCTTTCATTTGAGTCTTATATAGCTATGATCTAGTAAAATTCCCATTTGGGGGGCCTTTTGAGGGGTGGGGCGACCCGCAAATTCTTAGATATCATTTTTTATGTCATATTCGTAATTTTCTCTCAAATTCCTTTCATTTGAGTTCCATATTGATATGTACGTCCAATATGTTTGTTTGGGGAATTTTTGGGGTTTTGGAGTGGCCCCTGGGTTCCTTGGACCCTAACTTATAATGCCATATTCGTATTCTACTCTCCGATACCTTTCATTCGACACCCATATTGTCCTGATCGGTCAACCTTGATTTTTGGGGTAAAGGAGGTGGGCCCTCCCCCTTCCAGTATCAACAAATTATATGGCCTATTCCTCCTTCTTGATCATATTCGTAATCTACTCCCGAATACCTTTCATTCGAGTCCCATATTGTCATTATAGTCCAATATGCCTATTTGAAGGGGTTTTGGGGTCGGGGCAGCCCGCTAGGTACTTGGAACCAAATTTTGATATCGAATACCTTTCATTTAAGTCCCATATTGCTCCGATCGGTTCACTTAAATTTATGGATGATACTTTTAGGGTAAGGGGAGGGTCCGCCCCCCTTGAGATATCAAAAAATGATATAGCCTGTTGCTGCTTCCGGACCACTCCCCACAATCTGTGAATATTTGAAAGAAATCAGTTCAGCCAATACAAACATACAAACAAACACAGTTTCATTTTTGTATATATAGATAGCAGCTATATCTACAATACATCTGATGCGACTTTTTTCAAACCAATAGTCAGTTAATGACTTGTGCAAAATTTTACGACAGTCGGACAATAAATGCGACCTTTATCTTGATTACAGAATACATGGGCAGACAGACAGACGGACATAACTAAATCGAATCAGAAAGTGATTCTGAGTCGATTGGTATACTTATCAATGGGTCTAGCTCTTCTCCTTGTTAGCGTTGCAAACAAATGCACAAACTTATAATACCCTGTACCACAGTGGTGGTGTAGAGTATAAAATAAATTTTCGCTGCCACGCCAACTCGAATGCATGGCACGAGGTTTAAAAAATTGCCTATATATCTCTTGCCGGTGTATAGGGCAAGAGTAGACTTTTTCGCTACTAAGTGTTGGTTCAATTTTCTGTTCCTGTCCGGAAAATTGATTTAAATTTTATTAAACAAAACAATTTCTCCAATTTAAAAATGCAAAATTCGTATGCCCGCTTTACTTATTATAGTGATAGACTTTTGGCTTACTTCATTTTTCCATATTTTGATCTTCCTTAGAGTGGCAAAAAATTCAGTTTCTACAAATACTTTCTGGGAAAATGTTTATTTAACAAGTAGTTGACCCAAAAGGACAAAACCACAATAAAATACCAAGACAGAATGGAAATAATGATAACAGGGGAGAATTGGTTTGAGCATACAAGTTCTACATAAAGTGATGATAGAGGTGGGGTCCATTGACGAGGGAAGTTAAAATGGATATGGATTAAGTACTGTGTCTGAAGTTGACCTAACGCAGAAAGAATACCAAAAACTTGAGCTGTGTCCTAGCTTGATTATGGTAAGAGGCAAGGCAACCCACTTAGATTACCTTGGTCTATACTGGATGAATGTAAATATTTAGTTAAATACAATTTTTCTTGTGACGATCTCATTTTGACTCGTCAAAAATCAGCACACAAATATCAAAATAAATTATTTTGATTTTCTGAAAGCCGGTTTTGGTGTCGGGTGGTTTCATATTTCTTATAATTAGTGAAAATAAGTAATGAAAGACAAAAGTCGGGCGGACTATACAATACGCTACACCACCGAGTCTACTTAAAAAATTGAAGCAATCAGGAGAACATATAAAATGGACGGTATATATTTCTAAGTATGGTCAGATTTTAAAGGTATTCGGACAACAAATGCCGCCTGAATCGTGATCATAAGAATACATGGTCAGGTGGACGAACATAGCTAAATCGTATCAGGACGTAATATTAAACCGATCGCTATGCCTAAGAATGTGTCTGGTTTTTCTCCTTCTTAGCGTGGCAAACATTTTTCCAATTCAGCCATTTATGATTCTAGGGGTCTAATACTAATCGGGATATCGCTTTTTATGCTACAATACTTACCATGGCTGTTAGAAGTGATAACAGAACATCTTGTGCAAATTTTCAACCAAATCGGATAAAAATTGCAATTCGCAGGGGAAGAAGTAAGTTCGGGAGATCGGTTTATATGGGAGCTATATGAGGTTATACACCGATTTGGAAAATATATTCACTACGGAAGATGAAAGTTATAGCGAAATTCATCACCAAATTTTAGCCAAATCGGACAAAAATTCAGATTTCTAGGGGCTCTAGACCCAGAGAAATTAGTCTGCTGATATCAGCAAACATTGTCTGCTGACACTAAATGAAAAATTTTAATACCTTACTAACTTTTTAATAAATCCATACAACATTATAGAACCTCTAAATAACAATTGATACATTTGCTATGTATAAATAAAAGAAAATTCAATTTTTGGGGTAATTTTTTTGTTTAAAAACATAAATATTATAGTAGTCGTTATTTTGCCTGCACATTTGACCATGTATATTCCACTAAGTCTCGAAAGAGAAACAAACAAAAATTTTAAAATTTAATGATCTCGCTCTAACAGGCAAAAAACTTGAAAAATTAAAAATTCGGCAGAGCCCGGTCAGGATTCGAACCTGGGACCACGGAGCGACGGCGAGAGCCATTGCCATTGTCTTAGCGTTCGAATCCATCAATACAACTTCCAACAGATGCACAGAATCATGTGTGGTACGGAAGTAAGTGTAATTTACTGCCGGGCTTTCGCGTCTGCCATTACACAAAAATAAATGCATTGGAAAAAGCTGTACCTTTTTCCAATGCATTTATAAGCAGGGTTGTCGAGCTTGGTTAATGTGGTAATTGTATCATAGAGGCGTTTTCGCAATTAACCCTAACCCGCATTACACCTAATACGGTTGAAAAGTCTTCTAACTAAAGACGAAACGCGTCCCATAGTGGTTGGTGTGTGTAACTACCTTTGGCTCTCCTTTTCCATTTGCATCTGCGATCATTCAGCTCGTCTCGAAAGAGAAACAAACAAAAATTGTAAAATTTAATGATGTCGCCCTAACAGGCAAGAAAACTTGAAAAATGTTATTACTAACAATTTTCTCTGAGCGTAGAATTCAAATAGGACGACCATTTTATATGGGAGCTATATCTAAATCTGAACCGACTTTGCTAGTTGTACCTGCATTCAGACCTCTAGCTCCATCTGTTAATAAAGTACTAAATGATACCAATTTTGGTACCCAAATGTATGAACTTTCAATAAATAATTTCGTGATCCATCATTTATTTCTTAGTTGTACCTACATGCCATATTACGGATATCATCTGAACAGAAAGTACAAAACGTTGCCAATTTTGCCACCAAAAGGTACGAATTCATTTAGTCGATCTATTTAAAGTTCCATCATTTATTTCTTAGTTGTACCTACATGTCAAATTTCGGACATCCTTTAGTCGCCCATCGTATATTTCTAAGTTTTATCTACGTGCCAAATTTCCGACTTCAAGCCCAATCTACACAGAAAGTACCCAAAGGTACTAATATTGGTATCTTAATGTACGAATTGTAAAAAGATCATAGCCACCTATCATATTTTTTCTAGTTGTACCGGAATGCCAAATTCCAGACCACTATCTCCATCTATAAAGAAAGCACTAAATGGTACTAATCATTAAGTCACCCACATATATTTGCTAGTTGTACCTACATGCCCAATTTAAGACATCTAGCTCTATATGTAATGAAAGTACTAAATGGTACTAATTGGGGTACTAAATGTACGTTTCCTCCCGTTACTAGTACTATTTTACCATTTTTTCTTTTTACACTCATCCTTTTGCACCAGATGTCTTTTAAGTCGAATTTCAAAATTCTACTTCTATCCATCTGTACTGTACAAAGTTCGCCCATTTCGTACCTTTTGGGTACTTTTTTTAGTACCTAAATGTACAAATTTCTAAAAGGTCTTATAGTCACCCAATCATGGTTGCCAAAGTGTAAGTACGAATGCGCATGCAACATTGTGGATCAGCGAAACGGTCGGTAGGACGGCGAAAATCCTATAGGCGGATCCAGATCGTGAGAAGACGACGGTATTACTGAAAGGAAGTAAGAAGGAAGTCATAGATATTGGTATCATAACGGCACACAAGGACTAGGAGCTCACCAATGTATGTTGGAGCATTTCCTTTGTCATTGCCCGGCTTTCGCGTCTAACAGATACCGGCACTTAGGTGGAGACGCAATACCAGACATGAAATAACTTAGGAGAGTGGTATTGAAAACAATTAAGGATTTTGAAAGTAGCACGGGATTCCTAACTTAAAATTTTCTTTTAAGAGATAACTTTATAGTTTTTAGAGCGCACAATAAGCCTATTAATGGCATAGGTGTTTGTCCATAGTGGCATGGGGCGGATTAATATCTGCACCCTCTTTTCAACCTAACCTAACCTGACCTAAATGTACAAATTTCCAAAAAGTCTTTTGGTCACCCAATTATGGTTGCCAAAGTGTACCTAATTCCAAAATTCAGAGCTCTAGTTCAATTCACAAAGAAAATACCAAATAGTACCAATTGCGGTACTAAACGTACTATTTCTCTCACTTCCGATACGATTTTCCAAAAATTTACACTGTACCTTATTTTAGCGAGACGCTCTTTAATTTGAGTCCAAGAACATTATTCTAGCCCTTTCCGCTGGCGCTGGGCAAATATGTACCATTTCGTACTTTTTAGTACATAAACGTACGAATATCCAGCCTTATCCCGTGGACTATGATCAGTCAGTCACGCTACTCTTTTATATGTGCAAATGCAAATTTGCACTTGAACTGTCAATTGAGGAACAGGGGCAAACTTCTCACATATCACTGAGTGCTCTCCGATTGAAGTTTTTCTAAGCTCAATGATAAGAGGCTTCGTTTTTATGGCTGCCATACCAAATACATACATACAGTACCTCCCAAATGTCGTCAGCATTAGGAGAGGATAACCACCGGAGGGGATATATTTTTTTAAATTTTGTAAAAAATCTTAATTTCAGTAAAAATCGTTAATGGCGATTGATGGTCAGCTATAATGGGTTCGTATCAATGTCAAAACCTATTATATGATTTTACAAACTTAAAGTGAACATTTTATTGTATTGATTTGAAAAATAAACTGAAGGTTTTGCAATAAAATACTAGGTAACCAAAATTGAAGTCAACGCTGTATAGAAAATTTCCAAATCCACTCTCGTGCTAGTGAACAAGTTAGTGAGCCATTCACACAAGTGGTGGTCAACTTCAGATAAAAGGTCATCTCAGAAGTATCTCAGTTTATTTCTTTGTGGTCAACAGAGTTTCAGGACCCAAATTACAAGGACAGGATTTACAATGCTCTTTTATAGTTCAAAGAAATGGGTAGAGGGCTAGGCATTTCAACCATGAGGTGATGGAAATAATCTTTTAATACAAAAAATGTTAGTCCTGGAAGGATATGAGATTGGTTTTCATAAAAATGGATTTAATTAAATTTATTTGCATCTTAGCAAATATCATGAGAAAGCATTCGAAAGAAAATAAAATTTCTTTTATTCCTCAACAGCCATTGTTCAAAGACAACATTCTTAGAGACAAGGGATACACACACGCTGCAAATGAATTATGCAGCAACGACTACTGAACACCCTTTTCGGTTTGTAATAACTACACATATTTCTGCTGCCCTTATGACTCTGTATTAGGCTAACAAAAAATCCATCTCAGCTTATTTTTTGCTAATTTTGCTACAATGTGATAATGGGTATGACGTATGATGTGTAGCGTTTGTTTGTCTTAACCCTCATCATGTTTGAGAAAGCCTTCCAAATTTAATTTTGGCCAAAATTAAATGAAAAAAAAAAACATTAAAATCACTTCGTTTGCTTGAGTGCATCATTTGGAGAGGTGGCCTGTAATTTTTGGTTTTGTTTCTTTCCATTTCTCTTAAAAGAAAAAAATTGCCAAAAATAAGAACTGATTTTTTTTTCTTTTTTTATTTCATCAAATAATATATTTGTTAACTGCCGAGACACCCTCAACCTCTGGCAATGCCTCTTCAGAGCTAAAGGAAGCATTGTATGCTCATCGTCAAACGTTCTTCAGTATTTTCGGCATTAGCAAAAGTGAAAATTAGCCTACCTTTAGGGTAAAAACCTTGCTTGAGAGAAAAAAAAAATAAAAAGCACGCTGTGGGTGTGTGACCGTGTGTGTCCCGAAGTCATGTGTATTTGATTTACGGCTGTCTTCATTCCCTCCCTTTTGACATTCTCTCTCTCTCCACCTCTTCTGCTGTTATGCCTTTTTTGGGTGAGCATAATTCTTCCAAAAATCCAAAGGATATTTGTTATTTTCCCGCCCGTTGTACATGATGATGGTGTTTGCATTCTGGTAGGATGTCTGAAAAAATCTCAAAAATGTTGTGCAGACATTTGCCTACTGAAAAAATAAAACATTCAAATCTTCATATCCTTAAAAATATTAAAAGTCTCACAAGCAATTGGCAACAGCAGCGCCAAAACACATAGGACCAAAGCCATCGGAAGGATAGTAGGATGAGGCGGGTAGCATCTTTCACATCCTTCTTTAGGCTCTGCCCTGGTAGTTGTTGTTGCAACTTTCAGTTGTTGTTGTTATAATTTTCGTTTTTACTTGTTGTTTTGCTGATTTTCTTCCTTGTGTCTGCTAAGGCGATTTAGCAAATTAAAAGGTTTTTAATGCTTGCAAGTGCTTCTCCAACCACCTCAGGTCTGCTCCACCACCTCCTCCTTATAGTGGCCATAAGGAGCCCTTATCAGGACTTGTAGTCATATTCATAACTTACTGGAATTCCTTGCAACTGATCCCTTGCAACAATATTTCATAGCTGCCCTTTGCCGTCTTCTGCTGCCGCGGCAGCAGTAAGCATTGGGCCCCCAAGTCGTCGAAGTAGTGTCGTCTGCATACAGGACAAGGTAGGTGTGCTCATGTAAAGAGGCTCCTCGTCCTGGCAATATTCGCCGAATTTATTATGAATGCCTAGATGGTTGAGGCGATGGGTTGGGATGTGAGGCAAATACTTTTGCATCAGAATATTTTTAATTGTGTGTTTCGGTGGGTGTGTGTGTGTGTGTGAGTGTGTTTGTCCGGGAAATTTATGCTTACTTTACCAAAAATATTCATTTTCTCAAGTATTCACTTCGTTTTCGGTAGAAGTTTTGCCTAGAGCCTGAGTTGGGTAGAGCAATTGAAAGTTGCCTCAAGTGTTTATGGATTTGGCAGCAGGATGCATTAAAAGGATTTAACTAGCAAGCAAAACATTCGGAGAGCAGTAAAACGCAAGGCTTTCCACAAGAAGGCCTTAACCACAGAGGTGATCCCACAAAATCTGAAAAGCTGTTTTAAATAAAATTTATACCAAACCTTGCACCATAGCAAAGTGGGGGGAATAACTCTATTATACTGTTTGTAGCCTCATGAAATGTTGTTCAAGGACCCTTTAAAGTAAATTTTTTCTCACCTTTACTTTTTGGTGCGATCCAACCATGTCCTTCCGTCTATCCATCCATCTGTCAGTTAAAAGACCGCTAACTTTCGAACGTGTATAGCTCTCCACTCAAAATATTGCATAAATATTTAAAGCAGCAAAAAACCTCCTAAACTGGTCAATAGTGGGTATCAATGAAGACAATGTGACCAATATGATTATAACATATGAATTGCGACCTAGTACGATATCTGGGGACCACCCACTTCAAAGTCTCCCAGACGGACAAGATTAACAGAAAACTGGATTGCAAAAACTCATTAAAGGGTGAAGCAAAGTACCCTGGGCCAGCTGTTCTTGTCTTCTTGTGTCCCTGGAGGTTCAATCTGAATTCGAATATCCAGGTAGCATCCAAATGAGTAAGTAAAGTGCTTTAGTTACCATATAAACCCAATGTGATATCGTAAACACCTGCAAAGAGCAATTGTTATCGGATTAGACTGAAATTTTGCACATGAGGTTCTTTAAAGCGATAGTCAGAATTGATTTCACGAATACCAAGACGGCGCAATTCACGTATGAGAGAAAGAAATTATACTAAGAACTTATTGAAAGCGACCTCTTGTGGAGGGTCTATAAGGTAAAGTCTTTCAATCCATTTCCTTTGCTGTTGTTGTAACCGCATTTGCATGGGGAGGTGGCTAACCTCGCCCATAGGACCGATCGCCGCGGGAACATAATAGCCATTGGTTATTAAAAGGCGCCAATAACTCACCTTACCACAGCGAGTATCATAGGCACTCAGTATTTAAACAAGAGCCGGCCTCTCCATGAGATTTTCCCCTCGATACCACTGACTGTCCGCGACTGCAGTTATAGCTACTCCGTATAGGGAGCATCCCACCATCCGCAACCAGTGTACGCTTCCAGCTGAGCTTCTCGTAATGACGGTGAACACAACACAATTCGGAACTGGGAGTCCCATCCTGTGAGGTGCCGATAGTCCTCGTGCCGAGAGCCATTTCTTTGTCTCTGTTGGTAAAGGGTGATTTTTTAAGAGCTAAAGAAAGATCAGAAATTCAGACAAATTCATGAAATCTTTATTTGAATCGATAATACGGTCCATGTTACTTAATGTTTGAAGATTATTTTATGCAAATATTGACCGTGACGCGCCTCAAATATTCCATCCGCTTAGTTCAAGTTTGGCATACTCTTTCCCACATTTCGGAAGGTATCTCACGAAAAAATGCTTCAATGTTGTCTGCCAATGCGTCAATTGAAGCAGACTTGTCTTTATAGACATGAGCTTAAACATAGCCACACAAAAAAGTGTATAAGGCGGTAAATCGTACGATGTAGGCGGCCAATTGACCGGTCCCGAACGTGAAGTAAAATGTCCACAGAACTCGTCTCTCAATAAGTCCATTGTTACGCGTGCTATGTGGCATGTGGCACCTTCTTGTTGCAACCACATGTCATTCAAGCCAAGCTCTTGCATTTTGGGTAAAAATAAACTTGGATATCATCCCACGTAAGCGCTCACTGTTCACATTTACGTTACGTTACATTTAAGTTGCGGATAGTTGAATGCACCTCCATGCGGAGTAGCTGCAACTGCAGTCGCGGATAGTCACCGTCAGTGAGAGGTCGGGTAGCACCGGCTCTTGCACAATACATTTTTAAGTCGAGAGGCGCGGATTAGGATTTTATTTTAGATACATGGATTTTTCGGAGAAGTTTCTTAGAATTTTTTGTTGTTTACGTTTTCGCTATACGTTAAAAAAAAAATTGGCCCGCCCTAATGAACATGCACGGTCTCCTCCCTTTACCAATGAGTGATCGTAAATTCAAAAGCAAAATTTGGTTGTTGATTGTTTTAAAAAAATACCGCAAAATACATTCAGAGGCCCTTTACAGGACATTTTGAAATTAGTTTCCGCCTCTATGATCCTTATCCAGTGCAAATATATGTTTTTGGATACATTTTTTTGTTGTTGCTGCTGATTTCAGTGAAATCAATAATTTGTCATTTCATTGTTCATTTAAATATTTGCATAAAGATTTGCGATTTAAATTTAAGCAAAACTTTTTTTTAAATATGTACGAGTATTTTTAGAATTTTTGTTAATTTTCCCTAATGACTTGCAGAATCTCTGTTGCATAGATATGGCTTACCAACAACAACAGCCTGACCCTAGTAGTATGGCAGCAGCAATGGCATGAATGTTACCCATAATGGAATTACAACTGAAAAAAAGCAGAAAAACCAAATTAAGCATCAGAGAGTCTTGAGTTGCTCCCTCTTGGGCCACCTCCCTCACTTACGGCCTGTCTGCACGAGAAAAAGTAATTAAATCTGATTTCCACAGACAACGCGAAACAAAATTTTGGAAATTCTTGTGTTTTGGTCGTTTGTTCGCAATCAGTTTGCAATGTCATGCAATGACTTGGCACAAAAAACCCCCTCACCCATTGAACCGTACCCAAGTGACTAAATGATGTAGACGAGGAGTTGGGAGGCTGGAAGCCATGAGCGACACAACAATCATTGGTCGTAGTGGATAAATTAAAATTGGGAAATTAAGAAAGACAGCGAAAAAAAGGCAGCATTAAGGCAGCAACACTGAATATCCCATGCTCAATTCAATTATATTGACAGTTATCAAGAGGCTCAGACTAGTTGGGGTAGATGAATTAACAACTCCCACCCTCCAATACACGCACACACACATACACAATTTAAGCTTAAGTCGAACCATTTCTACTCGAAATGAGTCAAGACACGCACGCACTCTGTTCCAATGATTTGCAATTATGGCTCACAGACATCGAATTGGGCAAAGGACTCTTCGTTCCTTGCAATATTGAGAATACTCTCAGGATTTAATAAAACGATTGAACTGATTTTAATATCAGGCTTTCAAGCTCAGCAGCAGCAGCAATAAATAGAGAAACAAACGATGAATTACTTGACGACAAAGAGAAGAAGAACCAGAAGAAGAAATATTGCAACATTTCCATCTCAACTCAGCCGCTAAGACATTTCTTGACATTTTTCAATGCCTCCCATTCAGAGATAGGAAAAAACGAAGAAGTTTTCCTCCAAATGATATTAAAAAAGTTTCAACGGAATAGTTTCAAACAGATTTGGTTGCCATGTCTACGGTTGTAGCGATGTTCCGTTTTGCTTTAAGGATTATGCACCCCCCCACCCCTAGTACATAGCATGGGAAATGCATTTGATGTACTTGAGAATGATGCAGCAGTAAAAAGTCTTCGAAGAAAAAAGGGAATTTAAAACAAATCAAATATTTCCAATAAGACTGTGTCTCCTTAGAGATTAATCAATGATTTTTTCTTATGCTGTACTGAACAAGGAGAAATTACCTATAGACGTAAGGAATGAGGAAGGATGCTTTTTATATTGCATTTTACTCTTAGTTTAAGGAAAAAATAGCTTTGAAGTATTTGTTGTTATTATTTAGCGCCCCCTATAGGTGGGCTTATATAGTAGAGACAGTTTGTTACAGCCCCATTTAGAGAATTTGTAGTCCTTTGAGATACCACAATAGCGGCAGAACTAAGCAATACACCCATAAGGCTGGCACCAAGTTCGCTTTTCATGAACATTTTTCTTTTAAATACCTTTCATTTCATACCCATATTGCTCAAAGCGGTGAAAGAGTCCTGTTGGGGGGTTTTTTTGGGGGGTGGGGGACCCCCCGAATACTTTGGGTGAAATTTGTATACCAAATACGTACTCTACTTTTGAATACCTTCCATTTGACATCCATGTTGTCCCAAACATGTCCGTCCAGGTGGGTTTTGGTTTGATACCCCAATTTCGTGTTTTTGGGGTATCATACGGTGGCATACAAAATTTCGCTTAAATCGGTGCACGCATCTCCAAGATCTGGCGCTTTTGATCGGAACGGGGGCGGACCCTTCCCCTTACCCCAAGAATACCATCCAAAATCGAAAGTACACCAATTAGAATAATATGGATATTACATGAAAGGTATTGGAGAGTAGAATACGAATGTGGTATTAAAAACTGGTTCCGAATATCCGCGATCCGGCCAACCCCAAAACAACCTCCAAACCGGAGATATTGACCGACCGTAGCAATATGGCGCTAGGAGGAGGTTCTGTTTCTCTCCCGCAAATAGGCAAATTGACCGATCGTGGCAACGTGGTAATCAAGCGAGATGTATTTATTCACTAAAGTACGAAAGTTCAAGTTTGTGCTATATGGTTAAAAGGGAAGGGGCAACAAATTAACACAGAATCAGAGCTGTTGGAGAATGAGATACTTTACATAAGTGATATTTTTCAGCGTTTTGAAAGCGAAAGCGTAGTGAAACGGGTTAAATTGAAATTTTAGGTGAACGATAAGAAGCCTCCTTTTTATAGTCGAGTCCAAGTGGCATTCCGATATAACCTAAGTTTGCAGAATTTTCTATCGAGATGCGTGGCGGATTGTTTGGAGTTCTTGGATGGCACGATGTGACACTGACATGGGTTCCTGGGCATGAGGGGATTCCAGAAAATGAGAGGGCGGACGAGTGTGCCAGGAGGGGTTCGTCTGCGCCGGGCGGACCAGTCATTGCTTTTGCCTACGTGCCATTTGTCGAGCTACTGAACACAGTAGAGGGGATGGCCAGAGCGGCTCAGTGGCGAGATGGGACTTGGTGGATGGTTGCCGGACTGAGGACGAGGGAGGAGATGGGAGAGGAGGTTGAGGGAGTTGCTGGCGTTTGAAAAGAAGTCGATGAGTACCTTGACAGGAGTCATAACCGGACACTGTACCATAGGCCGCATGGCGGCGCGCATGGGGATACCGCATAATGACTTCTGTTGGAGTTGCCTCGATGGGGATGAGGAGGAGACTATTGAGCACTTTCTGTGTTCTTGTCCTGGTTTGCAGAGACGTAGGCTCTCCTTTCTGGGGAGCCGTTTCTTCTGTGATCTGGGTGAACTTGCAAACGTACCTTTTGTATGTCTCCTGAGGTTTGTTGAAGGAAGAGGATGGTTCCGTTGGGGCTGCCACAAGCTTCGGCGTAGGTAAATCCCAGCTTGCGTGGGAACGAACGCTTCTTCAAATTTATTAAATTAAAAATTGTGATAAAATATTCAAGAAATTCTTACTACTAAGGCAACATTCAGACAAAAATTTGACAAAATCCCTTGACTTCATAATCCGATTTGGTCTCTTTAACTCCCCGAAGCTTAAATGCTTATCCGATTTGAATGCAATTTCTTTATTTTTGAAGAAATCACAATAATTGCATTTAAGATTTGTTAAACATTAAATTTAAATATAAGTTCAGTTAGTTAAAAACAAATCCTAAGTTAATGAAGTGTTTGGGGTTTTTTTTACCAATCTCTTGCAAAAATATCTGCTCACACTTGAAAAGTGCTTTGAGTTTTCCATGAAAAATGTAAAATAAACCCAACGCTAAGGCAACCAAAAACAACAAAAATAAAAAAGAAAGTAGAAAAGCACATTACATTCATCATTAAAAACAAAAAGTGGGAAAATGAAATAAACCGCGAAAACGCAAAATTAAAATAAATGTATACGCATGGTAGCGTTGCCTGCATAATGCGGCCTGCAAACGTCAGTCATTTAGTCAAACATCGTTTAAAATTAACACTTCAGCACACATAAATTATGAAGGCATTGCGTGAAAATAACGTGCGAAAAAAATAGACTTTTATGCACCTCCTCCCCCCCCAGGCTAGCTATGGTCGCCCAGGGAAAACTGGTTCGTATTACCCAAATGGTGTGTGTGCGATTCAAAGAGGAAGAGATGGATGCAGCTCAAGGATACGCAAACCGCAATGCACAAGGCAGGGAGAAAAAAAATCGCAAGAGCTGGCAACACCATCTTGCCCCTGCCCTCAGGATAAAAGGCTGAGAAAAGTAAAGGAAACAGGGGCAAAAATGGAAATAAATAAAATAAACAAAGGAAATCAGACGTACATCGAGACAAGTGCAAATACATGTTTCGCCAGCATCGCCCAAATTATAGCACAGCCATTAAGTGCACACACATATGAGCGATGTTAGGTAATTGTATGGCATGAGGTGGGGTGCAGGGTTTTCACACAAAAACCCCCAAATCCATCGCAGGTTGTTGTGCCGCTAAAAGAAATGCATTCGTTGCCAAAATTTGAATGAATTATGAGTTGCTGGTAAAAACAGACCATTTTTGCCTCAACGACTACTGTTCTCCGACTGATTGTGTTGCCACAAGAAACGCGTGTTTTTAATGAATTATTTAATAACGCTTTGCATTTCAACAATAGAACAAAAAGTAAAATTAAGAAAAACACAAAGAAAACAAAAAAATGAATACATTAAAGTCGTTAAAAAGGTTTAAAATTTAGCATAAAGATGACGCAAAAAAATTTAAATTTAAAAAGAATTGAATCTTTATGAACATGATTTTACTAAATTGGCATCTAGAAGCACATATGCAGAAATAGAGAACTACAAACCTTGAAATGAATTTTCTTTCAACCGATGAAGTACTCTGAAGTTCAGTGATCAGTAATAACTTGTGGCTAATATCATAATGCGAGGACATGACCTGACATTTGTTTTAATAACTTCACTCAACAGGTGGTGGCAATATCGACAACACCACCATGTAGTAAGTGTTCCTAAGAACATTGTTGGACTCTTTTCACTATCCCCACACACACACTTGTCTATATGAATGCCTTATTGTGTCGTTCCATTCTTACATGGCCTTATGGTGCACCAGTTAATCATGTTAACAACGACTCCGAATGAGTGGGCACTTGAACTTGGCCATTTGTACATGAAGAGGAGTTTTGGTTTTTCTTTGCCAAGCAACCTGATGATCATCTCTGAAAGTAAATGACCGAACATGTTCTTGAGATCAAAGACAAATGTTGAACATTGAAATTGGAAATGAATGCAAACTGCTTAGATGGCGGCTACATCAAATGCCGTAGAGATTAATAGAATTTCTATTGGGGTTTTGATTTTTTTTTTTTTTGAGTTAGTAGTGAATTTCCATACTAAGAGATAAAAAGAATACTGCAAATGCAAATTTTGCCCATGAAGATTCCACTAAGGAGCAGGGACATACTTCTCACATATCAATGAGTGTTGTCCGATTCAAGTTTAAGCTCAATAATAGGGGGCTTCCTTTTTATAGCCGAGTCCGAACGGTGTGCCGTCACCTCCTTGGAGAGAAGTTTTTACAAGGCATAGTACCTCACATATATTGCCAACATAAGGAGGAGAAAACCACCGCTGAAAATTTTTCCTTATGGTCTCGCCAGGATTCGAACTCAGGCGTTTAGCGTCACAGGCGGGCATGCTAACCTCTGCACTACGGTGGCCTTCAAAAAAAATACTGTCTATATCAGAAAGACACGACTGTGTTGCGGGAAACGAAAATCGGACGAAGGGCTCCTCCACTGCAAGTGCACCGCATGCGTGACACTTGTCAATCTTTTGGACATAGTAGAGAAAGTGACGAACATAGTAGAGAAAGTGACGATGGCGGTTAGGAATCTGCTTTTTGCCTTTTCCACCACGGTTGAATGTTAGTCGTGAATTTGCAACTTTTTGTTGTGAAAATCAATTTGTTCACCTTAAAACCTTTAGGTACTTTTTCTGTGGTGAAGGATTGCTCTATTACGCGAAAATTTAAAAATTCTTTTAATACAAAAATGGTTTGTTTACAGCAAATATGCATTGTTGCACGAAAAGATGAACAGTTAACTTTGAAACCATATGTGATGTGTGATATCCAAAAAAAAATTGGATTTTACCCCAGGGTAGCGTTCACCACTCACAGTTATGTTTCGATTCACATCATCTTTGAAGAAGTACGGTCCAATAATGCCACCAGCCCATAAACCGCACCAAACGGTGACTTTTTCTGGATCCATTAGTAGCTCTTGCAATGCTTCTTGCTGATCTTCGCTCACAAAACCGACAATTCTGCTTATTTACGTGGGGTCAAGTCATAGGTGGGCCGCCCCAACCCAAAAACCACCCCCAAACGGACTTGTAGGCCGATCAGGACAATATGGGATTCAAACGAAAGATTCTTGAAAGTAGAAAACGAAAATATAACATTTTGGAATTCCCAAACGTGTCTCGAGTCGTTCGACCGATTTTAAGCTCCAGGACTGGATAATAAGCTGCTGTATCAAACATTGTGCCATGCACACTGGCACCCTGGTAAAGGGGAATATGCTCTGCTTGTTTATACATTTGTACCGGTAGAAAGGTAATGCATATGGCAAGTTGTCTATTGGCAAACACAGGGGTTTTAAAGCCTTACGGCTGTATGTTGAAGTCGTTCAACCTTTATGCGAATGCAAATTTCCATTAAGGAAGCGATTCAAGCATAAACGCAATTATAAGGACCTCTTTTTTTAAACCGAGTCCAAACAGCGCGCCGCAGTGTAGAAAGTATTTTTCTGTTGTTCTCGTCAGAATTCGAACGAAGGCGTTCAGCGTTATATGCGGACATGCTAACCCCAGAGCTACGGTGGCCTCCTCGACCTATATGCTATCGTGGTGAAAATAGGATACTTATTTTTTTTAGCACAAAGGGGGAAAGACCCTCCCCCTTACCTTAAATTTCAAAAACTCCACATTCAAACGAAATTTTCTTTGCACTCTTACAGTAACATAAAACAAAAATTTGGTATCCAAATTTGGGGTGGGGTTCCTAGGAGGATCGACCGCACCCTAAAAGCCCGCCAAATGATATAGAGACAAATAATGGCAATATGGGTGGGACGCAAATGAAAGCTATTTGACTTTAGAAAATGAAACTGATATCTGATTTCAGGGCCAAATGTATGAGGGGAAGTCCCACCCCATAATTGGACGTATTTACAGACCATGGCAATGAGGGCTTCCAGTGAAAGGTATTTGAGAGTTGAACACGAATTGTCTGTCTACTTTAAAGGCCCAGTGCATGAGAGGCCACCCACCCTATAATACCCCCAAATCTGACCATATTCACCGGCATCGACAGTAAGGGACTTAAAAGAAAAGTACTTGATAGTAGCACGAAATTTATATCAACATTTGGGGTAGAATGACTGAGGGGCCGTCCCACCCCTTAAACATCCCCAAACAGGTCTCATTTACCGACACAGCGAAACAGGCCTGGTGTAGGTAGCCTCCTATACAGAACGAATCTTGAAATTTTTATCGGTAAAATTTTTATTTACCAAATAATAATTTCAAAAACTTCATGTAGACTACCTAAACTAAATTTGACAAATTTTCCACAAAAAACTAAATTTGCTAAAAATGTTTTACGTAAATCCTACTTTGAACCTATTTGTGAATGTTATGACATTAGAGCTCAATTCAATCAAAACATGCCTTTGTTCTAAGAAAGAAGTCAATAAAAGCTTCCCAAATGTGATAAGCTCCTTTGATTAACAAACAAAACGATACATTAGAAGATTCCTCAAAGACAATTAGAAAGAGTTTCAACGCCGGCGAATATTTTCGGATCAATAAAGTCGTGAGTTTAGTGCACGTTTTGTATTTTGTGTGGGTATCAAAGACTTTTTTTGATATTTGGCTGTTCGGCAAACTCAACCGTAACGCATGCGCTGTCTAGACCAAGATTTGGATGTCATTAAATCAATACTCATAGTGTGTGTAGCTGGCAATTCAGGCAAAAAAGATACCAAAACATTTAACTGTTTCCGTGTCAGCAAGTTATACGAAGATGATGAAATTTATCCAAGCAAAAAGTACCACAACTATCTGGTATTGGGGGTGGAGGTGGTGGGGGAAAATAAGGCTTGGGTGGCTGGCTGGCTAGCTACCCATTCGCCAGTCCCTGGCCATAGCCTCCAATAAATTAGAAACAGTAAGTCATTTAATCTAAATTAAGTCCGAGAGCGAATTTGCAGGGCTCTTTCTCCGCCGCTTTTGAGCTTACAAAGCAGACGTGGAGGCTAAAGCATTCTGACCACCATTTGGCCATTATAATAATCATCATCATGTGTCATAAACATGATACAAGGCGCCGGTTAACACTGATTGTTTTCCCTTTGTCCTGCTCACGGCCAGCGCAGCAGCGTTGCAGTTAGCCGGTGGTGAATCTTTCATGGTTTATGTCGGAGTTTAGTGTAATCACAAATAGCCACAGGTGGTATGTAGGCAGGAAGAAAAACTCCTCAGACGATGACGATGAAAAGCTGCAAAGCAAAGACAGCGAATTATGGAATCTTATATGGCGGCGGCTGCCAGCCAAGAATCGTTGCTTTGCAGCAGCAAATAGACTCCTTCTCCTTGTTATTGGGACTAGTAATTGATTTCGTTTTATTTGAGGCACCGCACAGGCCCCCAAAAAAACTCAAAAACAAACCAAAGCCAAGAACAAAACCTCTGCTGTTTCGACCACATAACGTTTTCATGGGAACACAAGAGGTCCTTTTTAGGTTGTTTGCAAATTTCCTCCCCAAGGATGTTCATTTCAATGAAAAGCCCTAATTAATTGCTTGCAAATGCATGCATTGCTCTTGTAATTCATACACAAAAGGACCGCATGAGTCAAACATCGTCAAAGTAAAAAGCTCTCCTTTCCCCCTGCTATTGCTGGTGCCCTTAAAGGGGAGTGAGTCTGATAAGGAATTATGCTGAAATGCTGCAACCAAACAAGACTTTTCTTCAAAAAATGAAAAAAACGAAAAACAAAATGCACATTACCTTTGTTTTTGTGTGAATGACAAAAATAGAAGAATTGCCAAAAAACCAGCCATCGTTCCCCAGCACAAGGATACAAAAGCGGGAATGTGGCTCATGTTTACTGGCATGGAATTTCCTTGTGCCAGTGTATGAGTGTTTTTTCGGGCCTTTGTTTAATTGAAGTATCCTCAGAGATTTCTAAAAAATATAATGTTGCAATTTTTGGGTTTCTTCGCTAACAGGATTAAAAGGACCTTCCTTCAGTCATAGTCGTGGGCAGAATGTCGTTGTTGGCTGGTTGGCTGGCATCATCACAAGTGGCTTAATTTGCAAACAGCCAGGACTCGATGGTACAGCGAACAAAAATAGTAGAAAAATAACGCATTCCCAGATAATAAAGTTTCCAGCTGAATGCCAAGGGTCATTAGCCTTGATGCAAACACAAAAACCAAAAAATGCCAGCGAATTGTTAAAATCACAAGAAATTGAAGTTGGGGTTAACGTAA
This sequence comes from Stomoxys calcitrans, assembly GCF_963082655.1. Taxonomy (NCBI): domain Eukaryota; kingdom Metazoa; phylum Arthropoda; class Insecta; order Diptera; family Muscidae; genus Stomoxys; species Stomoxys calcitrans. The sequence goes on along the minus strand of NC_081556.1, from coordinate 1,036,752 downwards.
ATTAGCTCTCTTTAATTCATTAAATCCTATGTGAGCACATTAAAATCAACTCAACTTCTCAGCTTGCTGTAATAATGCAAAGGTCTGCCTACTTTTGTTAACACGCATGAAATGCATTCCAAAGATCAATCGCACCCTGAGTGTTAAAAAGATTTTGACAAATTGAAACAAAAAGTTTTTTTTAGCTGACTTTTTCTTTTGAAATATGAAAGCCGCGAATACAGACGCCAAAAATTCCACAAATATTGAAAATGAGTCGAGATCACTGCGACGCATAGATTAGCATTTGTGTCACCCACGTAAAACTTTTCTAGTACATGGTGTATGGTATTGTGTGTTTCACGTGTCAAATTTCAGTCAAATTGGGCATCGATTTGGGCATTGTTGGGGGTACACCATAAGATGGGGGGTATACTAATTTCGTCATTCTGATTGTAACTACTCGAAATATTCGTCTGAGACCCCACAAAGTATATATATTTTTGATCGTCGTGAAATTTTATGTCGATCTAGCCATGTCCGTCCGTCTGTCTGTCGAAAGCACGCTAACTTCCGAAGGAGTAAAGCTAGCCGCTTGAAATTTTGCACAAATACTTCTTATTAGTGTAGGTCGGTTGGTATTGTAAATGGGCCATATCGGTCCATGTTTTGATATAGCTGCCATATAAACCGATCTTGGGTCTTGACTTCTTGAGCCTCTAGAGTGCGCAATTCTTATCCGATTGGGATGAAATTTTGCACGACGTGTTTTGTTATGATATCCAACAACTGTGCCAAGTATGGTTCAAATCGGTTTATAACCTGATATAGCTGCCATATAAACCGATCTTGGGTCTTGACTTCTTGAGCCTCTAGAGTGCGCAATTCTTATCCGATTGGAATGAAATTTTGCACGACGTGTTTTGTTATTATATCCAACAACTGTGCCAAGTATGGTTCAAATCGGTTTATAACCTGATATAGCTGCCATATAAACCGATCTGGGGTCTTGACTTCTTGAGCCTCTAGAGTGCGCAATTCTTATCAGATTGGAATGAATTTTGGGCGCGTAGTATTTTGTTATGATATCCAACAACTGTGCCAAATATGGTTCAAATCGGTTCATAACCTGATATAGCTGTCATATAAACAGATCTTGGGTCTTGACTTCTTGACTTCTTGAGCCTCTAGAGGGCGCAATTCTTATCCAATTTGAATGAATTTTGGCGCGTAGTATTTTGTTATGATATCCAACAACTGTGCCAAATATGGTTCAAATCGGTTCATAACCTGATATAGCTGTCATATAAACAGATCTGGGGACTTGACTTCTTGATCTTCTAGAGGGCTCAATTTCTATCCGATTTGGCTGGAATTCCGCAAGACTGTTTTTATTGTTACTTTAAACAACTATGTCAAATAAAGTACAAGTCGGTTCATAACCTGATATAGCTGTCATATAAACCGATCTGGGATCTTGACTTCTTGAGCCTCTAGAGGTCGCAATTATTATCCGATTTGCCTGAAATTTTGTACGACGGATTCTCTCATGACCATTAACATACGTGTTTATTATGGTCTGAATCGGTCTATAGGCCGATACAGCTCCCATATAAATCGATCTCTCTATTTTACTTCTTGAGCCCCCAAAGGGCGCAAATCTTATTCGAATTGGATGACATTTTACACAGGTCTCCAACATATAATTTAATTGTGGTCCAAACCGGACCATATCTTGATATCGCTCTAATAGCAGAGCAAATCTTTTCTTATATCCTTTTTTTTTTGCCTAACAAGAGATGCCGGGAAAAGAACTCGACAAATGCGATCCATGGTGGAGGGTATATAAGATTCGGCCCGGCCGAACTTAGCACGCTTTTACTTGTTTTTATTAACAACATTTTATTTTTCTATTCTAGCAAATTTTTACGGCGGCGCTACGTCAATATAAATGCTCTAAATAATGAATTCTATAAAATTTCAATAAAATCGGATATGGGAATTGAGGGTCAGGCGTTAATGTGTTAAGTCAAGTCCTAAAAACCAATACCACTTGTATGCCAACTTACACAACAATGGCGCTATGGCTTGTCGTAGAAAATTCCCATCATTTAAATTGAAGGTATTTGAAAATTAGGCAAACATGCCGAAAATAGTTTGCAAAATAAATATTTTAAAATGGGGAGAAATCGTTGGAAACAGCAAAAAGTCGATGAGCTAAAATTGAAATCGTAATTCATATGCGCCAAAAAGTCTTGTTTACCCTGATGCAGCTCACAAGCCAAAAATTCCATAAAATCATGACTTTTTTTTCATAAGCGCAGCAACTACAAATTTGCAATGAGCTGCATAATCATCATCTGTTGCACAGCGAACAGTGATTGCGACGCAACAAATTGGGATGAAAAAATCCTAGGATAGCCAACACCATCGGTGAGGCGTTTAGAGGCTCAAAAAATCGAGTTAAAGAACTTAAAATCGAATTAAAGTACCTCACTTATGGCTTTTAGGGACAAGGGATGTCAAATATGGTTTATGAAACCAATCTTATATACGGGCCTATCAGTGCTATATTTTTGAGTGAGTATTGAGATAAATCTCCACAAAATTTCATGTGCGTACTCTGACTCATTGTAGACTTATCTTGATTTCGATAGACGGACGGACATTAGAAGTGACGATAACCAAGGATATACAAAGGGACAGACACATCTAATAGCAGCCACGTAAACTGATAGTAAAACGTGTTTTTTGAATGGGGTAAGCGGACTTTAAGCCAAATCGGACAAAAATTGCAGTTTCCAAGGGCGCAAGAAGACAAATCGGGGATCGGTTTATATGGGAGCTATATCCAAATCTGAACCCAAATGGCCCATTTGCAATCCCCAAAGACCTACATCAATATTAAGTATCTGGATAGAATTTCAAGCAGCTAGCTTTACGCGTTCGACCGCTATCGTAAATTCGACAAACGAAGGGACGGACGGACATGGTAAGTTCGACTCAGAATGTCGAGACGATCAAGAATATATATTCTTTAAGGGGTTCTGGATCAATATTATGAGGTGTTACATACGGAATGATTAGATTAGTGTACCCCCATTCTATGGTGATGGGTATAAAAGGAGTTAATTACCCATTTTTATACCCTCCACCATATGGTGGATTCTGTTTGTAAGTTCTCGAAATATTCGCCTAAGACCCCATATATCATATCGATCTGGGATCTTGACTTCTTGAGACTCTAGAAGGCGCAATTCTTATCCGATTTGGCTAAAATTATGCACGACGTGTTTTGTTATGACTTTCAACAACTGTGCCAAATACGGTTCAAATCGGTCCATAACCTGATATAGCTGTCATGTAAACCGATCTGGGATCTTGACTTCTTGAGCCTCTAGAGGACGCAATTATTATCCAATTTGGTTGAAATTTTGTACAACGGCTTCCCTCATGACCTTCAACTTGTCATATTTGTGAAATATAGTCTGAAGCGGTCTATGGCCCGATAAATCTTTCATATAAACCGATCTCCCTATTTCTTATCTCCCTAATTCTTTTCTTTTATCCTTTATTTGCCTAAGAAGAGATACCGGGAAAAGAACTCGACAAATGCGATCCATGGTGGAGGGTTTTAATTATTATCACTAATTTTAGAATTTCTCAACTTAGTAATACGGATTTCGTAGGTTCTACTACCATAAAAAATAACCTCTAGAATCTAGAAAATTCTGAACAAACAGACAAGCCCTAGGGCAATAAAGCTTGTATATGCTTAACTTGACTTACACCTAATTAAAAAACAACTAACCTTAAAGCCATCCCCCTAAAACACAGTGCTTCCATGCTATTTTTATTAGCCACATTGGATTTTTGGCATATAAAAATCACTGAAACTGGAAAAAAAAACAAACCCTAGAGTTGGCTCTAACGACCATAACATAATTATAGTGCAAGGTACTGGCTGGGCATCACTGCTGAAAATATGAATAACAAGACCTGGGTAAAGACAAACATGCGATTATGAATTTGCGTTGATGGCGAAATGTAAGTCAAAGTCAGAAACAGCAGCAAGCAAATACCATGGACGAAGTAGATGAAGAGGAGCCAAAGCTGTTGCAACTTATTGCTGGAACAACACAACGTGATTTCGGTGGCGGTAGCGTTTTTTATTAGCGCACATTTTTCGATACGCTTGTCTGCAAACTCCTGAGGAGCAAAAGATTTGTTCTTCTGAATCTCTAAGTCATAAGAAGGTGAAATAAGTCGGTTCAAAATTTTCCGTGTTCTTCCATGTTTGTACCAAATTGTTTACCCAAAACAAATATGTTAACAAAACTTGCTAAAGAATATGATTCCAAATTACAAAATTTCTATAAGAAAATGGGTTTGGATTTTTTTTTTTGCAAAATAATTATAAAAATAAAACAAAAAATTTCAAGAGAAATTATTCACAAAATAGAAATTTTGACAAAAATCATTGCTAATTTAAAATTATTTCCAAAATAAAAAAATTAGTTTTTAACTTTGGTTATTTTTGTAAATTAAAATTTATATAAAAAATTTCTATATTTTTAATTTCTAAAATAATGGCAAAAGGAAGTTTTTCATAAATATATATTTAGAAAAGAATTTTATATGAATAAAAGTTTCTTTACAAAGATTATGAAGTTTTTGTTCGTTATAAAAATTGAAATTTTATGCATTATCCTTGAAAATTTAAAATTTTCTTTAAATTTATTAAGAACTAAAATTGTAGGTTAAAAGTTATTTTTATTTACTAAACTACAATGCCAAGAGAACCATTCTTTATCGCCTCAAACCATCTTCACCACCCTCGTATGATGAAACTATCGATTGATTGATCTGCTTGATCGCAGGAAGACTGCAATGAAAAATCAGTTAGAAATTAGGTTGTACGTGTTTTCACACAACATTGCGAACGTTGCAAAGAGCCAGCCCCGGCCTGTATTTATTAACCCCAAAAGCTGAGTTGAAAACGACCCAAAGCAGATGAGTGCAATGCACACACCACTAAACACTAAGCGTAATTTTAATGACACCGTGAATGAAGCAATAATGCCACGAATCCAACAGAATGCCATCGCTGCACCACTCAGTCTCGCTTGACGAATAATCATCTTCGCCAACGTCATCATCATCATCATCATCATCCTATCCACATCACAGACCATATCGATGTGAAAACATGATGATGCACTACTTCCAAATTGTCGTTGGCTACTTTTTAGGCTTAGCTTGCAATTGGAATTGATTGGGGCCATTTGATCCAGGTTGTTGTTGCAACTGCCACGTTCAATAAAGGCCTAAGTATTTGTTTAGACTTTATCTCACGCAGCATTGCAAAATTGTTTTGAACCCATGCGATAACCTTTAAGGGTCCAACTGTCGTTCCATATTCAAACCAAAGTGCACACAATCTACTTGTAGTATTTGGGTGATGAGTGCAGCAGCAGCTGCTGCTGCTGCTTTTGCTACTGCTTCTGTAGGTGAGTAGCCTTGCATCTATTTCTCCTTATAAAGGATATGTGGAGATCTGGGAGCTACATGTGTAATCGATTCGTGGCGCTCTATTTGAAAAGTAACGATTGCTTCCTGCCTTTTGTTTGATCTAGACACCTTGCGAAGTTTATTTGGGCCAATCGGCTTCTTCTTCTTCTTGCCTAATTTTACCCCAACACCTTGCCCAACCAACTCTGCAGTTGGTAGTCATCGATGATTTTTCATGGGAATTACATACGTGCCAATGTCTTTGATTGCCATCTACATCTGACTGGGCCGTTGATAGGTGCCTGCCAGCATTGCATTGCATTGGCGTTGGTGGTGTGGCGTTCTGTATGTTCAAGGAAAGCCGCCGAACATTTTCATATGTTACGTGACTACATGGAAGTAGTCAATTTGATGACTACATGGAAGTAATGAATTTAGAGTAATGATCTAAAACTTTGCCACGCATGACATTCTAAGATGCAATAAAATTAATGATATAGAATTTAAAGAGAAATCTAATATTGAAAATATCTATAGACCAAAATTTCTGTAAAATTTTCGATGAGGACAAAATTTCAAAAAAAAATTTTGTCAAAGTCAAGATTTAAAAAAAATTTCTATAATGAAATAATTTTAACAAAATTTTCGTTTAAGAAACAATGTGAACGAAATTTCTAATACACAAGTTCTCAAGAAATTTTCCATTAAGAAAAAAATTTTAAAATTTCAATAAGAACAATTTCGATTTTCAATAAAAGCAAAATTCCAAACAAAATAATCTTTTAAGGACATCGTTTTCCCTAAAGAAAAAAATTTCAGTTCAATTTTCCATTTCCAAAGAAACTAAATTTATAGAAATTTTTCTTAAAAGAAATAATAAAAAACAAACTTCTACAAGGAAACAAAATTTCTAAATTCAATCAAATTTTTCCTAAAAAGAAAACCAATCAAATTTTTAAATTAGAAAAAAATTCAATATTTTCCCTAGTGAATAAAATTTCTCTTAAAACAAAATTTTTTAGGAAATTTTTAATACACAAAGAAAAAATCGCCTGAAAATGTTCAATTAAAAACTTAATTGAAATTAAAATCATTTCCAATTAAAAAGTTAACTGATTCGATCATTTTTTTAATTTATTATGATTTTTTCCAACTACTATCGTGATTGAAAATTTTCCACTTTTCAATTAAAAAATTAATTGATTCAATTAATTTTTTAATTGAATTTGAAAGAATCTTCATGACAATCGTGATTGAAATTTTTTAATTTTCAATTAAAGATTAATTGAATCAAACATTTTTTAATTGAATCTAAAAATTTCTTTCCCTTTCTTTTATGTTGTTGTAGCAGTGTGTTATACCCTTGTTATACACGGCAGCCCTTGCTAATGAAGGACTCCATCGGGTCAATCCGGTACGCACAACCCGCTGCCATGGGATTGTTCTCTTTTATAATATCTGCGCTGTAACCTTTAATTGATTTTACTTAAGCACCATATTACATATCGTCCCCTAGAATATAACTGGAAGGAGATTTCAAAGGCTTATACGTCCCAGATTTCGGTAAATTTATAGCAATCCCATAGCAACCGGCTTTACGAATTGGATTTAAAAAAAATGCAAAAAAATACTATTTTTTGATTTAATCAATTAAAAATGTTCATTGAGAATTTCGGAAAATTTCAATAATTTTTTTAATTGGGTCAATTAAAAATTTAATTAGAAAATTCAAAAATTTTAATAATTTTTTTAATATATATATACATCTTTTTTATTTGAAAATTTTTTCGAACACTCCTTTTTGAGAGTGATTGATATTATCATTTTCGTGATTGAAGCAGTTTCAATTAAAAAATTAATTGAAACAATTAATTTTGTGATTGAAACCGATTTTTACTTTTTCTGTGTATAGACAAAATTTTAAAAAAACAAAATTTAAAAAAAAAATTAAGGACAAATTTTCAATAAAATCTCTTTTAAGGGCAAAATTTTCAATACATATTTCCCGAAAAACAAAATTTCAACAAAATGTTCTTTAAGACAAATTCAACGAAATCATTTTTACGATTTTTTTTTTAAAAGGACAATATTTTGTATAAAGCCAACATTTTAACAAAATTAAGACAACATTTAAAAAAAAAATTCTCTAAACATTTTTTCCATTAATATTATTTAAAAATAAAGTTTCAATGAAATTTTCTCTAAAGTCAAAATTTAAGCGAAGTATTTTTCAACGCAATTTGAATAAAATTTTATCCAAAGACAAAACTTTATAAAATGACAAAAAGACAAAATTTTAATAAAAAAATATTAATAATATTTTCGCGGTTTTTTACCTGAATAAAAGTTTTGACTTTATGACAACATTCAAACCCTATCGTATAAAAAGTAATAGGCCGCACACAAACAAATCCTCATTCATAGATTCCTTCGAAGCCTTTTTTAGCCTCCACCAAAGGATGGAGGTATTCCGTTTGTAACACTTCCAAGTGTTACCCAACAAAGTATATATATTCTTGATCGTCTTCATATTCTAAGTCGATTTGCCCATGTTTGTCCGTCTGTCGAAAGTACTGAAACTTTCGATAAAATAAAGTCGCTAGTCCCTTGAAATTTCGAACGAATATTTCCTAAAAGAGTAGATCAATTGGGATTGGAAATGGGCTACATCGGTTTTTTTATATAGCCGCCACATAAACCGATCCTGGATCTTGACTTCTTGAGCCTATAGAGGCCACAATCTTTATCCGATTTGTCTGATGAGGTGATTTTTATGACTTTTAACTGTGCTATGTATGGTCGAAATCGGTCTGATATAGCTCCCACATATAAACCGATCTCGGATCTTTACTTCTTAAGCCTCTAGAGGGTGCAATTCTTTTCCGATATGGCTGGAATTTTTTACAACTTCTTCCATTACCTTAAACATATGTGCTAAATATCGTACAAATCGGTTCTTAACCTGATTTATTGTAGCTCCCGATACTGCGGTTTAACTTCTTGAGCCCCTATAGAACGCAATTCTTATCCGATTTGGCTGAAATTTCGCACAATTACTTCTATTATGGTCTTCAACATCCAAACTAAATCGGTCCATAGCCTAATACTCCAATAGCATATCAATTCTTATTCACTATTCTTTGTTGGCTATTAAAAGATACCGGGCAAAGAACTTGACAAATGTGATCCATGGTGGAGGGTATATAAGATTCGGTCCTGCTGAACTTACCACGCACACTTGTTATACCCATTCCATTCCGTGTGCAACACATCGAAATATCCATTTCCGCCCCTATAAAGTATATATATATTCTTGATTAGCGTGAAATCTAAGACGATATAGCCATGTCCGTCCGTCTGTCTGTTGAAATCACACTACAGTCTTTAAAAATAGATATATTGAGCTGAAACTTTGCACAGATTCTGTTTTTGTGTCCATAAGCAGGTTACGTTCGAAGATGGGTTATATTGGACTATATCTTGATATAGCCCCCATATAGACCGATGCGCCGATTTAGGGTCTTAGGCCCATTAAAGCCACATTTATTATCCGATTTTGCTGAAATTTGGGACAGTGGGTTATGGTAGGCTCTTCGACATCCTTCTTCAATTTGGACCAGATCGGTCTAGATTTGGATATAGCTGCCATATAGACCGATCCGCCGATTTATGGCCTTAGACCCATAATTTTGCTGAAATTCGGGACAGTGAGTTGTGTTTAGCCCTTCGACATCTTTCTTCAATTTGGCCCCGATCGGTCTAGCTGCCATATGGACCTATATCTCGATTTAAGATCTTGCGCTCAAAAAAGGCGCATTTATTGTCCGGTGTCGCCGAAATTTGAGACAGTGAGTAAGGTTGAACCCTTCGACTTCCATCTTCAATTTGGCTCAGATCGGTGCAGATTTGAATATAGCTGCCATATAGACCGATCTCTCGATAAAAGGTTTTGGGGCCATAAAGGCGCATTTATTGTCCGATTTCTCCGAAATTCGGGACAGTGAGTTGTGCTAGGCTCTTCGAAATTTTTCTGAAGCTTGACCCAAATCCGTCCAGATTTGAATTTAGCTGCCATATAGACCGATATCTCGAATTAAAGTCTTGTTTTTAATTGAAATTGAGATTTTATTGAATGCCTGCACAGGACATAAAACTTTATAATTACAGTACAGGTGGAAATATGGTGTGAATTATCCGAATTTACTATTGTGTATGATGAAGTTTTAGTCAATTTAATTAATAAAAGCAATTATAATTTAAAAACAATCCGTTTTACCGAGTTGGGATTAAACGGCTCAAAAACAGATTCAAAGAGATCTCATATGAAGCAACAAGAATCTTAACTATAACGATATCATAGAACTAACCATAACTAACATGCATTCAATAAATGACTATACAATACAGCTCCCATATCCAGTCAACCGCCGTAAAATTTCTCCTTTTTTTTATTAACAAGAACAACAACAAGCTGAGGGTCTGTAACCAATTTATTAGCTTAACCATCAATACGTGATTGCCACTTTGCCTTGGAACAATTGGAGCGCCAGCCAGCCAGCTAGCATCATCATCATACTCTTTTTGGCTGGGGCAAAGTAAGAACTTGAACAAACAACCCACAATCGGAAATTTTATCGTTATTTTGGCATAGATTTTTGGCCATAAGTGCGGGTGTATGTCCGTACGTACGTCTGTTTACATCTCCTTGGCATGGTTGAATATTTGCTTAACTTTGTGCAGCCTTAACTAACGGTTGGTCATCATTGCAACTCAATTGACCAGCATGACACCACAAATTATTTGCAGCATGAAGTGGTTCACCTATCCGGCCACAGTCATCGAAATCATCATCCCAAACGAAAATAAGAAAAGAAAACATTGTACCGTGTTACTCATTCGCTTGGATTGGTGGTTGGAAGCCCGTGAATGGCTGTTGGAAAATCTATTGATCGGTAAATCATGTGAAATCAATTTTAAGAAAACAAAAAATCATGATTTCCCTTCCTGCATGTTGTTGTTGTTGTTTTATTTTGCTTGCCAATCTAAGAGAAGCTATGCATGCATGCCAGTTTTGGAAACGTGAAGAATTAACTTCAAAGTTGAATGGAATGAAGGTATTCGCAGATAATATGTGAAGCAGTATTACTACTCGATTTTGGCAACTATTGATTACAATCCCAATATTGTTTTTGTGATGAATCTATCCATTGCCGGTGTGGGAGGGTATTCTATTGGTGGGTTTATGTGAAAATTGGGTAATTGCTGGTAATTTGGTATCCAAGCCATACCATGTTTTAAGTAACACACATAAATAAGCATTCCATGAAAAATTGGTTTAAAGGTCAGACAGTCAGAAGATAAATGATATCAAATTGACTCTAACCATGCAATACAATTATTTTAAAAAGACATGCCTTTGCCTTAGAAGAGGCCTCATTCTTATATCCTTTCCAATATGTCATATCATATCGTTTTTAACTTCCTGAAGTATTGGCCTAAGACCCCAAAAACTAAATACACATTACCTTTCTAGCAATTATTTAACACAACTTTATAGTAATGTTCAGGATTCCAACTTAAGTTGAGCCCATAAGTTCCAATATTATGGGCGAAGTCCCTAGCAGCCAGTCCTTATGTTATAAATGTATTTATTGTCAGTTGTATTAACTGTAATTAAAACAAGTAAGAGCGTGCCAAGTTCGGCCGGGCCCATTCTTATATACCCTCCACCATGAAAAGCATTTGTCGAGTTCTTTACGCGGTATCTCTTTTTAGGCAAACAAAGAATAATGAATAAGAACTGATGTGCTATTGGAGCTATATCAAGCAATAGTCCGATTCGGGCCATAAATGAATTGAATGCTGTACATTGTAGAATTCATTGTGCCTACTAGGAGCTCAAGAAGTAATGTAATCATCCCAAGTTTAGATATATCTTTCTTATAAACTTATCTCCTTCTTCTTCTTCTTTATGCCCTGCAAACCCCCAACATTTTCTTCTTATTAAGACTCCCCTATTACAACCGGTTAAAGACAGATTCAAACCAAGTCAAAAATTATTTGCAATGACACATGCATTTCAAACTACTTCCTCGTGGGACAAATATGGTAAGATATTTCGTTTGTCAACGGGAACCCGAATTAACATAAAAGTGTAGAAACAATCGGTTCAATGCATTCATAGATCACAAAAGCTCATTCACAAATATGGTGTAGCAAATTGAATATTAAATAATGACAGCTTCAAGCACTGACAAAAAAAAAACCAAAATCTCCCAAAAGTCTCTTCCGAAACCCAAGAGTTAGCTATCTCTTGACAAAATGAAAACAAACATCTCAAAACAACCATGGTGGGTTCAATGACTTATGAAGTGAACAAACTAGAGTCTGATTTACAAAACAATATGATTTGTTATAAACACTCATAACATACTGTATCAATATTTGTATGCGCTAAACCATATGCAGTGTCTTAGACATAGCAATTTTCTAGATAAGTATCCCCACAGTTCTAATCAGCATGAATAAGTGAAGCAGGAAGCTTCTCATCATACGCTTCATAGATATCGTAATTGTCGGATAACTTGTATATGCTTCTTGTAACTTGACATGCTAAGGGGGCACTTCGACAATTCCTAAGGATTCGTTCATAAAACTAACAATTTATATTGCCCAGGACTGAGGAATTGATGCCATGTGATAGATCCCTATGCCATCTGGAGGGGGCAGTCTGCCATCAGACTCACTTTGACGTTTTCGTCCATTGTGATACCACAGGAACAGAAGAAGGAAGATGCCTTCTAGTTCCTACCGTTGAACCATCCAGATCGCTTTAACTAGTGCATACATGCCACTAGAGGCATACCCACAGATTCCAGTATCCCCGGAACACAGAACAGGTGAATTTTGAACTGTTCAGCTGTCTCGTTGAGAGATCTGCGACAGTCGAGGGCGGTTTTTTTGTGTTCAGAAATATGTTTTCCAGGGATTTAATGGCTGCCTGGTTGTCTGAGAAGATATTTATGCCAATCGTCGTAATGACATAGTATCTTTATATCACCTCCTTCATTGCAGGGATCTCCGCTTGATACACACTGCATAGGTCGGGTAAGCTTTTCGATATGACCAGTTCTAGATCTTTAGAGTACACCCCAAAGCCCACCTGGTCGTTTAGTTTGGAACCATCCGTATAGAAGTCTACGTACTTTCTGTTAACAGGCATATCGTAATTCCAATCGGTTCTATCAGGAATAGTTGTACAGTACTTTTTATCAAAAAGCGCCTCAGGTAGGGTGTAATTCGCACGGCCCGGAACATCGGATATTGCATCAGGGATAGCAGTGTCCGTAGCCGCCACATGACTAATGAGAAAGCTCCCTTAACCTCACGGCAGTAATCGCTGCAATTTGGGTAGCCACAATGTCCAGAGAGATGAAGAATTAAATTCAGTGCATCAGATGGTGTCGTCCTCAGTGCGGCTGTGATGCACAAACAAGCCATTCTTTGGATCCGGTTAAGTATTGAACAGTACTATGGAGCGCCGTCCACCAGACCACAACACCATATAGCATTATAGATCTGGTAACTGCAGTATATACCCTATGTATGACACGCGTCTAAACCCCCAACTTTGCCAATGGCTCTCTTGCAGTTGTATAGGGCAAGAGTTGCCTGTATTGCCCTTTCCAAAATGTTGAATACCCAGGTAATCCAATACAAACAAAACAAATTTGCCCATGATCATTTCATTAAGGAATAGGGGCAAACTTCTCACACATCTCTGAGTGCTGTCCGAATCAAGTTTTAAGCTCAATGAGAAGGGGCCTCCTTTTAATAGCCGAGTCCGAACGACGTGCCGCAGGGCTACACCACTTTGGGAAGTTTTTACATAGCAAAGTACCTCACAAATGTCACTAGCATTAGGAGGGGGTAACCATCGCTGAAAGTTTTGTTGGATGCTCTCGTCAGGTTTCGAACCCAGGCGGCTTTCAGCGTCATAGGCGCACATACTAACCTCTGCGCTACAGTGGCCTCCAGTCCTCAATAATCCAATAGTCCACAACAATTCCATTTTGTGTACTAAATTCAATTTTTACCAGTTTTTTCTTCAAAAGAAAATTTCAAAAAAATTCACAAATTGAAAAACTATCGCCCACTGTTGCCAACAATTTCATGGTCTGCTTAATGATTTTACTACGATTCATTTCTCTGACGGAAGCCGAATATGAATGAAAAGAAAACATTTATTTGCACATAAAGCCCTACCTCAAAGAAATCTTTTGATTGTTTTTGATAATGAAGAGCGCATCTTTAACCAAAGAAAAAAAAAACACCTTAGAAATGTAGGTGAAGTACAAATGAGCATAACAGAGAGAGGGAGAGCAAAAGAGAGCTGAGGTGAAAAACTTGATTGTCTTAATCTCCGCAACATAACTCAACCTCTCCGTCTTAATCTCACATCAAAACTGAAACCCTACTTCAGTTTACTTCCGCATTGCAGTGGTTAGCTACAAATTTGAAGGTGATACTAGGGTTCGGTTAATCATTAATAAAGACCCGCTGTATAGCCTCATGCAGATATTCAAATTATTTTATGTTTAGCTAAGAATACTTAGGCGATTTGAATAAACTCATTTGCATACAACTTTTAAACAGAGTTATATGAAGTTGGTATGAATTTTATAGCCAAAATCAGTTTTTTTGGTTGGGAACTTGCAACATTTTTTGTTTGAGTTAGTCATAGCATTAAAATTTCCTTTCCTTGTTTTTACAAAAAAAAACTACATTTCTTTTTTGACGACTCTTTCACTTTTCGAAGGTTCGACCAATTAATTACGTTGTCGACTTTGACATTTTCCTCAATGACAATAAAGGAATGCAAACACCTGAGATATGGAAATACACTGAAAAAAAAACTAGTTAAAATATAACATTGGTTGTAGAATAATCGCAACAGATAGATAAAGGGCATAAAATGTAGATAAAAGTAAATTTGGGAACCTACAATTGAGGGACACAGATACCACTTTACACTAAGTATAAGGTATCAAAGGAAAGTCATTGCCTGGGGGATAGAAATTTTTTACATCACGTGCTTTTGAATTCTTATTATTTATGGGGTCCCAGATCGATATTTTGCGGAATGGTGTTCAATACAAAAATAATCATTATGTTGGTGCATTGTAAAATCTCCAAATATTTTAAAAATTAAAATTAATAAAAATTAATTATTTTTCGACCATAAACCAATCTAAAAATAAAAAAGGGTGCAAAGTTCGGTCGGGCCGAATGTTGGAAACCCACCATCATGCTAAAATATGGGTGCTATATCTAGTTATAGACCTTACTTGGCACAGTTATTTGGAGTCATAACAGAACACCATTTACAAAATTTCAGCCAAATCGGATGCAAATTGAGGCTTTCAGGCGCTCAAAAAGTCAAATTGGGAGATCGGTTTATGTGGGACCTATATCAGGTTATAGACCAGTTTGAACCGCACTTGGCACAGTTGTTGGAAGTCATAACAGAACACTATGTGCAAAATTTCATCCAAATCGGACAAAAATTGAGCCTTCCATGGGCTCAAGAAGTCAAATCGGGAGATCGGTTTATATGGGAGATATATCTAAATCTGAACCGATCTAGCCCACTTGCAATGCCCAACAACCTACATCAATATGAAGTATCTGTGCAAAATTTAAAGCGGCTAGCTCTACGCGTTCGACCGCTATCGTGATTTTCAGACGGACGGACGGACATGGCTTGATCGACTCAGAATGTCGAGACGAACAAACGGAATGATTAGATTAGTATACCCCCATCCTATGGTACTGGGTATAATAAAATGTCACTTGCTAGAAAAACACACTTCTCACGAAAGAAAACCTTTTATTTTTGTTTGTTACTCTTTCGAGACGAGTTTAATGATCGGAGATTTTCTTTGCAAATGCAAAAGGAAAGCCAGAGATCGCATCACACACCAATCACTATGGGACGCGTTTCGGTTTCAACCATATTAGGTGTGGCAGCTTGAAGGGCCGTATGTTGCATTTGTATCGTATTTATTGCGAAAACGCCTCTTTGATGTTGTACACCAACGGCTCTCGCTGTAGTTCTGTTTATTTTGCACTATAATGTCAAACGGTTGCAATTACACAGTTAAAAATCTGTAAAAACTTAGCAAAATCTGTAAAAACTTAGCGATTCGTGTTAATTTGACAATTCAATGACTATTTATGTCACATATACTTTTTCTGGGTGTAATACTCCAAATCACAATTCATGCAGCAAAATGTTTAAATGTACAATACTATCTGATCACATGTAAACTTGCAAGGACAGTTTTAATTTTGTTTTATTTCATTTTATTTCGTTTCATCTTCCCTGCATTGAGCTCCAAAAACCGACATTGCCTGAATAAACATCATTTTAAGTGTTATCTCTACGAACTATGTCAATTTTATGACTGAGTTTACAAAAACATTGCCACAATTCAATTAACAAGTCGTCGAAGTCAACGTACGTGTGCCCTCCTTAAAGGTCTGCGAGAACAGAAGAGACAACAAAAACAACAAGAACAAAAATATATATAATGACTACAACTAAGCCAACAACCACAGCAATCTCGGCATAGGAGGACAAAAGTGAGAGTCCAAACAAAAATAAAACCGATCTGGAGAAATTGCAGCAGCAGTGCGACAAAAGCCAGTCTTATCACCAACAAAAACAGAAAAAACCGATCATGTCCACTACCCGTAGAGATAGTCCACCAAAACAACAACTTCCCATTTAAAACCACAAAACCCACAGCCAACAATAACAACGAATCCCCCGACTTTTCTTATTAAAAACCAGTATTTTTATGAATTATTTACTTGACCAGGTAATATAACACAAAATAAAATGTAGGTGACTGACTCTGTCCGCTGTAATGCATGCGAGGGATGTTTTCATAATGATGGCAAAAGAAGATATAACCAAAGTCAATACATGACAGCAAATTTTCATTAAAAATCAAAATTAGTGTAGTAGGAAGAAAATACAAAAGCCTAAAAACGTAAACCACATTTAAGAGCTCGAAGCTTTCAAGGGATTTTATTGTATTTACCTACACCAACAAAGCAATAGAATAATAAATCATTGGTATGCTAATTTCATAGCATTGGTTGATCATATCAGCATACAATGCATATCATTCACTAATATGTGGGAATTATTTTCTTTAAATAATGTTTATGGAGAAACTTACGCTGAACAAATCGAACAAACCGTTGCTCAAAATTTCAGCCAAATTGGATAGTAATTAACCCTTCTAGAAGCTCAAGAAGTCAAGATCCCAGATCGGTTTATATGACAGCTACATCAGGTTATGAACCGATTTAAACCATACTTTGCACAGTTGTTGGAAGTCATAAAAAAACACGTCGTACTAAAATTCAGCCAAATCGGATAGTAATTGCGACCTCTAGAGGATCAAGAAGTCAAGACCCCAGATGCGTTTATATGACAGCTATATCAGGTTATGAACCGATTTCCACCATACTTAGCACAGTTGTTTGAACTCATACCGAAATATTTCATGCCGAATTTCAGCCAAATCGGATAAGAATTGTGCCCTCTAGACGCTCAAGAAGTAAAGATCCAAAATCGGTTTATATGGCAGCTATATCAAAACATGAACCGATATAGCTCATTTACAATCCCAACTGACCTACACTTATAAGAAATATTTGTGCAAAATTTCATGCGGCTAGCTATACTCCTTCGAAAGTTAGCGTGCTTTCGATAGACTTAATGGGGTCTTAAACGAATATTTCGAGGAGTTACAAACAGAATGACGAAAATGGTATACTCCTATCCTATGGTGGAGGGTATAAAAATTTCGCCTAATATAAGGTCATGTCTTGGAGAAAAATTGGCTTATCAAAAGTCGAAAATTTTTTATATCCAAAAAATCCAACAGAAGATTTCTCAAAATTCTAAGGAGTGAGATTTATGAAAACCGTTTTAATGTTTTGTTTTCTGTATTAAAACCAGTAAGGAAAGACAAAAGTCGGGCGGTGTCGACTGCTCTATACCTACCCCATAAGTACATTGTGGGAGCTATATCCAATTCAGAACCAATTTTTATGGACCTCCGCGGATGTTTTCAGATGGGTTTTAAACAATCTATATCAAATTTCGAGGAAATATGTTCAGTATTTACGGTTGACAAATGACAACATTATTGCAAATTACCCAAATCTGACGAACATGTATATCGGAGCTATATCTAAATCTGAACCGATTCCGAGCAAACTTCAACAAGGGTTGCGCAAAATTTTGGTAAGATTGGCCAATAAATGCGCTTGCAGTGGCTCTTGGAGTGGAAATCGGGCGATATACGTATATGGCAGCTATATCTAAATCTGGGCCGATTTCTATGAAATTCACCAGTAATATTTAGAGTCATAGGAAAATCCTTCTTGCCAAATTTCAAGAGAATCGTTTAACAAATGAGCACGTTACTGCAATATTTCTCAAAATCGGACGAACATATATATGGGAGCTATATCTTAATCTGAACCGATTTTGATGAAATCTTGCAGATATGTTAAGATCAGCAACAAAACAATTCGTGCCAAATTTTGTGCAGATCGGTCGAAAATTGTAGCTGCTGCGGCCATTTAGTGCGATACATATATATGGGAGCTATATCTAAATCTGAACCGATTTTTACCTTTCATCCTTGGCCTACAAAAGTGCAAAATTTCGTGACGATTTTACAACAAATACGACCTGCACTTCGATTACAAAAATACATGGACTCACAGACGGAAATGGCTAAATCGAATCAGAAAGTGATTCTGAGTCGATCAGGCTACTTATCAATTTGTCTAGCTCTTCTCCTTCTTAGCGTTGCAAACAAATGCACAAACTTATAATACCCTGTATCGCAGCCGTGGTGTACGGTATAAAAATGTAAAAAAAAATTTACGTCAATATAAATTAACGAATAGGAAACTTTATCAAAATTGAAAAAGGGAATCGAGGGTCAGGCGATAATGGGTTAAAAAGTCAAATCTGGTGATTTGGAGTATTCACGGAAACTTCATCTTTGGAGATATTTTACTAAAATTGTTTAGGGAAGTTTTAGCTTAAATTTTGTTTCAGAGAAAATATCACTGAAATTTTGTCTTCAGAGAAAATTGTACCATAATTTTGTCCTAAGAGGTTGTGGAAATTCTCGAACGGCCATACTTACTCAGGCGATAGTTTGTGCGCTTTTGACAGACAGACGGACCGACATTTATAGATCGACTAAACATTGCATGAAGGGCAAGAATTTATATACTTACGTAGTTCACCAACTCCTACCACTTAATGAAAGTGACTTTTAGGTAATGTTCGTTGGATATGCTAGAATTACTAGTCATTCTGTGTGTGACAGTCTTTTAAATTTTACCCCTCATCAATTTTAAATTATTCCCAAATTTATTGCACCACCCCCGTATTATTACAATTACTTCAAGTGGAAAAAAATTGAAGATCACACAAAAATTACGAGAACTCGTTATTTGTTCAATACACACAAAATATCCGCTCTGGGCAAATGACTGGTTGCGCTATCACCCATCAAAAAGAAATTGGGGGTAAACGAAAATAACAACAACGAGAGCAGTAAAAGATTTTGCGGCACTGCGACAACTTCAAACATTACTCATGCTACGCATGCGCGCCGAAAAAAAAACTAAATTACTGACGGAATGTTTGCCGAACTAAATGAATACCCAGCTCACTTCACCACACAACAAACAAAGCAAGTACTCGAAGCAGAGGCAGAAGAGCGCTCACAATACATACGCCAGGGGGAGAGAGCGCGTACAAGTTTGATTTTCAATCGAGTAGACTGAGATTAAATGTGCGATTGCCACCGTCTGTCTGGCTGGTGGTCAATGGCCAGCGTTTAGTTGGCTCCAAGCCAGTAACACGATCGGTTTGAATATCTGAAAACAAAAAGACGCTGTCAAAGCGAGCGCGCAAGAAAATCAATAGTGGCTGTTATTAAAAAATAACGCTCGAACGAACAACTCACGCGCAATCTGCACAACAACAGCACCGCAGCGAAACTAAAAGCGAAAGTTTAAATTCGCCAAGCAAAACAAACAAACAAAAGTAGTGATTTAGAATAACTGAGAAATCAAGCTCACGACTCAGCGCCCTCAGGAAATCGCCATACAAAATGCCCTCTAACAGCCATCCCCGTTTAGTGTTCTATTTGTTGTGTGTGGCCTCCCTGCTGGCGGTGGCCCGCTCCGAGACCGGTAGTAGTAAAAATTCCTACTTTATGTCGTACTTCTATTATCTCATACTCAACTTTGTCAATCCCTACGCTTTTCCCATATACCAAAGAATTGTACATATGTGTCTAAGCTAAGTAAGGCGTCAGTGCCACCACCTACATCCACCCACCTTTATCCTCTAAAAAAAAAAAATAAGATGAGCAGGCAAACGCCTGTATCTGCTCGAATGCTGTGTTACATAGATGAATAACTTTAACTAATATGGAATATCCAAAATTAACCCTTAAAATATCTGTAAGAAAGGCTTATGAAGCTTACGAATTTGAAAAAAAAGTAACTGTAAATATGTTGATTTTATTTTTACCTACTATAAGACTATTGGATATTATTTAGTGAGTATTGTAGTAAGTAAATAGTTTATAAGATAATCCCCACTTGGTGGTCGAATCCCATGGTCGATATTACACATCACAACGAGAGATGTTGGAGCGGTAAAGCTTAGAAGGAGAGCTTAAGCGATTGGAAGGGAATTTGAAAGTAGTTTCTTTTGGTGAAATGTAATATCGAAACAAGGTCTTATGGAACATGTCATTTTCATGACAAGAACGACCACATATGTTTTTATACTCAGTCCATAATAATTTGTTTAAGAAGACAAACATGATTTTTTTAAGCTAGAACCTTGCCTTATCCTACCAATATGTTATAGGCATTTTTGAATCGATTACAAAAATACGGTTCGGTTCTTGGTTTCCCCTTTCCTTACATCGTTGGTATTGCCCTACACAACATGTTATTACCACACAAACAAAGTGATACAATTAATGCCTTGTTGTGAAAAACTCCTTTATTCGTGTGATAATCTCAATTTGTTGCTAGGAGCCTGACAATTATGCATTGAGCATATAATAAAAGTTTTTAATTAATTCCACTTTGAAGATAGATTTTTTGGCTTGCATTCTCCTTCCAATTTATTATGGGTTATGGGCATTTTTGAATCGATCATAAAAACGCGGTTCTGTTCTTCGTTTCACTTACATCCAAGGTATTTTCCTTCATATTTTTAAATCGATCATAAAAATATGGTTCTGTTCTTGGTTTACTTTCCCTTACATCCTTCGTTATCCCTTCACAACATGTTATTGTCCTGCAAACAAAGGGATACAATTAATGCCTTGCTGTGAAAAACTAAGTTTTCTAAGATTTTATTTCATTACTCCTTGCTTTGCGTGATAATCTCAAATTTTTCTAGAAGCCTGATAGTGTTTGCTTTAAACAAATAATAGAAGTCTACAATCAATTCAACTTCGAAAATACATTTTTGACTTAAAAAGATAAACCAAAAATGGCCTTATAAAATGAATCTTTAACTTATCCCATTAACGTCTATGCCTATCCGAGATGTGATGAAACTTCGTGTATTTTTAGAGCATTTATATTGAAATGCTTTTTTTTAACAAAAAACTAAAAAATAATTTAAAAACAATTTTAACATTTTTAAAATTATTTTTTAGAATATATAAATCAAAAAATATTTAAAAAAAAAATCGAAAAAACTAAAAAGTCCCAATTCAAAAAAGCCCGTTAAATTTGCTTTGGTTCCTTTTTCAATTTTTTTAAAATGTATTTTAATTTTAAATTTATTTTTTTTTTGTTTCTTTTTAATTTTTGTTTTCTTTTATATTTTATATTTGTACTCTACATCACCACTGTGGTACAGGGAATTATAAGTTTGGGCATTTCTTTGCAACGCCAAGAAGGATAAAAGCTAAACCCATACCGATCGGCTTAGAATCACTTTCTGATTCGATTTAACAATGTCCGTCTATCTGTCTTTCCATGTATTCTTGTAATCAAGGTAACAGGTCGCATTTATTGTCCGATTGCCATGAAATTTTGCACAAGTAATTTTTTTGATCCAAGAGCGAACGCTATTGATTTTGAAAAAAAATCGGTTCAGATTTAGATATAACTCTCATATCTATCTTTCATCCGATATGACTTTTTAAAGCTACAGAAGTCACAATTTTGGCCCGATATTTACACAATTTGAAGCCTATAGAAGCTACAAGTTTCGTCCGATTTTGCATGAGACTTTTTTTTGACGTTCCAATATGTGCGCAAAATTTCATTGTTTAGATATAACTCTCAAATAATATTTTATCCGATATGGCCTTTTAAGGGTGTAGAAATCCCTATTTTTTGTCCCATCGTAAGAATATCTTAGAAGATTCTACTTGTTTCATTTATATTTTTGTATTTTTTGTTTTTGTTTTTTTTTTTTCTTATTTTTGTTTTTTTGTCCCTGTTGCTTAATGGAATGAATGTTCATGGGCAAATTTGCAATTTTTTTCTTAAATTTTATTTTTCCAGTTCCTTTCTTATTTTTTTCTTTAATTTTGGTTTTACCTTTGACTTTTTATTAATTTATCTTTTCTGTTTCTTAATAAAATAATTTTCTTAAATATTTTTTCTGTTCCTTAATGGAATCGAACAGCACTCATTGTGTTGTTATTTTATGCTCTTTTAATATTTTGGTTGTTTTTATTGCAATTTGAAATTTTGTAAAATATTTTCTTTAATTTGTCCATCGTTGTTTTATATTTTCAAGTTGTTTATTTTTGTTTTTGTTACTTTTTACTTTTTTAATTTTTGTGTTGTATTTTAAAAATACATACTACTTCAATAAATATTTTCTAAGATTAATTTTTTTAGTCTTTATGTAAATTTCTTTTAAGTTTTTTAATTATTTCCATTTTTTTTATTTTGTTTCTAAAAAGAGATCTTTAAACTTCATAAAACATCAAAACTTTTGCTCCAAAAAAATTGTTTGTAATATTTTATAGCCTTTTACCGCCAAACTACGTATTATGCTGTCCATGACATCAAGTTTTTAACTATTGCTGCCGGAACAAGATATTTTTCTTCAATATAGAATCAAATAAATCACACCAAACCAGTTCACACAAATTTTTAAAAGAGTATTTTTTAACTTTATAAATTTGCTGACTTTTGCTGAGTGAAAGCATATTCATATATGGCAGAATTTGCTTTGCATATTTTCATTCATCTACTTTTTACCTATGAAAACCGAATTTGGATATTTTTCCCTTTACTCGAGCTGGAATTTTATCAATCTTATTTGTATTAAAATTGAACTGATGTTAAAGTCAAAAGATAACATTTCTTTTTGTTGTGAAACTTCAATCGTGATGTACTGAAATACATACAATTATGATTTGTTCAATGAATTGTACATGAGAACCATTTATACCACCAAACTTAAATTAAAACATATTTTTTTTGGGTATTTTTCTTCTAAACAATAAAGAAAAAACCAAAGAAAGAAACACAACAACATAAAGAATAAGGATATATGATTATGATATCCAATACAGTACTGAGTTCAACGTATTAAGAACAGCTTATTGGAACTACTACTTCAATTGCAAAAATAATTCATTTTAATATACACTCAAAATCAAAACCATTTCTTTTCCTTAATGTTGTTTGATTATTGTAGGTGTTAATTTTAAACTTTTCAAAATAAGAGAAAAATATATCTAAAACTCAACTTCTAATTCGATTTAAATCATGAAAAATAAAAGAAAAACATCTACCACTATAAAACAGTTGAGAGCAATAATGTGGAGTCTTGAATTGATTTAGAATATAAACCACATTGAATAATAATAAAGAAATTGAAACCAGGCAGTTCTAAATAAAAGTAAATTTAAAATCAATTCCATAATGCAAAAAACTACAAAAGTTACACTAAAGTTGAAATTAAATGTTCATACCTAAGCATAAGCAAATTATTGAGACTAGAACGCAACGATGTAAAAAATACAAGCTATTACAAATTGAACTACATTAGTTCACTTGATGGCACAGATAAGAGCTGTGTTGATAAAAACAATCTGGTCATTTAGCTAATGTTTGCATATGACCTTTTACCTTTCAGAAATTTGGTTAGAATGACCAAGCTCAGTAGCTTACAGTTGGTAAGTTCGATAAGCCTCATAAATACTACAGCTAAACCGATTGCGAAAACCTCCGATGAATGAAGTGCTGTATGAATTACTTCCTTTTCCGCTCCAAGAACTCGGCATGTGATGAATATATGTAGTATTGACAAGACAAAGAATAACACAAAAGAATAGCAAAAGAATATGATAAAAACGCAACACTTGATGATTATTTTGTGATGGTTTCAAGGCTTTAAACATACCTATCCATACATATGTACATAAAATAAACCTAGATATACTACATACAAACAAACAATGTGATTATCAATGTGTCTTCTTTAAATCTAGAATTTAAGAATTGCTAATATCGAAATTTTATTCAATTTTAACGAGCAATAAATGGTTATTGTGTTTTAAACAAATAAACATGTATGTTTGGGCTTTAATTCACAGTTTTTTCGTTTTTTTCTTATCAGTTATTAAGTATATTATTTGTTTGTTGTGGTTGTTTTATTCCAAAATGTTTTACAATTACAAAACGGGTTCTGGTTATGGGTTTTATGTTAATCAATAGCGAAAGAAATTTTGGTTATTTTTATCAGATTTGTTCCGGTGAATGTATTTGGAAGTTGAAATATTTTGCTTCCGGTTTACCTTTTTTAGTAATTTTTTTTTATAAAAAAAATAATTCTCCGTCACCTATATTTCAAACGAAAATGATAAGTCAAAATCAGGAGATCGATTTATATAGAAGCAATATCAATGCATTGACCAAATAAAACAAAGGTGGATAAAGCCAGTTGGAAGTCATGAGAAACATCATTGTACAAAATGTTACCCTATTCGAATGAAAATTGCGCCCTCTATAGGCGCAATGTATCTTAATTCAGTGTCGGATGGCTTATTTTTGTTTAGTTTTGCAAAAAAATTAACTTTTGCGATAGTATCCATCGGAAAAATATCAATCGATAAAATTAAATATCGATAGTATAGATAGTGCCATCGATATTTTGCCAGCTCTACCAAGAATCCGGCATACAGAGCACCCCCGCAGTACCAACACGCGAGATGAAGGAGCGCTATCGAGAGAAAAGGAGAGAAACGAAACGTCTATTCCGTAGAAAGAAAAAGGAAAAGTGGAAAGACGTGAGTGTGGACACTTACAGTGACATTCAATGAATGTTCAAGTGCACAACAAAAAAAAGTTTGACAATGTTGATGTCTTTGTTGTTCTTATCATTGATGATATATTTGCATAGGAATAGTGGAAAGTAAAGCTTTCAGCTCTCTTACTGCTTGAAGAGAGTTACAGGATTTATTGAAACCTGATTCAAAAGCACCTTCATCAATTTGACAAAGGTGTTGATGAAGATACTTGGCGTATAAGGAATCACGATCCACCATGCCATTCAAAGTGTTTTGCAAACAGCACACGGTTGACTTTTATAAATTCTTTCCTATATCATTCTTTGAATAGATAACATTGAAAATGATCCCGAGCTGGAATTTGTTCGAAAACTTATGAAAAGATCCAGTAAAAGAGCGCAAACACACAAATCCGGAATTTTTACCAATGAATCAAAAAAAACTGATGGCTTTGGTGCAGGCACATCCTCCTGCAGAGATAAAGAAGGAATTCTGGTAACGGGGATATGGAAAGAATATTTTACCAAGCTGCAAGTATCCGACGATGGCGGTGGAGAGGATACCGCAGAACCAATCCCTGATGATGGTATAGAGTTTTTACCTCCTAGACATAATGAGTTTCAAGTAGCAGTAACCCGACTGAAGAACAACAAGGCAGCAGGAGCCGATGGGTTGCCCGCTGAAGTATTTAGGACCAAAGACGACACGCTGAAAAGGCATAAGAGCTATGCATTCGTACGATCTGGCTAGAAGAACGCTTACTCGATGATTGGATCCTCACCATACCATGCATGTCTCATATAAAAAATAAGACAACACGGAATATGCCAACTACTGATGAATAAGTTTCCTCCACCATGCATACAAGATACTTTCCACCATGCATACAAGATACTTTCAATCCGAAAAGCACAGGTAAACTCTTACCATCTCTTTATTGATTACAAAGCCGCCTTCGACAGCCCCATATGTTGAAGGGTATTTCAAACCATGTCTGAGTTTGGTATCCTTGCAAAATTATTAAGACTCTGCTGGGTGACACTTGCTGTTGCACGTTCTCAGTAAGAATAAGAAAGAATCTCTCCGAACCATTCAATACCTAACGAGGTTTCAGGCAAGGACACAGCTTGTCTGAGATCTTGTCGTATGATTTTGTTTTCAGAGAAAATATCGTAGAAAATTTGCTTTGAGAGAAAGTTTCATTTAATATTTTTCTTCAGAGAAAATACTGTTATTAGTTAAGTTTACTGCTATTACAACAATAGTTCTGCTCTTATAGTTAAATGTTTGCAATTTCAGAACAGCAGTCTGAGAAGTCACTTGATTTGCTGAAAATGACTGTTGCTTAATTTATAATGGGGTTGTTGGAATGAGAGTAAACTAAAATAAAATCAAAGAAAGGATTTTTTGAAAAATGAAAGAGAAGATTTTTTGAAAGAAAAAAAAATTGCAGCCAGAAAAAATACCTGAAATTAAAAAAAAAAATAATCACATGATCGGTCGTTACAAACATAAATAATGGCATATTCCGCAGATCAGCATTCAAGTGCTGAAAGATAACAATAAACAAGCGTGCTAATTTTGGCCCGGCCGAATCTTATATACCCTCCACCATGAATCGCATTTGTCAAGCAAACAAAGGATAATTGACAAGAATTGCCATGTTATTGGAGCTATTGGAGCGATAAGAATCATATTTAGCGCAATCGTTGCAAGCTAAAAACTCTTCATGCGAAATTTCAACCAAATCGAATAATAATTGCGCACTCTAGAGGCTTAAAAAATCAAGATTCGAGGTCGGTTTGTATGTCAGCTATATCAAGTTCTGAATCGATTTGAACCACAGTTGTTGGAAGCCATAACAAAACCCTTCATACAAAATGTCAGCTAATTTGGATGAGAATTGCGCCCTCTAAAGGCTCAAGAAGTCAAGATCCAAGATCGGTTTATCAAAACATGTCATAAAACTTTGTCTTTCGAGAAAATTTGATTAAAATGTTTCATTAAGAGTAAGTTTCATTAACAGTATTCTGCATCATTAATCTTTCTAACAACCCGTATCGTAGTATTTTTGTCCCAGATGAACCAAAGTAAAATTTATAACAAATATAACCTTGAATTTTATTAAAGGCGTAAAACTAAAACAGTGATAAATTATAAATAATCACATTCAAATTGCGTTGTTCTATTCTTGCGATGTCATAAAATTCAAACAACTAAAATTTTAAACCTTGTTCAAAAATATGTCTTACTATGACTTACTTTTGGCTTTCCCGGGTTAGCATAAGACGTAATACCACTAATCGTAGTTTCGAATACAGGTCTTTGGCATAATTCACATTAAAACGAACCCGACTGGAATAAACAGTTTCTGCGAGAAAAAAAAATTCACACTTCTATGGGCATACTAGTAAATATTAATCGAACTGAAGACCTAAAATAACAACAACAACAACAAGCTGGCGACATTTTAATATTCTGGCCACATTTTTGATTGACACTGTCTGCGAGGTTTCGGTTTCAGTTTTGCTAAGAACAAGTTTCAGTTTTTTTGTGCACCAATCCAACCCCACCGCCAACGCCAAAGAATCGAAAATTGCCTGCACTAAAAATGCTCCAAAGTCGTCAATGGGCCAAAAATCACAAAAACAAAAAACGTACGGCCAGGCCAACTGACCGACAGAACTTGCGCAAGGTAACAAAAAAAAATTACTTTGAAGGTCACCATAAAAAATTGTTCTTTTTTTGTTTTTAATTTTATTTTCATTTGTGTTTTCTTTTTATGTTGTATTCTATATTAATTTAAATTTTTCGTTGCCTCTTTGCTACGTTAAAGACGTGTTATTGACCTTAAGTAAGGTTGGGTTAGTAACGTGTCCACTGTTGTTGTGATTGTTGTTGTTGTTTTTTTAAGTATCACATAATACGCGTGCTTGAGTATGTATGCAGGTTGGTCTTTCTAAATTTTGCTTTGCTAGATGATGTTAAATTTTAATTATTGCTTTTTTTGTTGTTGTTGTTTTTTTCATTTCGATTTTTTTTAAATCAAAGGTCAATAGTGGATTGGCTAGAGTGATTCTAACAAAAGCATTAGCAAGTCATCTGTAGGAATCGCTTCGCTAGAAACAAATAATAAAACGGTTGAGTTACATCAAAATTGGGCTCACCGAATCACTTTCGATATTCAATGCGGAAACTGTAATTTTGATGTTCGTAGGATAAGGCGAAAAAAAGTTAATAGATGTTATTTAACATAATCACATGAATAATTTTAAAACTTAATTTTCACAGAAAATTCTTACAAAATTTAATTTCCATAAAAAATGTCGAAAAGATTTTATATTCATAGAAAAATGTTTGCTGTAACAGCAGAAAGTTTGCTACAAATGGGATAACAGTAATTTCTGCTAAAACAGCAAACATATTGTAAAAAGTAAAAAAAATCAAACATTTTTATATTCCAACTTATCTTTCAATTTAACCAGCATATAATGTAGAATTTTTTTCCAATTGTCTACAATTTGTTATTTTGCTATCAGCCGACTTATTTCTCTGACTGTATTATGTTTGCCTGTTACTAACGGTCATATATTTTGATTGTTTTAGGTACTTTTTCTGTCTGCGATCAGTCTTATTTTCTTTCACAAAAACAAAATCTTACCTTTCATTTAATTTTTACTAACCTTTTAGCAATCCCATGATAAATTTAGTAGCAGCTATTTTCAGCAAACAACAGACTTTCCGGTAGTCGCTCTGCTGTTCTGAAATTGCATGCATTTAGCTATAAAAGCAGAAGTATCGTTGTAATATCAGCATAATTAACCATTAACAGTCAGCAGACGGTATTTGTTACTATCAGCAGGCTTTTTTCTATGAGCGTATTGATGAAATATCCCCTAGATTAACTATTAAACTCAGCAAACTGTATTTGGCTATTATCAGCATTTTTTCTATGAGCGTATGCAAACGAAAAAAACTGATTCGAGTTTGTATATCTCCGCCCTCTACTGTCGCAGATCTCTCAACAAGATGGCTGAACAGTTCAAAATTCACCTGTTCTAGGTGCCGGGCCACAGAGATATCACAGGGAATTCTAAAGCAGACCGGCTTGCGAGGCTAGGAACTACCTTACACACTCCATGAATACTGGAATCTGTGGGTACGCCTCTAGCGACATGTAAGCTAAGTTTTCAAGACCATGCCTGAAGGGCAACGAATGATAGATGTTCATAAAGAGGGGGCTGTGAGCATTCCAAAACAATGTGGCCTCATCTGTCTTGAAGAGGTCTACTGCTTTGCTGTCATTGGATAGAACAGACGTCTCAGTCATTGTATCCGTCATGACAGGTCACTGTCTAATCGGAAAACATGCTGACAGACTGAAGGTTGCCAGCAACGACTTTTGCAGAAGCTGTAGGGACATCGAGGAAGAAGAGACTATAGAACACCTTCTGTGTGTGTGTCCCGCACTAGCATTTAGAAGGTTCTCATTTCTTCGAGAACCTGTCTGATTTAGAGGATGTGAACATTCGCAAGTTATTGGGCTTTTTAAAAGCGATCTGGATGGTTTAACGGTAGGTACTAAAAGGCATCCTCCTTGTTCTGTTCCTGTGGTATCACAATGGACGAAAACGTCTATGTGAGTCTGATGGCCGACTGCCACTTAAACCTAACCTAACCTTGTATGGGAATGCTTACGACACGCCGAACAAAGTCGTAAGCATTCCCATACAAAAATGTGTTCATTATATCGTAACAGTTGTCAAAAATGCGAAGCAAATGTAAAAACAAGTCACTTGATAAATTGCTTTCGAGCGAGAATTTGTTAGCAATAATGGAAAGCAAAAAACAATTGATATTATAAAATTATACATATACTGACATTTAAGATTCTTAGATGCCCACCACGGATTCTATGATAAAAATAAGGGTTGTCTTCAATAATTTACGGACATGTCACATTAGCGTACTTCTGCAAAAAATGGACACAAATTATAGGTGGTAAACCTCGTCAAGCTCTCACTACTCACTGAGACTTTTCACTCGATACTGCTGAATGTCCATAACTCGAAGTTAATCTCATCCGAAGTTTTTTAAGATGACTGAGATCTTTTTAACATTGATACGGTAACTGAAGAATTTACACACCTATTAAAAGTAGCATGTCCAGAGTCAATTCCACTTAAATCATTTAATGCATCGTACTTAATTTTTTCCAAACAGTGCACATTACTATTTTCAACAAGGAATAGATATAGGCGACTTTTTCAGAGATGTTCTTATGCGAATGTCAGAGTCACATATAAGGCGATTTTAAGGGAACTCAAGAAGCTTATTGATACAAATGTGAATAACGAAAGAAACTGTCAGTGATCAAAATTTTTGTCGAATCTGCCTGTGCGGAGCAGGAAATTTTGGAAGCTAGGGAAGCGGATGCAAGGCGGCAGTAATGATTTTGATCGTAGATGGCTAAGAGGTCTGCAGCAATCAAGAAAAGGCTAATCTTATTTCGCATGACTACCACAGCCATGTATAGTCCAATGAAACACAGGGTCAACTCTAAAATTAGAATATAACAAGAGGAAGTTTCATCGAATGAGGAATCTTTTATTCAGACATCTGTTGGTGAAATCAAATTATTTATTTCCTATCTCAAGAACTCGAAGGCCCCTGGAATTTATGGGATTAACAATATTCTTATAAAAAATCTGCCTGATTCAGCGCTAGAGTTTCTAACAAAAGTCTATAATTTCTGAATACCGATATAGAAGAAGGATAAAGATAGACGGTTGCCATGCAATTATCGACCAATCAGTCTTTTAAGCTCATTAGGAAAATTATTTGAAAACATTATTTTCTACAGGCTTCAATCAGTTGTAGAGGAGAATAATTTGATTTATGACTGTCAGCACGGGTTTAGAACCGGTCATTTCACCACTCATCAGATCAAAAGGGTGGTCAACATGATAAAGACCAATAAAAGCAGGAGGCTTTCGACTTTTGTTTGTCTCCTTAATATCGAGAAAGCTTTTGACTCGATTTGGCATAAAGGTCTTCTTTTTAAACTGCATAGGATGAATACTCCCTTAAATTTGACAAAACTCATAAAGAGGAACGTCCGATCCCTACTGTAGTCCCTCAAGTTAATAAGTAAAAATGTCCCTATTTGCTGAAATATCTTAGATAGAACTCAAAAGATTGCAAATAATTTAGTATACATTGTAAATATGATAGAAAATAAATAAACAAAACAAGCCGATTACTGTGTAAGGTGTATGTCCATAGTGACATCGAGAGGATTAATAACCGCAGCCTTTTTTCAACCTTCTACCAAATGGGTCTGTAATATTTTTTTGGTTTTTTGGGGGTATGGCTTCAAATGTGAAGGCTCTATCTATTGCTATTGCTGATGTTGGTATCGAATTTTCCATCTACACTAACAAATCCGGATAGCAGTTACGGAGCACTTTTGATTTGTATAGCTAACTCAATGTGTAAATAAAATTCTTATTTAAGTTTATATACAAACAAAAAGAGGTTGAAAAAAAAGAAAATTGGATACAGGTGCTTCTACAGAAAAATCTAAGTTGTCTGAATTTCCCAGTCATTATTGGAACATCTAAAATTACAGTTTTCGAGGCCCAGGTGGAACCCAACGAAGATTTGGCCTACGAAGCTACACAACAATTGGGGCTGCTCAATCATCGTCTTAATCTGCTGAGGCTAGAAGAAGAATCCCGACAAGTTTCTCTTCCCAATGTGACAGTGGACAATATACTGAGTCGGATACCATGCACCTGTGACAAAGGAGTGTGCAAATGTTGTGCAGGTATGATCTTGAAATATTTCCCCTGATACTCTTTTGTTTCCCCATTCCTTGAATTTTAGGATTTCTCGCTGTAATTGGCATGAATTCCTGCACTGAGTTGGTCTATAGGCCAGAAGAATTCTCCTTTGAGTTGCGCATGAGAGTCAACAACAATGTGTGGTTTAAGCGCAAGGTTTCTGGCAAAAATCCTCCTCCCATGTGCTTTAGACCACCAAGATTCAGTTTTGCCCAGGCCTGCATACAGTTTCATGATATTTGGTTTATTGGCCGCAATATGCATGTGTGCATGTATATGTCCGGTTCATTTCAAGGATATGAATTGTTTGAGAGGTAAGTTTCCAGAGTTTTGAAGGTTATGAAAGAAGTTGACTCGTTACCTTCTACTCTTTAAACAGAAACTTCGATTGTTTATTGTTTGGCGATAAAGGCGTAAAAATTGTCAAGCCCGAAGATGGTTATCCTGTACGCCCCACAGATGTGGAGATAGACGAGGACAATGATGACATCGAGGATTACGATGAAAATGTAGTGCGCAAGAAAAGGCATTTTCATAGTAGAGCTTAAATAGAGTCCCAGTCACAAAGCCATAGTAATCCCATGATGTTGAAAGGAAAACAAGGTTACGGGCTTAAGTTTAACTTGAAATTCGATATAGTGTGTTTTTTATATGTTACCATTTTATTTATTTAATTTATTCCCATTAGTTATTTTATACTTGTCAAAAGATGCCTAAGGCATGGAAATAAAATAGATTAGTGTTTTTGATGAAAATTTGTATGTGAAAGTTCAAACTGATTGAGCGAAAAATTTTCTTTCAGAACACAGTAGGAAATGTTTATTAAACAGAGTCAATTCAAGGAGAGGGTGAAATTATTCCCAGAATTTAATTTTTATATATATTTTTTATGATTTAGAAATATCTTAAAAAATGTTGGCTACATTTGATTAAATAGAAGTAGTCATCTATACAGACTTTGATAGATTGTTTCAAATCAGATTTTTGTGCAAGGAATAGCTAAAACTATACACAGTAAAGCAAATTTCGTCAATGTTCAAACTTGAAAAAATTTACATTATTTTAGGGTTTTAAGTAAAAGTTCATAGAAATTTTTGTAAAATTTATTTTTATGTAAATTTTACCTAAATTGAATTTTTAATAAAAAAAAAATTACCAACAGTAGATTTTCGTCTGAAATCTTGTAACGGTTTATTGACAAAAAGTAAAAGCATGTTAAGTTCGGCTGGGCAGAATCTTTCCCTGGATGGTTTCTATTTATAGGTAGAAACTTTAAAGGATAGTGGGCGATCTCATATGCTTGCACTGAAAAAATTGTTGTTCTAATTTTAAAGATTCAAGCCAAAGATAAGCAGTTTTAATTTGAAGATGATAAATTTTCCAAGTTTTAAAGTTAGCATTTCTTTGGTGAAAGATTGTTTCCTTGAGACCATATGCTTGCAAAAGTCTAAAATGAAGGTCAAAATATCTTTGAAAGTAGGGAAATTGACTTTGGGACAAGACAACAGTGTCCTTAGTCAAAGACTTATATAGCTGTACAAATAACTTTAAATGTTTAGTTTTTTTGAAAAAGATTCTAAGTAAAGAAAAGAAAGAAAGAAATGGCAAAAGTCAGGTAGTGTCGACTGTATAATATCCTACAATATGGGAGCTATAACCAATTCTGAACAAATTTTGATGAACCTAGGCGGATATTTTCAGATGGGTTATTAAACAATACATTCCAAATTTTGAGGAAGCACATATGTTCAAACAGTAATAACTACGGTTGACATATGACAACATTATTGCAAATTACCCAAAATCTGACGAACATATATATGGGAGATATATCTGAACCGATTTAGAGCAAACTTTTCTGATATTATGATAGTTGACGAGAAAAGCATTGCACAAAATACTGGGAAGATTGGTCGAAAACGCGCTTGCAGTGGCTCTAGAAGTGAAAATCGGGCGATATACATATATGGCAGCTATATCTAAATCTGAACCGCTTTCTATGAAATTCATCAGTAATATCGAGAGTCATAATAAAATATCTCCTGCCAAATTTCGAGAGAATCGGTTAACAAATGAGCACTTTATTGCAATATTTCTCAATGTCGGCGAACATATGTATGGGAGCTATATTTAAGTCTGAACCGATTTGGAGCAAAATTCTCAGATATTGTGGTAGTCGTAGAGGAAAGCGTTGTACAAAATTTTGACAAGATTGGATAATAAATGCGATTATCCAGAAGTGAAAATCGAGCGATATATGTATATGAGAGCTATATCTAAATTTAAACCGATTTCCATGAAATTCAACAGTAATGTCGAAAGTCAAGAGATAATTCCTCCTGCTACTATTCGTGAGAATCAGTTAACAAATGACCATTTTTTTGCATTATTACTGCATATCGACGAACATATATATGGGAGCTATATCCAAACTTGAAAGGATTTTTTCCAATTTCAAAAGGCTTCGTCGATAGGTCGAAAAACATGCCTGTACCAACAATTTACACAAATTAACACGGACAGACGGTAAGACAAACAGACTAACATAGCTAAATCGATATACTTATCAATGGTTATATGTCTGTTCCTTCTGGATGTTTGTAACATCCAGACAGTCATCTGAGTAGTAAAATAAGAATCGATCAGCGATCGATATTTGAAACGGATGGTGGTATCCTTTAGTAAATGGAAAATTTAATTTAAAGACAGCATCCTCATTTTAAAGTTTTAGTTCTTTGACTCGTTGTCATTGCTAAAATACTACAAATAAGGAAAAATATTAAATTTTGTGCACAATTTTTTTTTGTGTATAAGAATTGGCTCAAGATATACATTTGGTTTTTATGGGAGCTGTATCGAGTTTTGAACCGATTCAA
This sequence comes from Stomoxys calcitrans, assembly GCF_963082655.1. Classification (NCBI taxonomy): domain Eukaryota; kingdom Metazoa; phylum Arthropoda; class Insecta; order Diptera; family Muscidae; genus Stomoxys; species Stomoxys calcitrans. The sequence continues at coordinate 1,002,141 of NC_081556.1, read as the reverse complement.
ACCTTCGGTCTATCTTTTCTCCGTCCTGCTTTCTCCATAATTTTCTCGCTGTGTCGGCCCCTCCCCCGTTTCGTCCCTTCGTTCTTCAGTCAGTCATTCCGTCCGACCACCCACAGTGTTATTTCTTTGTCTGTCGGTCTTTTATCTGTCTTTAGAGCAACCGTCCCTCTGCCCCTCTGTCCTTTAGTCTCTCTTTGCTATATCCTTTCTTCCTCCTTTAATTCTTCGTTCTGTTCCCCACTGAATCGATCCGTCTTTCAGTCAGTCATTCCCTTCGTCCTTCCTCCGTCCATCCGTCACGTATCTCTCTTTCCATCTAAAGACAAACCGTTTATTCTCCATTTGCATTTGCTACGTCCGTCTTTCCTCCTTGCAGCCTTCCCCCGTTCGTACTTTATCCATCTGCCTTTCCTCTGTCCGCTCTTTCTTCGTTTGCACTTCCTCAATCCGTCCTTTCTCTGTATTTCCTAAATCATTTTTTTCGCTGTGTCCGCCCCTACATCCAACCGCACGTCCCTCCGTCTTCCATTTTATCCATCTTTCCGCCATCCATCCATCCGTTCATCCTTCCTCGGTTTGTCCATCCTTCCTCGGTTCGTCCATCCTTCCTCGGTCCGTTCATCCTTCCTAAGTTCGTCCATCCTTCCTCGGTCCGTTCATCCTTCCTCGGTCCATCCATCCTTTCTCGGTCCGTCCATCCTTCCTCGGTCCGTCCATACTTCCTCCTTTCGTCCGCCCATCCTTCCTTCGTTCGTCCTTTATCTGTACTTCACAAATCAAATCCTTCCTTCAGTCTGCCATTCTGTCCCTCTTTCCGCCATCCGTCCATCCTTCTTCGATCCGTCCATCCTTCCTCGGTCCGTCCATCCTTCCTCGGTCCCTCCATCCTTCCTCGGTCGGTCCATACTTCCTCGATTCGTACATCTCTCCTCGATTCGTCCTTCCATCCTCCTTCCACCAGTCTATCCTTCCTCCTTTCGTCCGCCCATCCTTCCTTCGTTCATCCTTTTTCTGTACTTCCCAAATCATCTTCTTCCGTCCTACATCCATCCGCGCGTCCCTCCATCCTTCAGTCTGCCATTCTGTCCATCTTTCCGCCATCCGTCCATCCTTCCTCGATCCGTCCATACTTCCTCGATTCGTCCATACTTCCTCGGTCTGTTCATCCTTCCTCGGTCCATCCATCCTTCCTCGGTCCGTCCATCCTTCCTCGGTCCGTCCATCCTTCCTTGGTCCGTCCATCCTTTATCGGTCCATCCATCCTTTCTTCTTCCATCCGTCCATCCTTCCCCCATCCGTATATTCTTCCGTCCTTCCTTCGTTCGTAATTTATCTGTACTTCACAAACCATCTCCTTCCTTCCGACCCTCCGCCCATCTGTCCATTAGTCTATATTTTCTCGTTTTTTTCATTTTCTTCGCTGTGTCCGCCCCTGTGTACATCCGTACGTCCCGCCGTCCATCCAAAGAAAGCCCAAACAGACAACATTTCATTTTCATAGAAAATTTTGTAAAAATTTCATTTTCTCTTTTTCAAGTTTATTGCCTGTTAGCGAGTGACGTTGCCGTTGTCTAGCGTTCGAAGCCATCAATACAACTTCCAACAGATGCACAAAATCATGTGTAGTACGGCAGAAGTGTAATTTGTCGCAGAAAGAATGTCTGTCATTACACAAAAATAAATGCACGGCCCTTGAAGCCATCACACCTAACATGGTTGAAAAGTCTTCTAACCAAAGACGAAACGCGTTCCATAGTGGTTGGTGTGTGTTGCTATCTTTGGCTTTCTTTTTCCATTTGCATCTCCGATCATTGAGCTCATCTCGAAAGAGAAACAAACGAAAATTGTAAAATTTAATGATCTCGCCCTAACAGGCAAAAAACTTGAGAAATGAAAATTTGATTTTGTCGGAATTTCAAAAAATTTTGTCAAAAATTTAATTTTTATAGAATATTTTGTCAAAATATGATTTTTATAGAAAATCTCGTCAAAATTTGAATTTATAAAAAATTCTACGGTAGTTAGATTTTCATAGAAACATTAAAAAAAAAATAATTTAAAAAAAGTTTTGTTGAAATTTGTTCTTACACCAAATTTAAGAAAAATTGGCTTTCCCAGTGAAATTTTCTATTTCCCCTCTTCTTTATTGCTTCACCCCATGATGTTCTTTGAAAAAAAACATACATATTTGGCACCATAAATCACATCCTTGTTTATATTTCCATATCCGGTTTCCATAGAAATCCAATAAATGTCACATGTCAAAACACCTCACAAACACGAAATGTAATCAAACAAATTGGCCTGCGGTCAAGAGAGAATGATGCAGTCGATGTGAGTGTGGATGACCCATATTCCATTACCTTCCTTCAAACAGATTTACCGCCTCTCAAGTGACACAATAACAGCAACAACAAGGATAATAATGAAATCAAATAAAAAAATTGCCTCAATTGAATGGATGACAAGGAAATGGTCATTTACAATAAACTAAATGGAAACATACACGAAAATGAACCCTCGGGGGATAAAAGTAGATGACCACGAGCCACACGCACGCCATCAACGGCCAGCAAATACACGTAAGCAACCAAAAGGGGCGGAACAGTAGAGAAAAAACCCCTGAAGATAGAAAGATGACCACTCGAAGTATCATCGCAAATCGCATTATGCGCGTAGCAGTGGTCAGTGGCCATAAACTGATTTTCATGTTTTCCACAGGGGATATCTCGTACATATCTGTTGCTTCACCAGGGGGAAGGAGGGCAAGCCAGAGGTCATTATTGTGGCATAATACTCTGATGGTCATTGCCAATACAACACCACCCCTATTGTCGTTCGTTGTCAATTGGTGTGCAACAAGCACTGGATTATCCCACCTATTATGACTTGAAAGGCGGCCGGTCATCTAGCCCATTAAACGGTCATTTTCTGTTTACGCAAACACTTTTATTTGGGGTTATTGTGAAAAACGCATTGAACCGGTTTTAAAGAAGCAAATGGACAGTGGCATTTTTTCGAAGGGAGTTATCAAATGCTTGTTAAGTTAGTTATTAGATGTGAGTAAAGGTGGGTAAATGGCATAACTGATTTCTATGGGAAATGGCAAATGTCCTTGACGCTGCAAAAGGATGCCTCTTGATTTTCCACAAGTGCTATCAGCTAAACACCAACACCTTGATAAATGAAAATTGGCCCCATTCCAATGTTTTTCGAAAAGGGCACTTGAAAACCATGATATCCTGCGTTTTTTGTTCTGGTACTTAGCGCTCTTTTATACTGCATCCTGTTTTGACAGCATTTGATTGTGTGCTTCCCTAGCCTTCCTTGCGAAACCTTGTGAAAAAATGCTTTATGCATCCTTGTGGTGTTGATGTTGTTGTCCGGGCCTAGCATGAATGATGCATGCATATATGCTGCTGCACTTGCTGTAGCTGTGCAAGCGGCATTCACAACAACTCCATTCAATTCAAATGCAGTTAAAAGGGCAAGTCATAGCAAGTGCACATGAAATCCCGGCGCAAGAAGCCAAGTGAGTGAATCCTGTAACAAACTCGCATGAACATGAACATGCACTTGCCAAAGCCCATTTTGCATTCATTAATGCACTCACAGATCCTTACCCTCCTTCACATGCAATACGCGGCCACCAAGGATGACTTTAGAAGGCATAGGATTTCATGTAGCTGGCCTGGCTGTTGGCTCCTGCTAGTGTTGTTGGCAACGATGCCAGGGCACAAGTGTTAAAGTGGCTCACTTGTTTAGCATTCATTAATGGCGGATGCAAAGACTGGCTGCCTCTTGGGCTGGTTGAACTCCTCGCATGCAAAGGCGAGATTTCATTCACATCTATGTGAGGCAGATGCAGGTAATGCCTTGCAACAGACATTGAATGCACATTTTCACACATTATTACCAACAAGGATACTCGTATGTTCAAGGTGAAATTGGGGGAACAGAAAAGCACTTGTCTGCCATGGATAATAGACATAATGTGAGCAACAAGTGGCGCTAGCACCTACTTTAGGTTTGTGCCAAAGCACATACATAGACACACACACACAGACTCATAAACACATATATAAGGATAAGAAGATAATAACTCATCATAAGGCTGGCAGAAGCTATAAGGACATGCAGAAATACTTTTGTCAATATGAAGTGGCACAACCGGTACTAGGAAAGTGATTGCAAGCACTCTACTTTTAGACATTTCTTAGAGGGGAACTTTAACAAATATCCTATTTGAAATGCATGTAAAATAATAAAAAAAATGTTCAAATGGAGAATTTTTGAAAACCAGCATTTGGAGGCTACCATAGCATGTCTGCCTATGATGCTAAACGCTTGGATTTGAATCCTGGAGAGAACATCGGAAAAAAATGTTCAGCGGTGGTTTTCTCTTCCTAATGCTGGCAACATTTGCGAGATCTATGCCATGTAAAACTTCTCACAAAGAGGTGTCGCACTGCGGCACGCCGTTCCGACTCGGCTATAAAAAGGAGGCCCCTTATCATTGAGCTTAAACATGAATCGGACTGCACTCATTGATATGTGAGAAGTATGCCCCTGTTCCATAGTGGAATGTTTATGGGAGTCATAGAGAAAATCTTGGTGCAAAATTTTTATAAAATCGGTTGATAAATGTTTTAGCAAGGCCCTTAATTTTTAATCGTGAGATACATATGTATGGGAGCTATATCTAAATCTGAATCGATTGATTTAAATTTACCAGTCATCCGAAGAGTCGCAAGAGAAACTTTTTGCCAAATTTCGTGAAGATCAGTTCACAAATCACCAAATTATTGCAGTATTTATTAAAATAGTCACATATATATGGGAGCTTTATCCAATTCTGAAACGAGTTTTTCCAATTCCAAAGGGCCCTGTCTCTGGCCCAAAAAAGATGCATGTGCCAAATTCGAAGACGATTGGTCTAAAATTGCGACATATACAGACAGACGGACATAGCTAAATCTAATCAGAAAGTCGATCCGTGTACTTATCAATGTGTCTATCTCCTTTCTTCTTGGTGTGACAAAAAATTTGCACACGTTTCTTTGAACAAGATCAATTTTCGAACAGTTTGAAAGCCCAGTTCAGGAAAAGGTTGACCCATTAATCACTTTAGAAACGTACGTAGGTAAGGTTAGGTAAAAGTGGCAGTCCTTTATAGACCCACTTAGACAATCACTTAAGTCCATTGTGATACCACAGTAGCGACAGACCAAGGCTTCTGGCGGGAATCGAACCCACGACCCCTGCACTACTGGGGCGCCCTAATTTAATTTTTTTTTTTTATAAATAAAAATCAATCTAGGCAATATGGCCAATATTGAACAGCAAACGACCCACCATAAGAAGTATCTATACTAAATTCCATGCGGATAGCCTCTTTCGCTCCGTCGGCATCCTGAGCCCAGGAACGAGATTCTGAAGTCCGTTTCTGGGGCTCCCTTTACACCCACAATGTAATGTCTTCATACTCATTACATACTCCTCCTCCTCTTCATCCTAAATTTTGAATAAAAGAGAAAATTGGAAAGAAAAAGCGCCGTCGTCTACTCCTCAATACCTTTCATTTAGTACCCATATTAGCTAGGGTTAAAGGGGGTTGAAAATTTTTAAGATTCCGTATGTCCTTCCCAGGTCCAATTTTTATTTTTTTTACATATTCGTAATCTACTCGCTAATACCTTTCATTAATACCATATTGGGTATCACCCCCATTTTTAGTGATGGGTATAGTATATAGCTTTTTTAAGCCTTGGGTCTTAAAGTAAAATAAAGTCAACATTTCTCTAAATAAAATGCTTTGTGCATTCTAAAACGGAGCAAATTAACCGGCCTGAAGATTTTCTGCTCTCTCGTAGGTCTAACAGTAAAATAAACTCAAAAATGTTTATAAATAAAAATGCTTTTTGCATTCTAAATAGGGTATTCAGTGGATATTTTTTGAATGATATGATACTTTCTGAACATTGTAAGAAAATGTTATACATCCCAAAAAACTCAATGAATATTTTTTGGATGTTATGACATATTTTCGTTTTGGGTGTTATGTCATAAATAAAGTTGGGCTTACAGACACAGGTATTTTTGGTTATTATGGCATATTTGATGTCACAATATCCAAATCCAAAATTTGGATTTTTGGATTTTCATTTAGGCTTTCTGGAAAATTGTCGTTTGGGTAGCATATAAATAGTTATACGCATTTTTTATTTAAAACTAAAAATGCAGCTTGCAGCATTGATTTACTCGTTTCAAATATCTTATGAAAACAAAATTCCAAAATATGCTTAGCAAGTATTGAAAACCATTTCCAATACAATCGAAATGTTATAGGCACTAACAATGCCAAACAAATATTCTTTCTTGGCAATGCTACAAGCATATATCCATATGTTCCTATGTAAAATGGTATATTGTTGTCATATTAAAACAATGTTTCTAGGCTATAAAGCTAAATTGTCTATGCTAGAACACTGGCAATGAAAACCACCCTCATAACCTCCCCCATTTGCGGAATAAAATATTTGTGTCTGTGTAAAAAAACCCTCCCACCCCCTTAAGAAAGGGTGTTTCCAGCAAGGATATCATTTTCAGTAGTTCTCTTGTTTTCTTGCATTTTACTGCGTTGCGATATCGGAAGCCATATTTGTTTATGGCATAAATATTGAAATATACAAGTATCTCATAAATTTCTATCAAGTATTTATAAATCTGTAGAAAAAAATCATTTTTCATTTTGGTTGGCATACTTCCGTTTCCGCTTTACAAGAGTTTGCCATTAAATGATTTACTTGAGCAACTATTCCAATGGAAAATTAAGAATTATTGCCCTGGTGATTTCAATGAAGCAAACAGAAACAACAACAAAAATATAGTGGGTAGTAAGTTGTATATATGTTTGTATAATGTATGTGTTTATGAATACTAAGATGTACTTACATGCAATACGGATATTGGTATGAGAAGGGATTTGGGAAATCTCATTTCTGGTTTTTCGCTGATTCCTTAGTACGGAGGTATCGATTTTTTAAGAAGATTTTTTTTTTGCATTATGTCTTCGGAGAATATTTTAAAAAGAATGGATGTCAATCTTCTCAGGATAATAGCGCAAGAACCGATTGCTAAAATCACCTGCAAGACAAATGAGAAAAAACTGTTACTAGGAATATTACTTAAACGGCTGATATAAACTATTCTCCTGGTATATCATTTCCATTTTTATTCACTTCAGCCAAAACACAAGGTATTCATTCATACATGCTATAAACATTATTCTTATTAAATAGTTGGTAACTAAGGAAAATTACCCTCATGATATCGCCAATCAAAATAAAGTCAATATAAAGTTAGGTTTAGGTTATAGTGGCAGTCAAAATTAGACACACTCCTACAAATTTTGGTCCATTATCATACTAAGTAGCAACAGCCCGAACTAGGAAGAATCGAAGCCAACAAATCGCACTGGTTTTCCAAGCTCGCTACAACTTCTGCTACCGACGGGCATACGGTAACTATCACACTATAATACAACAAGGCTTTCAGTACCGATGAATTGCCTGCAGAACTTTCATAAGTATTTTTTATTAATGATATATTGGTTCTATTCCGATATTTCGGAATTCCGCTTAACAAGTGAACATATTTTATCATCCACTTGATCACAAAGCCATTCCATCTCTTCAGCATTGTATTGAGAAAAACTTAATGAAATCAAAAGAGTACGGTAACGACCAACACCAAACTGAAATGCTTAACTATAGCCGTTCATATAAAAATATTACAAAACCATTTTTAGTTTGACTTGCCAATGGCGTTTTGTTCTTGATTGTGGCATCATTTAATATTTAAAACGGTTTTAGAAAATTTCCATTAGAACAATTCCATGCAAACACTCCGCCTAGCACGTCATGGATGACTATTTTGCAATTTAATCAGCAATAAAATATCGATACGTGATAAATCATCAAATTGTTGTTGTTGTTTGAAGCCGCCACTTCATTCCATCTGTGCCTGTTTTGTATTTGGCTTTATTATCATGTCAATGAGGCCGCTCGCATTCGATTGATTCGATTTTGATGTTTTTTTATTACTCCCCACAATAAAGGAGTCTCATTTTATGAATTGTTTCATCATTTGCATATGAAAAATTCTTTTATGGTAAATTTGTGTATGAGGAGAGAAAGAATTTATGCAAGGATGTGGGTATGTATCAATGGACCTTCGAACAAATACATTGAACACAGCCGCCAACTGTAATTTTCTAAAGGAAGGGAGGGGGGAAGGATGTTTAATATCTGAACAACAAAACGGAGAAATATGCAAATTATATGAAATGTTCGACATTAGCAGCCGCAGAGTGATGTGCCGCAGCAAGCCAAAAGGGCTCAAATGACGATACTTAGAATGCGAAAATCCCTTCTCGTCCTTGTATAATTTAATGTCCTGCTGGGGCTTTGCAAGTTGTAACATAAAACTTAATTCCCTCTCGCGGAGCACAGCAATTACAACATTACCGTTTGTTTCATTTCAAACAGTCTGGCAGCATTGTGCATGGTAAAAGGTAAGGTTTCACAAAGGATGTTTGGACGGATGGATGGGTACGCATGTTGCTTTAAGAGTATGTAGATGTGTATATATGTCTGCGTGTTTGGCTATGCTTCTGTGATTCTAAATTTTAAACCCTTTCGCTTTCGGTGGCCAACGTTTTGAGTTGGAAATGCGTATTTACTTTGGCGATTGTCGCACGAGCAAGGGGTAATTTTACACATACACAAATTTACATTTGTATGCACGTGTATATGTTTTTCCACAGAGATGTACATTAAATCGCATCCTGTGAATATGTAGGTATGTCGCCCTTCTAACGCACATTCATTATCTTTATTAAGGGGAAATAGGATGGCCATTTATGGTACATAAGCACATATTTGAATACATACATACCTAAATGGTTGTTGGTATGTGAAGATTCACTTTTTCTATGGAGTCTGTGGTGCGTACCAAATGCAGTTTGCTATTCCTTTAAAAATTTATAAGAACTATGGCTTCATTATACGATAACTAAAAAAATCCTTGTATTGGTGTTTTGAATTTCACAACGCTAGATATTCTAAGAAGAGTCTATCTTCCCCCATTTGTGTGAATGTTCAGCAAAAGCTTACCGGGGTTAACGAACATTGGGCTAAAGTCGTGCGAAGCCGAGTTTTTGTTACCCCACACTACTTTGGGTATGCAGGCTAAGACGTCGAAGTTAAAATTTGCTTAAATTTTAAATGAAGAATTTCGACAAAAATCTGTACATATTGTGGGACATTGCTGGACATTGAAAAGCTGCAAACAGATTGCAAAGGCATACTCCACTCGACTGACCCAACTGCTTGATGAGAGCACTCCTTGTCCCCATGGTATAACGTCGCAGTGGCAAACCATTGCCCACTCCATGGAAAATGCCGCGAAATCCGTACTTGGATACCGGAATCCTCCTCCAAGGAACCCATGGTACGACCAAGAGTGTCGAGGTGCTACTGAAGCCAACAATGTGGCATGTGGACAGAGCAACCCTGCTATCAGTAGCAACGCGCCAGATGAAGGAGAGGTATCGGGAGAGAAGAAAAGCGTCTATTCCGCAGAAAGAAGAAGAAAATGGAAAGACGTGAGTGTGAGCAAATTGAGATTCAAAATGAAATCCGGAAATTCTTTCAAAGAATCGAACATCAAATCGATGGCTTTGGTGCACGCAAATCCTGCTGTAGGGACAAAGAAGGAAATCTGGTAACTGATACAGATACAGACCGTGTGCTAAGGATATGGATATGGATGATGGTATAGAATGTTTACCTCCTAGTCAGAATGAGGTCCAAGTAGCTGTGACCCGACTAAAGAACAACAAGCAGGAGAAGCCGACGGGTTGTCCGCAGAACTGTTTAAGACTGGAGGCGACACGTTGATAAGGCGTATGCATCAGCTTATTTGCGCAATCTGGCTATAAGAACGCATACCCGATGATTGAAACCTTAGCATACTATGTCCCATACACACGAAAGGAGACAAGACGGAATGTGCCAACTACGGAGGAATAAGTCTCCTCCCCTTCGCATACAAAATACTCTCGAGGGTACTGTGTGAAGGATTAAAACCTAAAGTCAATGAAATAATTGGGACCTATCAATGCGGTTTTAGACCTGGTAAATCCATCAAAACAAGATATTCACACTATGCCAAATCCTGGAAAAGACCCGAAAAGGACAAATCAATACCTACCATCCCTTTGTTGACTTCAAAGCCGCTTTCGATACCCTTTACGATCAAAGGTATTTCAAGCAATGTCTGAGTTTGGTATCCCTCTAAAATAAATAAGACTCTGCAGGGTGACACTAGCTGATACGCGTTCCTCAGTAAGAATAGAATCTCTCCGAACCATTTAATACCAAACGAGGTTTCAGACAAGGAGACAGCCTATCGTGTGATCTCTTTAATATCCTGCTGGAGAAGATTATACGACATGCAGATGTGAATAGATATGGCACACTAAACACAAGAGAACACATGCTACTCGCCTATGGCGATGACATCGACATCATAGGTCGGTCACCGGAAGTAGTAACTGCAGACTTTGAAGGAATCGAAAGAGAGTTAGTGAAAATGAGTCTGGCAGTAAATGGAGATAAAACGAATTGGATGGTTTCAACTCCCCAAAACGCCTTGTACAATCGAGCAGATAAAGAAAATGGAGAAAGTTGGGAACCACAACCTTGAGATAGTCAGTAACTTTATCTACCTCGGCTCTGCCGTAACCAACACAAATGACACCAGTTTTGAGATAAAGCGAAAAATATTACTGGCAAACAGATGGTACTTTCGATTAAGTAGGCAGTTTAGAAACAAGGCAACCTCTCGACAGACGAAGATTATACCAGGCACGAATATTAACCGTGCTGTTATATGGTTCCGAAGCATGGGTACTTATGAAAGCAGACGAGGCAATGCTTGGAGTACTTGAGAGAAAGATTCATCGTAAAATATTCGGAGAATAAAGGCGTCGTATGAACCACGAGCTGTATGACGACGAAAGCATAGTTACACGTATAAAAATACAACGGCTGCGTTGGCTAGGTCATGTTGTTAGAATGGATGAAGAAGTTCCAGCAAAGAAGTCTTTTGAATACAAACACGGGGGTTCACGCAAGCTGGGACGACCAAAAGCCCGATGGAAAGATCAAGTGGTGGGAGACACCTAGGAACTTGGTGTCAGAGATTTTAGAATAAGCGCAGAATACCGAGGCATTTGGAACGCTATTCTACGTTCGGCTAGTGGAACAAATGTTACGTCATAGCCAACTATAGAAAGTAAAGTATATCTAAATCTGAACCGATTTCTATGAAATTCTCCAGTGATCTTATGAGTAATAAGAGAAAATTTCGTTCCAATTTTCGTGAAGATCAATTAACATATAACCACATTAATGCAGTATTGGTCCAAACGCGACGAATATATACATGGGAGCTACGAGGGCTGTTTCTGGTCTAGGCAACACTAAGTGTTGCCAGGTCCAATCTGACATTGCCATTGGAAAGTTTGCAATTTTTTAGCATACCAGAGAACTTTGATGCCGTGCGTGCACTTATAATGCAAGATCGTCATGTTACATACCGTGAGATAGAGGCATCCTTGGATATTTCGGTGTACTGGAGCTTTCTTTTCTTCAAGAAAAGAAATCAGAGGATCGAATGTATACAAAAATATTGTTTGTCCGACTATTTTCCCAAGCATGGTGTCGTCTATCTGCCCTATAACATTTATGTCGAGAATTTAATTTTAACTGGCATGAAAGGCATATAACGATAATATATAAGCGAAATATCAAATTCCTGTAGATTCCCACCATTTGTTTTTTCATATCGTCCACATTTGGATCTTCCAGTTTTAATAGGCTGCGTTTCTAGGCCAAAAAAAATGTCTGTACCAAACTTTAAGACAATCGGGTGAAAATTGTGGCCTGCACTTTGTACACAAATAAACATGGACATACGGACAGACAAACGAACAGACATAGCTAAATCGTATGAGCAAGTAATTCTGAGTCGATCTGTATGCTTATTCATGGGTCTATCTCTCTTCCTTTCGGCGTTAGAATACCCTGTAACACAGTCGAGTATAAAACGATGTAATATATGCTAGTACAAATATCAACCTTATCGTGTAAAATTTGTGGCTCCTAGGGGTTCAAGAAGTTAAATCCAAATTTTGCAACATTTAGTCACTCCCTCATAGGATGGGCGACACACAAACTTCCTCATTCCCTTGTAACATATCGAAGTATTTGTTTAAGATTTGCTATGTCATGACATTTGAGAGCAATCAAAAGTACACTACCTCTGGCATGAATGATATTTTTTTAATCCTGTCAAACTCTTTCTTTTCAAATGATCTCAAATCTTCAATCGGTTTAGTGGATTAATATTTATAGCCTTCAGAAGATAGAGAGGTAAAAGTGGTTTTCACTAATGTCTTGCACATTTGGTACTAATCAGATCAATAGTTCATTACTTATTTCCACTGCAATTGGCATCGGGTCTACGGTGCATCGTAAAATACTAGGACAATAATGGATAATTTAGTCAAAAGACAAATTTTGATAGACTAAAATTGAGTTCCTGTGATACCACAGGAACAGGAGAAGAAAGATGCCATCAGTTCTCAAAGAAATTAGAGCCTAAAGTGCAACTCCTTCTGACTATCAGTGCAGGACACGAAAACAACAGATGTTCAATAGTCTCTTCTTCTTCGACGTCCTCACAGCTTCGGCAAAAGTCGTTTCTGACAAATTTCATTCTGTCAGCTTGTTTTCCTTGTTTGATCAGACAGTGACCTGTAAAGAGGGACATAATGACTGAGACGTCTATTCAAGACAGCGACCGCAAGGCGGTAAACCTCTTCAAGTTTAGGTTAGGACTGCTCGCAACTCCCACTTTGTGACAATCTATAATTAATTCATTGCCCTTTGAAAATGACCGAGAAGACTTAGTATCCAGAAACTACTTTACACATTCCAGGAGCTCATCCGCTCTACAATTCTCTGTGGCCTGGCAGCCAGAATAGGTGAAATCTGCGACTTTCGAGGGCGTTTTTTGCATTCAGAAATACGTTATCCACCAATTTAATGACTGCCTTGCTGTCTGAGAAGATATTTACGAAAACCGTCGTTATGACATTGCATCTTAGCCTTTCCACCACTTCTATAATTGCGAAAATCTCCACTTGATACACACTACAGTGGCCGGGTCCTTCTTGATATGACCCGTTCAAGTTTTTCGGAGTACACCCCAAAGCCCACCCGGACGTTTAGTTTGGAATTATCCCTATACAAGTCTGTGTATTTTCAAATACTAGGGATGTTAAAGTTCCCATCGGTTCTATCAGCGGCTCAGGCAATGTGTAATCCATACTGCCTGGAACATCGGGCATTGTATCAAGGATAACACAGTGTCCGTAGGCACCAAATTAACAAAGGCAAACCGCCCAATATACAATATCCGATACATTGTAAACAATAAACTAAACGATAACCTTATTACATTGCAGCAAATCTAAAATTTTAAATTATAAAAATTGTATGTTGTGAAAAAAAAAATTCAAATTAGCTCAATTTTGCCCAAAAACTTCTCACGCTTTTTGTAATTTAAAAAAAAATCATAGCACTACTGCCTTTACCTATTTCTCTAAATAATGGCAATAAATGTTTTACCATACGGCATAGAAATTCTTCAAACCATCTATAAGCCTCAGGCAACCCCCTTGTCTTTATAGACACTCACCATGCATATGGTTATGAACTATCCTAGAGCCAAAAGCAAAGGGTTGTACATGAGGGGATGATTTTTTTTCCGTTTTTTTGATGTGGTGGTTTAATACATTATCCACATACATATACATATGTATATACATGTCCATATATAATATACTCGCATCACCCACATTGCCACATTGGTTTGGTTAGAGGGTTTGCTTTTCCAAAGCCTATGCGCTTTCATGGAAAAATGAATTTCAATAAAAATCAACCACTTTTTCTTCGAAAACACAACATACGCCATTTTTCCTAAAAAAAATAACAAAAATAGAAAAGTTACCAAATATAAAGATAACAGTTATGTGCGGACTGATGCGGTCAAAAAAAAACTCCCCATTGTATAGAGATTTATGGCAATTGCAGTAAAATAAACCCACAAAGGGCTGAAAAAAGACATAAAAAACACCACTATATTTTTTAAAAACCAATGCTAATACTGTCTAGGCAAACCACGGATGTAGTTGAACAAATGTTGAATATATGGGTCCCAAGGTTATTCATATGGCTTTAATGCCTGACAATGCTAGCACTTTTTTTTACCAATTCTTCAAGTCTTCGGTTAGGACCAAAAATATGCGACTACATTCCCATCCAAGTTAATTACTTGCAGTCAATTTTCTAAGAGAAAGAATTGCCACTTCCTGCTTTCACTGTCTTCTGCTATTTGTAGATAAATCTAAATTCGTATGCATTAGCAATAGCCACAGCCCCCCATCCACTCGAAGACTAAGCTTAAGAAAATCATCCAATTGTGGAGGAAAACAGAAAGGAGAAAAAAGAACCGAATTGAATCAAAAGGAACCCAATAAAAGTCACCCGAACGCCATCTAATGCTATCAGCTAAAATTTTCCTAAAATAGCTTAAATCCTGTGGCAACCAAGCAAGTAACCCCCACTGCCACATGACTTCCTCCTTTTTCTTCCCTTCCCCTAGAATGGTGGGTAAACAAAGTTCGCAGTACTTGCTTAAGATTTTCAATTTTTTGGACAGAAGGAGGAAAAGCCTTAAAAATCATGAAATCGTAGATGGAAACAACAATCGTTAAAGCAGGACGCCATTGAACAATAATTCAACTTATCACCGGCGGATATTAAAAATGTAAAGGACATCACATCCGCCTGACTGGTACTCAGCATTGCCAAGATATAAAAAACGAACGAAACGAGTACTTTGCTATGAATCCATGTGTATGCCGCTATATATGTGTGTGAGTGTGTGTGGGTAAATACAATTACAGACTTGGGACAAGGGCATTGTGGCCAAGCAGTAGCATTTGGCCATCAATGGCATCACCATCTTCGTCATCAACATTTCGAGCACGCGTTATTTCGCTTTTCAAAATCAATAAAAGCCCATTTGAATGTCCTGTCAGATCTGTAAGGTTCATGTGCCAACAACAACAACAGCAACAGCAACGAAAAAATACAAATAATCATAAAAGTAAACTAAAGCCGAACGTGAAAGAGGAATGACTGTCGAAATATGCTGTGCACTCTACAACATTGGAATACTTTGGTAAATCCTGTTTGTCATAGATGCCAGAGACATATAAAACAAAATGTCTTATAATTCAGCAAATGCTAAGGAAGTCCATAAGAAATCTTCCACTCCACCTTACTCGATTTTCATGAAAAGAGCTAGGCATGTCCGCCTCAACTCTGAATGCCTAGTATCGAAACCGGTCTGCGTTGGTGAAACTTCTTAAGAAAGAGGTATCGCTGTGCGGCATGGCACGCCTGTCGGATTCAATGACGAAAATAAAAGTTCCCTGTAATTGAGCTAAAACTCAAATCGGACAGCATTGGATATGAGAGAAGTATCAACACAGAAAAAAATTCGATATTCTTATAAAATTTTGTCGAAATGTTATTTATAGAAAATATTGTAAAAATTCGATATCTATACAAAATTATTATTATATTATTTTATTTTGTTTTATTTTATTTTATTTTATTTTCTTTTATTCCATTTGATCACCGAAAGTGGTTTAGCAGGAGATATAAGTTGCTTCAAAAGTCCACTTACTGCTCAGTACTTAACTGGATCCAAAGGATGGCTTGTTTTTGCATCACAGCCGCACTGAGGACGACACCATCTGATGCACTGAATTTAATGCTAAATCTTTCTGGACACTGGCTACCCAAATTGCAGCAACCACCGCCGTGAGGTTAAGGGAGCTTTTTCATTGGTCACGTTGCGGCTTCGGACACTGTGCTATCCTTGATGCAATATCCGATGTTCCAGACAGTGTGGATTACACCCTACCTGAGCCGCTTTTTGATAAAAAGTACTGTACCACTATTCCTGATAGAACCGATTGGAACTACGATATCCATGGTTACAGAAGTTAAATAGACTTCTATACGCATGGTTCCAAACTAAACGACCACATGGGCTTTG
The DNA here is from genome assembly GCF_963082655.1 of Stomoxys calcitrans. NCBI lineage: Eukaryota > Metazoa > Arthropoda > Insecta > Diptera > Muscidae > Stomoxys > Stomoxys calcitrans. The sequence goes on along the minus strand of NC_081556.1, from coordinate 985,878 downwards.
GGTGTACTCTAAAGATAACCTTTTTGATATGACCAGTTCTAAGTCATATCGAAAAGGTTACCCGACCACTGCAGTGTGTATCAAGCGGAGATCCTTGCAATTAAGGAAGCGATGGAATGGCTAAGATATAATGTCATTACGACGATTGGCATAAATATCTTCTCAGACAGCCGCTAAATCCCTGGAGAACGTATTTCTGAACAAAAAACCGCCATCCACTGTCGAAGATCTCTCAACGAGATGGCTGAACAGTTCAAAATTCACCTGTTCTGGGTGCCGGGCCACAGAGATATCCCATGAAATTGTAAAGCGGATGAGCTTGCGAGACTAGGAACTACCCTAACCATTCCAGCGATACTGGAATCTGTGGGTATGCCTCTAGTGACATGTAAGCTAAGTTTTCAGGACCAGGCCCGAAGGACAACAAATGATAGATGGTCACAAAGAGGAGCTGTGAGCACTCCAAACTATTTGGCCTAATCTAGACATGAAGAGGTCTACCGCTTTGCTGTCATAGGCTAGAACAGACGTCTCAGTCATTGTGTCCGTCATGACAGGTCACTGTCTAATCGGAAAATATGCTAACAGACTGAAGGTTGCCAGCAACGACTTTTGCAGAAGCTGTGAGGACATCGAAAAGAAGAGACTATAGAAGACCTTCTGTGTGTGTGCCCGCACTAGCAGTCTGAAGGGGTTTCACTTTGGGTTCTCATTTCTTTGAGATCCTGTGTGAGCACTATAGGCTATGACGCTGACTACCGACTATGACGCTGAACGCCCGGGCGAAACTATCAGAAAAAATTTTCAGTGGTGGTCTTCCCCTCCTTATGCTGGCAACATTTGTGAGGTACTATGCCATGTAAAACTTCTCTCCAAAGAGGTGTCGCACTGCGGCACGCCGTTCGAACTCGGCTATAAAAAAGGAGGCTCCTTATCATTGAGCTTAAACTTAAATCGGACTGCACTCATTGATACGTGAGAGCTTTGCCCCTATTCCTTGGTGGAATGTTCATGGACAAAATTTGCAATATTTGCAAATTTGCAGATGTGAACATTCGCAAGTTGTTGGGCTTTTTAAAGCGATCTGGATGGTTCAATGATAGGAAGTAGAAGGCATCTTCCTTCTTCTGTTCCTGTGGTACCACAATGGCCGAAAACATCTAAGTGAGTCTGATGGCACACTGCCACTTAAAGTTAACCTAACCTATTCCCTCTGTTGCACTTTATTTATTTCATGTCATTTTACTCTCCTCGTAACAACATCGTCATAAGTTGAGCAGCAGACATTTTATCAGGCAGATGCGGGCATGAAATTGCAAACAGTAGTTCTGCTGTAATAACAGCAAAATAAGCAACAAACAGTCAGCAGACAGTGTCTGCTATTATCAGCAGACTTTTTTCTATGGGTGTATGAAGCTCAAGTTGTGAAGCGAATTATTGGTGCCTTTAAAAAACCAATTTAAAAAGGCAATGGTCCAAAATGAGCCATCTCAACTATAGGAACTTGAGGAGGATCTTTACCTCCACATGTAAATAAAGTGGCAACATAAAATCCTCGAAAATGGTTTGACAAAGACAATCGAAATATCGAAATAAAAAATAAATTTAAACTCCGGAAAAAATCGATCATCACACTATACATCCAGAGAAATTAGACTGCTGATATCAGCAAACACTATCTGCTGGCATTAACTTAAAAATATTTACCTTTTGAATGAAACCATACAAAATTTTGGAACTTTTTTACAACAATTAAAGCACTTCCTACATATGAGTACAAATTGTTTCTAATTTAAAAGATGAGATGAAGCATTCACATTTTTAATATATTTATTACATTTGTAGGCTATATTCAAGTTGTTAACAACTAAAAACAGCATCAAATGTTTGTCATTTTAGCAAAAATTAACTTTTGTCACATTTTCAGCAGACTTACTGCTGTTACAGCAAACATTTTTGCCGTTTTTACTAACAAATTTTCCTGAGGGTACGAAATTTTCTTAGAAAAAATTTTCGAAATTTCCATACAACCAATTTTTCTAAAATCGTAACGAAAACATTTAAAGTAATTTTAAAATTTTCATCCTAAAAAATTTTCCTTAGCCACTTTGTTTCCTTGCTAATGTAGGATTGTCATCTAAATATTGATATCCCTTACTATGTACCTGTAATTGAAGTCGACATATATCCACCGCGATTTCGTTTCACTCCCATACCTAATATAAAACGAAGGTAAGAAGTAAAATGCTCATGATGTTGATACTTAAATCGCAATTTCAAGGAAAAACACATTCAACTTACACCTCCCCCCAACCAAATCCCAAGAAACCCTTATCGCAAAAAAAAATTGGAAAATATTTACAAAATGTCCATCCATGTTTATCTAACTTTTTACAATTTCTGTTTGATTATTTAACATTTAAGTGCCCTTTCGGACACGTTCACCAAGCCATGCAATGATGAGTAGACGAAGGCCTTACCACTGTCAAGGGGGAGCATACCATGTACATTCAAATGATGTTAGCGGAAAACATCAGTAACACTTAATGTCCTGTGAAAAACGAAATGCCAGAAGATGAAAAAAAAACATTCTCAACATCAGCCAGAATTTATGAAGGCCATTGAAAAGCCATTTTGAGCACACACATTTAATGGGTCGATTTTATTTTAGCTACTTTAAAATGTTATCTCTAATGTATCGATGGGCAAGTGGAGTGCAGTTCATTTGCTTTTATATCCCTTTAATGGCTACACAAATACGAAAAGACAAAATTCCTGCATACCAAGGGCCGTTTTTTACAGAAAAAATTAAAACAAATTTAAGAAAAAACTTGCAAAAAAATTTTTAACTTAGTATCATACTCGTAACTACAAATGTCTTTCGGTTTAAAATGCATTTCAAAGTTCATTGAAAAATTAATGCTCAATTTCATGTTGTAAAATTGAGCAGCTGCTTACTCTCACACAAATTATGCTCTGTACCAACGCCTGTGATATGCAAACATTGAAAATGACATGAGGATCATCTACTGATAGTTAAAAAAAAAAAAAAGTAAACAGAAATAAACGGCTGTATGCCACCAGCCCAGGCAGACTGCCGATAGACAGGATATGAAAAAATTACGTGGATATTTATCCCCATATCTCTTTAAAATCAACACCCAGAAAATAAGAAAACCCATTGCCAAATCGAAAAAAACAAAAAGGGTTGCTAAAGGTGTGTGCCTGCTTTTTAGAAAATTAAAAAAAAAACCAAACAATTCCAAGTAAGAAAAAATTATGCGTGTATGCAAATGATGTCTACAAAAGGGCCCAAAGCAAGGATGCTGCGTAAATAAAGGTTGAATGGTTTGGGTGAGCAACCAAATGTGAATGATTGCCTCGCTGCCTTTCTTCCAACGCACTTTAATTAGAAAATAAGAATGGATACACACGCAGCACCATGATGCAGGGTGAGTCAGTGTCTCTACTCTTCTGTCACTGGAATTATTTTAAACAATTGATTTGAAAACAATCAGGGAGAATAGCATTTGAATTGATAACATGATTAAACAAAGAAGTTGGGTTATGGGCAAGATTACTTGTCCTTAAAGGGTTGACATTATCAGACTATCGATGGGAAGCTATATTATGCTAGGCTTTTTTTTTTGTCATGTGCGGAATGTAAGCTCATTCATGTTAGGAATTCTAAAAGCGGAATTTTTAGTCCAACTAAGGGAATTAAATCAATTTATAAAAAAACTAGTAAAAGCGTGCTCGTTCGGCCAGGCCATTTATACAACATAAATTTAGTTAAAGGGCATAAATTTATTCTACATTCCAAACTTCTGTCAAACCAGCAAAAATTAAAGCTTCTAGGAACCGAACAAGGATGATCGACAGACCGGTTTACATGGGAGCTATATCGGGTTATAGACAGATTTTGGCGGTATTTGGCACAATTGTTGGAAGTCGTAAGCAAACATTGCATGCAAAATTTCAGCCTAATCGAACAAAAATTGCGGCTTGTAAGGGCTCAAGAATTCAAATCGGGAGATCGGTTTATATGGGAGCTATATCAGTTTATAGACTTATTTAGACCGTATTTGGCACAGTTGTTGGAAGTCATAACAGACAACCGCAAGCAAAATTTCAGCCAAATCGGATAAAATTTGGGGCTTCCAGGGACTCAATAAGTCAAATCGGGAGATCGGTATCAGGCTATTAACCGATTTGGACCGTACTTGATATATTGTAGTTGTTGAAAGTCATAACAAATTACTACATGCTCAATTTAAGTCAAATCAGACAAAAATGCGGCTTGTAAGGGTTCAAGAAGTCAAATCGAGAGATCGGTTTATATGGGAGCTATATCAGTTTATAGACCGATTTGGACCGTATTTGGCACAGTTGTTGGAAAGTTTCAACCAAATCAAAGTTTCAACCAAATCGGACAAAAATTTCAAATCGGGAGATCGGTTTATATGGGAGCTATATCCAAATCTGATACGATATGGCCCATTTGCAAGTCCTACATCGATAAGAAGTATATGTGCAATATTTCACGCGGCTAGCTTTAAGCGTTCGACCGCCATCGGGGTTTCGACAGACATTCGGGCGGACGGACGTGGCTAGATCGATTCAAGATGTCAAGGCGATCAAGAATATATATACTTTATGGGGTCCTTGGTCAATATTTCGAGGTGTTAGAAACGGAATGACTAGATTAGTATAACCCCATACTATGGTGGTGGGTATAAAAATCAGCCCCAAAATTCTCCTAAACCGGACATATTTACCGATAATGGCGATAAGGGGTCGAATGAAAGATATTTGGAAGTAAAGCATGAATCTGTTGCCCACTTTCGGGATCAAGTGCATGGTGGGCCGCCCAAATACTATATCTCCCAAAAATAAGATTTATTCACTGTCCATGGCAATATGTGGATGAAATGAAAGGTATTTGAAAGCAGAACACGAGCCTTATGAAGGGTGATTTTTTAAGAGCTATAGGAAAGTTTAAAAAAAAGAAAACATAAAATTCAGAAAATGCATGAAATCTTTATTTGAATCGATAGTACGATCCATAAAATTTAATGTTTGAAGATTATTTCATGCAAATGTTGATCGTGACTGCGCCTCAAATGGTCCATCCGCTTAGTCCAATTTTGACATACCCTTTCCAACATATCGGCCGGTATCTCACGAATAAATGCTTCAATGTTGTCTTCCAATGCATCAATAGAAGTGGGCCACAAAAAACAATCTAAAGGTGTTGAATCGCACGATCTAGGCGGCCAATTGACCGGTCCCGAACATGAAATAAAATGTTCACTCGCCTCTCTATTATTCCATTGCATTCGCATCACCTTTGAAGAAGTATGGTCCAATGATGCCACCAGCCCATAAACCGCACCAAAACTGTGACTTGTTTTTGAATGCATTGCTGTCTCTTGCAATGCTTCTGGCTGGTCTTCACTCCAAAATCGACAATACTGCTTATTAACGTACCCACTGAGCCAAAAATGAGCTTCGTAGCTGAACACAGTGAAGCGCGTGATGAGCTTGCTTAACAGAGCAAGCATTTTGATAATAAAAATTAATAATTTGTAAGCTTTGTTCGTTTTTAAGATGATTCATGGTTAAATCATAGACCAAACTGAAGATGTTTTACAGTGAATCGAAACTCGGAACGTGCGTGAACTGTTTAAGCCAGTGTTGCCAAAAAGATAATAGCCAAAAAAATCACCCTTTATATACTTTAAGGGCCAAGTGACTTCGTGGCCACTCTACCCCCTAAATTCTTCCCAACCCGCACATATTTACCGACCATGGCATTAAAAGACTCGAAAGAAAGGTTTTTGGGAATAGCGCAAAAATTTGATGTCCACATCCGGGGTGAAATGTTTCCACCCCAAAACTTTCCCAAAACAGGACTTATGTACCGACCATGGTAAAATAGAGCTCAAATGAAGAGTAAAAGTGTATTAAAATAGGCGCAGCGGAGTGGCCTCGGAAAATATATTCAACATTTATTATTTGATAGGCCAAATAGTATGTTTATACCCCACACTATTACTGTGGTACAAGCATCAGCGAAGCTAGTACAGCTCTCTGGGGGAAAGAAAATATAAAATCCATTGAATAGCAATAAAACTAGAAATTTTCGTAGAAATCTATTAAATTTTTATAATTTTAAAACGTTTTTAGGATTGCTTAGCCAACACCCAGAGACCCGTCTACGATTATCGGTACTGGGTATTATAACTCAGTGCATTTTTTTGTAACAGCCAGAAGAAAGAGAGCTAGACATCATTGAGAGGTCGACTGTCTGACAACTAGTGTGTCTGAGAGCTAGACTGTCTGTTTGTCTGTCCGTCCGTCTCTCTGTACGTCTGTCTGTGTCCCAAGTACAGGTCCCAATTTTCATCCGATCGTCTTCAAAATTTGGCACAAGCATTTTTTGGGCCTAGAGACAAAGCCTATGAAATTGAAAAAAATCGGTTCAGATTTGATTATACCTCCCATATATATGTTCGTCCGATTTGGTCTAAAATTGCAATTATATCGTCATTTGTAAACCGATTCTCACGAAATTTGATTCAAATTCTATTTAGCTTCCATGTACATTTACATCGTCCTATTTGGACATATAAAGCCGTAGTTATTACAATTTTGAACATATTTGCTCGAAATATGATACGGATTGTTTTATAACCCTATTGAAATCCTCGACCGAATTCCATCTATTGGGTTGCCCAAAAAGTAATTGCGGATTTTTTAAAAGAAAGTAAATGCATTTTTAGTAAAACTTAGAATGAACTTTAATCAAATATACTTTTTTTACACTTTTTTTCTAAAGCAAGCTAAAAATAATAGCTGATACTTGACAGAAGAAAGAATGCAACTACAGAGTCACAAGCTGTGAAAAAATTTGTCAACGCCGACTATATGAAAAATCCGCAATTACTTTTTGGGCAACACAATAATTCGGTTCAGAATTAGATATAGCTCCCAATTTTCACTTAAAAAGTAGGTGTAGAGTATAATATAGTCGGCACCACCCGACTTTTTCCTTTCATTACCTGTTCTCAATAATGCCTCTTAATGGGCTAATAGACTGATCAATCGATTTTACTTCTAAACACCAAAGAAGACACGATTGTTACTCCAATTCAGTTAAAGTATAGGCTCAAGTTCACTTCAACTTATACACCGTCTCCACCAAACCTTTTATATAGACCGATCTCCCAAAAACTGAGTTTTGATCACAGAAGACTTCTTTATTATCAATTTGAATGTGTTTTAAACATTTAAGGTAGAATTCCTAGAATTTGTTTTATGCAACTTTTACATTTGAATTAATTCCTCCCCCCTTTCATACTTCATAATAATTCTTTGTAGCCTCTCAAGGATTGTCTGTAGTTTGTTTGGTGTTTCATTTTTCTTTCTTTTTTATGGTTGGCTTTGACTTTAAAAAGCTTAAGAGGCGTTTTCATTTATCTGGGAAAAACTTTTCCAACGCCACCACAAACCAAGATATGCTGATGATGACGTTGGCGATAAAGAGCACTGGTGGCAATGGCTTTCAAGAGTACTCGACATCATAAGAAACACAGAAAAAGAAACGCGTCCTACTCCAGCGTAGGGTAACATAAAAACTGCCGCACAGACAGACCGCAACTACGACGACTGGCTCATCCATTCAACTTTAACGAAAATTGAAAATAATGCGAATAAGGAATTTTCAAAGGATTTAAGGCGAAACCAAAGCATACCAAAAAAATGCTCAATAAAGAAGCTTCACATAGAGCGAAAATATGTTTATTATCCTCTTTGGGTTGTTTTATGGCAAATGTTTCCAAGGAAATATAAAATGTGGCTGCATAAATATGAACAAAAAGGATTTGTTGCGAATATTGCATTTTTTGTTTTTTTTTTTTTAAGATAGCCCAAGGCCTAGATTACTGTTTACAAATGGTCTTATAAGCCACCCTGGACTGTTTTGAGATGATTTTTTTCAATTATTTATTTATATTTTGTTTTTTCAAAATTAATTCGTCACTTTTATTGAGACATTTATGGGTGTCTTGAGGACACAAATTGCTCTATTTAAACACGTTATAATTCAATTACGCTTAGTGTTCCTCTATCTCTCACTCCACCTCTGTGCGCCTTTGTGCCCGTTGCTTTCGCTTCGTTGTTTATGGCAGGCATAGAACTATAAATTCAATTGCCTGGCGGGCCATTGAACAATTAAAAGTAGATCATTTACCAGCGATGGCTCACTGATATTGAGTTGCGATAACATGTCCTTCTTATCGCCCACACTACAAGAGAGGGCATCTATTTCACACGCACACCAAGGGAATTAATCAAATGCTGCTACCAAGAAGAAGGCGACGCTTGTGCGTGCACTTCGCTATGAATGTCCTTTGACAACACCAATAAATAAATATATGAACCCTCCTGCCACTCGCATGTGGGGGTAGGGTGTATGCGTTGCATGTTGACATCTCATATAGAGAGAGGTGAAGTGGCAACAAAATAAATTGACAATTGACCCTTTTGTTAATTAAATTCTGTAGGTCGAGAGGACATCATTAGTTTTTTGGTTTAACATTTAAAGGTCATGAGGTGTTTTTGCGTGTAAAGGTCCTTTCTTTCCAACCAAACAACACAGCAAACTAATGAACATTTACTTATACATGTGTTGTAGTTGGAGGTGAGCGCTGGTCGATAAAGCGCCGAATGCGTGTGAACATCATGTGGGTTAGTTAAGAAGGGCCTGTAGCAGTTTAGGTAAGGTGGTGGCCTCTAGTTTAGCCCATCGGTCATACATCTCAACATATATTTGTTTAGAAAGTGTGCTTGCTTTGAATGTTTACACAACTAAAATTAGTGATAATTAATAAACTAAACGATAATAACTGAAAAACCCTTTTCATAGAAATGTTCTCATACCGCTAAGGGGAGCATATGACTTCACTGAAAATTATGGCTATAGGAATAATGGCAATCGATTCAAAACTTCAGATAGGACAATCAACTGAACAAAAAGAAGTAAAGACGTAATAAGTTCGGCCGTACTACCACTATGGACTTATAAATTATCCATAGTTATGTAAATCCAAATATAAGACGGAATACATTTGCTTTAGATCGCCTATCGCCTATCAAATGCGTCTTTTAATGGTTTAAGACCCCAAATTGGCAGATAGGTCTATATGACGGCAAATACAAATTTGCCCATGAACATTCCACTAAGGAACAGGGACAAACTTCTCACATATCAATGAGTACAGTCGGATTCAAGTTTAAGCTCCTCTGTATAGCCGAGTCAGAACGGTGTGCCGCAGTACGACACCTCTTTGGAGAGAAGTTTTTGCATGACATAGTACCAGCACTAGGAGGGGAAAACCACAGCTGAAAATATTTTTTTGATGGTCTTGTCAGGATTCGAACCCAGGCATTCTGCGTCATATATAAATATAGTCATGTGTCGGCCATACTCGTTGCGGATATCGAGAGGCCTAGTGCAACTCACTATCCCAAAATTTAATCGCAATCGGGTATAAGGCTTTTGTGAGATAAAGACCAGATCGGTATAATGGCATATTCGCTTCGGGTGTTGGGAGGATTAATACAACTCACTGTTTTAGCAAAGTCGGTTAATAAATGCGCCTTTTATGGGCGTAAGACACTAAATTGGCAGATCGGTCTATATGGCAGCTATATCTAGATATAGTCGTATATAGACCATACCCGGTTCGGATGACGGGAGGCGTAGTGTAACTCACTGTTCCGAATATCAGCGAAATGGGATAAGGGTTGCGCCTTCAGGAGGCTTAGCCATAGTTGTGGGAGGTAACATGAGAAGAGATCGTGCAAAATTTAAGCCAAATCAAATTGCAATTGTCTCCCTAAAGACTAAAGAAGTAAAATCAGGATATCTTTAAAAGAGTAGCGTGACTGACTGATTGCTGACTGACGGACTGATCGTCGCCCAGCCCAAACGGCTAAAGCTAAAATCATGAAATTTTGCATGAATTTTGGTCTTGGTACGAAGACATGGGATAAGGCTGGATTTGGTGATGTTCGTATGTTTAGGTACTAAAAAGTACCGAAAAGTACGAAATGGTACATATTTGCCCAGCGCGCACGGACTCAAATCAAAGAAAGTCTCAAGAAAAAAGGTCTGATAAAAAAAATTTGGAAAATCCGACCGGAAATGGGAGATATAGTAAGTTTAGTACCGCAATTGGTACTTTCTTTGTTAATTGAACTAGAGCTCTGAATTTTGGAACTAAGGTATACTATGGCAACTTTAATTGGGTAACTATAATCGTTTTCGGAAATTTATACATTTAGGTACTAAAAAGGTACGAAATGGGTGAACTTTGTACAGGGCGGATGGATTGAGATAGAATTTTGAAACGTACTAAACGTACGTTTAGTTGCGCAATTGGTACCATTTGGTACTTCTTTACAGAGGAGGAATTTTATGATGAGTGACCAAATGATCTATTCAAAATTTGTACATTTTGGTATCAAAATTGGTACCATTTGGTACTTTCTTTACAGATGGGGCCAGAGGTCTGACATATGGCATGTGGTAAAACTTAGAAATATATGATGGGCTACTAAATGGTTTTTTCACAATTGGAACATTTCGGTACCAAAATTGTTACTATTTGCTACTTTCTTTATAGATGAAGCTAGAGGTCCGAAATTTCGCATGTAGGTATAACTAGGAAATATATGATTGGTTACTAATCACAACACGTACATTTTGGTACCGTTTGGTACTTTTTTTACAGATGGAACTAGAAGTCTGAAATTAAGCATGTACGTACAAGAAGAAAATGATCCATCAAAATTCGTACATTTTGGTACAAAAAAAGTGCAAAATAGTACGAAACAGCTTATCCTACAGGGTGGCTGATGAAAGCCGCTACCAAAAAAAAATGTAATAACTTTTTTTCTATTTAATAATAATAATTTAATAATTAATTTAATTAATTAATTAATTAATTTAATTAATAATAATTTAATAATTAATTTAATAATTTAATTTAACATGAATAAAAGAAAAATGTATTCCATACACCGAAAAAAAAATGTAGCAATATTCATCATTGTAGCAATATTCATCAGCCACCCTGTACTTATTATGGTGTAATTGGTACCATGAAAGAATATATTAGGCAACTAGAAGACAGCTTTTAATATGTGAATATGTACTCAAACGTAGAAATTATTACTTTCCAAACGCAATGTGCTAAAACTCTCAAAATTGGGATACACGTATACCTTGACTATAAATTTTGGGTGACCATAAGATTATTTAAAATAGTACATTTATATACTACAGCGTACAAAATGGTACATTCTTTACGAATTGAGCTAATGTACTAAAAATAAGGATACGGTAACATCTTGGCAGTAAATGTTGGACGATGGGAAGATTTTTTTTGTTCGTGCATTTAGGTACTAAAACATACAAAATTGTACTTTCTATACAGAGTGATTTTAAGCTGTCAACATTGGGATACAGCTGCACCTTGGCTACAAATTTTGGGCAACGAGAATTTTTTTTTTTTCAAAATCGTACATTTAGGTACTAAAACATACAAATTCGTAATTTATTTATGAATTGAACTAAAGCGCTCAAAATTGGGATTCATTTATAGATTGGTTTTTGGAAGTCATACACTAAAAAGGGGGTATCAAAAACGGGTCTAGCGAAGCGGACCACCAGGATGCAAGTCGTTTTTATAAGTCGTTAAGAGCGCTATAAGGCTATGGACCGATTCCAATAACACTTTGCATGAAAGTTCGAGTTTACTGAACAAGCCATTGTGCCAAATTTCAGCCAATCGAAGAAGACTTACGCCCTCAAGAGGGTCAAAAAGTACAATCGGGAGATAGGTTTTGGACCGTTTCGGACCTTACTTTGCACATTTGTTGAATGTCATAGAAAAAGTCATAGCACAAAGTTTTGGCACATGGTGAAAGAATTGCACTCTCTAGAAACTCGAGAAGTATATCGGGAGATCGGTTTACTTGGGAACTAACTTTAAATAACACATTTTTGGTAAAAAATACTGTACCACTAATCCCGATCAAGTATATACAGATATATACTCTATGGGGTCTCAGGCGAATATTTCGATGTGCTACAAACGGAATGACGAAGTTAGTATACACCTATCCTAAGGTGGAGGGTATAAAAACAAGAATAATCTAAAAGCCTATTAAAATGAATAAAATATGAACTACTAAAATTGAACAAATAAGGTTTCACTCGATTTTGAACTTTAAAAGTTTAAATAATTTTATACTGTTCTATGGTATGAATACAAAAAGGAAATTAAACAAGTAAAAGCGTGCTAAGTTCGGCCGGGCCGAATCTTATATACCCTCCACCATGGATCGCATATATCGAGTTCTTTTCCCGGCATCTCTTCTTAGGCAAAAAAAGGATTTAAGAAAAGATTTGCTCTGCTATTAGAGCGATATCAAGATATGGTCCGGTTTGGACCACAATTAAATTATATATTGGAGACCTGTGTAAAATGTCAGCCAATTCGAATAAGAATTGCGCCCTTTGTGGGCTCAAGAAGTAAAATAAAGAGATCGATTTATATGGAAGCTATATCAGGCTATAAACCGATTCAGACCATAATAAACACGTATGTTAATGATCATGAGAGAATCCGTCGTACAAAATTTCAGGCAAATCGGATAATAATTGCGACCTCTAGAGGCTCAAGAAGTCAAAATCCCAGATCGGTTTATATGGCAGCTACATCAGGTTATGAACCGATTTGAGCCATATTTGGCACAGTTGTTGGATATCATAACAAAATACTACGTGCCAAAATTCATTCAAATTGGATAAGAATTGCGCCCTCTAGAGGCTCAAGAAGTCAAGACCCAAGATCGGTTTATATGACAGCTATATCAGGTTATGGACCGATTTGAACCATACTTGGCACAGTTGTTGGATATAATAACGAAACACGTCGTGCAAAATTTCATTCCAATCGGATAAGAATTGCGCACTCTAGAGGCTCAAGAAGTCAAGACCCAAGATCGGTTTATATGGCAGCTATATCAGGTTATGGACCGATTTGAACCATACTTAGCACAGTTGTTGGATGTCATAACAAAACACGTCGTGCAAAATTTCATTCCAATCGGATAAGAATTGCGCACTCTAGAGGCTCAAGAAGTCAAGACCCAAGATCTGTTTATATGACAGCTATATCAGGTTATGAACCAAATTGAAATATACTTAGCACAGTTGTTGGATGTCATAACAAAACACGTCGTGCAAAATTTCATCCCAATCGGATAAGAATTGCGCACTCTAGAGGCTCAAGAAGTCAAGACCCAAGATCGGTTTATATGGCAGCTATATCAAAACATGGACCGATATGGCCCATTTTCAATACCAACCGACCTACACTAATAAGAAGTATTTGTGCAAAATTTCAAGCGGCTAGCTTTACTCCTTCGGAAGTTAGCGTGCTTTCGACAGACAGACGGACGGACGGACAGACGGACGGACATGGCTAGATCGACATAAAATGTCACGACGATCAAGAATATATATACTTTATGGGGTCTCAGACGGATATTTCGAGTAGTTACAAACAGAATGACGAAATTAGTATACCCCCCATCTTATGGTGGAGGGTATAAAAAAGAAATGCCCATATTTATTGAAATTAAGGATGCATAATTTATTACTCATATGCCCACAACCCATTGTGCGTGTTGATTGCTAAAGACATAAATGCTAAGTGTAAACCACTTAAGGTTTTTAGTCATCCAGCTACGGCCAAAGGATAAAAAAATTAGGCAGCCTCACACTAGTTAGACAAAAACAAAAAAACCGTAGAAAGATTAACTTACGAGCTGCTTGGACACACAAAAATTATCGTATCCCATCGTGTTATCACTGTGATATTTTTAATTTGAATCGAATTTACGAACCGTTTTAATAGCCAAACATACTCTCTTATTGGGAGTAACTAAATAAACCCTTTTTATTTGAGGTCCCCTAATGCAACTACTACCTACAACTAACATTATAAATACATGTCTCCTTGACATGTTATCCATCTATCAATGGACAAATTAGTTACATCAAAGATAACCATAAAACTTTAATGAATTAGCCCATAAGAGCGATATGGCCGACCATGCCATATGCAAATGTGTCGTCGTCAGCAACATAAAACATTTTTCCAGAGTTCAAGGAAATGTTTGTACGATCGAGAAACCTTCCCCCTTTCCTTAGTAAAGAACAAAAACAAAAAACAAGCCATCTCAATGCTCATCCGCATCTAATAAACTCGACATATTTATGACGCAGTGCAAGGGGTAAAACACGATATATTTAAATTAATAATTTACAAACGTTAATGTTCTTCTACACTTTCACTGCCTCGTGTGATAGCAGTAACTAGCATTTTATGCGGGGGGGCTCACTCAAAACAGTGAAAGTGTCTCATATCCTTAAGGTTGTGTGTTGTGTTGAAAATCATGTTAGTTACACAACACTTTTCTTCCATTTCCATTCAGCCATAGCCTCAACCGTAAATTCATCTGTCCGTCCGTTCGTCCTTCCTTCCTTTAATTCATCCATTCTGCCGTTGCATTTGTTTGCATGGTGTCCAAATCGAAAAAGGGGTGTTTTTTGGGTTATATTTACCCAGAAAAACAATGAAACGGAAAATAAAATTTTGTATGTTCTTCTGGGCAAACAAACACCTTATGTCGAACCCTTTTTTCCTTATGTCCCTGCTTAAACAAGGATATTAGATGTTTTTTTTTTGTTGTTGTTTCGGTAGCATTAGGCATAAATTAATGCTGGCCACATTGTTTGCCCATAGCATTGACATTATCTGTCCTCCATCATCTTCCATGTATCTGAGTACATATATCATAGCACCCCTATATTTGGTGATATGTTAATTCTGGCAATATCGATTATTTAACAAGAAGAAGGACTTAGGGAACATTTATTCAAATAAGATTTTAATGTTAAAACTAAGCTTTATATCGATTTGATAGTTATGAGCTTTGTGGTGATCTCAAGATAACTCTAGGGCTTTGCATATTAGTCAACATTTTGTTGCCCTAAAAACGATCCTAAATGTGGAGAGTGGGTATGTTGCCAGAGTATGATATACTGGGAACACTGGATCATTATTAGAAAAGGTCGAGCATATTCGAAACCATGTCGACAAGGTTGTACTTATCCTGGGGAAACTTTGCGTGTTGAAATACTGAAGAGCATGGTCCCAGTTTCAACCTAAGTTATTATCCTTTGTATAAACATTCCTAATAGGAAGGATTGTACTATCAAGGTGATTTTATATAAAGGGTGATTTTATTAAGAGCCACAGGAAAGTTTTTCAAAAAACACACAAAATTCAGAAAAATGCATAAAATCTTAATTTGAATCGATAGTGCGGTCCATATAATTTAATGTTTAAAGATTTTTTTCATGCAAATATTGACCGTGACTGCACCTCAAATGGTCCATCTGCTAAGTCCAATTTTGACCTACTCTTTCCAACATTTCAGCCGATAGCCCACGAATAAATGCTTCAATGTTGTCTTCCAATGCGTCAAGTGAAGCGGGCTTGTTTGTATAGACATGAGCTTCAACAAAAAATAGTCTAAAGGCATTCAATCGCACAATCTAGGTGGCCATTTAACCGATCGCGAACTCGCCTCTCAATAAGTCGATTGTTACGTGTGCCGTGTGGCATGTGGCAACGTCTTGTTGAAACCACATGTCAAGCAAGTCAAGCTCTTGCATTTTGGGCAAACAAAAGTTGGATATCATCTCAAGGTAGCACTCACCATTCACAGTTACGTTACGATTAGCATCATCTTTGAAGAAGTACGGTCCAATGATGCCACCAGCCCATAAACTGCACCAAAAAGTGACTTTTCCGCAAGCATTGGTAGCTCATGCAATGCTTCTGGCTGATCTTCACTCCAAAATCGACAATTTTGCTTATTTACGCACCCATTGAGCCAAAAATGAGCTTCGTCGAAAATGGAACAAGTGCGCGTTGAACTTTCATATCAGAGCACCCATTTTGATAATAAAATTCAATAATTTGCAAGCGTTGTTCGTTTGTAAAACGATTCATGGTTAAATTATAGACCAGGCTGAAGATGTTTGACAGCGAAACAAAACACGAAACGTGCGCAAGCTGTTAAGGTACGACTCGGACCCTATTTGGTTTGGATGTTGGAGATCATAGTCCCCTTATCATTGAGCTTAAACTGAATCGGATAGCACTCATTGATATGTGAGGAGTTTGCCCCTGTTTCTTAATGGCATGTTCATGGGCAAATTTGCATATCAAATTATAGATCGATTCATACCATATTAGGGATGTATGTTGAAGGTCATAGGAGAAGTCGTTGTAAAAAATGGATAACAATTGCGCCCTCTAGAGACTCAAGAAGTATAATCGAGAGATCCGTTTATATGGAAGTCATACTTCCATATAATATGGGAGTATTATATGGACTTCAGGAGGCCACCGTGGTGCAGAGATTAGCATGTCCGCCTATGACACCGAACGCCTGGGTTCAAATCTCGGCGTGAATATCAGAAATTTCAGTCAAATCGGCTCATAATTGCGCTCACTAGAGGCTCAAAATAATAAGATCCGACAAATCATAAACATTTTTGTGTAGTGTGTATACCAAAAGATGACGAATTTCTGCAATAAAACCTTAGATCATAAAATGAGCTCATGTAGGCACACTAATGTGCAAGTAAACATGGAGATGTATTGTTTATCTTTTATTGATTTTCATTGTCCTTAGGAGTGCACATGGTTCGTTTAATGCAGGTACCTAGTTGACTGTGTAAAATACTCTATATGTGGAAATAGACTACATGTGTTTTGTATTCGATGTCCTTAGTTATTAAGCATTGTAAAGACTGTAAGATTTTAAGTATGTATTAGGTATTAAGGTGTGTTTCTAAGTAAAATAAATTGAGTTCTTACAAACCCATTACAACAAAGGTTCTTTTCCTTGACGCGCTCTTCGATATACAGCAGAAGTCCTACACAGCATCTATATCAGGTTATGAACCGAATTACACCACAATTGGCAGTTGTTAGAAATTTTAGTCAAATCGAATATGAATTGCGCCCTTTAGAGGTTCTAACAGTCAAGATTCAGTTTATATGGCAGCTATATCAAAACATGCACCGATATGACCCATTTACAATCCCAACCGACCTACACTAATAGGAAGTATTAATGCAAAATTTCAAGCTCTCGCTTTATTCCTTCGAAAGTTGGCGTGTTTTCAATAGACGGACGGGCAGGGCTAAATCGACTTAAAATTTCAATACGACCAAAGTATATATAATTTATTGGTTCGCAGATTAATATTTCTCATTGAAGGTTTAACTTTTTAAAGGAAAATTTTTGGGTGAACAATTTTATTACTAGATTTCAAGAATTTTTCTTAATGGTAGTATAATAGATCTTTAGCTTTGCGTCTGGTGTATGTAGTAAACTAAGATACAGTTTACTACTACAGAATGCTAACTTGAAAAAACCCCCCAGCAGTGAGTTGGGCAGGGAGGGGTTCGAGATGGGAGACGGAAATCCAAAGTTTGTTTTTCTCCTCATACAGTTACTATCAAGTCTAGAGCTTTTTTTCTAACGGTCGCCATTCGATTCTGTCGTGGGTTAACTCATTTTGCGAGTGTATGTGAAAGTGTCGCTAAACCCAGAAATAGACTTCAACGGACCATCAGAACCCTGGAAAATATCGAAAGAGTGAGGCAGTCAGTTGTGTGTTCTCCCCTACGTTCGGCTCGCAAACACGCAGCTGCTAAAGTAATTTCTGATATAACCAAAACAATCTGACCAGATATTAGCCAAAAGAGGATGGCACACTGTTTGCTGTCGGTAAGTGATCTCTCGGTACTCTAACGAGAGTTATAACTTGGGTAATTTTACAAACGTGGAGGCCACCGTAGCGCAGAGGTTAGCATATCCGAGTATGGCGCTGAACCCAATGGTGGTTATCCCCTCATAATGCGGACGACATTTGTAAGATACTGTACCATTTGGTATGGCAGCCATGTAAAAACTTCTCTCCAAAGAGGTGGCGCACTACGGCACGCCGTTCGAACTCGGCTATAAAAAGGAGGCCTTTATCAATGAGCTTAAACTTGAATCGGACAGCACTCAGTTTGCATCTGATCCTTAATGGAATGTTCATGGGCAAATTCGCAATTTGCAATCTTACTACTTGAAGCGACCGTATAGTTCCACAGGAAATACCGTAGATACCCTCTTTGTACGTTATGCCAACTATAAGTTATGCAAATACACTGAGTCAACACCTTTGAGACTCGCACTAACCCATTGCTACTTCGGCTAATATACGAACATGGAACCATGCTCAAGCTTCCAACCCTCTTCTTTCGTTACCTGAAGTGCGATCCAAGGACTCATTACATGCTTCCTTCTTCTCTTACAATAGCTCTCAATGAGGTATCACAATTAGAGATGTGCACGTAAGTGATTTTTGACTCACGCTCACGAAAAATGTTACTCACGCACGAATTTTTAAGTCGACTCACGTTCATGAGATAAAAATTTTACTCGCGCATTACTCACGAGATAATTACGACTTAAGAGACAATCACGACTGACGAGGCACTTACGAGTCACGGTTAAACAAATATTTGTTCATGAAGCGAATAATAATTTTTTCCCACCATACAGCATTTGGACGTACGTATATGTATGTATCAGCCCTGCATAACCACTTATATGCTCCTTTCCTTTTTTTGACAGCATGCTAGTTTTTTTTTGATTCGTGAATCGCGAGCGTTTCGAGAGTTGTGAGTGTCACGTGAGTCGTTAGTGTTTCGTGAGTCGTGATTAGTGTCGTTAGCATGATTTCACTCACTTGGTTAATTCACGGTCACGCACGATTAGGTGATTGGATTTGGATCTCACTCAGAATCATGTGACTCACGCGTGTCGCTTTGCGGCAAGCCGTTGGGACTCGGCAATAAAAAAGGAAGTCCCTTATCATTGAGCTTAAATGTGTATCGGTCAGCATTCATTGATATGGGGAAGTTTCCCCCAATTCCTTAATGGAATGTTCATAGGAAAATTTGCAAGGTATCACGATGAACCAGACTAGCCTCTGGGTGAACTCACCTATATTGACACATATCATTTTAAACATAAACTTAGCTAAAGTAAAGTTGATGATGACTTTAAAAAATACCCTAAAAATCGCATCTATTGTTTAATGTCCTTTGTTAATGATGTGATGCAGTACGCAACCACTGGTTTAAAATAAACTCGTTGGGCTAGCTGCCCATTGCATACAAAATAAGGGAAATCCATGTAACATAGAAGTAAAAAAAACATATCCTATTACCGAAATGTCATTATGAAAATTTAATGATAAGAAAAAAGCACACGTGCTTGCAGGTAAATATTTTGCCCTGGGGCATATGTTATCCAAAAAAATTACTTACAAAGCCAACCAAAGTTTCTTAAACAAATTAATGAAAACTTATTAAAATTTGTTTGTTCAAAATACGTATGCCGTTGCTGGCAAGGGTAAATGGGTAGAAATCTTGACACTCACATGTGCCAAACCGCATGGCACCCAACTAGAAAAGGGTCTGCATGTCCTTGAAAGTTCTAAAGGCACAAAGGGAATAAATAGTTCCTTGTTCAAGTCCATAGAAGTATATCAAGTATCGCATATGAGTGTGGGTGGGTACACTTATCTATTGCCTGTGACATATGCTAATTAAGCAATTAGTCATTGTGGGCCAAAACTTGTTAACTTTCGACACACTTGGCACACATCCTTAGACATCTACCCAGACAGCACAGACGGACAAAAAAATTTGAAAGATTTTCAAATGTCGCCAGAAGATGTTTTTAGGTCCGTGTCAATCTTTCTCATATGACCAAAAGGTATTTTTGGCAAACTCACACACACCCACTCATCTGCATATGAGTGGGGGTCATGTAAGCCCGAACTCACATATTCCCCTGAAAGTATGCAAGTGTATTTTAACTTCTTAACAAACAAATCCCTTTTTTGGAATTGGTGGCATAAAACACAACAACACAACTTTGAAAGTGAGTATTGTTTAGATTGTCTTAAGAATTCTGCTGTCTGTGGTCTATTTCTTCATCAACTCATAACTGTCTGTCAAATGAATGATAAGACCATTGTCCCACACATTGTTATTGCAGAACTAACATATGAAGAGAAGGACGGACGACCAAATGCCTCAAATTCTTCATAAGATTTTATAGTTAAGATTATGCCAAAATGGCACTTTTACAGTTTACTTTTTCATCGTTATGCTTATTTGGGACAAGGATTCATTTTGAAGCGAGAGAATGCATATGGTGCCGGATATGTTGGAAAATTTGTAAAGAACATGGACGGTGGGGGTTATGTTATTTCCGATGTGGTCACATCATAAATAAACTGCTGAGAAATGCACAATTTCCGAGATTTTTGCCCAGACATAAGCTAAACCAAAGTCCTTTTTAGTTTCTTAAGAATTCCTAAGGACTTATGGATACAAACATTTATGAAATGAAATACTTTTCTTATAATTCAAAGGAATTTGTAGCAGTTTGTCAATGATTAAGAGGTAACGTAAAACCGATTCATGGCACAATAATGTTTGCTAAGTTAGCAATATCAAAAACTAGGCCCAAAGGTGGATACTAAAAATGACAAGTTCAAAGAAATTTTCTTCCAAATTGTCTATAAAGAAAAAAATTTGAAGACAGAATGTAAAAGCGTGCTAAGTTCGACTGGGCCGAATCTTATGTACCTTCCACCGTGGATTGCATTTGTCAAGTTCTTTGCCCGGTATCTATTTATAGGCAAACAAAAGATAATGGATAAGAATTGATCTGTCATTGGAGCTATATCCGGTACCGATTCTGGGCATGCTTGGATGTTGGAGACCATAATAGATGCTATTGTGCAAAATTTCAGCCAAAACGGATAAGAATTACGCCCTTTGCAGGCTCAAGTGTAGAATCGGGAGATAGGTTTATAAGGGCGTTATGTGAGGTTATGGACAGATTTACATAATATTCGGCACGTTTGGTGACGGTCCTAGTATAAGTCGCTTTGCAAAATTTCAGCCAAATCATACAAGAACTGCTCCCTCTAGGGGCTCAAGAAATGCTTTCGGGAGCCAGGTTTATATGGGAGCTACGTCAGGTGTTAGACCGATTCAGGCCATACTTGGCAAGTATGTTGGAGGCCACAAATGAAATCGTTGTGCAATATCGAAAAAAATTGCACCCTTTAGAGGCTCAGAAAGTATAATCGGAAAGTATAATATGGGAGCTATATCAGGTTTTGCGCCGATTCGAACCATAGTTGGCATATCTGTTGAATGCCATAGAAGACGTCATAATACAAAATTTCAGCCAAACCAAATAAGAATTATGCCCTTCAAAGGCTCAAGAAATATAATCGGGAGATCATATTATATGGGAGCTATAACAGGATTTGCACCGATTCGGACCATAGTTGGCACATCTATTGAGTGTCATTGAGAACGTCATAATACATTTTCAGCCAAATGGGCTAACAATTGCGCTCGCTTGAGGCGCAAGAGATATAATCGAGAGATCTGTCTATATCGAAGCTATATCAAAACATGGACGGATATCGCCCATTTAAATCCCAACCGACCTACACTAATAGGAAGTTTTTGTGCAAAATCACAAGCGCCTAGCTTTACTTCTTCGAAAGTTTGGGTGATTTCCACAGACTGACAGACGACAGACGGATGGGCATGGCTAGATCGACTTAAAATGTCATGACGATCAAGAATATGTGTACTTAATGGGGTCTTAGACCAATATTTCAATGTGTTACAAATGGAATGACGATCTTAGTATATCCCCATCCTATAGTGGAGGGTATAAAGTAAAAATATAGTTTGAGAAATATTTTTTTCGAGGCCACCGTAGCGCAGAGGTCAGCTTGTCCTCCTATAATGCCGAACGCCTGGGGTCAAACACCACAAAATAACTTACAGCGGTGGTTATACTGTATACATTTGTTAGGCATCCAGCTATTTTAAACTTCTCTGCCAAGTGGTGTCGCTATGTGGCGCGCCGTTCATCCCAGGCAGAAAAAAAGTGGCCTCAGTGAGCTTAAAACTTTTATCGGACTGCAGTCATTGAAATGAGAGAAGTATCCCCCGTCCCTTAATGCAATGTTTATGGAAAATTTAGTAGTAGTAGTATAAATATTTTCACAAAAAACTGGACCACATGTTCTATAGAAATAAACATGTAAAAGCATGCTAAAAAGCATGCTAAAGTATAAAGTAAAAATATAGTTTGAGAAATATTTTTTTCGAGGCCACCGTAGCGCAGAGGTCAGCTTGTCCTCCTATAATGCCGAACGCCTGGGGTCAAACACCACAAAATAACTTACAGCGGTGGTTATACTGTATACATTTGTTAGGCATCCAGCTATTTTAAACTTCTCTGCCAAGTGGTGTCGCTATGTGGCGCGCCGTTCATCCCAGGCAGAAAAAAAGTGGCCTCAGTGAGCTTAAAACTTTTATCGGACTGCAGTCATTGAAATGAGAGAAGTATCCCCCGTCCCTTAATGCAATGTTTATGGAAAATTTAGTAGTAGTAGTATAAATATTTTCACAAAAAACTGGACCACATGTTCTATAGAAATAAACATGTAAAAGCATGCTAAATTCGACCGGGCCAAATCTTGGGTACCCATCACCATGGTTTCTGCTAAAAATGTGACAGAGTTTATATTTGAATTAATTTGGTCTCAAGAAGTCATATCGGGATATCGGTACTCAGAGGGGCCTACTTTCCCAAATTGAGCGATTCGGATAAAACTTGGCACTGGTGTGTTGTAAGTCATAAGATTATTTTGGCCGAATTTCAGCCAAATCAGGTGAAAATTTAGGCTTCTAAGAGCTGAAGAAGTCAAATCCGGGTATCCGTTTATATGGGGGCTATATCAGTTTATATAACGACTAGGATCGTACTTGGTATGGATGTTGAAAGTCACCACACAAGTCTTTGTTCCAAATTTCAGCCAATTCAGCTTCTAGAGACTCAAGAAGTCAAATCCGGGGATCGGTTTATATGGAGGCTATATCTGTTTATGGACCGATTCGGATCATACTTGTTGGAAGTCATAACTCAAGTCTTTGTTCCAAATGTCAGCCAAATCTGATGAAAACTTAGTCTCTAGGGGCTCAAGAAGTCAAATCCGGGGATCTGTTTACATAGGGGGATATATCAGGTTATAGACCGATTTGAAGGATAATTTGCACGGATATTGGAAGTCATAACACAAGACTTTAATCCAGACTTCAGGCAAATCGAATGATAATTATGGTTTTTAGGTGCTCAAAAAGTCAAATCAGGGTATCGGTTGACACGGGGGCTATATCAGTTTTTTGACCGACTAAGATTGTACTTGGTATAGATGTTGGAAGTCACAACACAAGTCTTTGTTCCAAATTTCAGCCAAATCTGATGAAAATTTAGTCTTCTAGGGGCTCAAGAAGTCAAATCCGGGGATCGGTATATATGAGGGCCATATCTGCTTGTAGACCGATTCGGATCATACTTGGCATGGATGTTGAAAGTCATAACAGAAGTCTTTGTTTCAAACCGGGTGAAAATTGAGGCTTCTAAGGGCTGAAGAAGTCAAATCGGGAAATGGGTTTATATGGGGGCTGTATCAGGTTATAGACCGATTTGACAGAACACTATGTGTAAAATTTAAGCCAAATTGTGACTTCTAGGGACTTAAGAAGTCAAATCGGTAGATCGGTTTATATGGGGGCTAAATACAAATCTGAACCGACATGGCCCATTTGGAGTCCCCAACTACCTACATTAATAAGAATTATCTGTGCAAAATCAAGCGGCTAGCTTTACGCCTTCGACCTTTATCGTGAATTAGACAGACGATCGAACGGACATGGCTACATCGACTCAGAATGTCGAGACGATCAATGGGGATCGATGGGGACTTAGGTCAATATTTAGAGTTGTTACAAAACGGAATGACTAGATTAGTATACTCCCATCCTATGGTGGTGGGTATAAAAAGACGTTACTTGGAACTTTTATCAGCATGTTTTCCAATTATCTTTCAGCATGTTTTCCAAATAGTTACCTGTCATGACGAACACAATAATTGAGACTTCTGTTGTAGGCTACGACAGAAAGACGGTAGTTGAAAACGTTTTCACTTCAATTTTGACAAACTTGTTAAGGAAAATCAAATTTCTTTAAAATTAAAATTTTGATAAAATTTTCTTTTTTCTTTATAAACATATAATTTAAAATAAAACAAAAATTCTATTAAAATTTAAATTTTTGAAAAATACTCTATAAAAATTAGAATTAAAAAAACTTATTAAAATCCAACTTTGGAAAAAAATTCTAGGAAAATCAAAACTTCCCAAAAATGTTCTATGAAAACCAAATTTAAAAAAAAAATTAACGAAAATGAAACTGTAAAACAATTTTTGTATAGAAATCAAAATTTAAAAAAAGTCATATTTAAACTAAAATTTCGTTTAATATTCAAATTTTGACAAAACTTGATTCGAAAATTTAACTTTGAAAAATGTTTCTACCAAAATCAAATTTTGAAATGTTTTCTCTGAATCGATATTGGAAAAACTCTTCTATGACCATCTAAATTTGATAAACTTTTAAAGCTACTTTATCCCCCAACCAAAGACTTAGAGATAGTCATCTCTAGGCAATTGTGTGATGATAAAATACTTTTTGTTGTTTTCAATTAAAATTCGTATTGATTTCGTTTCCAGTCAAGTCGAAAAGAAGTGAAGGGAAAGTTATTTTGTTTTACCCATATGTAGGGCTTTTCTCCATTCGAATGGTAATTTGAGATGAAAAAGGACACACAGACCACTGGAGGATGACAGCATTTGAACTTTGAACGCAAAACGTGTTTATTTACAAGTTGAGAAATGTCATCATGATGGGAAAACTCTAAGGAATTTCTCACAAATGAAAAACTAAGAAAAGCCATTAGAAATAAGGCAACGAATGCAGGGATATGTGAGTAATTGGATGTGTGGCCGAGTGTGTGGGCATGTAGTATGTTGGTGTGTTTGTAAGGATCTGTGGATTTTAAAATATTGATTACTCGACAGAAAAAATTAAATAAATTTTTCAAACTAAAGTTTGAGGTTACAGCATAGTAACAGACGGCCCTTTTGCAGGGCAACCCATTTGGAGACATAACCACATTGTGATGACTATGACTATGCTGATGACGTCGTTGACCTTTTTCACACATTTCTACATGTGTGGCAGTATGTGTTGTTGCTAAAACTGTTGTAGGTATTTATTATTTAATTTTGACCATAAGCGTAGCATGAAATTTCAAATGTGAGAGGCAAGGGAAACGGGTAATACTCCAAATTTGAGAGGATCTACAATAATTCTCCAAAATTCATAAACAACTTTATCGAGATTTGACTTTATAGAAAATTTTAGAAAAATCTTTTCTTTCATTTAAAATTAACCTCATGTGCTGGCTTCGGCCGGGCCCAATTTTGGGAACCCACCCCCATGAATTCTGCTAAAAATTTAGACAAACTGATCTTAGATGAAGGACAAAATTTTACTTAACGTACCAGAAGGCTAGTCGGGAGAGGGGCTTATATGGGAGCTATATTCGATTATGGTTTATGATTTGGGAGCTTTATCATAACAAAACACTATCAATAAAATTCCATTATAAACGGATAAAAATTACGGCTTCTTGGGGCTTAAGATGTCAAATCGGGTAATCGGTTTATATGGGAGCTATATCTAGTTAAACGCCGGTTCCGACCATACATTCCACAATTGTTGGATGCCATAACAGAACAGGACGTACCCAATCGAATAATTGCAGTTTTTAGAGGCTCAAGAAAACAAGTCGAAGGACCACTATAGTGATTTCCACCGACGGACGGACCGACTTAAATATCGAATCGGTCAAGTATGTATATATATATATAGATCAACACTTCAATCATACTTGGCATGAATGTTGAAGTCGTAACTCAAGTCTTCGTTCCATATTTAAGCCAAATCAAATGAAAATTGCGGCTTGTAGGGGCTCAAAGAGTCAAATCGGGGAATCGGTTTATATGGGAGCTATATCCAAATGTGAAGCGATATGGCCCATTTGCAATCTCCAACAACCTACATCAATAAGAAGTATCTGTGCAAAGAATTAAAAACATTTTAAAAAATGTTTCCAATTTTATTTTCCTAAAAATAAATTAAATTTTTCTACAAATAACCATTGCTACGCCAATGCTATTTGTCAAGAAATATCTCTGAAAGGATTGTTACAACAATGATAAACGAAGTGTTGACCAATATTATCGACTCTATACCAAAGGCAAGATTTATGTTTACCCTTGAATAATTTATAAGAATGATGATAAGAACCTTGCACAAACACATACTCACTCCCACAAACTAAAACCTACATCCCCCCCCATCCAAGAATACATGGCCCATATGCAGAGGCCAGGATTTGTAAGCAAATCCTAGGCCAAACGTGCAGTTGGCAAAGTAGGAAGATATTGCTTACAGTCCAGTTGAAACATAAATCAAATTCTGATATGGGACATGGGCAGCAGAGTGTCGGGAAATGTGAATCCATTTCAGAAACATGTTTCGCAACTAATGAGTATGTGGTTACAAGTGGTCAAGGCTTCTTGTTTTGTGTTATCCTTGGGATATCTCATGTTTTCTTGGGCCATTCGCATTTCAAAACTTTATAAGAATGATGATAAGAACCTTGCACAAACACATACTCACTCCCACAAACTAAAACCTACATCCCCCCCCATCCAAGAATACATGGCCCATATGCAGAGGCCAGGATTTGTAAGCAAATCCTAGGCCAAACGTGCAGTTGGCAAAGTAGGAAGATATTGCTTACAGTCCAGTTGAAACATAAATCAAATTCTGATATGGGACATGGGCAGCAGAGTGTCGGGAAATGTGAATCCATTTCAGAAACATGTTTCGCAACTAATGAGTATGTGGTTACAAGTGGTCAAGGCTTCTTGTTTTGTGTTATCCTTGGGATATCTCATGTTTTCTTGGGCCATTCGCATTTCAAAACTTTTTAACAGTCCAACCCAACTCAGAGAAATGTGATGAAAGTTTACAAATGTGTGATACATCACATTTAGCGGTGACCATTCATACCCAACACACACTTAAACATATACCACTCCACCCCCCATCTGCACAACACATGGGCATTGTGGTGAAGAAAAGTTTAAAGTTTTCAGTGTTCCACTTACGAAAAGTGTCCGGCTTGTTCATAATTAATCATACAATCCAGCTGGAGACACATGTGATTTGTAAAGTTAATCACGATGGTTAACATATTTTAGTTATGTTGCCGCCAAGCAATTCGTTTCAAAAACTAAGGCCAACTTTTGGTTTGACTTAATATACAATTGAATTTAATTTTTGTTATTGCAACAAAAATTTAATATAATGCTGTAAATGGAATGATAAAGGGTGCCCTCCAAACAGTATGGAATACTAAGCAGAATGTAGTTAAGCCACCAAGTGTAACAGCGGTTAAGATCAAAGAACCTAGTGGACCTTCACAACATTTTCGTTTTAAGCAGTACAAAGTACCATGGCAGGGCTATGACTATGACTATCTTAGAATTAAGACAGAATAGTATTGTGCTCCCCACTTCCCTGGGTAAAGTGATGCGCATCAGAGAGCGACTCTCAAATCTGGTCATGAAAAATTCATGTTTATTTTTTAGAACAAAAAAAACAAACAAACAAATCACGTCATTTGTCTAACACTTTGTTATCCTTTGCTAGCAAAGGCCAGAGCACTGCAAGACTCGCACTGAAACATTTTGCCAAAGTGTCCTTGTTTAGCATTTTTTCATGGAAAATTATGCAAAAATTGTTTATTTTTTGGTATGACATTTATCTGGAAGCATTATTTTAAGTGCACTCACCCAACCAACCGTCCGACTTGCCGTAGCAATGGAGGTCTGGATATGGCTTAAGCTGGTGGGTCATCACCAACATTCCATGCCATTGGCATTTTAATCTTAATCGACGTGTGATTGCAGCTTAGCTTAAACAAAGTGTCTCCAACAAAACTGCAGAGAGCAGTGATGCTGTGAAAGTCATCACCATCATCATTGGACATGGCACCAATGCCAAGGAGCATGGCGTTAGCTTAAGAGGATGTGATATTTTTTGGTGAATTATTGATAGCCTGTGGATAAATTTATGGTATAATGATAATACAGAGCAAACAACAGTGGTGTTTTCTTGTATGGAAACTTCAGATAGTACTAGTAAATCAACAATGATGGTAAATTATTAAATTAAACCAAAGGGGTGGGCAACATCGAAAATTTCTATTGGAATGGATATATGAAAAAGTAAAACAGCAGTAACCCAAAAATGTCATACATTTTTTTAATAATGCTAATTTTTTTACCCACCACCATGGGATAAAAAGAAATTTCCAATACGTACTTGATAACTTTGAATTTAATTTTTGACAATAATTTTTTACAGTCAATTTATTCACTAAAATCAACATTTTCATCTCACAGAAAAAAATAAAAATTAATTGATCCAATTAATTTTTAATTGAAACTGCTTCAATCACGAAAATGGTAATATCAAGAACCGTTTTTTAAAAAGCAATTAAAAAAATTGCATATTCAATTACAAAAAACTATTGGAATATTTGAAATGATTGAAATGATTGAAATTTAACAAAATTTTCTATTAATTTTTTAATTCATCCCACTAAAAACTGATTGAAATTTTTTTAACTTGTTTTTGAAATCCGGTTCGTAGGTTCGGATGCCATGGGACTAATATTAATGTTCCAAAATGTGGGACGCATATACCTTTGCAATCCCCTTCCATTTATATATAGTGGGGGGCGATATGTTATATTGTAATGCAAATGCAATGCAAAAAGAACAGGGGCAAACTTCTCACATATCAATGAGGGCAGTTCGATTAAATTTTAAAATCAATGATAAGGGGCCTCCTTTTTATAGCCGAGTCCAAACGGTGTACCGCGGCGCGACACCTCTTTTGAGGAGAAGTTTTTACATGGCATGGTCGTTATTCAGGACCCCTAACTACGGTCACACTATATTTATATTTAAATACCTTCGCAAGAAACTTTCATCAAAAGTCCCTACAGATTAATTTCAAATAATCAATTGTTATACATAAACATTATAATTCGGTTACCATATTCATTACAATGATCAAAAACCATTCTTTAGAAAAATATTAAATACTTTGCAAACTTTTCATAGGACCCTCAAGGGGTAAATTGAGCAAAACCTATTAGAAAAAGATATAAAAAAAAAAACAACTGAGCCAGAAATGAAAACAACAACAATGCACCATTGTTAGAACCAGATAACTGTTGCTCTTTCTCAATTATAACAGTCAATGCAAGAAATTTATCAATGAATTAACAAATCAAGAATGACTTATCACCTTACTACACACACTCTCTCGACGTAGGCCTTCACAAGATCGTTGGTTGATGGATGATATTTTGTTGAATGGCTGTGAGTTATGAATGAAATGAATTTTTTGCAAAGAGCGTACAGACAGTGACGAAAATAGATACTAATCAAGGCTAGTTTAGTTCATTACACACACAGTTTTTTCTACCCACTACCGTTGGATAGAAAGTATATTCATTTAGTCATTCCGTTCACAACACATCGAAATATCAATTTCCGACCCTACAAAGTATATATATTTCGGATCGTCGTAAAATTCTAAGACGATTTAACGATGTCCGTGTGTCCGTCCGTCCGTTGTAATCACTCTACAGCCTTCAAAAATTGAGATATTGAGCTGACATTTGGCACAGATACGTCTTTTTGATACACGCTGGTTAAGTTCTTGAACGGGCCAAATCGGACCATATTTGGATATAGCTGCTATATAGACCGATCTGCCGATAAAGGGTCTAATGCCCATTAATGCTTTTTTTTATCCAAATAAAAAATAATGTAGGTAAAGGCCTCCCAACATCCGACCTGATCGGACTATATTTAGATATAGCTGCCATATAGACCGATCTGCCGATAAGGGGACTGAAGCCCATAAAAGCTTTATTTATTACCCAATTTCGGTTTATATTTGGATATAGCTGCCAAAAAGACCAATATTTTGTTTTACAATATTGAATAGCGACTTATATATATTAGACCATTCAATGTCCGTGCTGAATTTGGGTTCTTAAGTTATGCAATTTTCACCGGATTGTGACGAAAAGGGATTTATATATATACCCAAGGTGGCCCGGCCCGACCGAACTCTAGGCGGTCAATTGACCGGTCCCGAACGTGAAATAAAATGTTCACCGAACTCGCCTCTCAATAAGTCCATTGTTTCGTGTGCTGTGTGGAATGTGGCGCCGTCATGATGAGCCACATGCCATGCTAGCCAAGCTCTTGGACTTTGGGCAAAAAAAGTTGGATATCATCTCACCATTCACAGCTACTTTACGATTCCCATCATCTTTGAAGAAGTACGGTTCAATGATGGCACCAGCCCATAAACCGCACCAAACTGTTACTTTTTCTCGATGCATTGGTAGCTCTTGCAATGCTTCTGGCTGATCTTCACTCCGAAATAGACAATTCCGCTTATTTACGTACCCATTGAACCAAAAATGAGCTTCGTCGCTGAACACAATTTGAACTTTCTTTAACTTTCTTAGCATTTATTGTAATTTGCAAGCGTTGTTCGTTTCTAAGACGATTCATGGTTCAATTATAGACCAACCTGAAGATGTTTGACAGCGAAACAAAACACGAAACGTGCGTGAGCTGTTTAAACCAGTGTTGCCATAAAGATAATAGCCAAAAAAATCACCCTTTATGTAAGGAATTTGCTCAGCACTTACAAAGTAGTCATGCAAGATGTCAACCAAAAAGGAATATCAAATGAAAACAAAAAAATAAAAACAAGTCGAACGACGCGATTTGATAAAAGGCATCTCTAAAATCATTTCTTTCTTTTTATATAAAAACAAGTAAAAGCGTGCTAAATTCAATCTAGCCGAATCTTATGTAGCCACCACCATGGATCGCAGTTGCCAAGTTCTAAAACTACATGTGCAAAATTTCTGCCATAACAAGATAACAAGGGCGCCCTCTAGAGGCTCAAGAAGTCTAATCGGGATATCGGTTTATATGGCAGCTAGGCGCTCAACAAGTCTAATCTGGAGATCGGTTTACCTGGCAGCTATATCGGTTTTGGACCGATTCGAACCATACTAAGCACAGTTGTTGAAAGTTATACCAAAACACCACGTGCAAAATTTCAGCAAAATCGGATGAGAATTGCGCCCTCTAGTGGCTCAAAAAGTCAAGACCCAAGATCGGTTTATATGGCAGCTATAGCAAGTTATATACCGATTTGAACCATATTTAGCACAGTTGTTACAAGTGATACCAAAACATCACGTGCAAAATTCAGCAAAATCGGATAAGAAATGCGTCCTCTAGTGGCTCAAGAAGACATTGTTGTTAGTGTGGTCTTTCTGGGAAAGCAGACGTATTTAGACAGAGAAATAGACGGACAGATAGTCAAACCGGCGGATGAGCTGACAGACGGCATACCCCCATGCTGAAGGATATTAAAGGCTATGGAGAAAAAAGAATCTGTTTAAAGTTTCAGCTCAATATCTCAATTTTTAAAGACTGTGGCGTGTTTTCAACAGACAGATGGACGGACATGGCTAGATCGTCTTAGATTTTTACGCTGATCAAGAATATATATAGTTTATAGGGTCGGAAATGTATATTTCGATGTTTTGCAAACGGAAAGACAAAATGAATATAACCCCATCCTTCGGTGGTGGGTATAAAAAGAGTCCATAGAACATCACATAAGCGATACTTTTTAGGGAAGTTGGAAGTCATAACTGAACATAAAGTGCTCAAGATGGCGGATTGAAAGATTAGCAAAATATTGCTAAGCTTGAAGAAAGAGTTACATTAATAAAACTATATATATGATCGCTGGCACCCGGGACGGGCATGCAAATAAAAAGAAGAAAAAATTGTTTTAGTTTTAAAGACAAGGTAAACTAAATTATTTAAGCGTTTAAGTAAAAATTTCTTTTGGAGAATAATTTTTAACATAAATAAAAGAATTGTAAATTCTTAGCTTTGTGTCTTATTACTAACAGAAAGGACTATAAATAAAAAGTATTGATCGTAACAACTTCTATTTTAAGATAATATGATTTTTTTTAAGTCTTGCTTCATTACGAAAATTTTTCGTCCAAGTAAACATGTTGTAATTTTTAGTAATTTGTCTTTTTTTCAGCATAGTATTATAAAGTCCTCTGTTATAATCCAAAGCAATAAGCTTGAAGCATGCTTAAAATTGTATAATAATTACTAGAAATTCCACAATGTAGTAGTTGAAAATTTTCTCAAAAATGTTCACCAACGTTTGCCACTCAACAAGAGAAAACAACTTTTTAAAACCCACTAAAACGATAATTCACAATTTTTACGAATGCACAACCAAAGCTGCTATTTAAGCTGAAAATTAAACTTTTTTGGCAATCGCAACTGAAGAGCATCCTTTAGATTCCAGAAGAATGCATCAGTAACAGTGGCAAACAGATGAGTGGTAACTCAAGTGGGGGCTATTTTTTTAAGAGATGTTTTGCCCAACTTTTTGTTGTGGTAGTAGCTGACACCATCACACAGGCTGTATTTGTTTTCAATTGCTTGCTTCGTTTTAATATGATCACAGCCCAAAAACCATGGCAAAGTATTTAATAAACAAATGTAGCCATAGGAAATTTTTGTATTTTTTTCTGAAATTAAAAACTTTCTGCTATGAAAAAAAATTTAACGCGAAAAAGTTAATAATTATAGCCTAAGGATAAAATAAGAATATAAATTCACTTGAGAAATTATAATCAAGTTTATGGTACATCAGTGCCATGTGGAAATTGAACATTACTGTGTAGTACTCGGCATGGATTACCTTTGCCAATCATGTTTAAGCTATTCATAATCTGCGGAAATAGTCAAGATTGCTTTTATTTCCTATGTGGGAGAAATTTGTCGCTTATCGTCTTAATTATGGTGTTAAACACTCCAAAGCATTTTGATAAGCTTTTGCGTGTCCCATTTATTCCCTGTTTCGAAAAACACATGGTCCTCATGCTCTGCAAACACATGCTCGCACTAAAACATCCTTCTCTGTGCAGAATATTTCCACATACACTCGCATGTATCTGCAGGATATAAAAATCTCACACACTTCAAAACAGATGTTCAGTAGAGTAGCATCATAGGGGAGTAGTTGAGTATGAGCAGACAAAACCAAACCTAAGAACTCATCTAAAGTCTCTTTAAACTTCAGTTCAAGAAGAAACTTTAAGATTTGTTGAAATACCATTGTATCCAAAGGCGAACAATTACTTGTGAGATTTATTTGATTCGAAACATGTTCACAAAATCACTAACCAGAATCGAAACTGCATAATTGCAATACGCTTTAGTAAAAATTCCGCTTAACCAAAGACACGGAAATATGGATAAGTGAAACAAGTTAGCAGCATTCATATAGTTTTAACTGTATTTAAGTTTTATATGATTTTTGTTGGTGGCGAAATTTTTTTATTTCGTAATAAGCTATTTTTTCGGGTAGGTATGGTATTTAAATTTCTTTAAGAAAAAAATTTTAATCTCAAGCATTAATATTTTTCTATTCATTCCAGTTAGTTGGTTAGCTTAGGATACAAGATGTTTTCTTTAAACTCAACACTTAAGTCCTCAAAAATGATGACTATCATATATCGATGTCCTACTTCATTACTTTAAAAATCTAGGTTGTTCCTTATTACCAAACTCTCCCCTATGATAGACGATTCCTACAAAACAAACCCTCAGCCAAGCGATATGTGAAATCTGCTGTTCGCCAAAAACCCACAGCAATCTTGTTGCCAAACAATTTATTGCTAAAATATAAACTCCCATAAACTTTTTGCCAAAGCCACTTGCCTTGCCTCATGCCGCATGTGAGAGTGTCATCTTAAGCACTGCCTCTTCACTTTCGTTACAGAAACAGTTTTTCAATTTTCTGCATTGTTTTTTCTAACTAAACTTTTCATTCAAATCTGTTGAGAATATAGGCGAGACAATTTATGAGGACCACCACAAGGAGACTGGCTTTGTGGCAAGTCCCAATGTTGTAGTGGGGTTGTCATCATTATTATGGTGACAAAACTCCCTGAGACAATGATGGTGGTGTTAATAGAATCATTATGAGGAAGTCAAGAAGTTTCAACAACAGACCAGGGGCAAACAATCCAAAATTCCAAAGAGAGGGCAAACATTTTATTTTTAGCAGTAAAGTTAGAATTAAAAACAAAAAAATTGGTATGATATACATAATTGTTATCAAATTTAATATCTTGACTTAGCATGCCAAGATATTTGGTTTGAATATGTTACCACATTGGCATATTACGGCAAGTTTTCTAACTACAAACTACCAAAGAAGGAGACTGTATGCACTGACAATATTCCATTTGTGTCCTAACTGAAAAGGATTGTTTAAACCCCTTTTGATACTCAATTTTTCGAAAAATGTACTTGTGTGAATAATTATTTCGTTAATATTAAAGAATTTTTATCCTAAATGGTAGTATAATAGGAACTTAACATTAACTTTAATTAAAGACAACTCATTGAAGTCAGGAGATTAACATTGGGAAAAGAAAAAAACAAGTAAATGCGTGCTAAGTTCGGCCGGGCCGAATCTTATAAACCCTCCACCATGGATCGCATTTGTGAGTTCTTTCCCGGTATTTCTTTTTAGACAAACAAAGGATGTTGGAGACCACAGTAGAAGTCTATGTGTGAAATTTCAGCCAAATCGAATAAGAATTTTGCCTTTTAGGGACTCAAGAAGTAAAATAGGGAGATCGGTTTATATGGGAGCTTTATCAGGCAATAGACCGATTCAGACCATATTGGATCAAATCGGATAATAATTGCGACTTCTAGATGCTCAAGAAGTCAAGATCACAGATCGGTTTACATGGCAGATATATCAGGTTATGGACCAATTAAAACCATATTTGACACACTTAAAACAGTTGATGAAAATCATAACAAAACACGTCAAGCTAAATTTCAGCCAAATCGGATAAGAATTGCGCCCTCTAGTGACTCAAGAAGTCAAGATCCAAGAATGGTTTATAGGACATCTATATCAAAACATGGACCGATATGGCTCGTTTACAATCCCAACCGACCTTTACAAGTAAGAAGTATTCGTGCTAAATTTCCTTCGAAAGTGAGCGTGCTTTCGACAGACAGACTTACTGACATGGCTAGATCGACTTAAAATGACATGCCGATCAAGAATATATATAATTTATGGGGCCTCAGAGGAATATTTCGAGGAGTTACAAACAGAATGACGAAGTTAGTATAAAATTTAATTGAATGTTTTTAAAATTCCAATTTAACTGTTTATTTCCTTTATAGAACTCTCAAGCAAATATACTTTAAAGCTGTGTTAAGTTTTGGTATTACCGGTGTTAATTTCTTTGCATACAAAACAGAGGACGCCAAAAATACACATTTCGAAACATTCAAATAAGATTTGCTTTTATGACGTCAATTATCTGCTTTATGAAGATACACACCATTTACCTAAATAATGGCGTTTAAGAATATGCTTTATATTCCATGTACGCCACTTGCACTGATCTCGATCTTTCACACATCAATCTCTATCTCTATCTTTCATACTCTCACCTAGTGATCTCATATTATGCCACTCTATTTACGGGGGCACTCACAGTAGTAATGATTTCTATTAGTATTCTCAGTGTCTTGCACCTAACGGCTTTCTCGTATTTTTACCTAACTACTGTTGTTGTAATATGGCTTTGCATTAGCATAAACAAATGAATGTTAAGTGAAAGGCAACAACAATGGTGTATTAAGTAATTTACTAATTTTAGTATGTTCTAGGTTGAATTTTAAAAAATCCAGTATTATCCAGCACCTTCATAGCAAGTGTGACCTTTGTGCTAAATTTCAAGTTTGTAGGTTCAGCCAATTGATCTGGGCGAATATCAGCTGGTAACAATACTCCTTTATATACATAGATAAAAACTGGACACCAAGACATAGAATATATAAAAATATAACAGATTGTACTTTGAGGGATATATAAGAAGTCTAAACTTATTAATAATATCACACAACAGTTGTCTTCAAGTTATTGCGAAGGAATACTGCAGCTTAGTATTGTCTTTGTCATCTTTGTTGAAATCGTAGGTTCTCTAAGGTGTAACGTTTATTCTCTATTTTTTTTTTTCTCTGTCAAGTACTTTTACTGTTTTAAAGTTTGCCGCATATCCGCTCTCTCTATGTTGTGCTAGGGCTGTCGACTCTTTTCCTTTTCGTCTGTCTGCTTCGTGCTCAGTCAGTCTGGTGCCTAATGTGCGTCTGGTGGTTCCCACATATTTTTTGTTGCATTTTTCTTGCTGATTTCGCACGTAATTTCGTATACGGTTGCTTAGCTTGAGTTTGTCTGCTTTGGTTGTTGTACTTCTTTTCGTGAATATTTGGTTCAGAGTGTTGTTTGATTTATAAGCTGTTGATGTGTTTCCGTTAAGTATGATATTTTCAGAGATTTGCGATCGGTTAGAATCATTATAAAATCTAATATATCTTTTTCAAAAATGATTAAATTAAAAGTCACTTAAAAGTCAAGTAAGCTCGGATTCAGGTAGAATCCTTTTTTTTGTAGACTTTCTGTATTGGCTCAAAATCATAACTAAATTCCTTCGATCAAAAAATCTGCTTTCTGCAAAAAAAGTACATTCGAGTCTTGATACACACTAATAAATCCTACAAGGTTACAACTTACAAAACAACTGCAACTGCCACAAAAAAATTCCCCTTTTCAACTTCATTAAGCGGTTTATCATATTTGCTTCGCAGAAGCTCATCTGAGTACGCAAGTAAAACTTTTTTTGATTACAAACTTCAGTAACAAGTTAATCGCAAGTTAAATAGGTTTCAAGCATGCTGGAGGTGGGTAAGACATATGTTAACGCATGTAAGTGACTCCATGAAACAACAATTATGAAATCCGAGGCATAGCCACAGACTGAGAGCCTCAGTCCTCAAATAAAATTGCAACAAATGAGGTTATGTCGCTTTATACCAATGTTTGTTACATTAAAAAAATATTTTTTGCTGCTTATTTAAATCAATTCACAGTTTAAAAACCTTCAATTGGTGTGCCAAAGTTTCTGCTTTGCCTAACCTCCCCATTATTTGAGAATTTTTCCCAGTTATTTGTTAAATAGCATTTTTTTCTGCGGCTTCTCTCTCTCTCTTTCTTCATTAACGGCAATTGAATCCTGAATAGTGAATCATGAATCCTGTGTGCATCTTCATTAGTAGCTGCTTGTGGTTGAGCAGCAACACATCATGCTCGGCCCAAGAACTCTTAAGTTTCATATTTTAATTGCAAAGATAGGAGAAATACCAAAAAACAAAACGAAATGCATCTCTTCTCAGAGGATTTATGTTTGCAGTGGTGGCCCTACACTTCTGTTTTAGCAAGCAACAATGAAATTCATTAACTTTGCTAACCACTCGAATCTTAGAGTTTCAAATGGAAAGCGAAGCCTCATCATCATCATAAGCATTCATAAATCCTTAAAAGGAGAGACCGATTTTAGAAAATTTAGAAGCTTTTTACAAGTTTTGTCGTATGGATAAGAATAATGGAAAAATATGGAACCTTCTTCTTTACTTATTTCAAAAATAGCAAAAAACAGTCACACCATATGCCTGGACCCTTTCATAACTCTTTTCGAATTACTTACATAAAATGAATGAATTACAGAATTACATTTCATTATAAGCTTTTCTTTTTATGATGGCTTTTCTATTTTTCCCCAACTTATGTTCCCAAAGACAAGAAAGGCCCAGCGAGTGGCTGTATCTTGTGCCGCAATACCTTACAGCAGCACCCAAATGTAGCTAGCATCGAGCTTACGTCGAACATTTGCTCACCGTCTGTCTAACAGGGAAGGGGAAATGTGCGCTGAGCTGTAAAAGGTTTGGGTTTCATTCATATCCTTTTGTTGAATTCTTTTCGCCTACTTTTTTTGCCTCCTTTGCGTTCTTTTCAAAGGTACACTTCTATGTCCGCTGTTTTTGTGTTGAGTATTTTTATTTTTATTTTCTTTTATTTCTATTTTTACTAGTTTATTTTATGTTGTTCTATTTTTTGCATTAATTTGGATTTTGTTTTTTATATTATTTCTACTTCTTTAATTTCTATGCATTCTACGGTGCTCTTACATTTGAGTGGTTTCGTTTTAAGTTTCTTTGCATCCATCCATCCCTTTTATGCCTCCTCCTGAGTTATGAAAAAAACACACACACAAACACAGAATAGAAATATTTTTGTTGAAGAACTTTTAAGTCCAAAGCGTAAAATAGTAAGGACCTGTACAGAAGATTAGAAGACTGCCGTTTTGTTTTTATTCACATAGTTGAACATGAACGTATTTAGAAAAAAAGCTTATTTGGAGGAAGGATTAAAAAAAATTGCAAAACTTTTACTATAATGGGGGTATTTTCATACCTGAACTGGGTGCTCATTTGTTTTCAGTTCAAAGGAAGACATTCACTGAAGAACTTGGAGCAGGCATCCTTCTGTGATCGTAGCTGAATATATGACTTACTTATTTGTAAATGTCGTGAAGTGAAGTGAAGATAAAATAATCTTTGTATATTTTCTATATTCTTGTCGAACAAAAATTTGAATATCAAAGTTATGTTCAGATCAGTTTTTCTTGAAATTTATACAGATTGTGCAGAACGGTCCCGTGGTCCCGTAGCTACCAAGAAGACCAATATGGGGGCATAAATTAAGCATTTTTCACCGGATTATGGCGAAAGGTATATACTCGAGGTGGTGGGTATCCAAAGTTCGCCCCTGCCAAACTTAACGCCTTTTTACTTGTTCTATCTACCCCTTTACAATCACAATTATACAATTACAATTACACAATTATTATATACCAAAACTCATTGCTCTAGCTCAATTAACAAGGAAAGTACCAAATAGTACCTATTAAGGCACTAAACGTACTATTTTACACAATTTTTGGAATTTTTTTTTTGCACATGACCTTATTTTTTCGAGTCTCTGTTTCGTTTGAGCCCAAATTTGTTCTCATAGCCCTTTCCGTTCGCTCTCTACAAACACCATTTCGTACTTTTCGATACTTTTTAGTACATTGACGTACGAATTATCACCAAATCCCGTCCTATGACCCTAGACCAACATTCATGCAAAATTTTTGGTTTTAGCTATAAATATTAGTTTTTAAAATTTTTAAATTTTAATTCAATATATATTTTCTGGAGTTGACAACTATGTTAATTATTGTTTAATAAATAAAATAAAAAAATAACTTACCAAATTATTTTCGATTGAATATCCATTTAAAATCCATAAAAAAACACCTAAAAGCAAAAAAGTTCAATTAGTAATAATATATACAATATTCAATTTGTGTTTGTTTGTCGGTATGTTTGTTTGATCCGTATAGACTCGAAAACGGCTGAACCGATAACCTTGAAATTTTCTCAGACTGTGTAGGTTAGTCTGGAAGGAAACATAGGCTATATAATTTGTTGATATCGATTGGGAGAATATGGGATTCAAATGAAAGGTATTGAAGAGTAGAGTATGAATCTCATAATAAAAGTTGGGTCCAAGTACCTGGGGACGCCCCAGCCCCAAAACCCCTTAAAATAGGTTTATTTGACGATCATGACAATATGGGACTGAAATGAAAAGTATTCGCGAGTAGATTACGAATATGGCCAGGAAGTAGGAATAGGCTTTATAATTTATTAATAACGGGAGAGGGCGGAGCCTCCACCGTTACCCCAAAATCAAAAGTGGACCGATAAGGACAATATGGGTATTAAATGAAAAGTGTGCGGGTGTAGATAACGAATCTGGCATACAAATTCATGTCGAAGTTTAG
This sequence comes from Stomoxys calcitrans, assembly GCF_963082655.1. Classification (NCBI taxonomy): domain Eukaryota; kingdom Metazoa; phylum Arthropoda; class Insecta; order Diptera; family Muscidae; genus Stomoxys; species Stomoxys calcitrans. Next base: position 945,659 of record NC_081556.1, on the reverse strand, counting down.
GGGGTCACCCCCTCCAACAAAAACGCCCAAAATGGGCATATTAGCCAATCACGGATATATGGGACTCGGATTGTTTGTTCCGTATAGACTGAAAAACGGCAGAACAGATTTTCTCGAAATTTTTGCATATTGTGTAGGTTAGTCTAGAAGGAAACATAGACGATATAGTTTGTCGGTATTGAATGGGGGAGGGAATATAGGTATCAAATGAAAGGTATTAAAGAATAGAATACGAATATGGTATTGAAATTTGAGTCTAAGCATCCATGGGACCGCCCAACCCCAAAACTCCCCCAAACAGACATATAGGACGTTAATTTCAGTATCCCTCCCCTAATGAGAACATTACCACCAGGAACCGAGAAGGGACAAATTCTCACATATCAATGAGTGCTCTCCAATTAAAGTTTAAACTCAATGATAAGGGACATTTTTTTATAGCCGAATCCGAAGGGCGTCCCGCTGTGTACCTCTTTAGGGATGTTTTAAATTACCATGCATAGCATTGTACCTCACAAAAGTCGCCAACATTAAGAGGGGATAAGCACCGCTTTGTCTATGTTCCCGCCAGGATTCAAACGCGTTCAGCGTCATAGGCTAAAATGATATCCGCATACAGGGCGAAGTGTCCCCACCCTAAAAAGATATTAGAGAGTTAAAGAAGGTGCAGCGGAACGGGCCCGGTTCGGCTAGTGCAGCATATAAATGAAAACTTTTTCTTGAGAAAAGAAATTTTTTGGGTGGTTAAAAAAATATGGATTTTATTCTTGTGAAAAAAATTTAAGTTTTTGTCTACATTTATTTTAAAATAATCATGTGTAATTTTGCTTTTCCTAGGATTTCTTAATCTAAAACATTCCTTTCGTTAATGCTCTACAACAGTTACCCCAAGATTAATCCAAATCACCCTTATAATTAACAGCTCTTGTGCTTTTAACATTTTTACAATCTCGTATGAGAATAATTAATCGTCAGTTAAAAGGTAACCCTTTTTCAATAAAAAAAAAACTCCCTACGAAGGATAATGGTTTTTTCTCTGAAACCTGTTTTTGCACTTGGACTTGTTGCACAAAATTCAAAAGCAATTATACGCACAATTAGCCACTTCAAACACTGACCACCAATAGAGTCATATTGCACACACTTCACACTGACCACAATTCCTTGTACGAGCATTCATGTTATTAATCGTCCCTCCTTTGTTGGGTTAATAGCATTCATGGTACATTGTCACGTGGTCACTCTATTCAGTCATATGAGAATAAAGTCAACCAAACAGCGAATGATTCAATTTTCACTTTTAACCAAACTGACCTAAGGTCAATGTAGAGCCTATTCTTCCATAAACAAACGAACAGAGGAGTGAACAGTAAACGACTACGGGTAAACAGGAACTTGAATAGAAACCGGTTCCCTAAGAGAAGAAACTACCCCCCACTAAAGTGTGAAGTTTTTCGGGGAGAGCAGATAACTTAAACCATTATGCACACATTACGAAATTAATTTGTAAAGCAGGCTCAAATGGAAAATAAAGGGTCAAAGGTATAAAGAAAAAACTATAATATAGACAGCATTTTATGAGAACAAATATTTTTTTATCATAAGCCACAAATATGCAAAAAACTCCCCCTTTCTGAGGGCAGAAAATCTTGATACAAATGCAAGCAGCAGCCTAAACCAAATACAAAGAAATCCCAAAGACCCAAAAAACATCCTTACGAATTTTTCACCACCTAGGCGCCAATTGCAGTGGTTTTTGTTTTCCTTGCTGTCACAAAAACAACTGTGGGAGCATGGCAGCTTTTAAACCCCGGCATTGGGGATAGATGCACAGAAACCAAAATGCGACAAATTAATGTTAAACCGTTTGTTGACATTATGTCGCTTCCAACAAAACTGTCTGCGGTTCTGACTTGTTTTGGTGTTTTTTTCCATCTACACTTTTTTTCCAATTGTGGCCGAACGATGTAACAGCCGAAATTTAACCCGCCACCCCTCCATCCGGCATCAACAACAGCAGTACGAAAACATTAATATTTAATAAGGTGCGAAAACAACAGCCAACAAACCCTTCTCCTCTTCCAATTTAAGATTTTGGAAAAAAAAGATTAACAAACAACACACCCGAATTTAAAGAGTCAGCCATCCATCTTTATTTTCCATCTATATTTTGATGGTTCTTAATTTAGGCAAAAATTATTCTGACACTTGTGTATCAAACAACTTTTGTGTGAAAAATAAAATGATTGCAAAGGATCTGCAACGATGGAGTGATAACTATTTATGTCATAAACCATAATACCCAAAAGGAGAAGATATGGATCCTTTAACAGAGGCGCAAAATTCAAAATCACTGCCAAATTCGATTTAGACATGTCTATCCGGCGTATATACAATAATACAGATTGCATTTTTAATCGGATTAACTATTTAAGGAGTTTCTAGACATCAACTCTATCGTAAGAAAGTTTATTAATAACTTACTTACTAAAAGATGCATTACGGCAGGCTTGGGATATACGGATCTAAAAAGATCGGTCAGCAGAGTAACACCACAAGGAGGTGTACTGTCGCCTCTACTTTGGAATATAGCCATTAACAATATATTATTGTCTCTGGAAGAATAAGGTGTAAAAGTAGTCGCGTATGCTAATTACGTGGCAATTGCGGTTAGAGTAAAGTTTCCCAGCACTCTAAGAGATATACTTCAGAAATTTCAAAATACCTGGGTGTTTTGCTGGACAGGAAATTTAACTTCAAATCCAACATTTTGGAAAGGCCACTCTTGCCCTATGCATCTGCAAGAGAGCCATTGGCCAAAAGTTGGAGGTTTAGATCGCGTATATACTGCAGTTGTCAGACCTATAATGTTATATGGTGTTGTAGTCTGGTGGACAGCGCTTCAAAAGTCCACCTACTGTACTTAACCGGATCCAAAGGATGGCTTCCTTGTGTATCACAGCCGCACTTGTTACGACACCATCTGATGTACTGATTTAAATGCTGCATCTTATGCCTCTGGCCATTGTGGCTACCCAAATTACAGCGACCACTGCCGGTTAAGGGAACTTTCTCATTGGCCATGTGGCGGCTACGGACACTGTGTTATCCTTGATACAATAACCGATTTTACATGCAGTGTGGATTACATCCTACCTGAGGCGCTTTTTGATAAAAAAATACTGTACCACTATTTCTGATAGTACGATAACCCTGGTAACAGAAGTTACATAGACTTCTTTATGGGTGGTTCCAAACTAAACGACTGGTCATATCGAAGAGGTTACCCGACCACTGCAGTGGGTATCAAGCAGAGATCCCCTTGCAATTAAGGAAGTGGTGGAATGGCTACGATATAATGTCATTTTTACACCACTTGTACCACAGGCAAAACTTAAAATGGTAATACCTCCTTAAATAACTTTTCTTAAGCCAACATCAAAACTTCATCACACAACACCACAACATCCTATTCCAATGTTAAGGTATGAGTATCGTGTTTTTGTAATTTAGCAAAAATGTAGGCATTTCATTCGATTTTTATTTTTTATATATTTTTTCGAGAGAGAGTTACCGAATATCAACTCATTCCTTCCCGTTTTACAATCTTACAACCACTGCTTTGCCCCAGCTACCCATCATCGACATGGACTAACAGAAGTAGTGCTGGTATTATTCATATTTCTAAGTGCTGTCGTACATATTTCTCGAAGGGTTTAGAGATGCTACAATGATTTGAGTTGTTTTTCCCCAAAAATTTTGCCGGATATATTTTTTTGCTGCCACAAAAAAAATTCCTTGCCAAAAATATTGCGAATAGAACTCTTATCAAAGCAGACAGACTACATTAAAATAACAACTGGGATTGGAAATCATTTCGCTTTGTCACAAAGTGTCTGCGATTTCATTGCTTTCATGTGTCTCCATGCTGTTCAGGGAAATGCCAAAGCCATAAAGTTTCATTTGAATAATTTTGTCTCAAAAAAAGGAAAAAAGATTTATTTGAAAAAAAAAAAAATCATCACAAACAAAAGAAATTGTCGTTCACTAAAAGAAAAACACTTTGGCCTTAATACAACAGGTAGTCCCAGCTTTGTTTTGCTGCGGTAAAAGCAACTGAGTTAGGAGTCTAATGTCTGTGTGTGGTTATTGGAATATTCACTCTTCTCCTTATTTACAAATGATATTGCCCAGCCATATACGATATTAATCAAAGTATTGTGCCTCTAAGTTTACCAATCCCCCCTCGTCTAATGGGAAGATTAGATAACAACATTCCAATATATACAGTAACATGAATAAATTGCAATAAACACAATCGACAAAACTATTAGATACTCGCAATAAAGATTGGCCCATAAATGACTGTTCATTCAATGAAGAGTTTTATTTTTCGAGACAATAGATAGAAAGAATAAAAAAAAATCTCCAAACAATTTCTATCACAAACATTTATCCAATCCTTTAAGATTGTTGTTTCTAAATCAATGGCAGTATTTTCTCTAGAGGGAAACAATTTTCTGTAAGGACTGACATTCAATACAATCTTCTCTCAAACATCTCAATGAAGCTCTTATTCAACAAAATTTCATGAATTTATCTCTCAGGACAGAATTTCAATGGAGTTTTCTTTGAAAGCTAAATTTAAAGAAATTTTCTCTAAGGGCAAAATTTGAATAACATGTTGACTTAAATCAAAACCTTTGTCTTCTTGGTTTAGCTCGAGGTCATCGAACAATTTACAAAAACAGGTGTTGGTGTTCTTCATCAGGGTTTAAACTATAAATTTAAAAAACCAGTAATTTTACAAAAAAACATTTATACATTTGAAAATAATTGCAAATGCAAATTTTGCCCATGAACATACCACTAAGGAACAGGGGCAAACTTCTCACATATCAATGAGTGCAGTCCGATTCAAATTTTAAGCTCAATGATAAGGAGCCGCCTTTTTATAGCCGAGTCCGAACGGCATGCCGTAGTGCGACACCTCTTTCGAGAGAAGGTTTTACAAGGCATTGTACCTCACAAATAGTGCCAGCATTAGGGAGGGGAAAACCACCGTTGAAAATTTTTTTCTGATGGCCTCGCGAGGATTCGAACCCAGGCGTTCAGCGTCATAGGCGGACATGCTAACATCTGCGCTACGGTGGCCTTTTTTAATAATTAATTAAAATAATTTCATTTTGAAACCAAACAATCGACGTTTCCTTTACAGCGCACAATTTCGACTAAAGCTCTCTCATTTTTGTCTGTATTTTTGTACCAAATTCCTGTAAATTTGTGCACAAGGTCTGTGTCTTTCTTAAAGTTCATACGTTTGTTTGCGTTAGAAATTTTACATATTATTGACACCCCTAGTCAATAATATGTAACATTTCTATCGCAAATCGTCTTTTCTGATTGGATTCTTGTGCTAGTATGTCTACGTCTTTAAAATTTTTTGTATGCCCTGTTAAAGTGCAATGTGCTGCAAGTGCAGTTTTTTGTTCTAAAGGTTTGTCTTTCATTGATATGTGAGAAGTTTGCCCCTGTTCCTTAATGGAATGTTCATGGGCAAAATTTGCATTTGCTTTCATTTGCTGTTCTGATTTATGAGATGATAATTTTGTTTTTTTTTTTTAGTTTTGGTTGTTCCTACATATGTCATTTGACATAAATTAGTTTCATCCCCGTTACATTTAATCTTATAAACTACATTTGGTTTGTCCTCCTTTTCATCCTTGATTTAGTCCTGCTGAATATACTATTTAGTGTGTTATGGCTTTTTAAAGCAAGCTGGTAGTTTTCTGTGTTCTATATTTTGGAATTGGTAAGCCTTTCTGAAAACCCTGGAATATACGTCGTTTTCTTGAAGATTTTTGGGGTTGTTTCAATTTCATTGTTCGCTGTTCTATTCTTGACGAATTTGATAAGGCCCTTAATAGCTTTGTTATTTTTTCTTAAGCTTTGTTTGGCAAGTCGTTTAATCGAAGTATTTGTTGAATTTTCCTTTCGTTTTCTTAATAATACATTATGTCATTGATTTGTAGTACTCTGTCGATGAAATTTAGTAGTAGCAAAATAATGCAAAAAGTTCAATGAACTTAAGTTGGTATGAAAAATTCAAGAAGAATTTCTATACCTCACCGAATTATAATTTCTTACGAGTTTATAATGGTTTGAATATCAGAGAGAGCCAACTCAGTAGTCATAGCGTCACGATAGTCACTAAGAACCAAGTCAATCAAGTTTTAGCTTTTCTGATCAATTGCATATATTTTTTGTTGGTTTCTTAGAAGTTCATTTTTGGAAAACTAATTAAATTTTGTAATATTGTTCATTTCGTTAAGTTGGGGAAAAGAAGATTTATTGAATCACAGCTTCCGCTAAACGATGAATTGGATTTCGATATACATTTCAATGTAATATCCAAATCTTTTAGCAGTTCTACAAAAAATCACAACAATATTGCGTCGACCACTGTACTTTACAGTTATGCGAATCCATATCTTGTGCTGCCCCGCTTCCTCCCACGCCTCTTTTGATTTTCATTTTCCAAACAGCAAAGACAGCCGGACAAAACAAAGTATAGTCGATTTGGGATTCATACATTCATTTACGGTTTCTTTATCTAATCTTATCGGCAGTGAATCGCTCTCTTTATATTTTGGAGAGATTACAACGTTGCCCAGAGCATAGCAGTTTGGAGACTAAGAAACAAACAGTTAGGCGAGGTTATCGTGACCCATATCGACGTTAGTACGTCTTTGAAACAGGTGGTGATAGAAGGTAATTCTTCATTAAATAAAAAAAATAAAAAAAACGACTAAAAATTTCCTTTTGAGGAACAAAAAGACAAAGTGTTAAAGCAAAGCAATTTGAGAAAAAAAATAAATAAATAATAAACATATGCCTATGAGTGAACGTTTGGAAAAAAAGTGAAATTGGTTACAAAAGCTGCAAACAATGGGATAGAGGATTTCAATCAACGATAGCAAGAAATAACTACGGACCATTCAAGTTTTATATTTTGTGAAATTAAACAGAATTTTGTGTTATCGCAGATTTTTTTTCGTTAATTCTGCTCCAATTGATAACATATCAGCAGTTTGGTCGGTCTTAAAATCGCATTTAGTGTTCACTACCGTTAGTCACAGCAAGTGGTCGACCAGCGGAAAAAAGAGACAAGTGGAACCAAGGTTCTCTACCTGCCTAAAATTCTTTCTCCTAACCCCCCGCAGCCCCAGACCTACCCATCCTACATCATCACCGGCTACAACATAGATACGCATGAGAGTGTGTACTAGTATGATAAGAAGTAGAGAGCGCAAAAGTCTAAGTGAATTAAGTGCATTGATATCTATGAGGTGGATCAACATGCCCTAATGCTACTTTCAGAACGCCAAGTGAGCAAATGTGAAACACTTTACTTACAAAAATATCAAAGTGAATAACATATCACGGAAATGAATCATACATACATTTTCAACCAAATTCGTTGAATAGAAGGGGATATTAATTATTGAGTATTTTTTTACAAGCCTTTGTGAATCATACCATTAACACTGGAGTCCAAATATAGAGATGGGTTTTAACTGTTGTACTTTATGGGGGCAATTTTGTGTATATTTAAGATACGATACAAGTACCCTTTTCTCAGAACTGACCATCGATATTAGTGTACCCAATTTGGCAGTGTTTGTGTAAAACGAAGATTTTACAACACCAATCATAAGCACGTTGGAGGCCACTGTAGCGCACAGATTAGCATGTCCGCCTAAGAGGCTGAACGCCTGGGTTCGAATCCTGTCGAGACCATCAGAAAAAATATTCAGCGGTGGTTTTCCCCTTCTAAAACTAGCAACATTTGTGAGGTATTAGACATGTAAAACTTCTCTCCAAAGAGGTGTCGGACTGCGGCACGCCGTTCGGCCTCGGCTATATAATGTAGGCCCCTTATCCTTGAGCTTTAACTTGAATCGGACGGCACTCATTGATATGTGAGAATATGTGATATATATATAAATATATCACAATGAATAAGAACTGTTAAGAACTGTTAGGATATTAGAGATATATCAAATTATAGTCCGATTTGGACATAAGTGAATTTAATGTTGAAGACCATAGTAGAAGTCATTGGGTAATATTTCAGACCATTCGGTTGAGAATTGCGTAAGAAGCCGTTTTACACAATTTGAGTAAATTCGGATTAGTATTACGCCCTCTAGAGGCTTAAGGCTTAACCATACTTTGCACAGTTTTTGGAAGTCATAACACAATACTTCGTACACAATTTCAGCCAAATCGGATGAGAATTGTGCACTCTAGTGGCTCAAGAAGTCAAGATCCAAGATCGCTTTATGTGAGCAGCTATATCAGGTTATGGGCTGATTTGAACCATAATTCACACAGTTGTTGGAAGCCATAACAAACAACTTCATGCAAAATTTCTAACAAATCGGATGAGAATTGCGCACTCTAGTGGCTTAAGAAGTCAAGATCCAAGATCGGTTTATATGGCAGCTATATCAGGTTATGTACTGATCTAAACCACACTAAGCACAGTTGTTGTAGGGGATACTGAAACACCACGTGCAAATTATCAGCCAAATCGTATGACAATTGCGCCTTCTAGTGTCTCAAGAAGTCAAGATCCAAGATCGGCTTACAGGGCAGCTATATCAAAATCAACTCTCAAAGACCTTTCATTTTATACCCATTTTGTTGCGCTGAACATGCATGCCCGTTTTGAGGGTTTTTTGGGGTTGAAGAGGCCCCGTAGACACCTTGACCAAATTCTTATAATAGATGTGTACTCAACTTCCAAACACCTTTCATTTAATACCCATATTGTCCCAATCGGTAATATGCCCTGCTGGTGGGTTTTGGGGGGGTGGGGAGGCCCCTCAGACACCAAGGAATTTATTTTTATGTCAGATTTTTATCTACTTTTAAATACCTTTCATTTGATACCCATATTTCCCAAAGCGGTAAATGTCCTGTTTTTAGGGGTGGGGGATCCGCCCGACGCTAAGGTTAACTCTACTGTGAAATATCTTTCATATGATACCCATATTGTTCCAGTCGGTAAGCAGGTCCGTTCGGGTGGGTTTTGAGATGGGGCGTCGCCTCAGGTTAGTAGACCCAGCATTTTACACCAAATTCGTGGTTTTTGGGGTACCATAAAGTGGCATGCTAAATTTCGCTTAAATCGGTGGACCCATCACCGAGATCTGGGATTTGAATGAAATTTGATATAGGATGTTGGATTAGTCATCTGAAAGCCTCTGTTAAATTTGATCAAAATCAATTACCTGGTAAATTATGGTTCCAATTGGCTTTATCTGGCCCAACAGCAAAGAATTTCTGATCAAATGGGGGGTCAGGCGATGCACAGTGGGAGAAAATCGAAAAAAGTTCAGATAGGGTAGAGCTATCTCTTTGAAATTTGGAATGGCACAGCTAGCGAAATCGTGTGCAACATTTCAAGGCCCTTGGTTATCCGGGCGCATTTTGGCTGGCCCCTAAATTTGGTCACCTCGGTATTTCGAAAATTTGTTGGGGCTACCAAATCCTCTCTTTGTGGTCCGATTTGCTTTTGTGGCATTTGTTTGCAGAGTTGCATCTTACAATGCAACGCTCAAAAACAAAGCTCAACAGTTTTGGCTTCTAGAGTGCCAACATTATGAGCAAACATTGTTAGATCGATCTAAAACGTCATCACGCACAGTGGGATGGGAAAAAAATATGTGGAAATAAATCTGACATTTTGGAACGGATAGAAAAATCTTCATGAAATTGTACATGGTTATAGCTGAAGTGTTATCCAGTTTATATGCAAATGGGCCTTAGAAGTCCCAGGGTTCCATTGGTGGGCCTTCAAAGATGGTCAACTACAAAATTTTGTTCGGGCTGTCAAAAGCCCATTTATGGTCCTTTTTGTTGCAAAGTGCTTAAGAAGCACTACGAAAAACTGGCCAAAATGCCCGGATATCTTTAATAGTCTTCATAAAGGCATCTCTTTCCGTTCCAAAATGGCAGATTTATTTCCACTTATTTATTTTTTCCCCCATCCCACTGTGTGACGTTTGGTCAATGTTAACAAAATTTTAGATTTTACAAAATTACAACACCCATCCTAGGAATTGTGTTTGGACAACGACCACCCTGCCTCTGTAAATTAAAAAAAAACATCGAAACATCGATGATATCATTCACAACACCACAAACAAGTTGTGTTATCGATATTTTTTAAGCTGATAGCCGAATAACCTGGCGGCCAAAGTGTGAGTAATACATACGGAAGGCGATAAACTGGACAAGTAAAAAACTTTATCTGTAACCGAAAGTATTTGTGTTGTAATATTTACACCTGCATTTAACCCTGAACTAATTAACTCGACATTATCAAACTTATTGGGGAATTGGAAAAAAAAATCCAAGAAGTGATTGATTGAGGTGCCTTAAGTCCAAAAATATTTATGGTCAAGTGCAAGCCCTTAAATCCGTCTCAGCCCCTCTCTCTCTCTCTCTCTCTCTCTCTCTCTCTCTCACACACACATACTTATCAATATTTTGTATCTTTTAAGAATCGAATCAGAACAAAACAAAAACAACACTTACAAAAATTTATCAAAGCATAAGCGGAACATGCTTAGATCTCTGCGACAAGTAGCCAACAAGAGCTTGGCAGCTGTGGCTTTTGTGCTCCTATGCTGCAGCGTAGGTCTGACGGAAGCCCAGGAGAATGCGCAACTACAAATTCCCCCCTCGCTAGTGGAATGCTACAACACCAGCTATTTTATGAATCGTGACAATCGCTTGCCCTACAATTTGGAAACCCTCATCACGCTCATCGAAAAGGTGGAGAACTCATTTGGTTTTGACCAAGACATCACTCAATTGTCCATTGCACTGCTGCATCGCTTCCGACAAGATGGTATCCAGAGGGCTCCGGGTGTTACAGCCGCGCCGGGAGTTTTGCCCTACAGTCCCACCGGCTTTCAGTTTCCGAAATTTCGCATATTGCTGTCTCGCTTGATACCCGGAAATGCCTTGCGCTTCCCCAACAGCACTCTGACCAGGGAGGAAAGATGTTCCTTGCACTTCATGCTCTCTAGCTCGTTCGATACCCAGGTGAGGGGCGATGAAAATCAGGTTTGCAACAATCTTTCACAGTACAGGGCGCAACGCCTTCCCCGCGCCGTGGGCCTGCCTCAGCAAAGGCGCAGCAACTTTGTGGGAGATGTGGAAATTTTGGATGATATGCAAACGAGAGCCGGCAAAAAAACTGCTCCAGGTGCCCAACAACGTGTGAATCCCGTATCCTTTGACTACTACGACGATGTTGGCTACGGCTATACGGGTAGTGACTCGAATACCATAAGTCAATGCCCTGTGGAAAATGGAGTCATTCGCACCAAGTGGGGCAATGTGGCGGCTGGCAACTTGATTGCCGGCATTGCTGCCGGCCTGCAGCCGCAAACAGTTCAACTCAGATCTCTGCTTGCCCTATCATCCCGTCGGCCAGGTTACTCTCAGAATATGCCTCAAGTTGCCACTGTCAGTGTGGACAATCGATATGCCGCCACCTTGGCTGGCGATTTGGCTGAGGTAGCCTTGGTTCAGGTGCCCATGTCTAGTACTGGACAGGCCACCGTGGGAGCCAGTGGAGCCTGGAATAGCACCGTTATGCCCAAATGGTATTTCCTTAGCCAACGCCAAAACATGGAGATGACAGATGCCGAGATACGAGGAGGCTTGGATGGCCTGATAATTGCCTTGAACATTGGCACATGGCGTCAGCAGGCATCCAATCTGAAATTGTCGCAATTGCTGAGGATGTACTATTCCCTGGATGGTGTGCTCAACTCGGGCATTATGGCCTGCAGCCGTGCCTATTACTTCCAACAGAACATACAGCCGACCACGTTGAATGTGCAGGCCTCGGCCTTTGCCCAGGTCTTGGATAGAGAAATGCAACTGCGAGTGACCTTGTCGCCGGATGCCATAGCAAATTTCGCTGCTTCAGCTGCAAGCGCATTGGGTGCATATTTACGTAAGTATCTGGTGTCTAAAAAAAAATACTCTCGAAGGCCCTGTCATACCCTTCTCAAAACGGATAGAATTAAATCTAAATCAGGGTTTCTGTGTAGTAAAAGTTCTGCTCGTATTGATTGATATCCAGGTCATGGCAAACGATCCGCAATTTAGGAAAAAGCCCTGCTTTAGATTCTTTCAGACTTTACCGACTCTCTTCGCTGATTTGTCTCTTTTCTTGATTGTAGCCAATATGAATGATATCTCATGCACGGTTAGCGGTGCCTTGCCGCAAGATGCGTCCCTCCTCATTACTCCCATGACAAATATTTATGTTTTCCTGGACACCACATGGCCCTACTACCAAGTCGTTGACTATGTCAAGTAAGTTTGGGTTCCCTTTTTTTTTTGGGGGGGAGGGGGTTTTGGAGATGAGGTTTTTCAAAGATAAAAATCCTATTGTGAATTTCAGTTATGTCCTGGAGAACCTTAACATCAACCCCTACGCCAGTTCTGTGACTCTGCTAGCAGCCCAAGACGGTTCCGTAATGGTCAATACCACCAATTACATATCCGATATATTCGAGGGATGGAATGTCACCACCCATGCCACATGTGAGTTGAAATCTTGCCAATCGTGACAATCGTGACATTCACAAAATTTTGTTTCATTCACAGTTGTCCAGGGTTTCAACCTGCCCAATGTCTTGAGAACAGTTCAAAATTTCACCTATAGCTACATGAATGGCCAGCAGGCTAATTCGACGGTGGGCGGTCTGTCCCTGGTGGCCTTGCTGATTCCGTACATGAGCACGGTTAGTGCCACCGACTCGAGCTATGCCACAACCCAACTGCAATATATAGGCGAACAAATACCCGACTTGCGTTTCATTTACTATGCCGGCGGCACTGTGAGTCGCTTTTCGGCCTTCGTCCAGGATCCCACACAGGATCTTTTCCCCTTGAGTGTAGGCACAAATGCCGCTACCGCAGGTGGTCCCGTCGTTATGCGCATCAAGAAAAGTAAGTTTTGGGTTATATGCCCTGCCACCCGTGGTTCACATATTTTGTGCTTTGCCTTTGCAGTTCCTCGTCAGATTGTAAATCCCCGTTGCGGCGCCGCCTGGTACACTTCCACCTGGGGCACTGACCAAATGGTCCAATACGCTCGCCCCGGAGTCATTAACTTTTACCGCATGGTCCCCAACTACTTCTACGGCGCCAACAGTGGACGTTACCTGAACATACAGTCGCAGTATTCCTCGGTGACATACACCGTGTGCACTTCCCGCTCTGTGGTGTTGCCCCAACAGAACTCCTCCTCCTCCTCAAATTCCAGTGGCGATCAGACTTGTGTGCAACTGCAGGGCAATACCTTCTCCTATGATTTGTCGGCAGCCTGCAGTGGCTACAACACCATACACGAGTGTCCCCCTCTGTATGTGTCAGTTCAAGCCCCCACCACGGTTACCCAGGTCACCCCGTGCACCGATGCAGCCTGTCAGACACCCGATCAAATGCGCTACATAGTGTCCGTTGTCAACTTGGGTTGCTTTAATGGCGTCGCTGGTCTGACGGCCAGTTTTCTGACCATCCTTTTGGCATTAATAGCAGCCCATCAATTGGTTTAGCCCACAATGCCATCGCCATCCAAAGCTATGGCCAAGCTATCGATCACTTTGAATAAGTCTCATTTCCACAATCACCCCCTCATTTCGACCCCTGCACCCGTTAGAACAAATCGTTGTTTCTTATACCCTCCACCATAGGATATAGGGGTATACTAATTTCGTCATTCTGTTTGTAACTGCTCGAAATAGTCGTCTGAGACCCCATAAAGTATATATCTTCTTGATCGTCGCGACATTTTAAGTCAATCTAGCCATATCCGTCCGTCCGTCCGTCTGTCTGTCTGTCGAAAGAACGCTAACTTCCGAAGGAGTAAAGCTAGCCACTTGAAATTTGAAATGGGCCATATCGGTCCATGTTTTGATATAGCTGCCATATAAACCGATCTGGGATCTTGACTTCTTGAGCCTCTAGAGGTCGCAATTATTATTCGATTTGTCTGAAATGGTGGGCAACGGATCCTCTCATGACCATCAACATACGTGTTTATTATGGTCTGAATCGGTCTATTGCCCGATACAGCTTCCATATAAATCGATCTCTCTATTCTACTTCCTGAGGCCCCAAAGGGCGCAATTCTTATTCGAATTGGCTGACATTTCACACAGGTCTCCAACATATAATTTAATTGTGGTCTAAACCGGATCATATCTTGATATCGCTCTAATTGCAGAGCAAATCTTTTCTTATATCATTTTTTGCCTAAGAAGAGATGTCGGGAAAGATCTCGACAAATGCGCTCCATGGTGGAGGGTATATAAGATTCGGCCCGGCCGAACTTAGCACCCTTTTACTTCTTTTTTTTGTACTTTTTTTGCAAACGTTTGTCAGTGCCTCTGATTAATTTTATGCCCTAGTCTATGACCTAAGTAAAAAATTATTAAAGTATTATTTCTATAGTTGAGAGTTGTTTGTCTTTGCAATAAAACCGAGATCGATCTAAAACCGGGTATTAACACTAACGGGTTAACAGCGAGAGTATTTTTTTTTCTTTTTCTTGAATCCAATTTCATTACTCTTTTACAACCTCCGACGGTTTTTTTCACACACAGCTCTCATCAGTGATTATAGCTCTGACAGAGAAGCGGATCCCATGGATATTTCAAATAACACTGCAATAATGACGGATATTTTTGTATTTCTGGATACGTCGTGGGAATACCACAGACTGGTCGATTATGTCAAGTAAACCGTAAAAAGGAAAAAATTTTCAAACCTTGGATACCCACCACCAAACATGGATTGTAGGCCGGGAGCAATGAAAATGTCATGGCAATTTTGTCTTAAGAGCAAAATTTCATGAAAATTTTCGTTTTAGAGCAAATTTCATGGAAATTTTGGCTTTAGACAAAGCTTAATGGAAATTTTGTCTTTAGAGATAATTTCATGGAAATTTTGTCTTTAGAGATAATTTCATGGAAATTTTGTCTTTAGAGATAATTTCATGGAAATTTTGTCTTAAGAGATAATTTCATGGAAATTTTGTCTTTAGAGAAAATTTCATGAAAATTTTGTCTTTAGAGAAAATTTCATGGAAATTTTGTCTTTAGAGAAAATTTCATGGAAATTTTGTCTTTAGAGAAAATTTTATGGAAATTTTGTCTTTAGAGAAAATTTCATGGAAATTTTGTCTTCAGAGAAAATTTCATGGAAATTTTGTCTTTAGAGAAAATTTTATGGAAATTTTGTCTTTATAGAAAATTTCATGGAAATTTTGTCTTTAAAGAAAATTTCATGGAAAATTTTTTAGAGACAATTTCATGGATATTTTGTCATTAGAGAAAATTTTTTGGAAATTTGGAGAAAATTTCATGCAAATTTTGTCTTTAGAGAAAATTTCATGGAAATTTTGTCTTTAAAGAAAATTTCATGGAAATTTTGTCTTTAGAGAAAATTTCATGGAAATTTTGTCTTTAGAGAAAATTTCATGGAAATTTTGTCTTTAGAGAAAATTTCATGGAAATTTTGTCTTTAGAGAAAATTTCATGGAATTTTTGTCTTTAGAGAAAATTTCATGGAAATTTTGTCTTTAGAGAAAATTTCATGGAAATTTTGTTTATTTTGAAAAAAATTCATGGAAATTTTTTATTTAGAGAAAATTTCATGGAAGTTTAGACTTTGGAGAAAATTTCTTGAAAACTTTGTCTTTACAGAAATTTTCATGGCAATAATGATGTCTGGAAGCCACCGTAGCGAAGAGGTTAGCATATCCATATCTATGACGCTAAGCGCCTGGTTTCGAATCCTGGCGAGGACGTCAGAAAAAATTTGCAGCGGTGGTTATCCCCTTCTACTGCTGGCGATATTTGTGAGGTACGATGCCACACATAGAAGCCATTAAAAAACTTTACCCCAAAGGAGTGTCGCAATGCGGCACTCCGTTCGAAGTTGACTATAAATAGAAGGCCCCTTACCATTGAGCTAAAACATGAATTGGAAAGCAGACATGGTTATGTGAGAAGTTTGCCTCTGATACTTAATAGAATGTTTATGAGCAAATTTGCCACGTCGCCCAGTGGAGTAGAATCGAAAAGAAATTGTAAACAATGTACCTTTTAAAAACGGATAGAGATAGGCAACTTTTTGAGATTGGAAAGGATTAGAGCTGAGTTGTTATCAAGATAATATCATTGGTCATTGCGGCATTTCGAAAAATTATTCGGGCCAAAAAATATTCATTTGTGGTCCGATTTTTTAAATCCTTTCTTTCCTGGATAGTGCTCATATCTATTCAAAAAAATAATATTGTTTGCATCTCAGCTCTTATCATCTGAAATTTCAAGGAGTTATCTCAACCCGTTCACAAATGGCATTTTTTTGCCATTTTTTCGATTCTATCCCACTGTGCTTCCTGAAAAGAAAATTATTTAAAAAGAGTTCAGAATATCTGATCCACCATATAAACTGTTATAACTGATCTAAGCTTCGTGGTGGTTATCCAAAGTATTACGACATTGCCGTTTTAAAAAAGACCTCGCATTTACCTCCAATTGTTGCGTCTCGCCTCCAGCTATGTGGTAGAACGTTTGAATATAAACCCCTTTGGAAGTTCCCTTACTCTTTTGGCAGCTCGAGATGGCAGTGTAATGGTCAATCGAACATTTTACATTAGCGACTTTTATGCCAACTGGAATATGAGCACACACTCAAGCTGTAAGTGCGTATAATGTTTTACGAACTTTTGAACCTCTTTTCGTTATGGGGTTTCCATGCAATTTCAGATCGCAGTGGCTTCAGTTTGCCAATAATACTTAGCAAAACAAGACAACTTGCAGATAAAATTTTCAGCGCTGAACGGGAGAGTGGTTCGCTGGGCGGAAGATCCTTGATAGCTCTCTTAGTACCCAGTCCCATTGCGTTTGTTCATGAGTACGACTTTAACTATTGCCAAAATTATGTCATGGGACTGAATGTTAGCATGCCTGGTTTGACCTTCATTTACTATGCTGGCGGAGCGGTAATCAGGTTCATGGACTATGTAAACTATCCCAGGGAAGATTTGTATCTGTTGGACACAGATAGGCCTGTGGAGAAAAGTGCCATACCAGTGATAAGGAGAATACGAAAAGGTGTATGATTTATTTTTGTCTTTAATTCCTTTTCTAATTATTTTGAATTTCAGTCCACAGACGCTTGACAAATCCTCGCTGCAATGCCCAATGGATAGCCGAAAATCAGGGTTTGAGTACGTTCAAGGACTCAGAAGGTTTGGGAAAACACAATTTTTATCGTTTGCCAGCCAACTATTTCTATAATGCAGGAAGTATGCGTTATCTCAAAGTGAAGCCCGTCAGTTCGGTGGCTTTCATTGTTTGTACATCAAGAACCATAACGCTGCCCTTTCGAAATCCCTCATCCCCCTTTACCGAAGGTCAAGACTGCAAACAAATTTCCGCCAGTGACTTCAGTTATGACCTTACGGACATGTGTACAGGCTATAATGGCCTTATGGAATGTCCTGCCTTGTATATCTCAGTGCAGGCGCAAGGATTTGCTGAAATCTCTCAAGTGGAATGTCGAGACGAAGCATGCCCCACTCCCATGAGTGTTCAGTACACGATCTCAGTGAATAATTTAGACTGCAGCAACAGTGGAACAAAGAATGTTGCCAAAATATCCGTAGTGTTAGTGATGTCACTGTTGATCCGTCTATGAGACAAAATTTTTTTTGGGTTTTTATTTAAGAATTTATTTTGCATATCGAATAAAAGATAATAGCGGTATTCTTGAAAAACAGAGTTTGAGGTTGTTATGGCCTTTTAATACAAGAAATCCGGAAATATTATGTAACAATTGTGCTTCTGAGATTTATTTCTTTTTTGAAAACTTTTTATTGTATCAAAATATTCGTCCAAATGTCAACTTTATTTTATTTAGAAGAAACTTAAAAAACAAAAAGAAATTGTTATCGAATTGTTTAAGCAATATTTTCATTGATTTTTCTATTATTATTTTAACTTTAACAAAAAAAACTGCGGCTCTAGAAAAAATATTCCATGGTTTTATCCTTATTAACATTTTTGAACGACAAATCAGGTAATTATAACAGTTTGGACCCATTTAGTAATTCTGTTATAAACATAGCTACATATTCAAGTGGGGTTGTGTCTTTGCTACAAGACCAGAACACACCACGTCCCTACACATTATAGCATTGTTGTTAAAACTTTTTTGGTTTGTGTCCACACTAGCGTAGCCACTCATATAGAGTGCCAAACATTGGCAACTCTACATAGGTATGGCAACGATATGTATGGCAATTATCGAATTTCACCGTGCTAAACCATTATTAATTAAACTGTGTTACAACAATCGAAACCTAAGAGGATGTGCCAATCGGTAGCAATCTCCTATGTGTAGGGGGTTGTCATGGTAATTATCGAATTTCATCGTGCTCCACCATTATTAAATAAACTGTGATACAACAATCGAAACCTAGAGGGTGTGCCAATCGGTAGCAATCCCCTATGTGTAGGGGATTGTTTTTTACACTGGTGAGAAAAAAAATGTGTGCCAATCGATAATTTTTTCTAACACTGACAAATTTTGACGTTTGCTAAAAATCAGAAGTAAACAGGTTGCGCGCGCCACATAAAAATACAGGAAAAAGCCAGAAAATAATAATTATTTGGGTAATGAATATTTCCATTTATATTGCAAATGCGAACGTTGCAATATGGAGATATTTTAGGTTTTGCTTTGGAAAATAGGAAAACAAGGCTAGTACGACAAGTAACGTTATTTTAAACGCAAATTTGCTTCTATTTTTTCCATTGTTTACATGAAAATCAAGATATATTCATTAACAGGTAATGGCAGTGCCCAACAACAAAATATTGAATGAACTATCTGTCAAAATCAGTGACTAGTGCAACTCTGATTTTGTGTATGTTACTAGTTCGCGCCATTTTTTGTTGTTTGTGTGTGCTATGGTACTTAACAACAATACACACACACAACCAAAACTTGTTGCCAGATAGTACACTTCGCGAGAAAAAATTTTACTCATCTGTTTACGGTACACTACCGGTATGACATGCATGAAAATCAAGACATATTCATTTACAGGAAGTGGCAGTTGTCCAACAACAAAATATGAAGTGCACTATCTGTCAAAATCAATGATTGGTACAACCTTGATTTTGTGTATTTTACTAGTTCGCGCCATTTTTCCTTGTTTGTGTGTGTTATGTTTCTTAACTATTATACTCACACCCAGCCAAAACATGTTGACAGTTAGTGCACTCGCGAGAAAAAATTTTACTCAGCTGTTTACGGTATACTACCAGGTAATTATGTCATGCATGAAATACTTATGCTAGGTAAACAAACCATTGACGCCATTATAGAAAACTCACTAAACGGCGGCGCTATTATTTCAATAGACTACAAACACAAAACTATACTTTTGTCCATTATTGTTAAATAACAACCTTTTAGAATCCCGTTGCCAATGATAATAATTATAATTTTACTTATTTTATACCAAATAAGTCGTTTAAACGTCTGCTCACAATGTAAGCGGCTAAGTTATGCCGCGCGCAAGTTGGTTACCAAAACGGAAATGAATTTACAATTACTGACATATGACTTTATGCCCCACGCAAGTTGGTTACCAAAACGCAAATGAATTTACAATTACTGACATATGACTTTACTCAATAAAACGTCAAAAATTGCTGTGCAGTCAAAAATCTTACTGGGCTCCTCAAAAATTATTCACCACACTTAACTTTTTAATATCCCTACAACTTTGCTACCATTAGACACACAGCCATTGATGAATTTTAACTCTCTCAAACATCCGCACCCTCTTTTCAAGCTAACCTATGTTGAAATTCTGTCTTCTCTTAATTTTTTTTTTCGTTTATTTCTTATCTTTGTACGTGGTGACTCTTAAAAGAGGCGATGGCACATCTACACCTATTGAACATCTGTGGCCCTCACAGACAGTGAAGGAGAGTAGATAACCCATCCGACACCTTGCAAAACTGCCAGTTACTAGAAATAGAAATAAAACAGAAAATATGAGCAACAGGATAATTGTGAATGGACAAAGAAGGTGCTGTGAATGAATAAAAAATATGATTAAGCCACAGTTAAACCAGCTTTGTAATATTTTTCTTTTTTTGCTTTTGTATTACAAATCATATTTACAAAACATGTTAACGCTTTGCTGTTAACTTTTTTTGTTAATTTACTTGTGTTTTTCACCGTTTTCGTGTTCTCTCATTTCCTTCTTCTCACTTCTCTAAAGAAAGAAGCAAAAGAAAACGTCAGATTTCTATTCGTTGCAACTCATAACCATTATTTGTTTGGTTGAGTACGACGGGTCATCTACTCTCTTTCACTGTCTATGTAAGCCCTGACTTCGATGACTCGAATTAATGCTAATGTCGTAGCGTAGAGTAAACACAAGCAACGAGTCAGTATTAATCTTGCACATGTTGGTTAGTGCAAGAAAACACTGTCCATAAAATTGAACGATAAATCTCTGCCAATTACCTAAATTTAAATATAAACATACCGTTTTAACATAAGCCGCTTTTGGAGCATTGTTACAAAAACAAACATTACTTATTTATAATGATATTAGTAGAAATAATTACTAAATTTCCCAAGAACATTCCATTAAGGAACAGGGGATACTACTCTCATATCAATGAGTGCAGTTCGATTAAATTTTAAGCTCAATGATAAGGGGCCTCCTTTTTTATGCAGAGTCCGAACGGCGTGCCGCATAGCGTAACCACTTGTTAGAGAAGTTTTAACATGACAAGATACAAATGTAGTATTTACAAATGTAGCCAGATTTAGAAATAACCAGCGCTGATCATTTTTCTGATGTTCACGCCGGGATTCAAACCCAGGCCTTCGGCGTTAGAGGCAGACATGTTAACCTCTGCGCCACGGTGGAACATAATGCGGCACCATAAATTAAATAGAAATAATTAACGAACAATTATTACCATTATTTAATTTGAAGACACGATAGACAATTTCATTTAAGTAATCTTGTGCAATTTTGCTTACAAAGTTCATTATTCAAAGATTTACATATTGTAATTAAAATATGAAGTAGTTTAAACCACATTACAAAAAGTTTTCAAAAATAACTATTCACTCAAATATAACTAAAGAAGTGTTTTTGTACACATTTCCAAAGATGTCCAGTCAAATTTTATTGTGTCTAACTTAAAACAAATAAAAACAAAAAGAAGGCCGCAAACATTCCCCAAATTAAAAAAAAAAACTCTTGTCATATTTTCTAATCCTTCTAATTTTAATTGCAAGTTTATATGAGTATTTACATAGGTATTTATGTGCAAATACCTGTACATACCGACAGAGTTTCACAGAGTCCATGGTGGTCGTCGGTGTCATAAGTGCGGTGCTGTGCGGTGCTGTGCGGAGCCGAACGGTGCGTGTGTATTTCAATTGAATTTACAAATCGATTAGAGGAGAGAGAGAAAGAGAGCAAACCAGTCAACGACAATTCATTTTAAAAATGACATTTGATTTGTCTCCACTATGCGGCCCCCCACTCGCACACACACACACACACTCACTCACACAGAGAGTATGTGGGGTTGTTTTGGTTGGTGTAGTTGGCGCTGCACGAGGAGAAAGAACATACTCTCGTTGTAGAGGAGTTTGAGTAATGTTTTTGTTATGACGCCAGCGCAAAGAGTAAAATATTTACTAACAAATAAACACATTTTTGAAACACTTGCGACAAGGATACAACAATTTATATATTTTTAACGTTACGCAGAATTTATTAGTGAATTGGCAATTGGAATAGACGGACGGGCATTCACACGGCACAAGAGTCTGCAATACCAGCAGCAATACAACAACAACAACAACAACTTATACTACAGTAGCAGCAGCAACAACCAATTGCTGCTACATTTCAATGCAAATCAGTGATTTTTCTATTTTTTGGAATTCAGTTATCATTGAATAAAACAATCCGAGGGGATATGAACAGACCTTACGCGGGAAGTGAAAATCGAATAAAAAAAATGTGAAGCTTGAAACAAGTGCAGGCGTCCCCCCTCAAATCAAGAAAAGTGTAACGAAAATTTCCTCATCTATAAAAAAGAAAGTGCATCTGTCATAGAAAAAGTCAATTGCTTTTTTCATAATTAAAAGGATACAAACTACATATGCAAGCACCAAAGAAGCACAAGAAGTTTATGTATATACTACCAGCAGAGTTGGAGACAAAAGTGCAGCAGCAGCAAATTGTATTAAAAATTTAATTCCTAACGAACAATAAGCATCTAAAATGTATTTGGAAAAGGTGAGTGAGTCAATCGAGTCCGTCAATTGCCCTAAGAGGCGTAAAATGCATTTTTAAATGGAAGGATGATACAAAATTTTAAAAATTTTCTATGCATTTCAAAATTTTTATTGATTTTTCACAATTGCTTTTCTATACTCAGTGAGAAAGCAGAGTGAGTAATCATAATCATCCCCCCCTTCCTATTCAACCCGCAGTGTTGTTGCTGGGAAGGAAAGTGCAACTTTTTGCAATAATCTCACCCCTAGGGCCCCCATCTGCTGTCAATCCCGACTATACACAATAGTCAGTCATTCATGCTCCACACCCATCCACCCACCACTTGGATGTACAAACATTTTCGATTTTTTAGGAGCAGGCGCTTTGGCCCACCTACTTGCCTTGCATATCTCCCCCCACTAAGACATCCGTAGTCGTCATCGTCGCTCGCTCACACTCCAAATGTCTAAGAACTGTCTGTGGAAATTCTATTTGATTTTTATAAGAGTTCCTACAATTCCATACACATTCGGAACAAAAACGGATTTAAGGGTGGGTGGATGGCTGGCTTGCTAGCTGGGTTAGAAAGGGATTTATTGTTTTCTTTTCGTTGTTGTCATCGTCGACAAGTTAAAGCATACATTTATTTTTGTGTGTCTATAACAATTTACGTAGAATTTATGTGGAAACACACAAAACAAAGCAAGCAGCCAAACAAACATAACAATTCCTATGCACAAAAAATCCTGCGAGTGCCAACTATGGGCTATGATGAATTGCGTAGCCTCATACACACACACACACACACGCACAGACATACACTCACTCTACCTTTCTCTCTCTTTGTATATAGATATGTGGTAGTTCCTCATTGTATGTCCTTTCCTCCAAAGTCACCTTCTCTCTGCCCCATTGTTTGCTATTCTTCTCTCTAGCACTTCATATTCTCTCTTTCCTCTGTCTCCTGTGCTCTCTTTCTCTCGAGATTTGTGAACTTGTCCTGCCCGCCTGTCTTTCGCCTATTTATACTCTGTTGCATTTCCCATCATTTCTATTTCTATGAAATTTCCATTGTTTCAACAACTTGTGTAGAAACATTTTTTGTTTCGCTTACATATGTTTTTCCGTGGGAGGAGATGGATGAATGGCAGGCTGGCTGGCTGGCTGAATGGTCTTGTGGGTGGTGTGGAATGACACAAAACAGGTCTCTCTCACAAGCGCGAAAATATGGCAAGTTTTTAATGAAGCGTTGGAGTTTTAGTTGGATGAGTTTGACCAAATTTATTGAGTAGCTTAAAATAATTCGAATGCGGATAAATCAAAGCACAAATAGAGAGCATTTAAAAAGGACGTTCCCGCGTATACATACACCAACTTACGGGTCAGAAATAGCTCAGCCGGCCATTAATACCAAAAAACAAAAAAACATTAGTTTTAATATTAGGATACACATATTTTGAAATGGATTAATGCCATCTGCATATCGTCGAAAAATGGACTGCGGGCAAAGCAGGCGAGAAACTTCTCCTTATCTTAAATTCACTGCAAAAGACTGCTACTACAATGCCACAGTTCTAATAATTCTTAGCATATAAATGGACTTTTTTCATTTGAGGGATAGCTGACAAATTATGGATGTTAACTATGTGTTAAAGAACACGCCTATAAAAAAAGATCTTTTTAGTATTTTTACATTTGAATAAGAAGGATTTCTTTGATGGTTGTCCTTTAATGATAATGATAAACATTTATTTTAATTTAATTTCCCATCACTTCACAAAAACCGAAATATCTGTAAGGAAGCTCCAGTGTCGGAAACATCTGTACATTTTTACGCCATATTCTATTAACACAAAACGTCTTCCTTTTTTAAATTGAATTTTACAGATGTTTATTGTTTGCTGATTTAAAATTAATTTTAATTAATTAATTTTCTAGTACATATATTGTCTGATGTTATGTGAAAGCGTCAGAAACTAGAACAAATTCAATTAAGTACGACCGGGCCGAGTTAGGTTCGGCCGTGCCGATCCTTTTATACCCTCCATCATGGATCGCATTTGACACGTTCTTTGAATAACTTTTTCAAATATATAGGAGATATATCAAATTATGGACCGTACTTGTCATAGCTATTAGAAGTCATAAAAAATACCACGCTTTCAGCCAAATAGGATTATAATTGCGCCCTCTAGGGGCCAGAGAAGCCAAATGAGACGATCTGTTTACATGGGAGCTGTATAAGGTTATGGACCGATTTGGTCCATGTATAGCTCTGTTGCTAGAAGTCAAAACCAAATACAGCTAAGTCAGTGGTAATTGCGCCTTCTACAGACTCAAGAAGTTAAAATCCATGACCGGTTTATATGACAGCTATATCAAAACATGGACCGATATGGCCCATTTACAATACCAACCAACCTACACTACTAAGAAAAATTTGCACAAAATCGTAAGAGCCTAGCTTTACTCCGTCGAAAGTTAGAGTGCTTTCGAAAGACAGACGTACGACCATTGTGTAAATCGACTAAGAATGTAAATCCGATCAAGAATATATTGGGTTGCCCAAAAAGTAATTGGGGATTTTTCATATAGTCGGCGTTGACAAATTTTTTCACAGCTTGTGACTCTGTAATTGCATTCTTTCTTCTGTCAGTTATCAGCTGTTACTTTTAGTTTGCTTTAGAAAAAAAGTGTTAAAAAAGTATATTTGATTAAAGTATTATCATTCTAAGTATTATTAAAAATGCATATATGCTTTGTTGGGTTTCGGATCAATATTTTGATGCCTTACATACGGAATGACGAAATTGGTATACACCAATTTATGGTGGGGGGTATATGAATTACTTTATACACGCTTTTAATTACAAAACCAGTAAATGCGACTACTAGCGCCAGTCCGAATCTTATTTAGTGATTCGGACTAAAGTGAAGTCATTGTGCAAAATTTCAGTCAAATTGGATAAGAAATAAAATCGGCAGATCGGGTTATATGGGAACAATATCAGGTTATTGACCCATTCAGGTTATATTTGGCACGTTTGTTGAAGTTCGTATGGGGAAGTAGCATAGCCTAATCAGAAAAAAGCTGCGCCCTCTAGAGGCTTAAGAAATTAAATTGGGAGATCGGTATATGGGGGAGCTTTCAGTTTTTAAACCGATTCAGTTTTGGGGGTCATTGTGCAATATTTCAGCAAAATCAAATAAGAATTGCGCCCTCTAGAGGCTCAAGAAGTATAATCGGGATATCATTTTGTATGGGAGCTATATCAGGTTATGAACCTGATATAAACAAAGTTGTTATAGTTTTTGAAAGTCAAAACAAACAGATTTCATGGAAAATTTTAGCCACATCGGATAATAATTGCGCTCTCAGAAGCGCTCAAGAGCCGAGCCATTTAAAATTCCAACCGACCTACACTAGTAGGAAAAATGTGTGCAAAATTTCAAGTGTCTAGCTATACTCCTTCGAAAGTTAGCGTGCTTTCGACAGACAGACGGACTGACATGGATAAATCAACTCAGAATGTCAAGACGATCAAGAATATATATACTTTGTTTATTCTTAGATCAATATTTCGAGGTGCTACGAACGAAATGACGAAATTAGTATACCCTCATCCTATGCTGGAGGGAATAAAAATTATAGAAATTTTCAATTAATTTTTTAATTGAAACAATTAAAAAATCATGAAATTTTTTAAAAATTCCAATCAATTTCTTTATTTGGTACAAAGATGTTGACCTCCTGGAACATGAATTTGAGGTACGCTGTTTGGCCACAAGGACACCCGGGTCTCGGGTACACTCAAAAAAAAAAGTTTGCTGAAAATAGCAGAAAAGTTTGCTATAATAGCATAACTACTGCTATTTTAGCAGTAATTCTGCTATTATAGCAGCAGTACTGCAATTTCAGAGTAGCAGGCTTACTGCTGAAAAGTCCGTAGTTTGCTGAAAATTACTGCTGCTTCATTATGAAGGGGATGTTAGAAGAAAAAGAAGAATATATGTGTAAGTGTGTGTCTCAGTGGATGGTTATAATCACCACTAAATGTATACTTCCCATAACCTTTTTTCTTTAAATTTAGATACAAAACGCCATGCAGGTCAGGTGTACATTAGTAAAGCAATAACAAAAAATGCGAGCTAGTTCAGCAACATTCTGAAATGTATACCAATGGATGTATAAGGTAGCTTCTTCACAGTAATATTCCACAAATTAAAATCACCTCTTCCAAAAAAATTTCAAAAAAAACTTAAAAATATCGTAGGGACAATATAGCCTTTAATCGGATTAACTTAAACACCATGTTTGAAAATTTGTTTTCAGATTGGATAAAAGAAATGATTGAAGCTATTAATTGAACAAGTTTTCAGACTCAATAAAAAAATTAATTGAATCAATTAACTTTTAAATTGCAAGTGACAAAAATTTTAATCACCACTGTAATTGAAAGAAAATATCATACAATTAAAAAATTGTCGAATCAACAAATTTTATAATTGAAAACTATTTTATTTTCCACTACATTTTTAATTGAAAAATGTTTTCCCATTTTTTTTCTGTGTATGGCAGCTATATCTAAATATAGTCCGATCTGGACCATATTCAAGTCAAATGACGGGAGGCTTAAATCAACTGACTGTTTCCAAATTCACCGAAATCGAATAATTGATGCGGCCTTCAAGGGCTTAAGACCCTTAATCGGAATATCGGTCTATATTAGAGCTGGCAAAATATAGATGTCACTATCGATATTTTAGTTATTGGCTCGATATCGATTGATATTTTTCTTTCAAAGTTCCACTATTTGCAAAATTGAGCAAAAAATTTGTGATCCGATCGAGAAAATATGCCAATCCAACTTTTTCAATCGTTCTTTGTGTTGAGTATTTCAAATATCGTTCGATAACCGGCCCATCTCCCGATTTTACTTCTTAAGCCTATAGAGGGTGTAATTTTCATCCGATTGGGCTAAAATTTTGTTCAATGATTTCCAAATGACTTTATTAAATTGGGATTTAATCAGTCTATGCATTGATAATGATGCATCTATATAAACCTGGTGATATCGATACTATCGATATTTATTTTTATATATATCGAATGTTACGAATATCGATTATTTGCAAGCTCTAGTCTATATGACAGATATATCCAAATATGGTCCGATGTAAACCATTTACGGTTAAAATAACGGGAGACACTGTTTTAAATTTTAACGAAATCGGGTAATAAATGCGATTTTTATGAGCTTAAGACCCCAAATCGGTAGATTGGTCTATATGGCAGCTATATCTAAATATAGTCCGATCTGAACCATATTTGGGTCGGACGTCGGAAGGCGTAGAACAACACACCTTTTTT
Source organism: Stomoxys calcitrans (assembly GCF_963082655.1). Taxonomy (NCBI): domain Eukaryota; kingdom Metazoa; phylum Arthropoda; class Insecta; order Diptera; family Muscidae; genus Stomoxys; species Stomoxys calcitrans. The sequence continues at coordinate 917,847 of NC_081556.1, read as the reverse complement.
TAAATTTCAGCGAAATCGGGTAATAAATACAGCTTTTATAGGTTTCAGACACGTAACGGGCAGGTCGGCCTAAACGGCAGCTATATCCAAATACGTATCTGTGCTAAATTTCAGCTCAATATTTAAATTTGGAAGGCTGTAGCGTGGTATCAACAGATGGACGGACGGAGAAACACACAGACATCGTTAAATCGCCTTAGAATTTGACGACGATCCGACATATATATATATATATATATTGTAGGGTCTGAAATGGCTATTTCGGTGTGTTGCAAACCGAATGACTAAATGAATATATTGGGTTGCCCAAAAAGTAATTGCGGATTTTTCATATAGTCGGCGTTGACAAATTTTTTCACAGCTTGTGACTCTGTAATGAAATTCTTTCTTCTGTGAGTTATCAGCTGCTACTTTTAGCTTGCTTTAGAAAAAAGTGTAAAAAAAAGTATATTTGATTAAAGTTCATTCTAAGTTTTATTAAAATGCATTTACTTTCTTTTAAAAAATCCGCAATTACTTTTTGGGCAACCCAATAACTTCCCTATGGTGGTGGGTATAAAAAACTTAAATTTTTAACCCTGACCCGATTTCTATAAAAATCAACAGTAGTAAGAATCGGTAAAGAAAAATGACGATGTTATTAAAATCGGAGGAACATTGAGAATGTTGGGCTGAGTAGATTAATTAATTTGTATGTATCTCATACAAATATGGCTGTCCGAAAGTGTCCTATATAGGTTAGAAAGGAGATGAAATAAGGAAAATGTTGAGGTAAGTTTAAAAAAAATCGAAAGAGCCATCCATTTTAACGATTCGTGAGAAGTGTTTAATGGACAAGCTTAGGTTCCAAATCAGAGAGTATACATCAATAATCAATAGAAATGTAGTGGAACGTATGCCTCCCCCTGCCTCCTAACTGTTTCTAACCTATATGGGACATTTTCGGACAGCCATATTCGAGGCATAAGGCAAAACAAATACAAACGTAAACGTTACTACTACAACTACTGAAACTGCTACAAATGCTACACACGCAAGTGAGACTGCGAATGAAAGGTCCTTGCGCCCAAAAATAGGCCCACAAAGGGACACAACCGCAAAGCTGAGGCCTTTTATTGATCCTGCCACCAAAGCCACCAAGGGCAGTCAGAAGTAGAGATGTGCGCTTGAGTGAGTTTCCACTTACGCTCACAGAGTAAGTAGCACGCACGACTCCCGAGACACTCACGACTGACGAGACAATCACGAGGCACTCACGACTCACGAGAAAATCACCGCTCACAAGGCACTCGCGAAATTAAAGAAAAATACTACCAAACGCGACCAAAAACTACCAAATGTCTACAAGCCAAAAATGCAACATATACCAGATCATCTTAGTATTCATACACGATCTAGCCATGTCTCTCCGTCTGTCTGTTGAGTCATGTAAAAACTTCTACACAAAGAGGTGTCGCTCTGCGGCACGCCGTTCGGACACGACTAAGAATGGAAGCCGCTTGTCATTGAGCTTAAACTTGAATCGGACAGCACTCACGGAATGTTCAAAGACAAATTTGCATATTTAAATCTGAACCGATTTTTTCCAATTTCAAAAGACTTCGTCTCTAGGTCAGTTAAAAATGTCGGTGACAAATTCGAAGACGAGCGGATGAAAATTGCGACCCGTACTTTGTACAGCAACTAACATGGATAGACAGATAGACGGACATAGCTAAATCGGTATACTTATCAATGGGTCTAGCTCTATTCCTTCCGGGTGTTACAAACAAATACAGAGAGTTACAATACCATGTATCAGTTAAGTTAAGGTGTAGGGTATAATAAGACATGGTAAACTCTTAGAAACACCTTTGACATGGCCCTTAGCATTTTTGTGTGTTCTATCTACGTTTTAAAGATTACTACTCAAACAAATCGTTACATCTGTAATAACTCCAACAAAATGTTGATACACTGATTGCCTGTTGACTTGTAGGTGCCTATAAAACAGGAATGTGGGCTTTAGCAATTCAACCTGGGTTACTTGTTAATGAAGCTATTTGAATTTAACGTAATTGCACTTGTTGCCCTCCAAGCCATACAATTTGATACTCCAACACAACCCACCATGTAACTTAACGCCCGTCTGTTGTTTGTTGCTACATTAAATCTTCGATATGAAACCATATTAATGATGAAACGGACAGGCAGGCAAATGTTAACATTTTTGCCAAACGAAAAAAAAAAAAAAAAACGAAAACGAAATCCTTGAGACTTCCTCTGGTTAACCCATCGTTGATGGCAGCGACCACCAGAAGTAACAACAACCAAGCAACCAGCCAGCCAAACAGCAGCAACACCTCACAAACTCACTTTTTTCCCTGTAATTTCAGTTGGAAACTTGTTTCATATTTTCGAAATTGACCTTCTTCTCTTGGCTGAGGTGGTCGCTTTGGCCCAAAGACCTTATATCATTGTTACACTTTCGATGCCTTTTTCGTTCTTTCTCTGCCGCTCTTTATTCGCCCTCATACCAGTCACCCTCCCAGACACCTCAAAATGTATGATTACTCATAAAAGTTTGTTAAGGAGGATGGAGATGGATAAAATAAATGATCGATTGTGTAGGTGTGGACTAGTGTGAATGTGATGAACGCAAATGCACATGCACATACCCCAACACCATCAGTCTGCCCATAAAAATAACAGCGTCTGCTATTGTAGTGGATATAACAACAACAAAAATAATTCCAATCACCAATTTAAGGCTATATTTTTAAAAAGCTTTTTTTGTAATGATTTCCAATAAATTTAAGGTAAACTTGGACTCTTAGATTTCTAAGTTCGATTCAACTGCTATTATCATGACTTTACCCCAAGTAGGTATGTAGTGGCATTGCGGCAGCATTTGTCCTTAGAATTTTTCACTATTCAATGAGTACAATCTTTCAGTGGTTTTTTTTATACACCACACCAGGAAAAAAAACACATTTGAAACGTATTTAAAATAGACCAAAACACTTTTACTACGCAGTTTTACTTTTATTGTAACTGTGTGACGTTTCGCTCAAACATATCAACCTAGAATTATTGAACGCAAGTAACTTTGTTTATTGTAAACACTTAGCAACTTCTCCAACGAAAAATCTTTCTTTCAATGTAAAATCAAAAACTGTTTAATGGCAATAGTGTTATTCCTTAACCAGACCAATAACTATTGTATATTATTGTGTCTCTCCTACTAAAGAGAGTAAGGGAGAGGGAGAGAGATTTAAGCGTACAGACATTTTATTGTTCCTCGACTGTTCCCGTCCGAATGAAAAACTCGGAAAGTGATAATTGTTAAAATTTCCCCTTAAGCCCACAAAGAAAAGTCAAACAACAACACACAACAAAGACAACCGTTTCGATTCGATTGATTCGGCCCATTTCGTGAGCATTTAATTACGTTTGCAATTAAAATTGTGAGAAATTCATCCTTATGTAGCGACATGTCGCTACTATTTTGCTCATTGAACTCAGTTCCATTTTTACGGAATGAGTTCGAATTATCTTCGTCACCATTTTTTTATAGTGCGTTTTGACAGTTGTTCGTGTGAAAAATCGAAATCAGTACTATGCTTTAGGTAGAAAAATTCTCGTATTTCCAATAACAGAAACCATTAGAGCAAATGGCGCCAGGCTCACGAAAACACAACAAGAATTTCAAATGCACATATGTTGTAGAACAACTATAGCAACTCCCGTAATTAGTTTTACTTATAGCACCATGGTTAGAGATGCTAACCATAATACCAAAAGGTATTTTCAGGGTAAATTGGGTAAATACCCGGGTATTTACCCTGGGTATTTATAAATTTGCAGATATCTTGGGTATAAAAACATTTTTCAAAAAATTGTTAAGGATTTTGTATTCATTGTATGTAAACGTGACCGCCTAGAACTCTATTAAAACTCATTGTTTCAAATTTCATCAAAATCGGATGAAAATTGCTGCTTTTATGGGCTCTATACTCTATATCGAGAGATCGATATAGAGTTTAGATCACGATATAGAGGTCTATTCTCTATATCGGGAGATGGACGATGTTCAACAGAAAGATTTAGAGGCGTACCGGAACTCGCTGTGCCAAATTTCATTGAAATAGGGTGAAAAATGTTCCTTTTATAGGCTCATTACACAATATCGGGAGATCGGTATATATGGCAGCTATATCCAAATATGATCCGATCTGTACCACATGTGACAAGAATAGGTAGGGGTCTACCAGAACAACATTGTGCCAAATTTCATCGAGTTCGGGTAATAAATAGATCTTTTATCGCCTCAATACGCTATGGCGGGAAATCGGGTGGTGGGTCTAAGGGCAGCTATATCCAAATATAGTCCGATCTAAACCGCACTTCACAGAAATTAATATAGGTCTACCAGGACTCACTGGTAACTAAAATCGAATTTTAAGAGATCAGAAGATCAGGTTTACATATAAAGAAGGAGGCCACGGAGGCCTGTTTACAAAACCATCATATGCATGACACGTCAGTTCTAATAGGTTGGTCAAAGTCGACCTCCCCTTAACAAAGTCGTGTTGGTAAGGTGAAATAATTGGTGTGATAAAATGGGATATCGTCTGTCGAAATCACGACAGCGGTCGAACGCGTAAAGCTAGCCGCTTCAAATTTTGCTCAGATACTTAATATTGATGTAGATAGTTGGGGATTGCAAATGAGTCATATCGGTTCCGATGTGGATTTAGCTCCCATATAAACCTGGATATTGTTTTGATTAGATTAGATTAGACTTCTTGAGCCTTTACTAGCCGCAATTTTTTGTCCGATTTGGCGTACATTTGGCAAATAGTGTTCCGTTATGACTCCCAACAACTGTGCCAAGTACGGTCCAAATCAGTCAATAACCTGATATAGCTCCCATATAAACCGATCTCCCGCTTTGAGTTCTTAAGCCCCGGGAAGCCTAAATTTTCATCCGATTTGGATTACATTTTTTACATAGTGTACTGTTATGACTTCCAACAACTGTGCCAAGTACGGTCGAAATCAGTCAATAGCCTGATATAGCTCCCATATTAACTGATTTCCCGATTTGACTTCTTAAGCCCCTGGAATCCTCAATTTTCATCCGATTTGGCTGAAATTTGGCACTATTATGACTTCCAACAACTGTGCCAAGTACGGTTCAAATCGGTCAATAACTTGACATAGCTCCCATATAAACCTCTGAGCCCCTGGAAGCCTAAATTTTCATCAGATTTGGCTGAAATTTTGCAAATAGTGTTTTGTTATAACTTCCAATAACTGTGCCAAATACGGTTTAAATCGACCTATAACCTGATTTAGCTCCCATATAAGCCGATCTCCCTATTTGACATTTTGATCTCCTGGAAGCTGCAATTTTTGTCCGATTTAGCTGAAATTTTGCACATAGTGTTCTATTATGACTTCCAATAATTGTGCCAAGTACGGTAAAGAACCTGATATAGCTTCCGGTCACTCGATCATCATTATATAACTTGACCTCCAAGAATGAGGAACATATCCTGAAGATAATGAATCATTGTGCCTTTGCCCCTGTTCCTTAGTGGAATGTTTATGGGCAAAATTAGCATTTTTGCATTTTTGAATATGGCCGAAAGTGGCCTATATAAACAAAGTCTAAAGTTAAGTTTATTTTTGTTGAGAATAAGTTTACTTGGCGAAAATTTCCTTTATGTGAAACGAATTATTTTTTTGCATGCAGAGATTTTCTCTTGTAGCGCTGGACTTCACGCTTTAGGTCATTTGGATCTACCTTAAGGCTTCTGGGCGGTGGATACTTATACGAAAAAAAAATAAAACGTTTGAGACATTCCTATGAGCAACAAAATACTTTTTTTACGAAGCTTTTGAATGTTACTTACTTTGTAACTAAAATTACCTTTCTTTTGTTGTAAAACCAAAAACTCTTTAATGGCAAAAGTGTTTCGATAGCCGCAAGCGATTATTCGTTTGCCGGACCAATAATTATTCTCTTGTGCCTCACCAACTATAGAAAGGGAGAGGATAAAAAGTGATGGGCGGCAATGGTCAACTCGGTCAACTCGGAAATTGGTATTTTTGAAAGTTTCGCTATAGGTTCGTCCAATGACAAAAATCATTAGAGCAACATGGAAGGCTTTTAATATAGTTGTGTATTATAACATCGAAATAAATCCAAATATAATCTGAAAGAGTTTGCATTGCTAACTTAGATCTGCTTTTAATTGGTAAACATTTGAGTTGGAGTTATGTTACATCAAATTAAGCTGGTCATCGCATTCAATATCCACAATTTATTTTTAAATTAAAAAGAATGTAGATATGCATAACCATGACGAAAAATTAATTTATAAGTAAAGAAACTTTATTTGTTGCAAAAAACATGTACTTTCATCGTAAACACAACATTCCTCAGAAAAGAAGTTTACTTGGCAAAAATTTCTTTTATGTAAAAACGAATTATTTTTTTGCGTGCAGTGGCGTTGGGTTTTATAAGTGGCTTAACATTGAAATCGAACTGGTTTCTCAGCTTCAATGCAGGCTGTTGGGTGGCAATGGCGGTACCTCAAGTATGAATGACTAACAATAAAAATGCAATACGGGAGATGAAGTAACGGATGACATGGGAATACTTCTCGCGGCTCCCACCTAAGATCCATGTGGTGTAGTATGTCCGTGATACATTCATATGTATGGTAAACCTGTTTCTTGTTTTTTTTTTGATGTCAGTAGCACAAAGATGTCCAAAGATTGATACCATTATGTGTAAGTAACTGAAGACAAGCAATGGCTCAACCACAACAAATCAATCGCCAAATGACGCAATAAAATTCCTCTGTCGGTTTAATGGTACTTTCAAGAATTTCGTCCTGATCTGGTTGGGTTCCAGGTAGTCGGTTAAAAAATCATTCCAGTATCTTAAATCAACAAACAGGTTAACTTTCGATTTCTTTGACTCACAAGGACACAGGAATATCAAACCAAAACTATCAAAAAGGAGCAAATGATTGTAAAACTCTCTGTCTAACTTGTGCAGATATATACACTTACATATGTGCAAAAAAAAGGGGACCGCAGCAAGATAGAAAAAAAAGGATTCTGAAGCTCACAAATTGGGAGGATCGATGGTTTATAGTAATTGTTTTAATGCACATAGATTGCAAAAACAACTTCCGTTACATCAAGCTTATGCGGAATGTCAATGTCAAGCTTATAGGTGTCGGTAATTATTTTATTTTTCTTCAAAGCAAGCAGCTCTGTCGAAAAAAATCTAATTTACAGCAAAAAGAAAAGAAATTAAAGAAACGAAAATACACATATTGGAAGCTACGACTGCCGAGACCCTATATACGTGCATTACCACATAGTTTCCTTCATGGGATAGGAACTAACGTATATTTAGAAAATGCAAACGACGCAAACTGCATGCCATTGAGAGCAGAATTCGGCTTGCAGCAAATTCTTAGATAATTCCCATTTATATATATTCACATGCGCCACCAACCAGTCTATGCGCGAAGCTCAAATTCCTTATCTATATATTGGGTTGCCCAAAAAGTAATTGCGGATTTTTTAAAAGAAAGTAAATGCATTTTTAATAAAACTTAGAATGAACTTTAATCAAATATACTTTTTTATACTTTTTTTCTAAAGCAAGCTAAAAGTAACAGCTGATAACTGACAGAAGAAAGAATGCAATTACAGAGTCACAAGCTGTGAAAAAATTTGTCAACGCCGGCTATATGAAAAATCCGCAATTACTTTTTGGGCAACCCAATATAATGTATCTATGATGATGTTAGAAGTGGGTTACCAAATTTTTGATGAAGAGGGCAAATTAATATACATATGTACATAAGTTCGTTTGGTTCTAACTAACTTTTAGGCCAGTTGTTCAAACAATTTCTTTATAAGAGGCCTAGTCGCATCCCCCAACTTTAAAGATTTATAGCCCCAGCCACATAAAGGCATTTCCTACCTGCCACTTATTCCCTGTCAGCATTTATTCGCCACTCACGGGTAGGTGTACATTTCCCTCCTGTAACCACCTCAAATAACAAAAAAAAAAACAAAATCACATGAAACGAACGTTCACTCATACATACATACAAAAGTACGTACATATGTTGGACGGTTGAATGGTTATGTGCGATCGTGATCATGGTTGACGCGACGGCGGTGGTTGCGATCCCACGCCAAACTTTTTGTAGACAACATTCAAAGTAAACACACCAAATAATGGGTATGTTTTAAACAAATATGCTAAAACTCGAGATTAAATGACTTTTAATGGTAATATGGAGTATAAATACTACCACCACCATAAATTCATTTCCAACTTATATCCATATTATACCTTGCCATAATGTCAATCTTAGTGAAATTGTCATTCATATGACGAATGAAACCAAAGACTTTAAAACGCAAACATATAAAACACGACCAATATATTTGTCTTAAAGCATGGTGCCCTTCCCAACTACTGGCTCAGAATATTGTTTTTGTCTTTCTTTGCTGTTTGATGCTTGACCAAATTTGTACATAAAGGAGGAGGCCCGAAAAGAAGATGAGAGAAAAACCACCCAACAAATATATAACGCCGTCTTCATAATAATCATAAAACCGAGTGGGTTCTTAGGAAAACAAAAACAACACCAACTAATACTGCCATAAACCTGCAGAGCTGAACGACTTACTGCGAAGATTTTGAAGCCACCCCACGCTTAGAGAAAATACCACAATGACTCGCATAGAGTGCAGACGCTGATAGTTTGATTTTGTGTGTTGTTATTTCCATACATTGTTTAATTTTGTTGGTATTGAAAACGTATTTTTTTAATTCTATCTCATCGCGAAAATTTCTTTTAAAAAGGACGTTGAGGTTAATATTTCCTTTCAAAGGACAATCTAAGAATCTGAACATTAGCATATGCATGCGTATGAGTTGTATTTATGCGACTTACAGTAAAAAAACAACAAAGTTCAGTTAGGTACTCACCCTTAAGTATTTCTCCGTCAACTTCATTCCGGATTTGGTTATGGAAATTATCTGAAAAAACCGTAACACAAAAATAAATTCTTATTGTATTTATTATTGAGAATTGAGAAATACTAAATGGAATTTTGAATACACATTACTGGATAAGGGGATTACCCGATAATTTTTCAAAATGGCACATCTGATGTATGGTCATTGTAATAGATTGGTATTGACAGCTATTGAAAAACACGTTCTGTGACAGATAAGGTTAAGAAATGAGAAGTAAAGTACGAAAAATTATATAAAATTAAAGAAAAAAAAATTGATGTACCGTTTTTGGCAAAACCTGTAATCAATGAGTACGGTCATGATGTACATTTATTTGTGTTTTTGGATTAATCGAATAATTATTCATTTGAAAATCCAGGTCCGACAATTAATCGAACAAGATCCAAAGAGGTTATCAATTAACCGACATAAAAAATATTTGGAACATTTTTTGGGATCTTGTCCTTCAAATATTTCTCATACATGTATGTTGAATGGAATTGTAATAAATAGGGCAACTGGTTCCGATTTATTTGATTTTCTTTTTTTGAACTAATGGTTGGGACAATATACGTTTTTCGCCGGTGAAAACACATGTTTTTCACGGTTACTTTTTTGAAACACTAAACAAATCTTAAAGAAAACATGGTACTTTTGTGAAATGTTCTTCATAAGTTATGAGGAAATGTCCTATTGAATGAAAATAGCAAATTCTTTTGCTTCAAAATCTATATCTAAAAAAAAGTAATCATGAAAAAAATTCGCTAAAAGCGATCATAGTACCACCCTTAAATCAAAATATTCTCATCCCATTCGACCGAATAACGATTAATCGAGTGTACACCCTACTGTTAACTGTCACTACAAATGCAGACACTTCTACGCCACAGTATATTTTAATGTTTGTCGAGACAATCTAAAATAGGTATACCTCAGGATGCACCTATAAGATGAAGTCATGCGAACAGTTGAGTAAATTTTTTTTATTACAACTGTGATATCAAACCTCTAAATGGCAAAAGGCTTGATATCACAGTTGTAATATATTTCTAAAATCTTAAAAAGATGTTCTATTTGATCCAATATCCCACACATAAGCAACAAAACAGTGTTATAATGATGAAAATACAACTTTAAAACCCATTTGAAGAAGACAATGTTTATTTTTAAAACACTTTGATATTTGCATTTAAGAAATTTGACACTCAAGGTAGTTTTGTTGGGGGTACATTTTTGTCGTTGTGATAATAACTTTACCTCTTAATTGTATCTTGGGTAAACCTATGTATTTATATTACCGTTTTGAGGGCTGTTGTGGGCTGCGAATACTATAGCGGCACAATGTTAATTTATGTCCAAACCATTTGAAATGTAAAAGTATTTGATTTTTAAATGTGTAAATAGAGCGGAACTTCTGTATAACGTATAAACATTAAAAATGTATTTTTCATTTTCACCAATTACCTATAACCTCTTAATATTACGAACTTCTCTATAACGAATACTTCTCGGTAACGATTTTTTTAAAATGGCAAATTGAAACTCTCACACAAACTAATCTCCCGATAACAAATTTTTAGCAAACTTTTTTTTATTGAAGTTCTTAAAAAATAGGAACAAAACAAAACAGACTTAGTATATGTAGGAACAACAAAACGAACGCTGCAAACAAGAATGGGAGAACACAGAGCTGACGTTGAAAAAGGAACACAGAAAACAGCTTTGGCGCAACATATTTTGAAAAGTGGACATAGGGCAGACTTAGAAAATGTCAAAATATTAGATAAAGAAAACAAAGAGAGAAAGAGATACACTTTAGAAAGCTTAAGAACACAACAAAAAATGTTATTTATTCATGTTATTTATAAATTATTAATATTATCCTATTTTAATATTTTATTATCCATATATAGATTATATTGACTTGGGCGCTGAAAATGGAAGATAACACATGTGTATCTAGATTTCATTTATTACCAGTGATTTTCAACATGTACATATCTACATTACTTTGTTTACAGACGGCGTCGCCGACAGCAAAGGGAGGCTCAAAATTGAATCGATAATTTTTTTGTAAGCTTTGGAATTAAAAAAAATATAAATACTTTTTAGCAATATTTTTCATGTTTTATAAGCAATTTAATCCAATGGAATAAAAAGCTTTTTATTAATGCCAAAAGTATCAAATATTTATTTTTAGTAAAACAGTAAAAATGTTATTTACAAGAAATGGCAAATTTCAAATGAAGTGTTTATTGATTTTATAACCGTTTTAATTGGATTTTTGAGCTTATCATAAATCCAAATTGCATTTAAAGGTCCGATTTTAGCAAAGTTTTTAATTGAATATACAAATTTCTTATTTGAACACAGCGATTAATCACTTTGTTAAAAATGTTTATATTAATCAATACCAAGTTTAATTGGTCAAATTAAAGTCAATATTTTTTTCGTTTTTAATTGAAACTGTTCAGTCGCAAAAATGATAATGGCTGTGTTTTATTTTAGTACTGAAATGATATCTATCCAGTACAGTAAAAAATTTCTATTAAAATTTTACTGAAAACATGTTCATGATACCTTTTTTCTATGTAAAAACTTTAATTCATTACAAATTGATTGAGACCTCTTGTTGTTTCACCGCAAACACTGTGACAAACTGATTCCACAAGAGATCATGGCACTCTTTCTTTTTAAGACGCTCAGCTCTCTCTCTCTCTCTCGCAGTTCTCTCGCACGCAACCGGCAGAGACAAGTGGGATGAATGTTTCTATGCCATGCTTGATGCGTAGCATAGCGCTGTTTTGTTTTTTTTTTTATTTATTTTTTTTTATCAAAATTGCAATTTGAGGTATGTGCGAGTGTGTATGCGATGCCGCCGCCTGTTGGCGCTGCCGCTTGGCGTTTTTACTTTCGTATTCCCTTTTGTTATATTTCGCTTGTTGGAGTGTTGTGTGGCTGTCTGCCTGCCTGTGCGGGTTGATTTGGCCCAAAGTGGGTATAATGGTGGCCGGTCGGGTCGGCATTATTGCGTGGTGGTCTGCTGTTCTTTTTTCTGTCCGTGCTGCCCAGACGTTCGACATGTTGTTGTTGCTGTTGCTGTCATTTTATGCTGATGATGGTTTAGCAGACAGAGAAAACTATAGCGCAGACGTCTACTACGCCGACGCCACCACCACCACCAGCAACAACAATCAACAAGAAAACAACCACCGACCGCCGACCCAAGCAAACAACACACCAACATCGCTCCGTGATCAGTCTGTAGGAATTTTTCAATTTGAGCGGTTGTTCGTAGCGGGTGTCGCGCATTCTCGCATTCTTAATAACAACAAAACAACGACAAACTTCTGTTAGAAGAAATAAAACTGCATGCGGTTTTTGGCAAAAATAAAAATTAGCAACAACAATAGAAAAAAATAAATCATATTACACAAACAATAAACTATTGAAAATAAATGAAAGTGATGTGCCATATTTATATACCAGTGGAAGTGGATACTTCAAGAATACAAGGATGATCTAAAAGACAATGAAAATATTACCTCCAAAAGGCTTCCGATATGAAATGAAGGCTCTTTTATAAACCGCTGAAATATTTCTGATTGGCGAGAGATTCCATAACCCCTTACAGTGCGAGATTACTCTTAACCAAAGGTGGGTCTCTTTTTTTCGTTAAAAAGCCGTTACAAAAGTTTTATAAATATAGCTCTCATCTGTATATGTGTGGTTTTCTGCGTGTTCGTGTGTACATGCATATAACACCCACAGGGTAGAGTTTGTGATTTAACCCCCCACTCCCCCAATTTTTCTACGAGAGCCATACATCGTACGTGTATATTTTAATTTTCTCTTAAAATCCATGTCATTGTTGTAGGTTAAGGTCAAAACTAAAGACGAAAAGGAGTTTGTGACACGGCATTAGCAAAAATGGATTAGGATAAATTCAGTACTAAGAATTGTGCTCCAAGTAGAAGTTGAATTTTAAGATTGATAAGCTTATACAATGTCTTCATTCCGATTTGTCACTTCCTCCCCTCCCCCTTCAAACACATACTCCACTTTGTTTTATGTTGGGGCTTGATGATCTTTGCTTTGTTAGTGTCGTCTCCTCTTTTTTCTGCAGCCCTAAGCAAAAAATAAACAAAGCTTGGAGGAAAAAAAGAGTGTCTGACATGAGCAAAACAACAACAAAACATCTTGTAACTATGGCATTGGACGGGGGTTCGGTCGATGGTGGTAGAGGCATTGCAGAGAGATGGGTCAGGGGATCTGTCGTATATTAGCTTATAGGTGGTGGAATGGGGTGGGCGTCATCGGCACTTCATGACTTTGCCATATAAGAGTGGGTGAGCCACAGTGTGAGTTAAACACGACGAAAGCCACAGCAACTACCAAAGAAGGAAGGGGACTTTTCGTAGAATTCTCAGAAGTGATGAATAAACGGAAAAAACAGCGAAGGGGCTATCCAAAGAGCAACTTGAAACATGAGGGTGTTGGGTTGTATGGGAACATGGAATCTTGAGGGGGTGGCACACACCATTAGCCAACAAAGTTTGTTCGCATACACAATAACACACATTCATATTTAGTCTTGGGATAAACAGCGATCATTGGTGGCATAAGCGTAGAAACGTATTGGTCAGTTGGGGTCTCAAAAATTGATTCGAGATGAGCTGTGAACTTAACCACACTATGGCTACGCTCATGGTCGAGGGATTTGGCACTTGAACATGCAGCAACTTATTTGAGATTTATGAAAGGAGTGGGAGTAAGTCTGAACACTCACATATTGCCATGGAGTGATGGCCAGAATAAGTCGAAATACGAAATTATGTTTGAACATATTCTTTGGTTGAAATCTATCCGCTGTTAAATATATTCCTCAATCGGTACTGCAAATACCGGGATATACATGCACATGTGTATGTATGTCGCCGTAAATTGCGCGTTTCCGTTTGCTGCTGCTCATTCCCAAATGCATACCCCTTTCAGTCGCACTAAGGAGGAGACCGCTACACTGTCAATGGCAATCAGGGTGGCTCCAATTGAAACAGGTACCTCTTTCGTCCCGTCTGATAGCAATACTAAACTTATCATTTTAGGGTTGTTCTGTACATCTCCCCTCCATCCGGATAGCTCACTTCATTTATTGCGAACCAGCACAAGCATTGTCCAGAGATTCTTTACTCCAGTGTGTTTCCTGTTACATGGTACTGTTTATGATCATCTCGTGGTGGAAGAAAAACGGCACAGCAATCAATGCCTTTACCTGTAGTTTACCTGTGTATCGTTGTGTGATCTACACCCCGCAGCTGTTGGGTTGAAATTTTACCTGCTGTGTTTCGCTAGCTTCGTTCTTTGTTCCAAAAAAGACCCCTTCTTTTCTATAAACCAAAACGACAGAGAAACACCTACATTCATGCGCCTGCACATGGATGGATGGCTATGGCTTGGAGTGGCAGCAGTGTTTAATGTCTGTCTGCTTGTGCGATCTGCCGCCTGTTTGTGCTGCGGTGCGTCTCACCACCCCAATATTGAACAGGATTTGAAAAATCATTATCTCCACATGAAATAACAGAGGATGATGGCTGGATGGAGAGGGATGACTATGGCATATCTTGTTGCTTCTTGCATTGAGTGGTGAGGGCATTATGAACGAACAAACCCTAGCGTACCATGTTGTTGGCGTAATGCTTCCTCAGAAGAGTGGGTTCGCATTTGCGTCTGCGCAATATTAAAAACACGTTTTGCTCTGCCGTAATGGGGTTTAAGGTTGGGCTGAATATCTTCACATACCCAACCGAAGACAGCCTCTTCTTGTCTCCCTGCTTTCCGCACAGACACACTTTTCGGTTTCTTGGGCTCTTACACTGTTGATGGGCATTGTTCATAACGATCCCTTTTGTGTGTTTGGGATTTTCAATTTTCTACGTTTTTTATCTCTCTCTCTCCTTTGTGAAAAAATCGTCTTTTTCTTAACCGACATTTTTTGGGTTGAAGGTGGTGTGGCGGTGGTGTTGGTGGCTTGACTGGCGTATCCATGAAGATTGCTGCTTTGGATTGGGATAGCTGGGATGTTTCTTCTGATTTGACATGTTTTTTGTACGAGCCATAGGAAGGTAGGTAGGTAGGTGGTTTGTTTTCTTGGAAACGCCAGATGATTGTTGGGATTTTGGTGGCAGTTATAATATTTACGTTTTTTTTTATCTCTTTGTTGCTACGGATCATTCTTCGTTTTTTTTTTCTTTTTCATGCGTTCCAAGATTGCATTTTCTATGTCTTTCATGCACATTATAAACATTAGGGTGCAGGAAGAGGGAGCTAAACCTTAAAATTTAAGTGAAATTGCCCCCTCCTTGTTTTGATGATCATGAGACATCCCTCCATTAGATGTCACACTTTGTTTATTATGTCCCTAACTTTTGTGGAAATACCATACAAGACGTATTAAAGGATTGCCACATAATTCGTTAAAAAAATGCTATCCTGTTCAGGCTATTTTTAATCATGGGTATGTGTAGAAATATGAAATAGAGGTATCTCAGTTCGGTTTGCACAGTCACGAATGGAAAAGCTAAATAAGATTTTCCTCAGGTGAGGTGGAAAAATGAACTTGTTAGCAAAATGCATAAATTATTTTGTATACAGTCAATATATTTTTTTTTCAAGCCGACCCACCCTAACCTACACATGTGAGTCATTCAAGGTTGTACAAAATAAAAACTTTAAAAGGTGGTTACCGTGAATAATTGGACTGTATACCACCCACCGCTTACAATGTATACCTGTGTATAAACCCTACTAAAGCCAGAAACCTTCTCATACAAAAATTACTAATCTTTTAACACAACGACAGAACTCTTAAGCAATGAAATAAAAGGATTGATCGAAATCAGTTAAAATCTGGAATATGGACAGCTTCCAATAATTTCAAACGAACACAGCAAAAACAATGTTACTGCACTGTCGGCAGTAACTGTGAGACGAAAAATGCACCTTCTTTGGACTCTCGGCATCTTAGGTCACCATTCGGTGTAAATGTAAGGTCACCAATCGGAAAAAAAAATTGCCTTAGAGTCTTCATAAATGAAATCAGCAGGAGTTTTATATCCCATGTTTGCTGTGGATAGTTAACCCAAGTCATAAGTTCTAATTTCAGAGAAATTCGACTAAGAAATAGTATTTCGAGGAAATGAGGCAGTCAAATCGCCGAAATTTCAGCAAAATCGAACAAAAATCAGGCTTTTATGATCTATCGGCTCTCAACTCCGAACATGGTACATATGATGGATGCATTAAGTCTCCTCTTGTGTGAAAAATTAAGGGCATTGCAAATTCCATTTAAACTGGTAAGTCGTCCTTGGTCAATTTTACCTACATCATGGTATGAGTACCCATAAAAGATGTCGATGTTTATTAAAAAAGTTCTTTTGGCATCAAACTCTGAAAGACATGCGGCAGAATAAGATCACCAATAGAAACATTTTGCCCATGCAAATTTTCACACGAAACGCGGAAGACTTTCCTCATACCATTGAATGATAAGGGACCTACTTTTTATACCCCGAGCCCGAACCTGCCTGAGCGAAACCTCTCGTTAGATATGATTTACATTGCTGCAGGACTCATTAACATCGCCAAGATTCGAACTGAGGCTTTCAGCGTCATAGGTGGACATGGTAACAACCTACAATATACCATTTTGGCCTCCATTGAGGAAAATACTCAAAAATTATGGCAGCCAGGGGAAATTTATCGCAGAAAACGTTTGTTTTTGTCTTGCTGGTGTACAAAACCAAGAGTTTGACATCTTTCTTTTGCAATATACTATCCACTATTTGTTCAGTGGGGCCGCAATTAGACTTTAGGTTGTGGCCTTATTCAATATTTTATTGGGTCCATGCAATCCTGCGTTTGGCAGCCTCTGATGTACATACGTCCCTGACCCCTAAAGATACACCACCAACTGCTTTCCCATGAAAGCCGAGTTTCGATAGAAAACTTCAACCTCCATCTTTTTGGGTGGGTGTCGCTTTCAGCTTGCCAATGGAGGTTGCTAGCTTGACTGTTATGCTCTGGGTTGTGTTGCGCTCGACATTGGTTATTAGGTGTTGTTCAGTTTATGGGTTTTTTGGTGCGGCCAGCCAAATGGACAGACAACACCAGCATCAACAGTCAACCAGCGTCAACAACGAAAGACCCGACCAGCAATATTCAGAGTCTGGGGGATTGCTCATAAATAGATATGATGCCTAAACATATAAAATGATACAATTTATGTTGAATTTGGCATGTCTATGAAAATGAGGCTGGTGGTGGTGGTGTCGCAGCTAACTAAGCGCGAATTAGCAATCACAGCCCAAAGTTAATACAAATCGTCGTTTGCTCCGTTCTGAACAATCCCATGTACATAGGTATAGATGAATGAATGAGTTGAGTGGTTGGTTGGTTGGCTGTTTGTTTGCTCATGCATGTATATATGTACATATGCCTGTATATACGCTGTGGAACACGCTTAATTTCAGCCACAAGAAACTGGGCTTGTGCGTGGGTTGTGGGTGTTGTGCCGTCTCCATGAATAAAGAAAACATTTTGGCGCAGCGCCGTAACAAATGTCCACAATATAAGAAATCACGAAATATAAAGGTGTGGGATATCATCTAGCTAAGAACTTGAACGACTCGGAGATAGCGGCAGTGTTTGCGAACATACATACGTAACGACAGATGCATCATTGGAAGCATTTTGAGGTAGACAGAAAGATGACAATAACATGCATTGTTGTAGTCTTGGGATCACATAAGAAAGCCCTAGGGTCCTACGATACACTCGCAGCCAAATAAACACCAATATACACACACGCACACATAGACACTTCATTATGCATGTGTACAGGGATATGAGTTGGTTGGTCTTTTCCATAAAATATGGGTGGCAGGTGGTATTTCGTCTTACTTGAGGATTTTTTTAAATTCATTTAAAATCGAGATGAAACCCTACAACCCTGCTTGGTGAAATACCAGCTTCATGACAAGCCATGTCGTTTTGTTTGTGTGTGTGTGTGTGTATATGTGCGCCTTTAAAATTTCTTAAGGCTTTAGGTTTCTTACGTACGTAACGTGCTGGGCACTGGTGCTGTCTTGTGTTTTGATGCGATGCGATGATGATCTTCATGATGATTGTGCCTTGTGCTGGCTGCTGCTGCTTCTGCTGATGATGATGATGATGTCTATGGGTGGGTAGGGGCCTCAGTTTGGCTAAAGTTTATTTATGTTTCTGTAGTTGGTTTTTTTTTTGGTAAATTGATGTTTTTTTTGTTTTTGTTAAATATTGAAAAGTAGTTTGTCTACTTTGGAGGTGGTGTAGAAAAAAGAAACACATTTCGAAAAGGGGGTTCCGTTAACGCTAATAAAATGTGGGCGGTTTTTCAAATGTCAGAGTAAGATTCAAGGTTAATGTTTTCGGTGGGTTTCGCTGTGGTGAAACCCATTAAAACTATTGAAAATTAATTTAGGGCTGGTGTGCTGGCTGGTGTATACATGAAATTTAATTCCCAGGAACGCAGCTTACAAAGCGAAGATTATAGCCACAATTGGGTATCTTCTTGTGTGTGTGCGCGGTTGTGTGACCAATGTGTCGATGTTGTTGTCGGCAGGTGCACCCCTATAATTTGCTGCTGCCCATTAATTTCCTTCGTAAAAAGCATCTTGCAAAC
Organism: Stomoxys calcitrans; assembly: GCF_963082655.1. NCBI lineage: Eukaryota > Metazoa > Arthropoda > Insecta > Diptera > Muscidae > Stomoxys > Stomoxys calcitrans. The sequence goes on along the minus strand of NC_081556.1, from coordinate 899,083 downwards.
AAAGTCGCCCTACAGGTTGTCTGGGCCTGTCTACCCTCGAACACCCTTTTGCTGATGCACTCTGAGTGCCTTCTCCTAAGCATTCCTCCTGCTGCCGCGGCCCGCTGCACAACAAGAAACAACAGTTGTTTTCGTTTTGCTGCATACAAAAGAAGACAAAGAAGAGGAGCTGCTACACAAAAACGAAATCTCATTATCCTGGCTTTGCTCGTTTCCTTATCCCCTTTGCACGAGAGAGCAACATGTGCTAAAAATTCCCAGGCATTTCTAGATTTTCATTTAGGGGTGGTTTTAGTCACTGCTGTCAGGATCATTATAAACCTGTTGTCTGTGTCTGTACAAGCAGTAGATAGCAGTAGTTCAAGATGGCGTCAGCTAGCAGCCCTCCTTGGGGGCAACAAGTGTTTTTGTTTTTTCCTCTTTTAACATACTCAAAGTGACAGGTTCTTTTGGACTGGGTTAGGGGTGGTTTCTGCCATCTCAAATGACCGTTGATTATTTGAATTTGGGCTGTGGGCATATTTCATTGTGTGCTTTTTATGGGCAAAAGGCGTACAGCTGCTATGGGGACGCTACCTGAAGCCAATGCAGGTAGACCCTCATACAATAGGTGATCCCACCATGCAAGCAATTGAAAAGTTAATACGAATCAATTTCCTCATAGAGCATCTAGCAAATAAAGTTCAAAGTCTGCACCTGGATTTGCAAGGTGGGCAGTTGGATAAATATTCACAATTCATGCTAAGTCGTTACACTTGAACGACAGACCAATGTTCGAGAATCGACGGCTAGTCATTTGTATGTGGGGGCGTATGATTTCAGGGGGAGGCTGTGTGCTAGTAACAAACACACCCGTTGGCCATAATCACACACACACACACATCTGAGCACTCATACATATTTTATGGTTTTTTTTGCAATGTATGCTTGGATAGGCTGAAAAGATGATCATTAATAAACTTTTTTGTTGGGCTTTGAGAAATACAAACATGCCGGCAAATAGAAAATTACGGGCGCGAGCGATGGGGTTGAGGGGGGACAGCGACCCATCAGTAAGTGAGTGGCATGTATGTAGGCATAAAGCAGCATAACATCAACGCCAACACACTCACTCGTCAGTGACAACGGCAAATGCTAACTAAAGTCCACCCATTAGTGTCGCCAGACACCCCAAAAGTTGTAGATGAAATGGAAGTAAAAAACAAAACAAAAACCAAAGCCCCATCATTACCCGGCAGCACCACCAGCAGCAACAACAACAGCAACACCAACAAATGCGTACCCAGCAAACGTTGATAGTGCGACCGCTGTGGTCGACGTACTGATCATTGGTACTGCTGCCGTTGTTGCTGCTGCTGCCCATGATGATCTCCAACACCCAACAACCGGTTCTTTCATACATTTTTCGTTTTGTCTGCTGTCGAGTGGAGGAGGGTGTTCCAATCTTCATCTCCCTGCTGGCAATGTAGGGGTTTTTGCTTTTTGTTTTTTCAAAACAAAATATTGCCGATCTTTGTTCATATTTATTCTGTGTATTTCACATATGTATGTGTGTAGAAGCGTTGGTGCCTTCCTCGTCCTCCTTCTGCTCTACCAAATGAAATTCGCGTGCGTCTGTCTGACCAATCTGTTGCTGGGACAGTGGTGTGCCCGACCCCGAGTTGGGTTGGTTGCTTGCTTTGGCTTTTCTGTTGTGGATTGCTCAACGGAGACAGGGGCCACCATAAATGCGACGACGACTACGAAGACGACAGCGACAAATGGCTGATGGTTGGCGTTGTCATTAAAATTTACGCGCCCATTTTCAACCCACTCACACTCCATACTACCTCAATGTTTACTCTATGGGGTTTGTGTGCCGTTTTTTTTTCTTTTTTTTTTTTGTTTTCTGCCTCCAATTTCTGAGGCGGATGTTAACAACAACGGCAACAACAACAGCGGCATCAGCATCAGCAAAACAACTCAACTTATGTGGTGGTGGCTGGCTGGCTGGCTGGCTGGCTGGCTGGCTGCCTGATGGCAGTGATGATGTGCACATTTAGGCATCAATTCAACAAAAGACAAACTCTGGCTTTAGTGGGTGCTATTCATTTGTTCCTTTTCATCTTTAGGTTCTCTGCTATACATCGCTAAGTGGTAGCATTGGTAAATTTGCTAAAGTCTCTGAATCCTTTTATCACTCTTTATACATTTTTTGATATGGATTGTAAATAGTAGACCATGTATTGCCTAAATGGAGGCCACCATAGCGCAGAGGTTAACACGTCTGCCTATTACGCCGAACGCCTGGGTTTAAATCCTGACGAGAACATGCGGTACTATGACATGTATACAAACCATGTAAAACCATTTGCCAAAGAGGTGGTGCCGTTAGGACTCGGAGGTCCCTTATCATTGAGCTTTAATTTAAATCGGACAGCACTCATTGATATGTGAGAAGTTTGCCCCTGTTACTTAATGGAATTTTCAGGGACAAATTTTGATTTGTATTGGCTACATGAAAAACTCTCACTATTCCTTCTCAGTAATATTCATTTTGGTGCTTTTACTTTCATATACAAAGGTGTATTGAATAAGAAAATGCGGTATTTGGGAAAGGGGCAGACATGTGCTCTAAACTTAAAGTAGTACACCCCTCTTTACAAATTTGGCCCTTCCAAGCCCGGGCATATTCCTAATCTGCTCATAAGTCCTTTTTCGCGGGGCAACATATTACTTGAGTTGAGGAATTGCAAACCAAATTTGGACTTCAGTCTCTAATCTTGAATTTTCTTCTGCGTGCCAAAATTAATGGGAATCGCACTAATTTTTTCTGACGCATTTTAAATATTTTAAGATAAAAATTTTATTTTTCCACAAATCGGTGGTTAGAATAATTGAATTAATATTTTGTAATGCTTAATTTAGGTTAATTGCTTTTTTCTGCATAGTCCAGTCAATTCACTCAAATTCTGGGAACTGAAAGTTTTTCTTCACTCCCAAGCCTTTGTTTCTCATCAAAATAACCACAACTGTTGCTCTTCCTTTACCTGTTGTTGTGTGTGCATTTCTTTTTTTCTTTTTTTGGAGGGGATGTCTGAGCTGTTTGCATGTTTTATGCGACCATATGTCCCTCCATACATCGACTCAACGAATTGGCTGGGAAGAAGGGTCTAGCAAAATTGAAATTTTCTAGAAAAACCCCAACCACAAGAAACCCAATTCGAAAAACTAACCTCTAAAGCAGTGTTGGGCTGCCCAACAGGGAATGGTTTTAAGGTTGTGTTACTTATGTGCCAATGTCGCCGCCACATGGACATCCAAAAACAAAGTCATGCATATACACACACCCAGCACTCGGTATCCGTATGTGCATCGAAGGACATACAAACATATGTAAGACGTATGTGTGTAATTCCATTCCCATGTACAGAGACGATAGCATGGCTTGAGACCACCACGAATGCAGCAGCAGACAGAGCACAAACGCTGTTCGCCATGAGTTTCACAAAATCCATAACCAGCATCCACCCACTTTTTGAATGGTTTCGATTTTTTGTTATGTCAAAGAGGAATAAAAAAATCGAAATATGGATCATTCATTCATGTGATGCAGAGAAAAAAGATATGAGACAATTTTGTAGGCTAAGGTGAAGAGCAGTGAAGGGGGATGGGCAAAGCGAAAAACAACACAAGTTGGAACAATAATCACGGTATTAGTTAAGTAGGCGATTTTGCAGCTCACAGAAACTTTTGTAGTGATGACATGATTTTCCTTTCACAAAATCTCAGTGTCCTTAAAGATGGCCGGCCAACAATGATTGTATGCAACAGGACGCTCTATCCAAGCTAAACTTTTGAAAGCTACACATAGCCAACAATAAACGCACCCATGGAGTAGCTTGCAAAGCGGATGTTTACTTTTGTGGCATTGCCAGGCATATGGCGTTTGTTGAAGTAATCATTTCTTTTCTATGCTCTTGTCTTTGCAGTTGGAAGGGATTGGCAGCAGCAGCAACCGTAGACGAAGTTATAAAGGTTTTTGTAAAGCATCAGCAGTGTTGACGCTATGGCAACAGTAATACCACCGACCTCAAATGTTGAGGCCGCCTATGAAGACATGTTCAAAGAAATCACAAGAAAATTATATGGCGAAGAGACCGGAAATGGTTTGCATACATTAGGCACCCCTGTAGCACAGGTGGCGACCACAGGACCCACAGCAGCACCAGAGGGTGAACAGAGATCATTCACAAATTTGGTAAGTAGCAATGCATGCGAATGTGCAGCAAGAAGCACAGGTACATAAGGTTAGCTGACAAAGAGATTTCTTATATATATTTTTTTTTCCTTTTTGTTTACTTTATTTTAGCAAATCGATCGTTCTACTCAGCCCACCATTGAGTATGAGCATAATACGGGTAACGTTGTTGGCTCCGCGGCAGCAGGTTCGGCAACATCTGCGGCTGCCTCGGCAGCAGCTGTTATTGCCGCAGCCACAAACCAACAAAATGCCACAAATGTGGTAATTCAGCAACAACCTGAGGGCTCTGTTGTCGTTACCACAACCACCAGTACAGGTGGCAATTTTAAATCGGAAGATCATCTCAGTACGGCATTTGGTTTGGCAGCTTTAATGCAACAGAATGGGTTTGCGACGACAACCGGTACGATTTTGAGCAGCCAGGCCATAAATAAAGTCATAACCACGGCTGCTGGTAGTCAACAGCCACAGCAACAACAATTGTCGGGTGATCAGCAACAGCAGCAGCAGCAACAAGCCTGGAATGAGGGTGCACAAGATCAACAACAACAACAACAGCAAACACAACCGGCGCCGACCACACAAATTGTCCAGTGGACGACAACTCCTAGTGGCAAGCTACAAAGCTATTCGACAACAACCGCCCAGCCCCAGCAAACCCAACAACAACAACAGGTCTCAACGCCCAAATCCAAGTAAGTGAACGTTTGTTTATATTTGAAAAAAAAGGATACTACCCGGTTCAAACTAGGCAATTTTAAGTTACGAAATGCTCTGTATAACCATTCTCCCCATGCCTCGCTAACCTACACAATTGGGCCGGCCCGAACTTTGGATACCCTTATCGGCGTCCATATCGAAATATAGACCGATCTGGACGAACTATATAGGAGACGGATGACGAAAAGCCTAACATAAGTCACTGTGTCAAATTTCATGGAAATCGAATAATAAATGCGCCTTTTATAGGGACAAGACCTTAAATCGCAAGATCTGTCTATATGACAGCTATATCATAATCTGGACCGATCTGGGCCCTCTTCAAGAAGGATATCGAGGGGCCTAACACAAATCACTGTTCTAAATTTCAACGAAATCGGATAAAAAATGCACCTTTTATGTAGCCCAAGACCTTAAATTGAGAGATCGGACTATATGGCAGCTATATCCAAAACTGGACTGATCTGGGCCAAATTAAAAAAAGATATCGAAGGGCCTAACACAACTCATTGTCCCAAGTGTCAGCGAAATTAGACAATAACTGCGCCTTTTACTGGCCCAAGACTTTAAATCGAGAGATCGGTCTATATGGCAGCTATATCCTAATTTGGACCGATCTGGGCCAAATTGAAGAAGAAGGTCGAGTAGCCTTACACAACTGATTGTCTCAAATTTGAACAAAATGTGGCTTTCATGGGCCTAAGACTTTACATCGGCAGATCGCTCTATATGAGGGCTATATCAAGATATAGAACGATATAGCCCATCTTCGATCTTAACCTGACTATGGACAAAAAAAGAATCTGTGCAAATCTTTATTTTCAAAGACGTTCATGACTAGATCGTCTTAGATTTATACGATGATCAAGAATACATGCACTTTTTAGGGTCGGATACGTATATTTCGATGTGTTGCAAACGGAATCACAAAATGAATATACCCCATCCTTCAGTGGTGGGTAAAAAATATTCATTTATTTAAAACATTTATGAAAAAAGCTAAATTACGCCCCAAAGAAACTTTCCATAACATTTATGAATCACGTTTCATAAGTCTCAAATCATTGAAACATGTCATAACATTTATGAAAATCAAAAATATAGTTTTTGAAAAGTTTTCATAACATTTATGAAAAACTTTCATAACATTTATAAGCATTTTTCATGACATTTAAGAAAAAATGTCATACAATTTTTACGATAATAAAATATATTATATTCATGAAACCCTATTCTACTGTTTATGAAATTTTTTCATTTTACTTATAAAAATAGATATAAAGAATAAATTTTATAAATAATATGAATTCCGATAGAAAAATAATAAGCAAAAGCTTGAATATTTAGTTAAATTTATTAAGATAAAATTGGTTGAACCTAAATCTAGATACTGTGTTGGTGTAGTAGTCACACTTGCGTTTATTTTTATTCACATGTATGAATTTTCTTTACATGTATGTTACAAAGTTTCAGAAATATAAGAACATTTTTCGTAAACAATCACATTCTTGCATATTTTTTTCATCAGGTATTTTCATATTATTTATGATCTTTTCATTAAGAGTTTTCACAATATTTATGATTTTTTCATTAATATAATAAAACGGTTCATAATATTTATGAACAATAAGTTTTGAAAACCCGATCATTACATTTATGAAGGCAAATTCTCTCTGTGTAAAAGCTGATAATGACCTTGCGTGGAGTTGCCTAGGGTGAATCTGGACGCAAAATCGGATTCAAAGTTCGAAAGTTGTCGACAGTAATTGAAAAAAAAACTAGAAAATGCCTTAACATAATAGAAAACATGTTTTAATATGGCATATTCTTGGCCAGCTAAAATTTTTAATATAATCAAATCTGTTTAAATGAATTCAAAAATGTTTCTACTGCATATATATCCCAACTTCAAATGCATAACTAAATTTGTTTTGAATCATTTTCCTTTTTCCCCAGAAACAAAAATCGCAACGAGCACAATTCAACACCATCCAGTAATGCAGCCGAAGTTATTTATACTAGTCCAACAGCAGCGTCAGGCAACAATAATATGAGTCAGCAGCAGACACCTCAGAATAGCGCAAACACTTCTAGTTCATCGACCACCTCGACTAGTTCTTCCGGCGGCAGTTCTGGCGGTGGTAGTCGCAAGAAATCACATCATAATCAAAATAATCAGAACAACAACAATGGTCAGCCTTTGGTGCAAAAACGTTATGCATGCACTCACTGTCCTTATTCCACAGATCGTCGCGATCTGTATACGCGCCATGAGAACATTCACAAAGATGAGAAGCCATTCCAATGTTACGCTTGTCTCAAACAATTCAATCGCGCCGATCATGTTAAGAAGCATTTCCTGCGTATGCATCGCGAAATGCAATATGACATAAACAAGACACGACGACATGTGCCCTCGAGCAATTCGGCGGGCGGGGGTCATCATCATGGCGGGGGCAGAAGTAATGTCACCATCACAGCGGTAAATACTAGCCCTAGTGATTTACATAATGACGGCAATGCCATTGAACAAAAACCTATAATCTTCCAGACACAGGCGAATGTCAATTTGGAACAAGCCTTTTTGGAACAGCAACGCCAGCCGACATCGTCTAGTCTCAGCATAGCCGAAACCATTGAAGCAGTGGCCACGGCCACCGATGTGCCCTTGCCGCAATTGAAGCAGGAGAAGAATGACGATGGCACCTTGGTGGGCGGACAGGTGGTGGCTAGTGTGAAACCGAAGAGGGAAAAACGTTTCACCTGCTGCTATTGCCCCTGGTCGGGTGCCGACAAGTGGGGTCTAAAGAGGCATTTAAATACCCACACAAAGCCTTTCGTCTGTCTCCTATGCGATTACAAGGCGGCCCGATCGGAGCGTTTGGCTACACACGTCCTTAAGGTACACAACAAGAGGGCGTGCAACAAATGTTCATTCCTGGGAGATTCTCTGGAGGAGTTCCAGCAGCATTTGAATGAAGTGCAGTAAGTATCCACCCATGACGGTTAGATATTTAATTAGTCGCCCATATCTCTCTCTTTCTCTGATTAAGCTAAGCTAATAATTCTTCTACTTCTCTTCTTCAAAAGTCCAACCGCACCTTCGTCTCGTAATACAAACTCCTCTAGCAATACCAATACGACCACTACTAACAATAACTCAACCAATAACTTGAATGTTTTGCGTACCATTGGTAACACTTTAGGAAATAATAACCAATTAAATCAATTTCAGAATAACAATTTTAGGTAAATCTCTCTAACTGAACTACTAGGCAATTGTGATATCCGATGTAATGCTCTGTAAATCCTTCCTTGCAATTCTCTTCTTAGTGTTAATAATGTTTCGACTACAACAAATGGCAACTCGGTTACCATCTATACCACCACAACCACCGATAATCAGGGTGGCAACATAACAGCCGGGGGACCTCTACAGGAGATTATTGTGAATCCCACGTCCATGGTGGGCTGGCGTCTGAGTGCCAACGGTTCTCTGATACCGCCCCACGACCTGTTGACGGGCGGCCTGCCCAATGCGGCCACCCAGAAAAGGGGTTCCGAGCGTCTATTTCAATATCTTGAGGCGGATGGAAGTGATCCCGAAGACTATGCGCGGTATTTGTTGTTTCCTCGTATTTTCACAGATTTTTTTTTTTTTTCATTTTTCAATTTTCGGTTATTTGCAATTGCCTATTTTGTTATAGTTTCTCATGTTACACTTTTTCGTTGGTTGTTTTGAAGATTTATTTCTTATTTTCTTGTTGATGTATCCATCATCGCCACCATTTGTTTAGTTGTGCTTATATTTGACTCCCTTTTCTCTCTCTCTCTTCCCTCTAGTCTTTTGAAAATGGACGCAATTAGTCGCAACACAGCTTCTGTCGCTCAGGATTTTCATAAGGCGGGAGGCGTGCAAGAGTTGAAACTACCAGCCAACCATCAACTCCTGTTCAATAATAAACTGCCCTCTCAGTGGACGACTAAAGAAGCCGCTGCTTTATTGCAAAGTCTAAGCAATGCCAACAACTTGAGCTATGTCTACCAACAGCAACAGCGTTCCAAATATGCACATCATCAGAATGGTTTAATGCGCCAGCGACAACATTCCCTAGGCGATGATAACGAGAATACACCATCGTCGGATACATCAACGACCACCCTAAGCGATGACTTGTCACCATTGAAGATGGAACGATCGAATGGCCACAACCATAGCCATAGCCACAGTCTGCAGATGACACCATCAGGCGAACAAAAGAAGTCAGGGTCATCAGCGGCATTCTTGCACAAAAGCTACGATTTGCAGGATTCTGGATTATCCAACTCGTCGTCAGTGATCCATGCCACTGACAATAGTAGCAACAGCAGCGGCCATCATTATCATGATGATCAAGAAAATCAAGAGCAGCTTATTAGATCGTCTCCCGCATATAAAAATAATAACAACAACAACAACTATTACAACAACAACAACAATAATAATAATAGCAACTACAATAACAATTTGAATAAAATCAAGTCGTCGAATAGAAATACCAACAGCAATAATAACAACAACAACAACAACCACATTCAACAGCAGCAGCAACATCAACATCGTCTAGATCTGCACAACAAAGAGAACAACAACAATGCAACATTCCTGACACAAATGGAATTCCAGAACCTCAATAAAATTGGCACCCAATTCCAGAACTATGTCAAAGACATTATAAGCAAATACTATGCAGCGGAAACACCCGTCATGTTTCCCAACATGCCAACGCCGACCGCCACCGCTCAACAGAGCCAACAAAGACTAGCCAACCAGGTATCGCCCAAGCGCAAGCGTTTAATGAGCGAAACGGAGGAGTACATAGAATATCTAAAGAACAAAGAGGACATTACGCTGACCATAACGCCCAAACTTATTGCCAACAACCAGCAGCAGCAGCAGCAGCAACACCATTGTAAGCCGCAATCCCCCTTGAAGAGAGAAAGAGATTTGGCCTCGGACTCGTACAGAAGACTTTCACCAAAGAAAACAGTCATAACATCCACTCCACAAACTCCGCACCAGCACAAGGCAAACAAGAAATCCTTAAATCAGCTGGCCACTCTGCTGCCCCTGCTGGCGGATGCTGCTTCACAGCAACAATACTTAACGGCCCCTTTGGATTTTAGCAAGAAACCAACCCAACAACCAATGGCTGAAGTGAAGCAAGAAGTCGTTAAGGAAGAATTCACTGGCATCACTATCATCAAGGAAGAACCCCAAGACCCCATAGAATCTCAAACGGCCGAAATAGCCTATGCGAATTTTGCGCCGCCACCACCACCACCACAGGCTGCAACAACGCCGCCACCATTAAACTGCTCGTTAATGTATGATAAACGTTCCTCTCGCAAACAGGCTCAGCCTAAGAAAATGCGTCAACCACCAGATGTTGTGGTAGCTGCACTTCGGGATAAGTACTTAAATCGAATGGTCGATCACAAGCTCAGCTGTGCCGACTGTGTGAAGATGAAGAGATCGTCCATGCTGGTCTTCAACTACCATACGAAAGCCTCACTCTGCCTGCATCGCCTATGGAAACATGCCCAGAAGCCCATGAAATGTAGAATATGTGGCGACAAGTTTGGCAAGAGATGCAGTTACATCCTACACATCATACGCAGGCACAACGATATGAAAGGCACTGAAAAACTGCTCTCCCCGCAGTCTTAGGCCTCAAGAACCATCAACTGAGGTTTATATTGAGGCTTATCTTGTGCCCACAGATCAACTTGCGGACCTTGGGCGGAAGTAAGAGTATCTGTCTTCCTTGTCAAGGCTTTACTTTTGTGTTTTGTTGAGAGGGGAATTGCCCTGCAACGGCAGTGCGGCCCTATCCAGTTAGCCTAAGCTCGCATTTTACTAAAAGTAAATCATAATTCGATTCGAATACTGATCACAGATATGGATCGTACTACTACTACATATAGTATTTTAGTTGAGATAATTTAATGCTTTAAACTTTTTCGAAATTACAAAGAGAGATTTGTTTTAGTAAGTCTTGCCAAAAACTTCCTAGCACTTTTGGTTGAATTACAAATTTGTCAAGATTCTTGTATAGGTATTTTCTTTTTTTTTTGTTTGTTAATTAAAACTACTTCAAGAGTAGTAGAATAGTTTTTTTTTTTAATTTATCGCGTAGTCTCTATTTCGTATTTTATTTTTAAATAAATGAAATGAATTTAAATTTGAATTTACTTTCAAACAAGAAATAAAAAAGTATTTATTGGATTTCCAAATGTTTACCTCTCACTCACACCACCCCTCCTTGCCCTCAATAAATGCTGCCTTTGCTTTGTTGCAAAGGCAAACGTTGAAAGAACACCACGTACTCCAATGCCACTAGCCGCAGTATTCACTGTACCACACTCATATACCGTTTTTTTTTGCATGGGAGTGCATAGAGAGAAGTGTACAACATAATCATCGCTTATGTATTATTACTCAAAGGAATTATTTTTATTACTAAAGTATTTAAGTTACATTTTAAGTTGTGATGTACCTGAAATATGATTTCGTCTAAAACAAAACAAAAACAAAAAACACACTCTATGGAATATTTTTTAATTTAATACTCTACTACTATTGTCTTTATTGTTCTTAGTTGTTAGTGGTTAAGCTTTAATTTGCCATTATTCTGCGTAATCTTGTGTTAATGTAAGAGTTTCTCATATATATGCGTAAAGTTAAGTTTGTATTTTACTCCCCCCCCCCCCAATTTGTTTGCCTTAACCCTACTTCCTTCATCTTTTTTCCTTCGTAATATTGATGTAAAGCTTTCAATTTTTACACAAGTTTATGTTGTATTACGAACAATTTAAGCCCTTAACGTAATGTAGCTAACATCCCCTTTTAATCGAATAAGTCTTGCCGCCGGTTTAAACGTCGGCCCTCAATTCCTAACGAATTGATCATGATATCCATTTAACCGCCATTGGCCGTCCCTCCCACTTAATGAGACAACCTTACAAGGCATGGTGTCTCGCAAACTCCTCCTCACCAGGCGGCTATACACTACAAATGACATTCATCAATCACAAAGACATTTATGATATAAACAAAAAAAAAAAAAAAACAAAACAAAAGACAAAAAGAAACCCAAGAAAAACTTTAAACAACAAAACGTTTTAATGACTGAATGGAAACAAGAAAATAAAACTCTAAAACAAAAAGTACACGGCATATTTTTTATTTTTTAGTATAAAGAAAATTATATTTATGTATGAAGGTTTGACGTGTTAAAAAGAAATTATTAAAGAAAAAACAAAAAAGGCAAATTTTGGTATACAAAATTTCTACACAAAACAAAAATCTACTTAAAAAAATGTATTGACTTTTAGGCAAAATGAAGAAAAATTAAAAAAAAAAATTTTGTTTTGGGAAAATTTAAAGACGTAACAAAAAACGAAAACACAATAGTCAAGTAAAAAGTGGTGTTTACTTTATTTTAGAAAGAAAACATATTTGTCGCACCATACAAGCATACATACATACATATTTGTACTGTAATGTTTTTGATTTTAGTTCAATGATGATACATATACAATACAACAATACAACAAAACCAACCAAACCAAGAACAGCAACAGCAAACAACCAACAAACATACATTTTCTCAAGAATAAGAAAGATTTCAATAAAAAAAAAGAATAGTTTAACAAAACATGATGATGCGAGTGTTTTATTGTATTTCTGAAATGAGTTTGAATATTCTGTAAGCCTCATATCATAGGCAAAGGAATGTATGGGCATCCAAGAAAATGTTCAAAAAAGCTGCCAATAGTGGGAGAAGTCAAATTCTCATTCGCTCTAGACAACTAATTTGCCAATGAACATTCCATTGAGGAAAAGGGGCACATTCCATCAAGGAAAAGGGGCTTCTCAAGTTTAAGCTCAATGAATGGGAACTCCTCTTTATAGTCGAGTCCGAAGGGCGTGCCGCAATGCGACAACTCTTTTGGGAGAAGTTTTTACATGGCTGCCATACCAAAAGATACAGCACCTCATAAATTGTGAGGGGCTAACCAACGTAGAAAAAAAATTTTTCAGATGTTCTCGCCAGAAATCAAACTCAGGCGTTCAGCGTCATGCTAACGTCTGCGCTACGGTGGCACATATTCGCATAGTGGAATAGCAAAACACTACATGCTCAATTTCAGCCAAATCGGACAAAAACTGCGGCTTCAAGAGGCTCGAGAAGTCAAATCGGTAGATTGGTTTATATGGGAGCTATATCCGGTTATATTGGGTTGCCCAAAAAGTAATAGCGGATTTTTCATATAGTCGGCGTTGACAAATTTTTTCACAGCTTGTGACTCTGTAATTGCATTCTTTCTTCTGTCAGTTATCAGCTGTTAATTTTAGCTTGCTTTAGAAAAAAAGTGTAAAAAAGTATATTTGATTAAAGTTCATTCTAAGTTTTATTAAAAATGCATTTACTTTCTTTTAAAAAATCCGCAATTACTTTTTGGGCAACCCAATAGATCGATTTAGACCATACATGGCACATTGGTTGACAGTCATAACAAAACACTACATGCTCAATTTTAGCCAAATCGGAAAGAAATTGCGGCTTCCAGGGGCTCAAGAAGTCAAATCGGAGGATCGGTTTATATGGGAGCTATATCTGAGTTTGAACCGATATGGCCCATTTGCAGTCCCCAGCGACCTACATCGATATTAAACATCTGTGCAAAATTTTAAGCGGCTAGCTTTACGCGTTCGACCTCTATCGTTGTTTCGACAAACGGACGTACGAGAGCATGGCTAGATCGAGCGAATATATATACTTTTTGGGGTCTTAGACGCATATTTCGAGGTGTGACAAACGGAATGACTAGATTAGTATACCCCCATCCTATGGTGTTGGGTATAAAAACTGAACAAATTTCTATGAAACTCGTTAGTCGTCAGAAGAGTTATAAGAGAAACCTTCGAGCCAAATGTTGTGAAGATCTGCTAAATTATTGAGTATTATTCAAAATCGGACGAAAATACTTATGGGAGCTATATCTAAATCTGAACCGATTTCTATTAAATTCAATAGCAATACCGGGAGTCATAAGGGAATTCAAATCACCAATTTATTGCAATACTAGTCCAAATCGGACGAACAAATTTGAACCGATTGCTATGAAATTCATTAACAATATCGAGATTAATAAGACAATATCTCGTGCAAAATTTCGTTAGAATGGGTTTACAAATGACGATATACCGGCAATTTAATGATCAAACAAACATCAGTAAACGATAATTAGCATATCCCGGCACAGACGATTGTGAGCACTACACAGGCTGAAACAATGAGGTTCGATCTTTGTGGTGTTCAGTGCTGTCACGAGAAGCTTAGCTGCGAGCTACATGGCGCATACACAGATTGCAGATAGTGGAATGCTCCATACGGAGTAACTGCAATGTTAGTCACGGGCAATCAGCGGTATCGAGCGAGGATCGCCACCTCCACATGAAAATGTGGCTATCACAACAGGGAAAATGACACACATGGGTCGTTATATGAACAGGGCGACCCACGCCATAAACAAAACGAATCATATTATAACCAGGTAGGAAAGGTAAAATTCGGGGCGAGCCGACTATATAATACCCTACACCACCGAGTATACGTAATACTTTTAATGTTATATCCAAATTTGGTCAGACTTTTAATTTAATTTAATATCTATTGAAATATCGAATAGAACCTGCCACGATTACGATGGTACAAAAATTGTGGCTTCTACAGCCTTAAAAGTCGAAACGATTAAAAGATATATATGGGAACTTTTCCCAAATCTAGTTCGATTTTGATGACATCTTTTGCATGTAGTGCGACGTCAAATAAAACATGTCCTGCAAACTTTTGTAAGGATGGGATCAAAATTGTGGCTACTACAGATTTAAAAGGGCATAACGGATGAATAGCGTTCGTCCTTGGACCAAAAAAGAGACTTATGCAAAATTTTGTGAAAATCGGACAACAAATGCGACCTGTACATGGACAGACGGACATAGCTAAATCGAATCAGGAAGTGATTCTAAGCCGATCCGTATACTTATCTTATGGGTCTAGCTCTTCTCCTTCTTAGCATTGCAAACAAATGCACAAATCTATAATACTCTGTACCACAGTGATGATGTAGGGTATAAAAAGCTAGCTGAACACGAGGCAAAAGTTAACCGAAGTTGTCGAAGACAGTCATCCAGCTGAACACCCAGACAATCAACGCTTTGCACAAATTCTATACCAACCTTATTGTATCTAAGATCAACATTATTTTGACAGCCCGAAGACATGCTCCGGATCCGTAGTAGCTGCAACGGCAGTCAGGGACAATTAGCGATATTGAGCGGAGAGTCTCAGTGAAAGGCCAGGCGGCCCCGGCTTTTGCACAAATTCTGAGTTCCTATGATGCTCGATATGACAAGGCGCATTATTGCCGCCTTTAAATATCCAATGGCCACCCTGTTCCCGCGGCGATCGGTCCTTTGGACCAGAACGAGCTTGCTCAGCTACATTAGCTTGGCGAGGATCACCACTTCCACATGAAAATGTGGCTACAACAACGTGAGGGTCTTTTTTAAACTCATTAGGAAAATAGTATCTTAATTTCTACAGCTATTGTCAAAAAACATATAGGATTGGAAGTAAAAGTTTTGCTGGGTAATGTGACACGCAAGATTGAGCTGCTGTGGCTGCCACTGCATTAAACATTATGTCAACCTAATATTCATAAGCCGCCAAAACTTGTGCCCAATATTGCAGACATCATGAATGAAGTAAGCAATCGCTAGAAAGGTCAACCACATAGAATCCTATTTATTGAGATCAAAAATGTATGTTTGAACAGCATACGCCATATAAGAACCATTACACAAAGCTCTGGTGATATTCTTTAAACTATTTATTTTGATTTGTTTAATTTCTGCAGATCCATATTATCAAAGAATGACCAGGCAATGGCCCATCTTGTTGTATTTCCTTGGTGAAACTCCGTTGTGCAGTAATTTGATATATTCTTGCTCTTCAATATATCTTTTAGCTGATTCAAGCTAGATTTAAGGCCCAACATGGAAGTGAAGATTCTAAAAAAAGAAGCTTGATGTAGTCGCATTTAACTTGAAGAAGTTTCTTCCAATGCAAATTCATACCTAATTTTGTCTTTGTATTGGAGACTTTCATCAATTATCTGTTCAACAAATTTCACTTCTCCACCATAGCATGACAATTCGTCTTTGTAACCTGTTGGACAATTACGAGGTGGTGGTCTCTTTTGAGGATTTCGAGTGTTTGAAACTTCGGAAAGCGAGTCGTAGAAGGGTGGATTACACAGGCAAAAATCGTACAAAGTCAAAGCATCACTTGCTTCGAAATATTCTTGGAAGATGTGGTCTTTTTGTTTTTGGGAAAACAACACAATTTTATTTTCTAATTTGTTTCGCTCAATATTTTTCTGGGCATATACCAAATTCGAAGGATTTGTTTCCAAGGCTACCATAGACCATTCATTCTTTTTGGCAGCCAAAAGCGAATAAATGCAAGAAGAACCACAACCTGTGGAGTATTCTAATGTGTGAAATCAAAAATATCCTTTCTTAATATAATACTGTCGTTTATTTGATTGGGCCAGATGATTTGGGTGACCGTGTGCAGTTTGGTTAGTGACTGGGAGACTATTTTTATATAATTTAAAACCATAGGCACTGCCTTATATTCTCAAGACTCGTAATAAATGATTTAATCATTGAATTCTTCAAAGGACGATAACCTAATACACGTTTCTAGAAGTTTTAAGCAAACGGCACACCAGATAGCCACATACATACGTTTCCATGCATGGCCTTTATGAACAATCGCTTAGGGTTTTACAAGCGAAGGCAAAATTTTAGCTTTGTCCAAGAATTAGACAAAAGTTGTCAATGAAACTTTAGCCACCATTCCATTGTGTCTGTATAATAAGGCTTTTTTAGTCTTAAGCAAATCCAGGCTAAAGTATAAAACCAAACATTTACACTTCCCCATTTTTAACTCATGTAGAAACAACAATTTGATGATCTATGAGCCACGTATTCCAAGAATACAATCAAAATTATAAATACACGGAAACTAATATCCCAAAATTTATCAAATGAGCGACAGTATTTACATGTAGTGTCAGCCTACCAATGTCTATCCCTCTTACAGACTTCGTCAATCCAGCTGCCAACAAATCCTCCAACCATAAAATATAGTTCAACCGCAACGAGACTGTTGGAACCAAACTACCAGGCGAAAATTCCACCACCAGTCCGAAATATTCCAAGAGCAGCGTCTGTGTTAAAGCCCTGAGAGCGGCCTCATTTTTGTAATCAACACAGACTTTGCCACACAATTCCTTGCCGGCAAAATAACATATTATAAGTTATTGTAAGTTATATATAACAAATAGCACGAAGAAATAGCATTTTTTCAACTCACCAATTTGCATACACGGCGAAATTCCGGATATTTTATAGCCAAGGCGGTAAAGTCTGGAGCATTCTTCAAAACATTTCTAGGGTGCATAGTACTGAAACCCTACACTTTTGGACAATCAAACAACGTAATATTTGTTTAGAATTCTTTACACAGCCTGAATTTGGAACAATTTATCACTATGAATGTTTAAATTCACTAATATTTAATATTTTGTTACTGATTTACTACGTAGACGTTGCTCCACTGTAATTAAATGCGCCAATAACGCAGCTGATATCGCCACGCTACTTGTTTAGGGGTATATATAAGACATTCAGCTACGTTTGATAACACACTTTGCAATGGTAGCAAATGAAAATATGGCAGCCTTAACATATGTTTTAGGCTTTTCAAGAAGAAGAGCGTCGGCATACAACACAAAAACCAGGAAAGACTCCAAATAACCAGGAAACAAGGGCTTAAACGATTAACAATGTCTGAAAATAGTTCCAAGGATACTGTGCTGAAGACAGCAATGACTTATATTTGTGGAGGTAAGTTTAAATGCATAACCATGTTGATTTTATTTGTCAGTAAGATTGTGTTGCAAAATTCAACACGTGACGGAAAGCTGGGAATCTATTTTCCAGAATTTCTTCACATGGAAACAACAATGCCATACGCATGTTTTAACTTGTATTATTTTGTATTGCAGAGTGCCATCATGAAAATGAAATGCGTCCCAGGGATCCAATACGTTGCCGTGAATGTGGCTACCGTATTATGTACAAGAAACGAACCAAGAGATGTAAGAGGAAATACATTTTTTTAAAATAAAATACTGGCTTAACCATTTATTTTCTTTATTTCCAGTGGTCGTGTTTGATGCTCGCTAAGTTTCCGAAAGAAGCTAATTATAAAATTTTTATTCACTAGAAGATTAAGATTCATTAGGATGTAATGATTGGACTAAAATAAAGAAATTTTGTAACAAATAATTGCTATTTCTATGCTATTTCTAGACAATGAGTGTCTATGAAACTGTATATGACGAGAATTGTTGTGTCCTTAAATAACCAATGGTCATCATGTTCCCACGGTGATTGGCCGGGAGCTATGGGTTTGGGGGCATTGACTCGTTGTTCGGGAGCATTTTGATTTTGAATTGTCTTACGTTCAACCGGATGACGTATATAAAGGCTGCATGACAATTAAATCAAATGCTGTTGTGATACCAATTTCTTAATCGAATAATGGAAATGATTATCCTTTTTCTCTCAAAGGCCATTGAGAATCTAATGATTAACCAAATTTGGTTTGAATGGTTAAGATGTTTTCCAAAACAACATAAGCAAAACGAGTCTATCTATGTAAACATAGCACTTACCCCATACAAATATTTTTATACTTTTATACACACCGAGGTACATGTCAAAGCCTACTATTGTGAATAATTTTATTGCTTAATCTTTTTGTCTGCGAAAACAGAATTACAATAAATAAATCAAATCAAATCATCACTAAAAAATTTGGTGTTGCACATCAAAAGTATTGTGGCCATATAAACACATCTTTATTGGATTTGATGTCCTGTGGCATGATGTTTCGATATTGGAATGGTTTCTATGTCATTTCTAGTCTGTTATCAGAATACCTCATAACTGAACCATTATAGAGTTTAGTTAAGCAATAGCGCCAGCGCTGTTAGACTTATACAAAATGTTGTCGTTTAAAATGCCACTGTACCGCCGAAACAAAGCTTCCCTGGTTATCGAACAAACTACCCCAATACTTTTCTCTACTAAAAAGGGAAAGCTACTTCTAAACAACTTCTTTCCTTGTTTGGACTAATTTTGTAAGTGAAGCGCACATACAACAAAACAATAACTTTAATTCCTCTTTATGCCTATTGGCGATAGATTGTTTTTGTTTTATGCTGTACACTTACCAGGCGTAACAAAAGGGTTCCCATTACTTTCAATTTGTGTCACTACTTTTCTCTAATTAGGTCACTGTTAAATATTTTTTACACAATTTTCAGCACACTTAAAAAAGAACCAATGAAATTTCGCTAGTCACTTGCCATGTGTTTTTGCGTACTGTTATTCTTTGACTGACTGGCGATCAAGGAAAAAATTTCAAGAGAGTAAATATAACTTCACTCTCTATTAAGCTTATATCAAATTGTCAACATTTACTCTCTCTCTCTCTCTTGAATCAAAGAGCAGTAATACAATTTATGGATAAAAACTTGTTTTTTTTTTCTTTCTTAAAGCAGCACTCAAAAGCTTTAACAAATATGCTATGACGCAAACAAGTTATGAAGAAATATTTCGTAATAGGTAGGCAGATAAGGTACCCATTTATTTTTTTTGTGAAAGAGACGAAAAATAGATTCTTTTTCTGTTGCTAAAATAAAAATACATTAAAAATTAATACACATATTTTTTTCTTATTTGCTACATGAAATATTTGATAACTTGAATTGTAAATTCGAATGAGAAAAAAAGAATTTCTGCTCTGTGAATTATTTTTATTTGGGGTTTCCAATGCTTTTGAAGATTTAAATCCACTTTGACCCATTCATGTGCAAGCATAGCGGGGCGCACACGGAAAATTTAAAAAATCTCCAAATGCAAATTTTGCTGCTTCAAAGTCATGGCATGCGATCGCATAGTCTTACTTAGTTGGCCGAGGGGCTAGTCACCTCTTAGTTAATATAATCCTGGCAATCGACCTACGCCCCCTGTCAAGAATAAAAAGAAATAACAAACAATTTTGGTGGTTTTAATAGGTTTAGTTTTCTAATTCAGTTTTATTATTTCAGTTTGGAAATTTTCTTCAGTTTTTGTTTTTTTTTACTTAGGTATTTATTTTACTCAAAAAGTGTAGTATTTTTATATAAGATTGACAATATATGTATGAATGTATGTTTGTTGTTGTTGTTGCTGTTGTTGGTTTAAATTTTGCAAATTGTATTTGTTTATGATTTTTCATCGAACGCAATATGAATTTGTAATAAAGTTAATAATAATGTTTTTAAAATTGTGGTACACTAATTTTTACACAAAATCGCGAAAATCGCTGTCCGATGTTAAACAGTGACCAACAAACAAGTAGGAAGGGCAAAGTAGGGACCTCTAAAGTGGAGGAATAGATCAACAATACAGAGAGTGAGAGACAGAGAGAGAGAGAGAGAGAGAAAGAAAGAAAAACAATAGCATTGGGAAGGTAATAGGGTTGGAAGATTGTGTGTAGATGTCAATGCATGTATTGTAGTATTGTAGTATAACTGTAGGTAGATCTGCATCTGCATTTGATGCCCATGCAGATGGGCATCTATTCGTTTTTAGGGACTCTAGATGTGATTACAAATCTGTAAACGAGGAACAAAGTGCGCATTCTATAACAATAAGTTTAGTAATATACTCGAACTTCTCATACCGTTGTCGTTTGTCTGTGTCACAAGAGTTTAGTTTCTGTTCTCTCTTTCTTAGAATTGCTTCAATCAAGGTTCTAGTATTAAACAATAGAGTTAGGGTTGGTTTCCAGTAAACGAAGCAAAAAAAGAAACAACAGGAAATCGTGAATAGTTGTTATTGGTAATGGTATTTTGATAATTGTTTTGTAATAAGTGCGTTGGTTTTTGTTTTTCTCAAAGTTTGTTGTTGCGAGGACCTAACGAATCTCTTGTGGTCCTCGGCATCGTTTTCAAAAAGTGCATTTTAATTTCGAGTCGTCTATTTAAATGGTCAAAAGAAGAGTTTCTCTCAAAAGCAACACAGGATAGAGTTTTCTATTTTTTACGTTTATTTTCCATATTTCTTTTTGGCATTTCCATATTATCGCTAAGAATTGGTTTGTAGTTAGTTCAACTGTCCCACATTGGATTTAATTTAATCGCATATTGTGTTTAATTTTTATTAATTTTTTTTTTGTAATCAAAGCTCTTGTGTGTTTTTTTTCTTCTTTTTTTGGTTTTTTCTTTGTCGTATTTCTCATTAAAAGTTAAGTAAATTATTTAAATTGTTGATGTTTTATTCTTTTTTTTCTCATTTAAAGCTGTTGGTTAATCCTAACAAGAAGTGAGTGGGCTGAACACTCACTCAAAAGCCACAAAACAACATAAAAACTTAATAGTTCTGCGATTTGCTACAATACAAATTCTCCGCAAAAACAAAAACAAGAGGGCGCTGACAAAAGTTTGTTTCTCTTATCTCGTATCTCAATTACAACGGCGGCATGCAACTAAACTTTCTTCTAATTCTCCCATTTGCTCTTTCATTGCTTCATTACTCCTTGTCTTTTGCTGTAGTATTAGTTGTTGTTGTTGTTGTGTTGCTCAAGGACTCTTGCTGCCTCATTTCATTTCGCTTGTGTGGGCGTTTGGGTTGGTGTGGTTGTGTGTTTTGAGTTTTCCCTTTATCTTAAAAGTAATTTATTCTCAATTCATTTTTGTTAATATTAATAATTGCATTTTTGCTTCTCTTGCAACAGAGTAAAGAGAACGATGTCTTGGGCCACACACACAGCGTGTGCTTTGTTTTCTGTTTGTTTTTGTTTTTTGTTTTTTTTTTGGTTATTCCAAAAACCAAATGAAAAAGTAAATGTAAATACAATGTTATTACTAAGAAGGGGTTTGTGTGTGTCCATACGTGTGTGGGTGTATGTGTTTTTTGTGTGTGTCTGCTGGCTGCTGTTCGTTCGCATGTCACTTCGAAAAGAAAATAAGAACTGTCCTCCTTAAAACGTTTCTTCTTATTCAATGGGCTGGGTTTCTTTGCGAGTTTTATGGCCACGGAAGGAGGCCTGGATTTTGGTAGCCGCCTTATTCAACTCGGGATCACTTAAATCTATGTCCAACTCTTCAGCAACCTTCTTGGTGATCTCCTGAATGTCCACGTCCTCAGGAACTTCCTTGGCAACCAGTTTACGCGATAAGTGGCCCCGGAAAGTCGATTGAATTTTCAAAGCAGCAGAGCAAAGTTCTACAAAGAGAAAATTAAAGAGAAAAATTTCTATAAGTGAATTGTTCAATCTTTCAATAATATTGTAATAATTATTAAATGCATCTATGCTTGAGGACTGGGCCTTACAATGTCAATGAACGTAGGGCAAGAAATAATTTTAAATAACGCAATGGTCAAATAATCAGACAAATCAAAAGGGATTGCCGTCTTAATGTAAATTTTTAAGAATTTACGCTAGCCTTAGAGCTCTTTGATATAACACCTAATGGAATTGGACCCTAGATAGAGAATACGGGAGAAGGACAGCTTCTTTTGGCAATCATAGAAATATATAAAAGCGGGCTACGTTTCGCAGGGCCAAATCTTATATACCCTCCACAATGGATCGTAGATTGTTCCAAGTTCTATGTCTGGCAGGACAATGAATAAGAATTGCTAGCTATTGGAGCTATATCAGCTTATGAACCGATTCAGGCCATACTTTGCTTGAATGTTGGAGACCATAGTAGATACTATTATGCAAAATTTCAACCAAATCGGGTAAAAAACTGCGACCTATAGGGGCTTAAGAAGTAAAATCGGGAGATAGGTTTATATGGACAGGTTAGGGACCATGTTTGCCTTGTATTGGGTTGCCCAAAAAGTAATTGCGGATTTTTTAAAAGAAAGTAAATGCATTTTAAATAAAACTTAGAATGAACTTTAATCAAATATACTTTTTTTTACACTTTTTTTGATAACTGACAGAAGAAAGAATGCAATTACAGAGTCACATGCTGTGAAAAAATTTGTCAACGCCGACTATATGAAAAATCCGCAATTACTTTTTGGGCAACACAATATATTAGAGGTCATAGATACAGTGACAGTGCAAAATTTCAGCAAAATCGGATAAGAATAACGCCCTCAAAAGGCTTAAGAAGTAAAATCGGTACCGATGGACCGATTCGGATCATGCTTGACGCATTTATTCAATGTCACAGAAAACGTCACAGTACAAAATTTCAGTCAAATCGGATTATAATTACGCCCTCTAGAGGCTCAAGAAGTCAAATCGGGATATCGGTTTATATGAGAGCTACAGGTAATGGGCCGATTCAGACCATATTTGCCGTGTATGTCAGAGGTTATATATACAGTGGTTGTGCAAAATTTCAGCAAAATCGGATAAGAATTACACACTCAAGAGGCTCAAGAAATAAAAGCGGGAGATTGGCGCATCTGTTTAATGTCATAGAACACATCACAGTACAAAATTTCAGCCAAATCGGATTATAATTGCGCCCTCTAGAGGCTTAAGATATAAAATCGAGATATCGGTATATATGGGAGCTACATCAGGTTATGGACCGATTCAGACCACATTTGCTGCGTATTTTAGATATCATAGATACAGTGGCCGTGCAAAATTTCAGCAAAATCGGACAAGAATTGCGTCCTCTTGAGACTGAAGAAGTAAACACCGGTTATTAACCAATTCAGACCATATCGCACGTATGTTAGAGGTCATAGATACAGTGACTTTGCAAAGTTTCAGCAAAATCGGATAAGAATTACACCCTTAAGAGGGTCAAGAAATAAAATCGGGAGATTGGCGCATCTGTTCAATGTCATAGAACACGTCACAGTACAAAATTTCGGCAAAATCGGATAATAATTGCGCCATCTAGAGGCTCAAGAAGTCAAGATCCCAGATCGGTTTTCGTGAGAGCTATATCAAAACATGGACCGATATGACACATTTACGATCCCGACCGACCTACACCAATAGAAAGTATTTGTGCAACATTTCAAGCGTCTAGTTTTATTCCTAGCGTGCTTTCCACAGACGGATGGACGGACATGGATGGAATTTCAACGTCGTGCAGATTATCAGACAAGAAAACCACTACCGACGCAGGTTTACGCCCGAGATGCTGCATATCCTTGATATTCCTCCTGATGAGAGAATTAACTACAAAAGCGACATGGAGGATTATGCTAAAGTATACCTATCGCCATACCGCCAACAAATATAGAAAGCAGAGACTGAAGCGAAGACCATCACTGTTTAGTGTAACTCATCAAGTCTTTCTAGCCCATGTCCGTCCGTCCGTCCATCTGCCTGTCGAAAGCTCGCTAAATTTCGAAGAAGTAAAGCTAGCTGCTCGGAATTTTGCACAAATACTTCTTATTAGTGTAGGTCGGCTGGGATTATAAATGGGCGACATCGGTCCATGTTTTGATATAGCTGCCACATAAACAGATCTTGGATCTTAACTTCTTGAGCCACTAGAGGGCACAAATCTTATCTGATTAGGCTGAAATTAGACATGAGGTGTTTTGTTATGATTTCCAACAACTATTCTAAGTTTTTTATAGTGTTTTTAATGTTTTTATAGTTTTAATTATTTTTTTTTTAATTACTTGTTTGTTATATTTATAGTTCAAACCCTGATGAAGATCACCGGCGGTGGTCGAAATATTGGTAAAAATTACTAATAAAACAATTTAATAAAAAACCAAAACCTGTTTTTGTAAATTGTTCGATGACCTCGAGCCAAATCAAGAAGACAAAAATTCCAAGTATGGTTGAAATCGGTTCATAACCTGATACAGCTGCCAAATAAATCGATCTTGAATTTTAACTTCTTGAGCCACTAGAGGCCGCAAATCTTATCCGATTTGGCTAAAATTTTGCACGACGTGTTTCGCCATAACTTCCAACAACTGTGCTAAGTATGGTAAAAATCGTTCCATAACCTGATATAGCTG
Source organism: Stomoxys calcitrans (assembly GCF_963082655.1). NCBI lineage: Eukaryota > Metazoa > Arthropoda > Insecta > Diptera > Muscidae > Stomoxys > Stomoxys calcitrans. The sequence continues at coordinate 873,923 of NC_081556.1, read as the reverse complement.
TCATATAAACCGATCTGGGGTTTGACTTCATGGGCCTCTAGAGGGCGCAATTCTTACCCGATTTGGCTGAAATTTTGCATGACGTGTTTCGTTATGACTTCCAACAACTGTGTTAATTATGGTTTAAATCGGTCCATAACCTGATACAGATGCCATGTAAACGGATCTTGGATCTTGACTTCTTGAGGCTCTAGAGGGCGCAATTATCATCCGATTTGGTTGACATTTTGTACAACGCCTTCTCCTATGACAACAAACTCTTTTGTTATTCGCACGGCGATCGCCCAACGATTGATGTTGCCAGTGCTGTTTTGTGTTGGACAATATGCTACAATGGAATCTCAATAAGATTTTAAGACCGAAAAAAAGAAAGCGCAAACAGACAAACCAAACGAAAGGCACGTTGCATCAACCAGCAATGGCAGCATCAACCGTTGGGCGATCGCCGTGCGAGGAACAAAAAATGTTTGTGTTTGTTGCTATTGGCATCGTTGGATAAGTAGGATTTGAATAAGGGAAGTAAGATTTGATTTGTTTTCTTTTGCGCTTGTGAAGCAAGTCGTCTTAAAGAGTCCTGTTCAAACTCAGATGTGTGCTTTACAATCTACTCTAGTTGGGATGGTTGTAAAGCACCATGCTCCATTTGGCATCACCCGCTGATGATATTTCTTGGTCGAAATTGAAATCGCGATACAGGTAACCAGTCACACTCTTGCTTCTAGCAACAACACACTCTTGTTGACTTTTAAATGTTGTTTGCTATTCTATTCTTTGAATGGAAAGCATTAAACAATGGCCCAAAGCAGGACAATAGCCTGCAATGGCATCTCTATAAGATTTTAAGATCGAAAGAGAAAACGCAAACAGATATTTATTTTCTAAACAAAAATTAAGATAAGAGCTAGTTGCCACGGAAAATATGAAAAAAAAATTCAGATATCTTCTGATTTTTTTATAATTAATTGCTTTTGCGCCGATAATGAGGCGCATAGTGCCGAGTAAAATTCTTTAAACATATTACGATCTTTAGCTATTGCTTTGATTCGAGACCTCGTTACGGTTATCGTTAACAGACTTGATTTCATTGGTTAAACTTCTTCGCCATGAGCCTCTGGGCCGTCCTCTGCATCGGGCACCTTGTGGGTTCCAGTCCAACGCCTTGTCTAGCTATACTATCACGGGGTTTTCGTAGAGTCTGTCCAAACCATCTCCATTTTTTTGCAAGCCATTTCACTTTCATTTGGAATTTGATTGCATCTTCTATATAATTCGGAGTTAGAGATTCAGTTGTTGGGCCTTAAACATCGATTGATGAATGCTTGTTCCTCTGGCGGACACGAGGCAAGTTTCGCTTCCGTATAAAAGTATGGATTTTACATTGGAATTGAAAAATTATTATTATTGTGGTGTTTGAAAGCTGACGCGGCCGCCATATTTTGCGTAGATTGGCAAAAGCTGATTTAGCTTTAGACAGTCTGGCTTCAATGCCATCCTTGGTGCCACCATCAGATGTTATCTGGCTTCCAAGATAACATCTGATGTTCTATGGTAATTATTTCTCTGATACTTTTGAAAATATATGTAGAGGCCCTAAGTTTTGTTGGTTTTTCTTGTCATATACGCTCACTTTCATGTGACATCACTGCGTATGAGTGCTACGTTATGAGCCAATAAATTGATATCTTTCATACGCCACCCTGTCAAAGCCATCGATTATTTGAGTAAAGATTTCTACTCAAATTTCACTCAAGGATGTTTGCATGTTTCGGACATTTGGTGTCCTTAGCTTGTTTGCATACAAACCAATTTTGACATGTGTCAAAATTATGAAAAAAAAAAGAAAACACAAACAATGTGTGTGTTTGCCTGCGTTTTGTGAATGTCCCTGTGCGCGCTGTCCACATAGAGGACAAATTTCGATTTGAACGAAATGAGGAACAGACAAAAGCCAAAAGAAAACATGATATTGTTCGCCAGAGTTTGTTCATGGCTTTGTATAACACATGCTTGGCCACATATTTAAACACACACACACACACACACACGCACACAAGTGCATGCATTTGTATGGGAAAATAAATGTTTAGCTCCAAGACATTGGAAATAAAACAGAAACAAGTAAATATACTTTGAAAAGAACATAAACAAGTAATAGGATGTGTGGGTTTCGCTTACGTTAATGTTCAGCCATTGTAGTTGGCATCATGAACAACTAAGTAAAAATAATAGTATGCAGTGTTTTGTATAGCTTTGGGCGAATTAGAATATTAAATCCTTCCATTTGTTCCACCTATCTATTCTTCTAAGAAAGTAAGAATATATTTAAGGACTTAAAGATTTCCATAGTAGGATTTTTCCAGACAAATTTGTATGCATGCAATAGAAATGATTCTGTAACATTTTAAGCTAGATTTCTGCCATGGATCTATGGCAACCCTGATGAACGCACATTGTTAGCTTTCAATGTTCTTTATTGACTTTGTGGAAGATTTCTTAACTGTTATCAGTTGCAACCAATAACAATGGCCATGAAATGAAAGTTTCTGATGAACCAACCTGACATTGATAAATATCAATTATGAACCCATTCATGAACATTTGAGCCTTTGAAATCTTTGTTAAATACTTCAGGCAAGTTTTGCTTCATTATTGTTTGCTGCTGGGAGCTGAAGCACTTGAGGAAATATCACAACATTTTAGGTAAGCTTTAATGTAAGTCATTAAAGAATGAACAAAAATATACACAATTTTATTTTCAAAATTTTATAGAAATTTCTCAAGAGACAAAATTTCACAAATTGCATGCTAAGGCCAAATTTCAAAATAAATTTTCTTTAAAGATCAAATTTTAATAAAATTTTCTCTAAAGTAAAAACTTTCATATTTGTGTTTGTTTGTTCAAAACAGCAAAGCTCAGGGTTTCTAAAATTGTTTCAGATGATGTTGAAAATGGAACTTATTTTTTTTGAAATCTGAAGTAAGGTGCGGGGCGGTTGCAAGCCCTGCACTTGCACTAATTTTCAAAAGCGTCTGATATCGGAGATGGTAGCGAACAAACACACGAAAATTCGATATGCAAATTTGTGATGGGCAGAGCTCAATCCCCAAAAACCCGCCAAATGCACGTATAGACCAATTGGGACAAATGAAAGATATTTCAGGGTAGAGCTAGAATTTGATATCCATTTCATATGTCGTATTTTGCTTATTGAGATAAAAAGGCATTAAATGGAGGGCATATGTTTCAAAAAAATACTTTTAGTTCTTTGGGACACTCTTATTTGTATAGCCAGTCTCAAGGCCAATAAGAGGCATTAACTTGGTTCCGAAATGTCTCAATGTTCTTCCCTACTTAATTTCAAATGTTGTTAATAAATGTTCCCCATCTTTTAGGCATTCATTTAAAGGAAATAATCTCCAACAGTCAATACTCCAACCTCCTTCTATCGACGAAACAAGGCGATACATTCGAATAGATGTCATATTTAATGTGCGATAACGATTTTTTTGTTGTTGATTTTATTAGCAAAAATTCTCCATTACCAATGGGATTAGGGGTAAAATATATTTGCCCATAAAAAAGGGAATTTTACCATCAACAATTAGGATTTGTGGCCAAAGCTTAAAATGGGAGGTGACTGTGCAAAACCAGCAGCAGCAACAAAGAATTAAACGCCGCACGCACTTAACTTTGGAAATTAAAAAAACAAAAAAAAAAAAAAACAAGAGGCATAAAATAGCCCCACTTTCTAAATCAGAAATACTTGGGAAAAAATCTAGGCTATAGGGGCGCTTAAATGTTGCAACCAACTACAAAGTGGCTACGGGGAAAAATATTTTCCAAACGGAAACTCATTGTTCCGGTTGCCTCCATACTTGGCTGGGGCAAAAAAAAAACAAAAAAAAAATTAGATTGTTAAGTTTTTTGCCCACCATGGAAGTGCACACCATTCACACGACAAAGTGTTAAAATAAGGACTAAAGAGCTTTAGGGCCAACTACCCAAAATCGCTCGGTGTACAGAGAACGGCAAGCGGAACAAACATAGTAATAAACATTTTTAGCTTTGACTATGGGCTTGACCCACATGCTACTAAACAAGAAAAAAAAGAAGAAAAAAACATAGCGACAAGCGCAGCTACAACAACAATTTAAATTAGACATGTTTAGAGAAGCAAAAAGCGGTCGTTCCGTCGGTCGGTGGGTCATAAAAATATATTCTGGCAACTTAGATTTTCTCACTAGGCAGCAGCAGCACTTGGAAAATTTAAATGGGCATTTTGTTCACATCAGGCCTACACATGATGATGGATGACAGGATGACATGCTGGAAGCAAGGACACTCTCAAGCACATATGCGGGCGCGGTTGGGGGTTGGAGTGTGGGCTCAAGTATGCCCTGGGTATTGTAGATTTTTGGTAAAACATGGCTGTTTGTTCTTCTGCTTTTGTGCATCAATGTAATCACACCTTCCACACATACACCATCACACACCCTCACACACACACACACACACACACACACTCGTACACAGACATATGTAACTGCCTAAATGGAAGCAACTTTGTTAGGCCAAATGATAAATGGCCTTGCACTCGGGGAAAATTTGTTCGGATGTTTTGGCCTAAATTTGTGGTAGGTCCTCCTTTTAGTTGAGTCAATTGTATCCTGTGCGTGTTGTTGTTGTCTTTGCTTATCTTTGCCATACCGAGGCTATGGCAAAACCATGGCACAAAGGAAGACCTAACAAAAGCCCATAAACCCAATACAAATGCTAATGCTTGAATCTGTTAACATGCGTTAGCGTTCTGGTACGTACCACACATTCTTGCCTCACTATTTCGAAGCCTTCAAAAGACCACAAGTCTTTTCGCGCCCTTGAGGAGTAATGCAATGCGGTGGTGGGAAGAGGATAGTGTCAAACTTCAAAGAGAATTCCAAAGTGGCAACTCACGTTCTTACCCAAAATGTATGGCACAACAAAAGCCCTGAGAACCCCATTGTATATTCGACACGTTTCCTAAAATTATTCTCTGTTGACTTGCAATTGACAGGGACTCAGTTATGAAAAGTGCCTGCACTACCACAACTTTTACGAACATGGATCTATGGTTATGTTTTTGATAATTATGATATATTTTTGACAAGGCTTCTAGCTAAATGGACGCTGGAAACTTTTGTGTGCTAGAAAATAAAATAAAATAAAATGAAATGAAATAAAATAAAATAAAGTAAAAGAAAATAAAAAAAAGTAAAAGCGTGGTAAGTTCGACGTGGTCGACTTTTATATACCCTCCACCATTGAGCGCATTTGTCAAGTTCTTTGCCCGATATCTCTTTAAAGGCAAACAAAAGATAATGGGAAAAATAGCTATGCTATTGGAGCTATACCAAGTTATAAACATATTGCGGCCATACTTGGTTTGGCTTTTGGAGACAAATAAGAAGTCATTATGCAAAATTTCATCCAAATCGGATAAGAATTGCGCCAAAAATACACAACTGGATTCCCTATAAATCACTACATCCAACGTTGGACGTAAATGATGGGAAGGGTTATCGTTAACCAATCGCCATAATCCTTCCTATTTTGCTTATTGGGATCGAAAGACTAAAAAAATGGAAGGCAACTTTTTTCTATTTATTGATCGTCGCAAAAATCGAAGACGACTAAGCCATGTCCGACCGTCTGTCTGTTCAAATCAGTTTGCAGTCTTTAAAAATTAAGATTTTGAGCTGAAACTTGCACAGATTTTTTTCGAAGATGGCTATATGGAAATCACAATTTGAGGTTTCAGGCCGCATTAATTAACCGTTTTCACAGTCAGCTGTGTTAGCCATCCTAGAGTATGGTATTGATCGGACCATTTATTACCAAATTTTGGCGAAATTAAGTACAAAGAACTATTGGGTTGCCCAAAAAGTAATTGCGGATTTTTCATATAGTAGGCGTTGACAAATTTTTTCACAGCTTGCGACTCTGTAATTGCATTCTTTCTTCTGTCAGTTATCAGCTGTTACTTTTAGCTTGCTTTAGAAAAAAAGTGTAAAAAAGGTATATTTGATTTAAGTTCCTTCTAAGTTTTATTAAAAATGCATTTACTTTCTTTTAAAAAATCCGCAATTACTTTTTGGGCAACCCAATACATCAAACCCCTACCCCAAAAATAATGCAGATAGGATCATAATTGGATATAGCTATCATCTATATTGAACTCCCGAGTTATGGTGTTGAACCAATATAAGAGCCACTAATTACCTGATTTTGTTGAAATTCTGAGCAGTGAATAGTGGCGGAGGCCACCGTGGCGCAGAGGTTAGCATGTCCGCCTATAACGCCGAACAACTGGGTTTGAATCTTGTCGTGAACATCGCTACGCGGCACGCCGTTCGGATTCGACATAAAAAAGAAGGCCCCTTATCATTGAGGTTAAATTTTAATCGGACTGCACTCATTGATAGGTGTAAAGTATCCCCTTTTCTTTAATGGAGTGTTCATGGGAAACTTAGCTAAGAATTGTGGCTAGTTGGGTCCTGATCGAACCAAATGTCGATATAGCTGCTGTATGTCCTTAATGGTAGTAAATTTTTCAACGGAGATTAGCGAAATGGTTTTTACATGTACTCGATGTAGTAGGTATCCTAAGTTCGCCCCGGGCCAAATTTAATGTTTTTTTTTTACTTGTTTCAATATTTGTTGTTTTTGGGCTTTCAAGATAGTTTGTTTACAATAAGTAGCTGGACATATGGAAAAACAGTCAGTTTTAATCACGATGTAATTTATCACGACATATGGTGATCGCATTGCCGGTTGCATCCAAATAAACACAGTGATCCGTTTGCCATAAATATTCAGCCTGGCAGTGGTATCGCTACGTTTTCATACGACTAGTGAAGACAAAACCGTAAAATATCAGTGGTGTTCTGTACAGACAATCAGTAGGTGTTCCTAATTAGTTTCATATTTCTTTGAAGATTATGAAATCTTAATTGAGGGGAACCAAAAGGTACTTTTCCTTCACTTATTTCAATTTACTAAATTCTCTAAGTAACTTTGATTGTCTTCTGGCATCGTAAACAATCCCTCATTGGTTTTTTTATACCCACCACCATAGGATGGGGGTATACTAATATAGTCATTCCGTTCGTCATTCATATTCGTCTAAGACCCCATAGAGTATATGTATTATTGATCGTCTCGACGTTCTGCGTCGATCTAGCCATGTCCGCCCGTGCGTCTGTCGAAAGCACGCTAACTTTCGAAAGAGTCAAGCTAGGCGCTTGAAATTTTGCACAAATACTTCTTATTAGTGTAGGTCGATTGGGATTGTAAATGGCCTAAATCGGTCCATGTTTTGATATAGCTGCCATATGAACCGATCTTGGTTTTTGACTTCTTGACCCTCTAGATGACGCAATTATTAACCGATTTGGCTGAAATTTTGCTCGTTGTGTTTTGGTACCATTTTTCAAAAAACTGTGCTGAGTACTGTTCAAATCGCTCTATAGTCAGATATAGCTCCCATATAAACCGATCTCCCGATTTAACTTCTTGAGTCCTTACAAGGCGCAATTTTTGTCCGATTTGGCTGAAATTTTGCATGTAGTATTCTGTTATGACTTCCAACAACTGCCAATTACAATCCAAATCGGTTAATAACTTGATATAGCTCCGATTTGAATTCTTGTGTCCTTACAAGCCGCAATTTTTGCCCGATTTGTCTGCAATTTTGCATGCGGAGTTCCGTTACGACTTCCACCAACTTTGCCAAGTACGGTCCAAATGGGCCTATAGCTCCCATATAAACCGATCTCCCGATTTGACTTCTTAAGTCCTTACAAGCCGCAATTTTTGTCCCATTTGGCTGAAATTTTGCATGTGGTGTTCTGTGTACTGTGGCAAGTACGGTCCAAATCAGTCTATAGTCTGATGTAGCTCTCATATAAACCTATCTTGAGTCCTTACAAGCCACATTTTTTGACCGATTTGGCTGAAAGTTTGCATGCGGTGTTTTGTTACGACTTCCAACAATTCCCAAGTAGGATCCAAATCAGTCTATAACCTGATATAGCTCCCATATAAGCCGGTCTCCCGATTATCCTTGTTCGGTTCGTAGAAGCTTTCATTTTTGCTGGTTTGACAGAAGCTTGGTATGTAAAAGAAAAACAAATATCGGCCAGCCTAAGCTGGCAAAAAATTTTCGAATTTCCACGTAGCCTTAGGAAGGATTTTCTAGTATTTAGAAGCCCCTAGGCCTGGCTTTGAAAGCATTGTTTATTTATCCTATCTCTCACAAATAACTTGGTAGCCTATAAGATACGACAATTTTAAAAACAAAACAAATGTGTCAGCAATGCTGAAAGCGACTGCCCGAAAGCAAACTCTTCTAATGGGAAATATTTTTAAGCACCAGGAAGTGAAATTTGATAACGGAAGCAAAAGTTGGTTGCCCATATATTGTACAAATTATCTTTTGTATCAATTCCGGTATAATATGTTGACTGACAAAAGTTTTATGGTCAGCTTATGAAGGCCAAATTTGCAAAGTTTTGCCATTTCAAAGAAAGTTTCGACCCACCTCCCTCCCTACCCCCCCCCCCCCCCAAAAAAAAAGGACGAACAACAAATTAAAATAATAAAGGAAAAGAAAGTTTATTTGAAGCCAATAGCAGGAAAATCTTAAATGCCATTATTGTTTGAAAGACTCTCCCCCCTCGCTCTTTTTTTGTTTTGCCAACACCACTTTTTTTAGTTTGTCTTACTGGGTAAATTATTTTCAGCTACACCTCTCTCTCCACCCCGCACCACCTCCAACCATTTCCTAAGCACCACCAAGTGAAATTAGTTTGTGTGTGTTAATGGAGGCAAAATTTGAAATTCAAATTTCCTTTTATGCTTGGCACAGCGCAAATGTTTACGATGAGAATACTCCATTGGCTACGGCCATTGGCGTTGCCTTCCTTCAAAGAGTACAACTCTGCCGCTGTATGAATGATGGCGGGCATAGAAGAGGACATTCAAATGAGAGAGTATTCATGGTGCCATGTCATGATGATGGCCGCCAGCCTGGGAGGAGGAAGACAACTCTATTCTATTCAAATGTATTGTGACCTGCTTAATAAGCACTAAAATAATAGGAGCTGAACAATTTTATTGCATTGATGACTGACTGAATACGAGTATTATATGGAAACTATGGATATTTTGTATTGATATAATAAAGTATGTAATTGAAAACCACGCTGTAATGGAGTTTCACTTCATTAGTTCTTTGTCATCGAAGATATTTTGTATTTTGTATTGCTATAATAAAGTATGTAATTGAAAACCACGCTGTAATGGAGTTTCACTTCATTAGTTCTTTGTCATCGAGGAGGCTGTTGTTGAACATTAATAGTATTATGTAGCAAGTGGATGGTGGTCATGTTCCAGTTGTCAGAAGCATGTACATATGTACGAAAAAAGACTGACAGCCTTGAGTTTTACTTGAAGAATGAATCGACCATGAAGAGCAATACAAAAACTTGGAATCACTTAACTAGCCATTTTGTAGAAAACTGGGTATTGTGTGAACCAGGTATGCGGACTCAGACTCCGGAGTCGACTCCGGGCACTTAAACATGCTATATTTTATACCCACCACAAGAAAGGGGGTGATACCCAACCTAGGCAATATAGGTATCAAATGAAAAGTATTAGCGAGTAGATTAGGAATATGTAAAAACAAAAAAAAAACTAAAAATTTGACCTGGGAAGGACCTACGGGATCTTGTGAATTTTGGACCCTAGGCAATATGGATACCAAATGAATGGTATTAAGGCGTTGACTACGGCGCTTTTTTCCCAACATTAATTTTTATCCAAAATTTAGCACGAAGGGGAGGAGCATGATGATGAGTATGAAGAGGGAGTAAAGGAGGTCCACATTAAATATACTCCTGAGGGCATTAAAATGTGATAACCACATCCATGCGGCAATCCCTGGGTAAGGCCAACGACAAATCCCCCCAAAGGGAGCAATATGAGTCGCTAGAGGATCGAGGGGCCTTTGCCCCAGAAACGGACTGCAGAATCTCGTTCCTGGGCTCCGAACTAGGGGGTGCGCCCCTTAAAGTCCACTTTTCCCCACATTTTTGGGCATTTCGTTTGTAATACCTCCAAATATTTATAATAAGTATAGTCGAAATCGGATAAGTGAAAAGCTTAAAGTTCATAAATTTGGTTTCACTTATCCGTTATTTTCAGCGGAAGCGTAGTTTGGATTATATTTGATTCAGATCCCGAGAACACCTTTAAAAGTCACGGTCTCAGCGAATTCGGGTTGGATGATGGGACGTTACACAATTCACTGTTTTCAATTTCTTTGAAAACGAATAATAAATGCGGCTTTTAATCGGTAAATAATTGCGTCTTTTGCGGGCTTTAGATCATATATCGGCAGATCGGTCTATATAGCAGCTATATCTAATTATGTTCCAATCTGTACAATATCGGGATCGGATGACGGGAGGCTTAAAACAAGTCACTGTTTCAAATTTCAGCGAAATCTGGTAACAAGTTTGGCTTTTGCGGACTTAAGGTCCTATATTGGCAGCCATATCCAAATATGGTCCGATTTGATCTATTCAAGAAGTTAACCTGCGTGTAGGAAAAATACGAATTTTTGCGACATTTTAGCACAATATCAAAATTTTGAAGGTTGTAGCTTGATTACACCAGAAGGATGGTCATATGGACAGACACAAGGACATCGTTAGGTTAGAAGGTCTTTCTTCTTCGATGTCCTCACAGCTTCCGCAAAAGTCGTCGCTGACAACCTTCAGTCTGTCAGCATGTTTTTTCGGTTAGACGGTGACCTGTCATGACGGACACAATGACTGAGACGTCTGTTCTAGCCAATGACAACAAAGCAGTAGACCTCTACAAGTCTAGATAAGGACACAAAGTTTTGGAATGCTCTTGGTGACCATCCATCATTCGTTGTCCTTCGGGTTTGGTCCTGAAAACTTAGCTTACATGTCGCTGGAGGCGGTTTTTGTGTTCAGAAATACGTTCTCCAGGGATTTAATGGCTGTCTGAGAAGATATTTATGCCAATCATCGTAGTGACATTATATCTTAGCCATAGCCATACACACTTCAGTGGTTGGGAAACCTTTTCGATATGACCAGTTTTAGCTCTTTGGAGCACACCCCAAAGCCCACCTGGTCGTTTAGTTTGGACCCATCCGCTCAGAAGTCTATGTAACTTCCGTTACCAGGGATATCATAGTTCCAATCGGTTCTATCAGGAATAGTGGTACAGTACTTTTTATCAAAACAATATCACATTATCAAAATTTTTGAAGGTTGTGGCATGATTACAGCAGAAGGTTGGTCAGATGAACAAAAACAAGGACTTCGTTCTCTCATGCTGCGCTAACAAGAGTTAGAGGACTTAGTGAGACCTGTTTCAAAACAAAAGCGTGCTCTACACCGTACTCAATAGTGGTTGAGCATGTAGGGTACCTCAATCAATTTGACAAAGGTGTTAATGAAAATACAGGGCGTTTAAAAAATCGCGATCCACCATGCAAGTCAAAGGGCCATGCCAGTCAAAGGGTTATTTACTATGCCTTTCTTTGAATAGAAAGCAATGAATATGATCTCAAATCGTTTCGAAAAATCATACATTTTGTTTATTTTTTTAATTCATAAAAAAATCCAAAAATCCTTATAACTAATCCTAGTTAAGACATCATGATGTTGTTAAATGAAATTCCATTACTGTCACAGACAGAATGGCACAGTTGAGACAAATTATGTTAACGTAGATTAATTTTATTGCTAACTAGTCTCTTGCTGTTTTGTGATTTCAGATACAGATACAGACACGCGTTAAGTGTCTTCCGTGTATGTGTGGGCTGTAGTTTGTTTTCATTTGTCTGTTTTTTTTTCCTTCCAGCTTTTGGGTTGTGAAAAGGATTTCCTTCAAATTGTGAGATTTATGCGAGGCAAACATGCAAAGGACTGGTTTGCCAACTTGTAGGCATTCATGTCCTTTCACACTAACACTACATGCGAGCACTCAAGCAACAATTTTTGCAAGGTTTCTTTGCGAAAAGGATTTGAATGAGTTCATAACTCCTCTTTTTTTTAAATTTGTCTGCCACAAAAAAAAGGGGTTCGTGCTGCCAAGAAAAACTCCATCTATGGGGAAATCTAAGCAAGGCAAAGAAAGCAACCCAAGAAAGAAAACTTTTTCGTGCTACTCTATTTTGCTAAGAGAATTGAGATTTGAAAAATTTAATCTACATATTCCTAAAGGCGTGCAGGGAAAATATTCAAAAGAAAAAACTGTGTTTTATGAAAACAAAATTTGCAATATTATAATTGTTAAGTTGAAAACCTAAAAATTTAAAAAAAAACACAAGTTTATTAAATTTTTAAGTTCTTGTGTCTATATTACGTTTTGCTGCTGTGTGTCTGCATATAGCAACACAAGAATTTTAAGCACAATTTCCAAAACTGAATGGTGTGATTATTAAATTTTAGTTTGCCCTCACACCGTCACTCTGAACATTGTCATCTTCAGTATCTTGGCCTCATATGGTCTCTCGTGTGGTTGTCTCGTACACCTTGGCATGTTGAAGTTCAACACATTCTCACGAGTCTCATAATAGTTTTGAACAAAAACTAGCACTTGCTCCGAAAAAAGCAACAAACCCCAACCCACAAGCCCATATGTTGTCGCCAGCTAGGACAACATTATGTTTGCACTCGAACCAACCGTAAATGTGGACCATTCATGATGGCGATGACAGCCATAACGACAACGGCAAAAAGTATTCAATTACAAAGTTCCGTACTGAGGACAGAGTTGACCGAGTTGATGGAGTATTTAATGCAGTTACAGGCATCCATAGTTTCTCCTGTTTTCAATTTGTTAACTCGAAATTGGCACAAAGGTGATATTAAGGCATTATATATGCATGGCTAAGTACTCACATACTCACATACTTACATGCTTATGCATATGTATGCTAGTGTAGTATGTGTGTATTTGGTGGCCCACATGTTTTAAATTCCACAAAATTGCTAACCATTCTGTATATGTATGTGGTGCCCTTATGCCTATAAGGCCATTTAACGATTACCTGAGGTCACACTCAGGCTTATTGAAAATAGCTCCCCTAGTATTTTTGCCTATTTGTGAAGTCCAAGCGTACTAAAAAGTTAATAAAATTTTAATTGGATTAAAGAACGTGACGGGAAAAATTAAAGGCAAATATTTTTTTGTTTAAATGCCTGGTTACTGGCGTACGTACATTACCAAACCATTAACCATTTATAAAGGATGTGTACTTTAAAATGGGTGGGGTTTGACAATGACGATATTTCGCCATCAATGTAGGTCAAGTAACAAATTACATGAACAACCTATATCGAAAAGAGGTATAATTGAATGTAGATGGCATTTGACTAAATGCTTAAGCAGCCATCCTATCAAATTGGAAGAATAAGTCTCAAACAATCAAGTTTTAATATTTTGAGGGAAAATATGATCTTTGTCCTACAAGACAAAATCTTGAAAAATAAGGTTAGTTAGTTAATATGGGATGGCAGAAATAGATCCAATATCGCATAAAGCTTCCATGCTGTTATGCGATTTACCGGTTTTACTTTTTCAACCCCTGGGAAATACAAATCTTAATCAGATATAATTGATAGTTTTATTAAAAGTTTTACGAAACTAAGGAAAGTTTTGTTCAAATTTTGTCTTTAGAGCTAATTTTATTAAATATTTGTTTACAGATTTTTTTGCATCAACATTTCGTTTTTACAAAAAAGACTAGCCGAACCAGGTCCTCTCCGCTGCGCTTTCTTTAACTCTCTTTTATCTTTTTAGGGTGGGCCCTGAATGTTGTTATCGAATTAGTGCCACTGTAGCCTATGGTGCCGTAGCGACAGTTCTAAGTAATTAAAATATGTTGTCTAGCGTTCAAAGCCATCAATACAACTTCCAACAGATGCACAGAATCATGTGTGCCATGGAAGTAGTGTAATTGTCGCAGAAAAAAAGTTTGTCATTACACAAAAACGCTTGCATTGGGAAACATACAGCTAATAACCAGGGTTGTCGAGCTTAATACGATTCGAATACAACATACCAACGCACGGCCCTTGAAGCCATCACACCTTATATGGTTGAAAAGTCTTCTAACCAAAGACGAAACTTAGTGGTTGGTGTGTGTTGCTATCTCTGGCTTTCCTTTTCCATTTGCAAAGAAAATCTCCGATCATTGAGCACGTCTCGAAAGAGAAACAAACAAAAATAATTTTTGAACAAAAAGTATTGCCTAGCAGCACGTTAATTGGATTTGTATAAAAAAGAAGGCCCCTCATCGATATCGACGTTAAGGTTTACATCTCCTCCTATCACGCTGAACGAATCGACATTATTTTGGGGCTATGGTGGCCTACATTTATTTGTGTTCCCAAATTAATTTAATCACACAGTGTCCTGTGTGATTATTTTGGGTTGAGTTTGTCCGCTAGATACATGAACAGAATAATGATATCAGATTTGCAGTCCGCAACCTCATACCTTTCATTTGAACCTCATATTGTCATGATAGGTGTATACGGCCGCTTGGTGGAGGGCGTCTATAGGGGGGTTGTGCGCCACACTCCATCTGCCACGCACTTCACTCAAAAATATCTATCACTTATTCCCCAATTGTTTTACAAAATGCAAACAGGGATATTCCATATTGCACTCACATATCAATGAGTGCAGTCCGATTCAAGTTTAATCTCAATGATAAGGGGCCTCCTTTTTATAGCCGAGTCCGAAAGGCATGCGATCCTCTTGGACAGAAGTTTTTTACCCCACAAATGTTGCCAGTATTAGGAGGGGAAAGCCCCCACTGAAAATTTTTCTGATGGTCTCGCCAGGATTCGAACCCAGGCGTTAAGCGTCATTGGTGGACATGCTAAACTCTGCGTTGCGGTGGCCTCCTCAATTGTTTTAATGGGTCTAATAAACTACTAGAGGCGATTTTAGGAGTTTAAGCACCACCTAGATTCTTTGACACAAAATCTAATGTTATGACATATGCCCGAATACCCTTCATTTAAGTTCTATATTGATATGTACGTTCAATATATCAGTTTGGAGCAATTTTGGGGTTGGGCGACCCCTCTGGGTACTTGAACCAAATTTTTAATACCACATTCGTATTCTATTCTCCAATACCTTTCATTTGATACCCACACTGTCCCTATCGGTCCACTTTTGATTTTGGGTGGTGTTTTTTGGGGTAAAGGGGGAGGTTCCGTCCCTTTCGACATCAACAAATTAAATAGACTTTCTCATATTCTTAATATACTACCGAATATCTTTCATTTGAGTCCCATATTGTCGTGATCGTCCAATAAGCCTATTTTAGGGGGTTTTGGGCTTGGGGCGACGCCCGATAGAAATGTTGTTATTCAAATTTTGTTTTTTTTTTTAAATGCCATAGAAATATTGGATTTAGTGAAAATTTTATAAAAATCTTGTTTTTAAAGAAAATTTTTAAAAAGTTTCATAGAAATTCTGTTTAAAAAAGTTTTGTTAATGCCATTACTTTTTGTCTTTAAAGAATTTTTTTTAAATAATAAAAAAAAATATTCTAAATTTTGTTTTTTTTTTAAGAAAATTTTTTCTTATTTTTTTTTTTTTTACCAGCTTAACCGGTTTCGGAAAAATTTCAATAAATCCCTGGTTTTTTGAAAACAACAAATTTTTCCACTAGTTTTAATTTTACGTTCATTTACTTAGTTAAAACCGTAGAAGGTTTAGTTTTTTTTTAAGTAAAATATGTCCACGTTCTAAACTATCACCCCAAGTGGCCTGCTTTGGCAATTAGTCTTTGTGTTGCCATCTCGGAGTGATGAGAATATGACATGTCTTAAGTGTATGCATGCTGCGTTGTGTTTTTGGCGTGGCGACAGCAATGTGGCCTGAAAAAAGAGCATAATTAGTCTCTGCTGCGCTGCAGATAGGATATAGGCGGCCTAATGCGATGCGAACCATAAAACAGTGGCAAAAAGAAAATCATATTCATGGCCAAAGCATTCACCACGTCATTGTGAATGTTATTATCAAATTATCCTGGCGAAGTTTAAAAGCAATGCCCAGCTCAATATGGTTGGCAGGGAGGGAAGGCGGTGGTTCTTAACCTCGACCCAGGCAAATATACCAAAATTAAATGACAGACATTGCCATCTTCGGCAGTCATGTCAACATAACACCACATGATGACGTCGTAGTTGCTGTTTTATGGCAGCAGCAGCAGCAGCAGCATCATCTGTTCGTTTCTAAACATATTCATACACACAGACACACACATGATTACACAAACTTATGTATTGACATATACACACAATCACAAGGCTGCTTCTGATGTTTCGCACGTTTTTTGAGGAATTTCAAGATTTCCTTTTTCTGTTTTCTTTTTTCCTGTTCTTTCCGAAGACATGCACCATGAATGATGCTAAAAATATGCCATGCCTTCTGGCCACCCACCCTAATATACACAATTTGTTTGGAAATTGTTGCTACGACAAGAAAGAACTCACGCATACACAAACAAATTGTACAAAGTAACTGTGTACATGTTTCGACATGTTGCAATAAAAATGTGTGTCAAAGAAACCTCAAAAATGCTGTAATTTTTTTCTTCCTTTCCTCGTTTTTTTTTTACCTCTCAATCCTCACAGCCACAGCTAGTGAGTGAGTTAGGCAGGGCTGGGCGTATGAATGCAAAGCACTCAGCTCGAAGGTACAAAAAATACAAAACAAGCAGCTATTAAACATTTCTTGAGGCAAAATTACTCCGGATTATGGCAACTATCACATTGAAATCTTCATCCAAGGGAAACAAACGGAAGGCACAGGCAATAAGGAAATCTTATCATCACGGCCACATAAACATGGAAGGCGCGTATTCGCATGAAATGTGCTTGCCTGGGCTCAATTATAGCGTCGGCAGGTGGGGTTGCAAAACAACAAAAAAAATTGAAGCCTTCGCAGAGCAAAGCAAGTGCCAGCAAGGAGAGGGCAAGTGGAAATCGTGAAACGCCTCCCAAAAATTTCCCACCACAATGCTAGACTTTGAGTGGCATTTTTGGGGTGCCCCATGAAAAAGAGGCTACAAGTTTAAATGACCACCAAAAGTGTGGTTTTCAATTTTAAATTGCATTTTTAATAACTGGTCAAAAAAAAAAAGAAAAACTTGGAGAAGGGCAGCCTTAAGTAACCACGAAAAATGTGGCCTACTTTTTTTAATATCTGCGCACCATAGAAAGTTTTTCGCAAGCAAATCATTGACTTGGAAATGAGAGGGGGAAGGTGAGATAGGGTTTCATTCCAAATAAAAATGCTTACGACACTAACATCCAAATGGAGGAACCCCAATTTATTCGACATTTGTATAAAACCCCACACCACTCTTGTTCTTCCTACTCCCCCCCATTCTTGGAGATGTTAAGGAAATAAAAAAAAACAAGATACTACCGAAAAAGGTACCAACCAGGGCCATGTAGGCAATTGCCGTGAATAATTTATAAAACGAAAACGGAATAGCTCCAGAAAGAATATCCCAATCGCCATGAGTATAAAAGCCACCATAAAACTCCATGTAACTCACATCGATTCGATTAATTCACATTCGGCATTCACAATCGACATTCAAGGGACAACGTTTTATGTGAAACATTTTTGTGTGTGTGTGTGAGTGTGTCTGTTGCTAATGGTAGTAGTGACCTTGTTTTTGCAGTTCAATGACTTTGGACTTTTGAGGGGTTTCATCAGTTTGATACACTTCCAAGGTTCCTTAAGAGGAAAAGAGCCAACTCAGTTGGAGCGTTGGATTCAGAGTTCGTTAATCAAAAGCAAATCTGTGTTTCGGGCTATGTTTCTTTTCTTTTTTTTTTTGTCTTATATGTCCATGGGTAGTTAAATATGAGGATAGCAGTTCGTTAAGCAGCAGCACCATTCGTACTGGATTTATTGAAGTTGTTGATGCGTGTCTTGTAATGTGGTTTAGGCACATTAAGGTAATGCCCATGTAAGTAAAGTCATAAATAGAGAGAGATAAATACCATGGGCAACTAACACATTGAATCGCTTAAAGATAAGCATGTTATTATATACAATTTTCTTTGTGAGGGTTCCTAAGGTAAGGTCAGGATAAGTGGTCCAGTGGATTTAAGATTGTGCATTATTAACGTTACCATATAAACTTTTTTAATAAAACTTTTTATAATACAATGAATGAGTACGTAAGGTCAAAGGCGTAAACATTAAATAAACAGTCGTCCACGCCCAATATGTTTATGGACACACCTTGTCTATTAAATTTTTCTGCTAAAGCCAAAATTAAAAAAAAAAAAAATACCGAACAGAACATTACCTCGAAATTTTTTAACATTAATGTTAGTTTCTTAATTACAATATTTTGATCTAATGTTTTCTTCTCAAAATTAAAGTCCTTAGGCTTCTCAGGGCTCAAGAAGTCAAACCGGGGGATTGGTTTATATGAGGGCTATATTTGTTTATATACCGATTCGGATCGTACTTAGCAATGATGCTGAAAGTCATAACTCAAGTCTTTGTGCCAAATTTCAGCCAAATCGGATGAAAATTGGGGCTTCTAAGGGCTCAAGAAGTCAAATCAGGGGATCGGTTTATATGGGGGCTATATCTGTTTATAGACGGATTCGGATCATACTTGGCATGGATGTTGGAAGTCATAACTCAAGTCTTTGATCCAAATTTTAGCCAAATCGGATGAAAATTATGGATTCTAAGGTCTCATGAAGTCAAATCCGGGGATTGGTTTATATGGGGGCTATATCCAAATCTGAACCGATAAGGCCCATTTGCAATCCCCAACGACCTATATCAATAAGAAGTATCTATGCAAAACTTTAAGCGGCGAGCTTTACGTGTTCGACAGCGATCATAATTTCGGCAGACCGACGGACGGACATGGCTAGATCGACTCAGAATGTCGAGACGATCCAGAATATATATTCTTTTTGGTGTCGCAGATCAATATTTCGAGGTCTTACAAACGAATTGACTAGATTTGTACACTCCCATCCTATGGTGGTAGGTATATTATTTTATAATAAGAACAACAAAGAGCGTGCTCTTCGTGTAGGAGGCCACCGTAGCGCAGAGGTTAGCATGTCCGCCTATGACGCTGAACGCCTGGGTTTGATTCCTGGCGAAGCCATCAGAAAAAAATTTTCAGCGGTGGTTTTCCTCTCCTAATGCTGGCAACATTTATGAGGTACTATGCCATGTAAAACTTCTCTCCAAAGAGGTGTCGCACTGTGGCACGCCGGCTATAAAAGAAGGCCCCTTATCATTGAGCATAAACTTGAATCGGACTGCACTAATTGATATGTGGGAAGTTTGCCCCTATTTCTTAGTGGAATATTCATGGGCAAAATTTGCAATTTGCAAGAGCGTGCTAAGTTCGGCCCGGTCGAATCTTACATACCATACACCATGAATTGCATTTGTCGAGTTCTTTGGGTGGTATATCTTTTTAGGCAAACAATGAATGATGGATAATAATTGTTATGCTGTTGGAACTCACTCAAGTTATAGTCCGATTCGGACTAGAGGCTTAAGAAGTCAAGATCCCAGGTCGGTTTTTATGCCACTTATATCAGGTTCTGTACCAATTTGAACCATACTTAGCACATCTTTTGGAAGTCATAACAAAACATTTCATGCACAATTTCAAACAAAACGAATGAGAATTCAGCCAAATCGGATAAGAACTGCGCCCTCTAGAGGCCTTAGAATCAAGATTCCAGATCGGTTTATATGGCAGCTTTATCAGGTTATGTACCGATTTGCACCATACTAAGCACAGTCGTTGGGAGTCATAACAAAATACTTCATACAAAATTTCAGCCAAATCGGGTGAGAATTCCCCACCCCAGTGGCTCAAGAAATCAAGATCATCGGTTTATATGGCAGCTATATCAAAACATGGACCGATATGGCCCATTTACAATCCCTACCGACCTACACTAACAAGAAGTTTTTGTGGAAAATTTCAAGCGTCTAGCTTTACTCCTTCTAAAGTTAGCGTGTTTTCGACAGACGGACGGACGGACTATATCGACTTAAAATTTCATGACGATCAAGAATATATATACTTTATGGGATCATAGAGGAGCTAGCGAGACTAGGAACTACCCTACACATTCCAAGGATACTGGAGTCTGTGAGTATGCCTCTAGCGGCATGTAAGCTAAGTTTTCAGGATCAGGCCCGAAGGACAACGAATGATAAATGGTCACAAAGAGGGGGCTGTGAGCATTCCAAAACTATGTGGCTTTTTACATTTATAATAACAAATATTTTAATCTTGCGGCTGCTGCACATGACAATTTAGATAAAAACGTTAATGTCATTTTGACAGTGTACAGATATTTCAATTTGCGCCACCGACCCCACAGGGTTGCACAATTGTTTTTTCTTTTTTTTTTTGGGCAAGTGACTTTACCTTACGTTGTTATTTGAATCAACTATGCATGAGAATAATACCACGCGATAAGCACTTCGAATTCGGAGAGGTAACGTTTGGAATTTATATACCAAAATAGACACTTGGTTAAGCCCAATTGCTTCAAAATTGAAATCTCGTGACCAAGGCGAATACTCAAACTACCAAACTTGCGGCAACAGCAAACGTGATAATCATGGTGGGCACGTAATGTAATAAACTCGAATGCATGCGACAATAATCATAAAAATATAGATGCACATATACTACTACAAACGCATGTACATACATATGTGTGTATATAAATACATTCATATTTTGGAGCATCAATATGATGGGTAGAGAAACAAAATTCTTGAAATCCTCAAAGGAAACAACTTAAGTAACTTATCTCATTATACACTCACGAAAAATTATTTTATAAGGCCAAAGGAAAAAGTCATATAAAAGAAATCTTTTCATGACAAGAGATAATTTCTATTGAAAATCCCATGGGAAGGACTTTCAGACATGGCGCAAATGGGAGCATATATGTGATGGGCCTTATATCACCGACTTCTAAGTAAAATTAGATCAGGTTCAGATCAGAAGCAGATTTACTAAAATATGGAAGACATGGCTTAATTTGTTCGGAAATTGGAATGGTTTCGACACACAGAGGAACATACATCACCAGATCGAATTAGAAAGAGTATCAAGAGATCTATGTTCAGATCTTTAATCTTTGTTTCGAGGTGTTACAGACAGCCTATGGTATATTGAAAACGACTTTATTCGCTATAATCAAATTACTTAGACCTTAATTCGTATAGATTGTCATGTGATATCCTTGAATGAATATTTAAAAACATTTAACACCTGCCAATAAAACAGTAAATGCAACTATTTGGCAAAGCCACAACTGTTGCCACTTGACAGGCAGAAGGAGAGAGGAGAGAGGGATGGAAATACTATTTCTTTCTTTGCCACTGACAAGCCAGGCAAACAAATAATGTGGAGCGTTTAGCTTTTGACTGACTACACAACGACCATAGTTGGTGGGTTGTTTGGTTGTTTAGTTGGTGAATGATACAATGTGGCCATAGTTTTTTTTTTTTTTTTACAGTACCGAACCACAAACGCTTATTTTAGCTTGTAGCAGTTCATAGTGCTTTAGCCTCATTTAAGCGAACCATTCAAATGCTGACAATGAGTCAAAGGCATACACCACACAAATACCCCAGCACTATACTGGCTGCCACACATCTTCACTCACATTTTGACAGACTTCAACCATAGCCAAGGCAGAAGATACCAATGAATAGAAAAGTAGCTTCTTGCAGGCACTATTCTATTATTTTTAGTTTTTAGATACAGAGGCATTTGTCTGCAACAATGACTGACTTGGGTATGTGTGTGGGTAGGTGTCCTTGAAAACAAATACAATATATATAACATCCAAATATAGAGTTTTGCATAACTTCTTTTTAAAGGCATCTCCATGAATTTTGGGCTATACTTTTTTTGTTTTGTTTTTGTCCTTACTTACCTTTGTCATTGGGATCGAATTCAGCTTCCAATTCCTCCTTAGTTGGTTCGGGTTCTGGAGCAGCTGCTGCAGCGACTGCAGTATTATTCGAAGTTTTGGTCTCTGTCTTCTTCATGGTGTTTCGAACCTTGTGACCTCGGAAAACTGCTTGGATTTTAGTAGCAGCCTTAGCTGTAAAAAAAAGAAAACAACAAAAAAGCCACCATTAGTTAAAGGAATCACAATACGCCTTGCCTTTTTAAGTTGATGTAAAAGTTTTTGAAATATGTTCATCACAGCCATGCGAAGAAAGCTAACAAAAGAAAGCGAGACATGATGAATTTCTCTTGCTGGCCAATTTCCAAAAAAAAAAAAGTTTATGTAGCAGGAAGTGTCTAAATTGCAATTTGGCCATTTTTTTTTATCTAAATTTATAAGCTGTTAACAACACACCTTATAATGTAAAAGCTTTCGGAATTATTAAATTGTGTTGGCAAAATAGTGAGGAAGACCAGGTGAGACAAGGCTGGTCTTAAAAAAAATTTAGAAAATTAACCCCTAGGGAATATTTGATTTTATAAAAAAAGGGTTTTCGCTGACATTTTATCTTAATCGTTGAAAAAGTTTTATTGAAATTTTGTCTTCAGCACACTTTTATGAAAATTATATTTAAAAAGGAAATATTATGGATATTTTCAATCTAGAGAATTTTGAAATTTTATGAATAGAGAATAGTAGTCTTTAGACAAAAATTTATGAAAAATTTATTTTGAAAAAAATGGACAAAAATTTCTAAAAAATTTTATTTTAACCAAAAAAAAAATTCCTAGAAAAATTCTAGCTCGAATATTGGTCTAAAGTAGACGAATGAAACTTGATAACAAATATTTTTCCGTTATATAAACTCATTTTTTGGGGAAAAATTAACTGTCGAAAGTCGGAATTTATATCAAAAAAAAAATCAAACAAAATTTTGCTTAAGCAGAAAATTTTATTTAATTAATTTAATTTTTACAAAAATAGAAGAATTTATTGAACTTTTGTTTTTAGAGAACATTTTATTGAAAATTTGTCATTTGAAACCTTTTTTTTTTAATTTTGTAAGAAAAAAAATAATACAATATTTGCCTTTAGAGAAAGTTTTATTGAAATGTTGTCTCGCAAATGCAAAAAAAAAATGCAAAATTTGCCCATAAACATTCCACTAAGGAATAGGGACAATGATAAGAGGGTCTTCTTTTTAAAGACGAATCTGAACGGCGTGCCGCAGTGCGACACGCTCTTTGGAGAGAAGTTTTTTAAATGGCATAATACCTCAGAAATGTTTACAGCTTAGCAGAGGAAAACCTCCGCTGAAAATATGTTCTGATGGTCTCGCCAGGATTCGAACCCAGGCATTCAGCGTCATGGCCGAACATGCTTACCTCTGCGCTACGGTGTCTTTAGAGTAAATTTTATTGAAACTTTTTCTTTAGGGAAAATTTTCTTGAAATTTTGTGTTAAAAGAAAATTTTGCCTATTTTTCATTAATCTCCCAAAGAGGACAGATACGAGCTATTTGACCACGAAAATGAATATCACTCGAATGAGTGATTTTCAACACGACCCCCAGTTCATGGCCAGTTGTTTTTTCGCCGTTCGTTTTGTTTTCAAGAAAATTTCATTCAAATTCTGACTTTAGAAAAAATTCCACTGACATTTTGTCTTTAGAAATATAGTTTAAACACACTATATATGGTCCAGTATGCTCTATAATTGGTTATAGTAGCTCCTATGTATAACCCTAAATGGGTTTCGATTTCTTGAACATCTTTGAAGTTAAATTTGTTGCCTTATTTGCCTAAAACTTGGTATATGTAGTAGGACTTCCAATGATCTTCAATCGACATTCTCCATCCGTCCATCGTTCTGTGGAAATCACGATAGCAGGCGAACGCGTAAAGTTAGCCTGTTGAAATGTTGCACAGATACTTCTTATTGATGTATGTCGTTGGGGGTTGCAAATGAGCCATATGCGATCAGATTATGATTTAGCTCGAATATAAAACGATTTCTTGATTTGACTTCATTAGCCCGTAAAAGCCGCAATCGTTTTCCCGTTTGTTTAAAATTTTGCAAGTAGTGGCGATTAAGACTTCCAACAATCCTGCCTAGTAGGGTGCGAATCGGTCTAAACCTGATATAGCTCCCATATAAACCAATATCCCGATTTGACTTCTGAAGCCCTTAAAAACCGAAATTGTTGTCCGATTGAGCTGAAATTTTAAACGTAGTGTTCTGTTACGACTTCCAACATTCGTGCTAAGTACTATGGTGGAATCAGTGCATAACCTCATATAGGTCCCATAAAAATCGATGTCCGGATTTGACATCCTCAGCACCTAGAAGCCACAATTGTTATGCGATTGAGCTGAAATTTTGCATTAGGGCTTCTTTACGACTTCCAACTATCGTGCCAAGTATGGTCTAAATCGGTTTATATTGGGTTGCCCAAAAAGTAATTGCGGATTTTTCATATAGTCGGCGTTGACAAATTTTTTCACAGCTTGTGACTCTGTAATTGCATTCTTTCTTCTGTCAGTTATCAGCTGTTACTTTTAGCTTGCTTTAGAAAAAAAGTATATTTGATTAAAGTTCATTCTAAGTTTTATTAAAAATGCATTTAATTTCTTTTAAAAAATCCGCAATTACTTTTTGGGCAACCCAATAATTTCAATTTTTGCTTGATTTGATAGAAATTCGGCATGTAGAAATTATTATCAGAATCCGTGGCGCTGGGTTCCTAAGATTCGGCCCGGCAGAACTTGGCACGTTTTTAATTTTTGTACATTTTTTTTGTATTATCACTTGCCACAGTAAACTTTTTGTGTTAGGTTGAAAAGAGGGTGCAGATTTTAACCCGTCTCATGCCACTAGGGGCATACACCTAAGCCAGTAATTGTTGTTGTTGTGCGCTCACTTTTGGGCAACCCAATAATTTCAATTTTTGCTTGATTTGATAGAAATTCGGCATGTAGAAATTATTATCAGAATCCGTGGCGCTGGGTTCCTAAGATTCGGCCCGGCAGAACTTGGCACGTTTTTAATTTTTGTACATTTTTTTTGTATTATCACTTGCCACAGTAAACTTTTTGTGTTAGGTTGAAAAGAGGGTGCAGATTTTAACCCGTCTCATGCCACTAGGGGCATACACCGAAGCCAGTAATCGTTGTTGTTGTGCGCTCTAAATACAAAAAAGTAACCTCGAAAAAGGAAATCCAAGTTAGGAATTCCGTGCTAATCACACTGTAAGTGACTCAAACTCATCATTCCCCCTCCCACTATACACTCACTTGAAAGGTCGCTGTGGGTAATTTTCCAATTAACCAGGAGACAGTCGATGATATTACTCAATGTGCAGTTAAATCCAAGTATTTCAACAACTACTCAGACCCAATAAATGTATATAAATAGGCCTTTGGGTAATTAATCATGTTAAACAAAAAACAGAACAAAAAAAAAACAAATAAATTTTTATGGAGGCTCATTCCGATTTTGGAAATGTTATATGAGATTTTTACGGCTCATCGAAGAACTCACGAAAAGTCTTTGCATTTAATTTCTTAAGCACACACACACACAGACACACACACATAGCGGAACTCTACGAAAATTGTTATTGCCCAAGCACAAGCAATTATTTTGTTTGCTCGTTTGTGGTTAATTATTTATAAGGATTTTCATGCTTTGGCACCTGATAAAATATTTATTGAGATTTAGTGATTGTTATTATTCCAAATGTAACCGCACATCCACTCTAATGCCAGGCCTGCCATGCATAGCCGGTTTGCCGTATATTACAAAATATTGACCGAGAACAATTCCAAAAGAGGGTCACCAAATAAGGTTCTATGGTGGCAACATTGCTAGACCTTGTCGCTCCGAAAGAAATACCATAAATTATAGAATACCAAATGCCGGTGTACAACAACAACAACAACAGCAACAACTACAATACACCACACAGAGACAAACGTTTGAGTATGAGGAAAAGATTTATGGGATAAACAATGGAAAGCACTCTCTTCCACACAAACACACACACACACGCAAAGAGAAGAACACAAACACGTATACGCATTGGAATGTGTTTCGGCTCATTGGCCAAGTAAATGGCATGAATGGAATTAGGAAAGAATGTATGAAAGCCGCCGCTAGCAAATAATGGGGGCATTATAGGTACTTCTAAATTCAGTGGTCCTATGGGCAAATGGCAAAACTGGCTAAAGCTAAGCTGCACAAAGAAACTTGAACGCCCGCCCAGTACACAAATTGCAATCCACTCAACTGTGTAAGAGCATTTAATATGCTGACCAAGTCACATTCAAACCATCCACATTTCTTTTTATACTCATAGGCACCCACCCAAAATGGTATTAAACGCCCAGCTATAAGGATGGGCTTCATACAAGTTGGTTTGTGACCATAAAACTATTGACTTGAAGTATGAATGATAGTACCATATAGTAGTTTGGATATTCTTTATATCTCTCGAAGAATATGATTGTAAAAAGTTACTTGTTTTTTCTCATTCAACCTATTGAACCTTTAATCGATGCAGTCGATTAAGCTATTTTCGTCAGTCCGTCTGACAAGCACACAAACGAATTTCTTATAGGGATTATATACTGGCCAAATCGGTTCAAGTTTAAATACAGACTCATATCACTAGATTTGTTTAACTTTTTGAGGCCACACATGGCATGACTTTTTATACCCTCCCCATGGAATGTGGAGCATACTAAAATTGTCATTGGCCAAATCGGTTCAAGTTTAAATACAGATTCATATAACTAGATTTGTTTAACTTTTTGAGGCCACGCATGGCATGATTCTGACCTATAATGACTTTTTATACCCTCCCCATGGAATGAGGGGCATACTAAAATTGTAATTCTTTTCGTAAAACTTCTAAATACGCATCAAATAACCTATAAAGGACATACATTTTTGTCGTCATGGTATTTTAGGTCGATCTGGCAATAACGGTGCCTCCGGAAATAATGCCATTTTTCTAACGAAAAAAGCTACCAGCTACAAGTTTTCCATTGGGATGGTTAATGGACAAATCGGTTCTTGTCGAGATATAGTTTCCCCATAATATGATCTCCTGATTTGATTCTGAAGTTCACAATTCTATTCCAAATTAGCTAAAATTTTCTACGCTAAATTCTGTTAAGACTTCAAATATTTGTGCCATATACACATATATAAATGGATCTTATGATTCGACTTATTGAGCCTCTGCATGGCATAATTTGTATTCGTTTTGAGTGACTTCAAGCCACTTACATATGTACAAAATGGACCCATAACCCGCCATAGGTATGATAATCAATCTTTTGATTTTACTACTTGGGCAACTGGATGGCGCAAATTATCCGAAAATGACATAATATAGCCGGCAGACTTTTTTATACATTTTTAAGATTACGACTTTCATTTCATTTGAATAGATTTTTTTGATAGTTCTGTACAGGAAATCTTTCTAAAAAACCCATTTGCAATCATCATTAAGTTTTGTGAATGCCGGTGTTTTAGTTTTTCCTCGGTGCTTGTGATTATACGTATTCTTGATTTTTCTCTGTATATCTAAATCAGCTTTATATACGAAATGCGATCAGGAACCCCCTTTTTCTATGCAATTATTTCTTTCTTTCCGGTAATCACCAAAAATTCCGATATAACAAAAAAAAATAAAATCGATTAATCGTTAATACGCCTTTGGAGCGCAGCAAAGCTGTGGCAATGGCATATCGGCCATGGGTACGTATGAGCATTGATTTGCTTGCAAGCACAACAAGTATACGCAAAGGGGTACCAAAGGCAGATGGCAGATTGCAGATTGCGATTGTTATCCGCTTCATTGCATTATTTTGTCAGGCGCAAGTGATACACAATGGCTTTTATTAAAACAAAAAAAAAAACAAAGATGAGATAGACACAAAGAATAGCTGAAAATTACGTTAAGCTTTTAAGAAACCAGAAAACAAAGGCAAATTAAATTAAACAAAAGAGTAGAGAAGAGATGCATGTTTTCTATGGATTAATGGTGTGGTGTCATACCAGTTCAAGGCCAATGCGGAAGGATTACATTAACGACGAAGAATTTTAAAAGAATTTATTTATGCATGAGAATATTTAAATTTCATTCAAATGCGCCGGAAATTTCACTCAAGGCTTACATACATATTTTTCGTACATTTTTTTTCCTTGGTATACATTTAAATTTAAATCCTTGTTGTTCAGTATCCCCTGCTTCTGCTTCTTCTTATTCGTACTCGTCTTTGCAGAAAAACTTGATAAAGTTTATTTTAATATTCTCAGATTACAACGCCATTAAATGTTATTGGAATATATGGGCACGGAGGTGTATTCAAATGCTTGCCCTTGAGATGGAGATGAGGAAAAAAACGCACAGTCCTTCACACCTTATAATCATTTAATTATGTTTCCACCTCCTCCACCACTTTTACACTGAATGGCTGTTGAGTGCTTTTGGATTATGACTGAAATTCCATTAGATTCGGTGCGTGGTGGCGGAGCGTTGGAGGTAGCGAAAAGTTTCATGTGCACATAAATTTATTACGAACTGCCATTCAAATTAATGGTCTGGGAGGGGGCCAGGGAATTTCTTTATTTCATTTTTGCGAAATCATTTATTATCCAAATCACAGCATTACAAACAGCGCTTTATGGGCAGATATCCCATTCATGGATGCCATTATTCATTATGTTTAATGTCCATATCTACCAACCCCCTCAAACAGTGACCAATTACCCCAATTAAGCACCATTGGAGGAAGTGTCCTCTATTTTTTTTTTGTATCTATTCTCCGGCCTCACAAACTTTTCGTTGCTGCTTCATATCATCTCTCTATGTGATCATGCATTAGCTGGTGTATATATGATTACCCATATGCTTGTGGGCTTGTTCGTGTTTGTATATGGGATGGCTATGGGTAATATGAAGGTGCTGTTGTATTATCTAAGATTTATTATGATACCACAATGAAACATTTCCCCATTGAATAATTACAAGCAATCTGTTCGAAGAACCCACATCAAAAGGGCGTAACATTATCAAGAGAAAAAAAAGTATTGAATATGAAGTCATTCGTACGAAAGTCTTGTACTGCATTGAATTTTATAACTGCTATGACTTAAATTTGAACTTAAAAAAATTGCTAAAATTAAATACAATCACATAATAAGGATAAAATAAACGATTATACTTGTTTGTATTTTTTAAATTAAAAACAAAAATTACTCAATTTTTGTTCGGCTTCAAATCTTTTTGTTTACTTAAATTCCTATGGATTTAGGGTATTTTTAATAAAAAAATTTTATTTTAATTTATTTATTTTTACGGCAATGTTTTGATTACCGCCGATAATCATTTTAAAAAAAATTTCATTCAAAAACACAATAATTAATTAATTAATTAGTGTAAGTTAATGTGCGCAAACAGAGAAACCAAACGAATCCGTTCGTCGCTGTGCTGTAGGTCAATGTGGTCTAAGCACAAAAAGTACTTGCAGTGACATTCGACGAATGTTCAAGTGCACAACAAAAAGAGTTTTGCAATGTTGATGTCGTTGTTGTTCTTAGCGTTGATGATTAGTTTGTATCGGAATAGTGGAAAGTAAGGCTTTCTTCTTTCTTACTGCGCTAAGGAGAGTTAGAGGACTTATTAAGCCCCGTTTCAAAAGAAAAACATTCTCTACACCGTACTCAATAGTCGTTGGTATGTAGAGCACCTAAATCAATTTGACAAAGGTGTTGATGAAGATACATAGCGTGTCAGAAATGGCGATTGTGAGAAATGGCCAGATTGACTGGCGATTCGCCATGCCAGTCAAAGTGTTTTGACAACAGCACACACTTGCATGGCTTTCAAAAGTTCTTTGCTATGCTATGCTTTGAAAAGAAAGCATTCAAATGATTTCGAGCTGGAATATGTTCGAGAAATCACACAAAGATTTTAAAGATCAAAATAAAAGAGCGCAAGCAGACAAGTCATTTAAAATGAAAATGTATGAAAAAATTAAAAAAAAAAAAAAATTGTTTTCAACAGATTTCCTTATTAAAAATATATTGTAGTTTTAAACAAGTAAAAGCGTGCCAAGTTGGGCCGGGCTGAATCATGCATGGATCGCATTTGCCAAGTTTTTCGAATTACTGTTTCAAATATAAATGACCTATATCAAGTTATTGACTCATATGGACTAGTCATGCCATACAAGTCATAGAAAAATATCACCTCGAAAATTTCAGGCAAATTGAGTAATAATTACGCCCTCAAGAGGTTTATAAAGTCAAATTGAGAGATCGGTTTTTATGGCAACTATATCAGGTTGTGGACTGATTTAGACAATGCTTGACACAGTTGTTGGAAGTCATACCAAAACGATATGTGCAAAATTTAAGCCAAATTGAATAAGAATTGTGCCCCCTAGAAGCTCAAGAAGTCTAGATTCAAGATCGGTTTATATGGCAGCTACATCAAAACATGGTCCGATTTGGTCCATTTACATACCCAACCGACCTACACTAATAAGAAGTAATTGTGCAAAATTTTAAGAGCCTAACTTCACTCTTTGGAATTAGAGTGCTTTCGACAGACGGGGGGACAGACAAAGGGACTTGGCTAGATCGACTTAGAATGTCATGACGATGACGACAAAAAGCCTTTCAAAAATCTCATTCCCAAAAAATTTTTTAAAAATTTATGCAAGAATTACTGTAAAAACGTGCTAAGTTCGGCCGGGCCGAATCTTGGGTACCCACCACCATGGATTCTGCTAAAAATTTATACAAAATAAATTTAGTTTTAGGGCATTATTATATTCTACCTACCAAACTTCTGTCGAACCCCAAAATTTAAGCTCTAGAAATCGAACAAGGTTGATTGAGAGATAGGTTTACATGGGAGCTATATCAGGTTCTTAACCGATTTGGACCGTACTTTACTCAGTTGTTGGAAGTCATAACAGAACACTACATGGAAAATTTCAGCCAAATTCGACAAAAAATGCGGCTTCCAGGGGCTCAAGAAGTTAAATCGGTGGTCGGTTTATATGGGAGCTATATCAGATTACGGACCGATTTAAACTGTACTTGGCACAGTTGTTGAAAGTCAAAACAGAACACTACATGCAATATTTCAGTCAAATCGGACACAAATTGCGGCTTGTGAAGGCTCAAGTAGTCAAATCGGGGGATCGGTTTATATGGGAGCTATATCAGGTTATAGACCGATTTAGACCGTAGTCGGAACAGTTGTTGAAAGTCATAACAGAACACTATATGCGAAATTTCAGCTAAATAAGACAAAAATAAGGCTTCCAGGGGCTCAAGAAGTCAAAACAGGATATCGGTTTATATGGGAGCTATATCAGGGTATAGACCGATTTGGACTTACTTGGCACGTTTATTGGAAGTCATAACAGAACACTATGTGCAAAATTTCAGCCAAATCGTAAGAAAATTGAGGCTTCCAGGGGCTCAAAAAGTCAATTTGGGAGATCGGTTTATATGGGAGCTATATCCTAATCAGAACCGATATGGCCCATTTGCAATCCCCAACGACCACATCGATATTAAGTATCTGTGCAAAATTTCTTTCGCTTAAACTGGATATAGAATAGAAAAGAAGAATATGGGAGCTAAATCTAAATCTGAACCGATTCATATGAAATTCACCCGAAATAATTCATTATTTCCATAAAAGAATCCGTTTAACAAATGACCAGTTTACTGCATTATTACTGCAAGTCAGACGAACTTAAATATGGAAACTATATCCAAATCTTAGCCGAATCCATTTCAATAGGATTCGTATCTACGCCAATAAAAATGTACGTGCCAAATTTGAAGATGATCGAATGAAAATTGCGGCCTGTACTTTGTACATAAATTATGGTGGACAGACAGACGGACATAGCTAAATCGAATCAGAAAGTGATTCTGAGTCGATAGGCATGCTTATCAATGGGTCTATCTCTCTTTTCTTCTGGGTGTTACAAAAAAATGCACCAAGTTAGAATACCCTGTACCACAGAGGTGGTGTAGGGTATAAAAATCTTAAAATAAATGTTCATCTTAATCTGCAAAGTTTGCAACAAATGAGGCTAGAATTTAAAAAAAAATGCCATTAGTAAAACTTTGCAACAAAACTCATCCCATTGCTAATATTTTCTACCTAAATTTTGCCAAACTCTAAGTAGGCTTATCAATAACTTGACTTAGGTTATGGATTGGGTGCAAATGTCATGTCCTTGAGAAACATCATTTCTGCTTCTAATCTAGCTACGTGCCTGTGATTTTCATTCTTTTCTTTTGTTTTTTCGAACAAACAACCATCTAAAGTTGCAATGTCATAGATTTTCGCTCGTTTTATGGCAAAAAAAAACGGCCCAGCTGGAAGATTGATTGATAAGTTCATTATCCAAGCAAAATAAACAACGAAAACATTTTTTTCCGTAAACAACAATCAAGAAAAAATGCTTAGCGACTTTTTTTTTGACATGTTCCATAAAAATATAAGTCTGTTCAATATTTTTTCTTGGAATAAAACACATAACTCAAGCCAGAAATGAGATGGGGTTGCACTTCAAAACAAAAAGACAACTTAATGGCCAACTTTCCAGACTTTATGCTAAAAATATTTTTCTACCGAAAATTGTTTTTGATTAGGGAGATGTTGTTTCTAAGAATCGCTACGCCCTTCCTCCTATTTTATTTATTCAACAAAATAAATATATCGTTCTGGTGGTGTGGCCTATTTTGGTTACATCCTTATTGCGGGTAGGAAAACATTAAAGAAGTAAGAGTAAGGTTAAGCTAGATAGTGTGACAGACGTCAATCAGATTCTAGTAGCCCATTTTGATGAAAGTAATATTATATTATATTTTAAATTTCATCGAAAACGGGTAATAAATGCACCTGCTATAGGCCTTAGACCCAAAATCGGGAGCTCGGTCTATATGCCAACTATATCCAAGTATGTTGCTACCTGGATCATATTTGGTTTGGATATTGACGGGCCTTATAAAACTCAATATTCTGAATTTCAGCGAAATCGGATAATAAAAGCGCTTGTTACGGGCTGAAGACCCTAAATCCGCATACCGGTCTATATGGAAGCTATATGTAAAAATAGCCCGCTGTATACCATATTCGGGCCGGATACCAAGGCCCTAGCTACAGCTCACAGTTTAAAATTTCAGCAAAATCGGACAAAAAATGCGGCTGTTATGGGGTTAAGACCCTAAATCCCCAGATAGACCTATATGGCAGCTATGTTAAAATATAGTCCAATTTGGGCTGCTCAAGAATTTAGCCTGCGTATACGAGTCTGTGCAAAATTTCAATCCAATATCGTGATTACAACCGATGAATTTTATGACGATCCGAAATATCTCAATTTTTAATGACTGTAGCGTGATAACAACTGACGAACACACGGACGGACAGACACACGACCATCGTTAAATCGTCTTAGAATTTTATGACGATCCGAAATATATATAAATACACTTTGTAAGGTCGAAATTAGATGTGTTAATGTGTCCCTTATCCTATGGTGGTGGGTATAAGAATACTTAAAATATACAAAACATTTAAACATTTTTATATGACCATTCAATTTCTGAAATATTAGGGTTCTTTTCAATCTCTACAGATTTGCGTTTAGATTTCTCACAAAAGGAGTTGAGGGTATTCTTGCCAATTAATTTTATTTTAT
The DNA here is from genome assembly GCF_963082655.1 of Stomoxys calcitrans. NCBI lineage: Eukaryota > Metazoa > Arthropoda > Insecta > Diptera > Muscidae > Stomoxys > Stomoxys calcitrans. Next base: position 840,069 of record NC_081556.1, on the reverse strand, counting down.
AACTTCAATTAATGTTACCATTAAAAAATTGACTGTTATTTTTTGGTCTCGTTATGCTTGCATAACAACAACAAACAACAAAAAAGGCGATATCACGGCGAAAATAAAATCCAACAGCCTTTGTCAGCATGGCACGTTGTTACAAGTTGGAGCATGAAAGATGTTGGAGATATCAGAAATGATATCTTGTTTATAATATAATTATTTTTCAGCTTGGCTGCTTTTGCTTACACATTTTGATACTTAAAACCGCAAAACAAAAGGAAAATTGCAATGGGAGGTGGATTGGCACACGCATTTTATTAGCCTTGAAGGAACCAAAAACAAAACAAAAAACACAAAAACATTGTCTGTGAACTAAAACAATCCGCAACAATTTCCCCAACCCCAGAGCCTGCTTTGTTGTATGTCAATCGGAATGACAAAAATTGCTTGGCAATAAAACAAAAACCGAAACCAAAGAGCGGAAATATTTAAACGATTATGGCGTTTTTACATTCCATCCCCCACTCCAGGCGAACACACATGCCTCCCTCCACACCATGCCGTCTACACTCACAAACGTTGTGCTGTGCTGTGTGGCAGCAATAATGGGAAAAATGAAAAATGTATCCTTGTTTTCGTTTCATTTCAAACATTTTTGAGGCTATAAACAAAAACCTAAAAGTGTGTATACAGACAATAGCACCTCATGCTCTCTCTCGCTCCCACTCTCTCTCTCTCTCTCTCAGCGTGTTTGAGAGCCAAATACCTACAATGAAATTCAAATAAAAAGAACTGCCAACATAAAAACATTTGCTATGTATTTTAGAAAAGTTGGTCACTTGGCCGGAACTAGGTCGGTTACCCCCTCTGTGATGAGAGCCCCGTAGGTTGAATAGATATCACATAAGGCGTGAAGTAGAGGGCGGGGTGGAGGATCGACACTCGCTATGACTCTGGCTTTGCTCATCCAAGAAGTTTTGCTTTTAGCGAAAAGATATGAACAAAAAGAACATTTTACGTGTGGCGTTATAAATTATGTACAACCAGTGCTGTTCAACACAAAAGCATTTGAATCACACACACACACACACACCCAGTCGTACACATGCAAGGCCCTCACACAAACCATGAGATTTTCGTTAAACACAAAAAATATAACAAAACAGCCACAGAGCCCTGCAGCAGACATTTGTAAATACTACGAGCATGTAGAGGCTGTTGTAGGCAGCCGCGGGCAGGCAGAAACACTAAAAACGTTCAACGGCAGCCTAAGCGCCCTCACAAATGGAATTTGTGGCATGACCAGCATTGGCATTGGCCAGCAGCAGCTTTTGTTCCATGTCCCAAATGGACAGTTTTGTATTACCGTTTAAAGCTGCTAGCAAATCGAGTCACACTTTTTCCGCGCCACCGCTGCTGCCACCAGCAAGCACCGACAACTTGAATTTTACGAAGGTGTCACAACAAAAAGTGAGTGACTTAATTTATTGGCGAAGTCCTTATATTAATGAAGTAGCTGTAAATCCATTGCAAGATTTAATCTGTGTTACGCACGTAAACGAAATGAACTTGAAATCTTTGCATTTTGTTTGTTCTGTCCCGGCCCTATTTCAACACTGAATGGTCAAATAATTGTGTCTTGAGTTTATCGTCACAACGGCATCAGCCATTTAATAATGGACGAAGATGACTTGGTTGTGAGTTTTTCGAAGTTTAATCAAATCTTATCAGTAATACAATCTGTAATACAAACGCTGAACAGTAGCGTTTTTGATTTGTTTCACAATTTGCAATTTTTATCTGACATTTTTTTTACAGCTTAACAAATTGTTAGACATGGGCACAAGGAGAAAACTCATTTGGTATTGAAAACTCAGTGTGTGGACAACTTTGCTAGAGCTGAACTCTATCGTAATATTGGAAATTTGAGTTACTTAAAATATTTCGTTGACAAAACATTTGGAACATGGAAATTTTATAAAAAATTTTGCCCACATTTTTTTGCCTGAATTGGTCTACAGCCTGATACAGTTCTCATGAACGCCGATCTCCCGATTTTGCTTCTTGAGATCGGTAAGGGTGCAATTCTTATCCGAATTGGCTGACATTTTACATAATGACTTCTAACATGGCGTCCAACATTCAGTTTATTTATGGTCCGAATCGGACCATTAGATGGTCCAATTAGATTGGACAATTCTTATCCAATTCTTATCCATTATCCTTTGTTTGCCTAAAAAGAGATACCGGGCAAAGAACTCGACAAATACCATCCATTTTGGAGGGTATATTAGATTCAGCCTTGACAAACTTAGCACGCTTTACTTGTTTCACTTGTACTCTAAAGAATAAGAACTGGTCATATCGAGAAGGTTACCCGACCACTGCAGTGTGTATCAAGCGGAGATTCTTGCAATTAAAGAAGTGAGAGAATGGCTAATGTCACAACGAGGATCGGCATAAATATTTTCTCAGACAGCCAGAGAGCCATTAAATCTCTGGGGAACATATTTCTGAATGCAAAAACTGCTCCCAACTGTCGCAGATCTCTCAACGAGATGGCTGAACAGTTCAAAATTCTGTGCTTTTGGCTGCCGGGCCACAGAGATATCCCAGGGAATTGTAGAGCGGACGAGCTTGCGAGACTTAGGAACTACCTTACACATTCCAGGGAAACTGGAATCTGTGGCTATGCCTCTAGCGACATGTAAGCTAATTTTTCAGGATCAGACCCGAAGGACAACGAATGATAAATGGTCACAAGGAGGGAGCTGTCAGCATTCCAAAACTATATGGCCTAATCTAGACTTGAAGAGGTCTACTGCTTTGCTATCACTGACTGGTACAGAGCGTGTCCGTCATGACAGGTCACTGAATGATCGGAAAACATGCTGACAGACTGAAGGTGGCAAATATCGCCTTTTGCAGAACCTGTGAGGACATCGAGGAAGAAGACTGGGAAATCTTGAGCACTTTCCAGCAAGAAAATTTTGGAAATCGGACCACAAATTAAGATTTGACAGCTCCAACAATTTTTCGGAATGCCGAGGTGACCAACTTTAGCGTCCTGGCAAGAGGCGACCGGAGCACATAGGATCTTAAAAACAGCTCAGTTCCAAAGAATCCATAGATATAGCCCCCATATAAACCGATCCCCCGATTTGACTTTTTGAGCCCTTAAAAGCCTAAATTTTCATCCGATTTGGATAAAATTTGGAACAAAGATTTGTGTCATGACTTTCAACATCCATAACAAGTATGATCCGAATCGGTCTATAAACATATATATCCCCCATATAAACCGATCCCCCGATTTGACTTCTTGAGCCCCCAGAAGCCTCAATTATCATCTGATTTGGCTAAAATTTGAAACAAAGACTTAAGTAACATCAATGCTAAGTATGATCCAAATCGGTCTATAAACAGATATAGCCCCAATATAAACCGATCCACGGATTTGACACCATGAGCCCTTAAAAGCCTCAATTTTCATCTGATTTGGCTAAAACTTGATACAAAGACTTGAGTTATTACTTCCAACATCCACGCCAAGTATGAACCGAATCGGTCCGTAAACAGATATAGCTCCATGTAAACCGATCCACGGATTTGACTTCTAGAGCACCCAGAAGCCTCAATTTTCATCCGGTTTGGCCTTGGAAGAAGCCTTGAGTTATGACATCCAACATCCACGGATTTGACGCTTTCAGCCTAAGAAGCCTAAATTTTCACCTTATTTGGCTGAGATTGGCTCAAAACCCTATATGACCTAAAACATCAGTACCAAGTTTTTTCTAAATCGGTAAATATGGAGGTATAGGCCCCCCTAAGTTACGATGTCCTGATATGACTTCTTGAGACCAAAATAATTCAAATACAAACTCAATTAATAAAGGTACATTTTTAGCGGAATCCATGGTGGTGGGTACCCAAGATTCAGCCTGGCTGAACTTAGCAAGCTTTTACTTGTTTTTATTCTATGTAGTTGAAATTTGGTACGTGAAGTGCCCTTTAACCATTCCACTAAATGTCGCCCATATAGGTTCATGAAGGATTTCCAGGCCTGTTCCGGATTGTTTTGCCCATATTTACTAAGTGCCTTCAAACTTGGATTCCTTTTACAATGTAGAGGTTTGACAAGAGTATCCACTCAAACATCGACTTTACAAGGTTTTCTTGAAATAAGGCAAAGAAATTCTTTCGTCTTGCGTTTTCGAAAACTGGAACAGGCCTGAAAGTAAAAATATCAATCGATTCCCCGATTTGAATTTTTGAGGCCACAAAAGGGTCAATCATTGGCCGATCTGATTACCTCAAACTAATCTTGTTATAAAATAAGTTAGTAAGTCTTATTTTTGACAGACGCCATGGTGGTGGGTTCGGGTACCCACGCCCTTGCCAAAACTAACACATGTTTACTTGTTTCATTACTAGATCATTCCATACTTGGCCAGAAGAGTTATTCCAACATTTTCCCTTTCAATATAACAAATATTAATTTTAAAACTTTTTGCGAATTTCTGCTTTTATTTAAATTTTTTTTTATTAAATATCGATCTCTTGTTATTGCATCCCTTCCTTTTCGTTAAAGGAATACTTCATTCTTCTTTATGGTTGGCCTAACTGCATTGTCTATTGGTGGCGAAATATTTTCCCAAAGATCCATGTTTATCTTTCGAATATGTAGGTGGTCCTCATAAACCTTGGCCAATCTAAGAAAGCGTATGCATATGCATGCATCAAGCTTCGATGCATATAGGTTTATGAAAAAATACACACACACACACAAGGAAAGAGAAATGTGGTTCTTTCTCTTTTGATTAAAATCCTTGAAATGTATTTCCTTGGTTATTTAATAGTTTTGCCTCGCAAAGAGCCATCCCACAGCATAATTCCATTCCATTTTTTTTTTTCATTGGTGCTGCTGCCTGTCGTGGCTTATGGCCCATACAGAGAGAATAAAAAATCTTAAACACACAAAAATACAAAACCTAAGGAAAGGGAAAATCTCACACATACTGTAGTCAACGATTCGCTTGTCACCAGTTGTGTGGTGTTGTTGGCATCGCAGCAAAAGGACTCATGGCTATGTGAGACGGACCGAGAGTGTGAATAAATAGAATGCGGATGAATGAATGCACGGCAGCACCATTGCCAACATCATCACCATCAACACATGGAATGTTAACATGGACGAGAATTAGGTGTATACTGGGGTTGCATATTAAAGGAAAATGAAAAATAAAATGGTCAATACTCTCAGATCTCAATTAAACCAAGCAAGTGAAAACTTTCAAGATACATTTTAAGTGAATTCTTTTTGGACTGTTTTTTTCGTTTTTTAAATGTCATACTGCATAAACCTATTAATACTACTTTTAATATCAAAATACAAATTATTTGCCATTTTATATTCCTGCAATCTTTCACACAACCCTAATGTCCCCTTTTTGTGGTGTTAACGTCTATAGAAAACAGCAAATGTTCGACGTGACGATAATAACTTGGAAATAGACAAAAGCTTGAACGACCCTCGCCTATGACGGTGGCTACAAATTGTGGCATGCTAAAAATGACACAAAGCTGCTTTGGGGCCTGCTTGCCTGTTTGGCTGGCTGCACAGATGAAGCTGCTACAACACAATTTAACGCAGCGATTAAACGGAGACGCCAAACATTTTCTCTTTTTATCGGCTGCAACAAATTGCAAATGAAGATTAGACAGACATCAAACACACTGAATGTGGATCAAGTTTTTAACCTCCTTTCCATAGCCAATGACCCTGTTCGTTCACATTCTACGAGTATTGAAGCACAAAAGAAGGATGTATGCATTCATCTTGGATAATAAAACTCAAAGAAAACAGAGAAGAGAGTCACAAGACACAAGCAACCGAAGCAATCTAAGAAACTGTGTGTGGCATGTGCCTTGAGGCAATTTATACACATTGGAGATTTGTCCCTTTTTTTTTTTTGGGGGTCAAACGAAAACGTTTTAGCTCGAAAATTTATGTAAAACGATTTAATACCAAAAGAGCGTCAAAAGATTCTGTCATAAATTCACACACACACACACACACACATACAATCAGATTATTTATGGATTATTTTGAAGAAAGCATCCCGCCGCTTGTCTGAATAAGCGGATGTGAGCTTTAACAAGTTAAGCTATCGGGCTAGTTTAACCGCAAACACTAGGAAACATCACCAGCTCGATATGACAAGACGAGTTATTGGCGCCTGTTCCAGCGACGATCGGTCCTTTGGACCGGAACGAGCTTGTTCACCTACAGGAGCTTGATGAGAATCGCCACCTTCACATGAATGTGGTTAAAACCAGAACAACAACCTGCCACTATAGGTTAGACAATTTTAGTCCATTGTGATACCACAGTAACGACAGACCAAAACCTCGAACCCACAAAGTCCACACGCCCGTCGCCCGACTACCACTATAACCTATAAACAGGGAGATGTCGAGATACGAAAAATCTAGCATATATAGGAATAAAATAGGAAGCAAGTGACAATCCATCACCCCACCACGCGAGTTTTTTCCCAAAGTGTCGGCCCACACTCACTCAACTATTCACTCGCCGAGTGCCAAGCATTGGTCTACGCATGCATGACGGCGTGTCGAAGATTTTATCGCGTCCCTCATCGAAACAAACCCGTCTCCCATCCATGTATCTGAGGGGACTCCTCAGAAATACATCTGCAAGTTCTCCGAGATAGAAGAAAAACCGCTTCCCTAGAACGGAAAGCCAGTGTCCCTATAGACCCAGGCATGAGCAGAGCAGGTTTTTGATTATGTCCCCCTCACCCTCATCAAGACAGCGTCCGCAGTAGTCGTTGTGCGGGACTGCTATCGTACTCAGTGACCACTTATCAAGGGCCAGCAATCCCGTCGTCCTTTTCTGCTCAATTTCTAGTATACGAACTTTTTATAAAACACTTTCAAAATTGTGTCCTTGATACTTTAAAACTTGGCAAGTTTATTTACTTAACGCCAACCGTGTTCCGTGTTCCAAATTAAAATACACAACTTCCGGCCTAAGCACAACTTCAAATGTTTTGAAATGTTAAACAAATTTCTTTATTCCAATAGTTTTTGGTGACCCACATGTCAACAAATGCCTCATTTCACACATTTGCTTAGAATATCTCATAACACAATGGCAACCCAAAGAGTTTCAAAGAAAAACCAATGTGGGAAACCAATTACCAGCATCAGTGATTCATAAAGGCACATTCATGGAAGTTTCTCTTCATTTCACACCACAGCATATGTTTAGAATGTTGTGTTATGTGTGATAAACAGACAAAAGTCTAAAGGTTCCTACTCTTGGTATTGCCATTCTATCTATTGCTGTTTTATTACTAAAGTGTAGTAACTGAAAATTTGGAGATTTTCATTGGTTGACCCAATGACGCACAGTGGGAGAGAATCTAAAAAAAACTAGTAAAAATTATGCCGTGTGAGAATGGGTAGAGATGACTCTTTGAAATTCGGAAAGGAATGAAAAACGAAAAGAGATGTCGTAGTATTTTTTGTTTTTTTGAGTTTTGCAGATAAAAGTGTCCCTAAAAAACCAAAAATAAATTCTATCCGAATTTTTTTACAAAAATTCCTAAAATACCTTTTTTGGGCAAAGATGGTTTCGATGGTTTCGGTTGCCCAAAAAGTAATTGCGAATTTTTCATATAGTCGGCGTTGACAAATTTTTTCACAGCTTGTGACTCTGTACTTGCATTCTTTCTTCTGTCGGTTATCAGATGTTAGCTTGCTTTAGAAAAAAAGTGTAAAAAAAGTATATTTGATTAAAGTTCATTCTAAGTTTTATTAAAAATGCATTTACTTTCTTTTAAAAAATCCGCAATTACTTTTTGGGCAACCCAATAGTTTTTTCGATTTTTTTCCCACTGTGTGTCGCCAGATCACTTTACCAAAAAAAAAAAAAAAAAACAAAAAACGTTTAACCTTTTATCATTACCTTAAGAGCATTCAGAGCTAAGTAACTGTATTTTGTAACTATTGACATCTACACAACTTTTAGTTACTACATTTTTGCATAACTGCTGTGTTGTGTCAAAAGTTTGAATTGAAGGAGAGATTGGAAGAGCCCACATAGTTTTCATTGTTGGATAAATACCTGAGATGCCGAAAGTTCATCAACTTTTAACTTTCCTATTCATTGACGTTTTCAACACAAATATTTATATTGACTTTTCAAAGATTGTCAATAAAGGCGAAGAAAGGACGTTTGTGGTAAAAGACAAACAAATGAGAAACCAAAATTGAAGGAAACCCAAAGAAGATGGAGGCAGAAGATTTGATGGCTAAGAAGTTCAGCATTGTTAACAAAAGATGAGGAAGAAAAAAGGAAAAAATAAGATATTATGAAAAAAATTAAAATAAAAATAAATAAAATATGTAAAAAATAACAAGTAAAAACGGACGAAGTTCGGCAGAAGGGAATCAAGTCAACCCATCACCATGGATTATGCTTAAAATCTTTAATTACTCAGTTTATATTTCAAATATTTTGAAGAAATAAAGTGGGGCAATGATTGAGGATTCTTAGGTATCAAAAAGTCTTAGATAAACCACATATATAATGACGTTATCTGGTTATAGACTTAACTGGGCGCATTTTTGTTTGGTGGTTAGAGTGCAAGTTTGAACTGCAATTCAAGCAAATAGGAGTATGTGCCACATTTCAGCGATATATCTTAATTCTACACTACATTACTACTATTTTACATGGTATTAGAGCTTAATACATTTGTTTGTAAAGTAAGAGAGCTAGACCCAGTGATGAGTAAACCGATAGACTCAGAATATATTTCTGATTCGATTTAGCTATGTTCGTCTATCCATCTGTCTGTCCGTCCGTCCATCTGTCTGGCCGTCCCCCTTCTCGTCCATGTTAATTTGTGTACAAAGTACAGGTCGCAATCCCATCTGAAAACCTCCACCGAAGTCATCAAATTAGTTTCATAATAAGATATAGCTCCCAAATTCCACTTATAAACCAAATTCCGACTAAAAATTAAAACGGACTCGCAGACGGACATAGTCACTGTAATCGCCGTAGAATTTTGAGAGGATCAAGAATATTTATGCTTTGTAGGATGGACATTTTGCTGTGTTGCAAACGCAATGCGAATATGCTCCCTATCCTATAGTGTAGGTTTATGGTTTGGACTCCGACTTCAGCAAAATTATCCGACTCCGCAGCCCTAAATTTAATTACAATCTTCAATTTTCATGTTTTCTAAAAGTATCAAATTTTCGATTTCTTTCTGAGATGACCATTATTTGATTATGTTTGGTTTTAATTTCTTTAATTGCCCAATTTGTGGTTGTACGCCAATAATGGACTTTTAGCACAACCCCATCGATTTGTAGCCATCAGACATGACTGCTTTCAACTCTGCCAAAGTAAGTGTGCCAACAAAACCTTTTGACAAGCAGTTGCAAGTTGTTAAAAGCATAAATGCCTTCGATTGTGTGCATGGGTATGTGTGTGTGTATAATTGGTACATTTCGTTTATAGCAGAGACAAACGTTATCGAAACCAAAACGCAACAAATGACTGTGCTGACGACCAATGTAATGCCAATTTCCTGAAGTTTTGTGGGTACACAAATGTATCATTGTGTGTGTGTCTGAGTGTTTGTGTGTCGTAAAAAGGCCTCGCTTGCCTGCCTGTCTGTCTGGCTCTCACCCATACACCTAACTAATGAAATTCCTTTGATTTGTCTATTCTTAATCAAATCAGCATTTGAATAGATGGAATTCAATTTACCTGCATTATACAAAAAAAACGAACCTAAATAAATGATTTCATTTGTATATTTTTGGTTGGTTGTTGTTGTTGGTTGTGGCCTGTCGTTTAAAAAAGGCTGGCATCATGGCCATACAAACTCAGACCAAAATACTGGGAAATGTAGACTAATTGGCAAAACGCCATATCCCACCAGCAGCAGGATGTTATGAAGACACTGCGCGAACACACACAAAAAAAAACACAACTAACAATAACAAAAAAAAATGATAAGCAAACGAAAGCCAATAACGAATGAAAATGCTAATGAAGGCAATACAAAAAGAAAACTGTCTCTATTTTAAAGTCATTTCTAATTAAAAATCGAATTTTATGGAAATTGCAATAGGCAACTATGGTAGGGAGTCGGTGCTAAATGTATAAATAGAGAACAATTTTTAAATTTGGTGTTCATAAAAAATTTTAATTCAGAATTAAATTTAAATTTCATAGAAAATTTAATCGAGTTTTAATTCTCACATAATATTTAACCCACTAAAGCCTGACTTGTCCGATTTTGATGAAATTTCATGTATTCATTATTTAGAGCATTGATAATGATGTAGAAATTTTTTTTTCAAATTTATTTTACAAATATTATTTAAAAAAATTAAAAAAAATTTTTTCAAAAAAAACAAAAAATTCAAAAAATCCAAATTTCATATATTCATTATTTAGAGCATTCATATTGATGTAGACATTTTTTCCAATTTTTTTTACAAATATTATTTAAAAAAAAAAATCAAAAAAAAAATACATTTTTGAAAGAAACCAAAAAATCCATTATTTTATGCAAAAAATAGTTTTCTTAATATTTTATAACTATTTAGCGAAGAAGAGTGAATTTTAGTGACTTTGACATAAAATCGCATTTGCTGTCAAAAATAAATAGTAGGCTTATATTGTTATATGGAAACCATCATATGCAACAAGACTCATAAGAATTTTGACGAGTTCTTCGTTTCACAAGACTCTAAAAAGGTTTCCAAAAACCTCACTCCTAAGAATTTTTAGAAAATTTTTCGTTTGATTTTTTTGGATATAAAAAAATTTATGAATTCCGATATCTCATTCCTAACTTGAGCTTAAACTTTTCTAAGAAAGCTCTTTCTTGGGCATTTTTCTACCCATTTGTCGTTAATGGCTTAATACGAGTAGAATATGCATTTTCCAAGAAAATGTTATCAAACTCTAATTTTCATACGATAATAAGATTTTCGTATAAATTTTTTTCAATTTTGTTTTAATAAATTCGTGGAAACTTGAATTTCAGCACAAAAAAAATCTCCATAAAGATTTTGACAGAAAATGTCCATTTAACAAATCTAATAAATAAAAAAAATCCAGCTTTGATCAAATAAAATTTCCTCGAAATTCGGTTTTTATGTAAAATGTGTCTTAATTTGATTTTGTTTAAAAATTTTGCAAATTTTTATACCCTCCACCATAGGATGGGGGTATACTAATTTAGTCATTCTGTTTGCTAAACTTCGAAATATTTATCTAAGAAGCCATAAAGTGTATGATGGTCATGACATTCTAAATCGATCTAGCCATGTCCGTCCGTCCGTCTGTCTGTCGAAAACACGCTAGCTCTCATAATTCACAGTTACGTTACGATTAGCATCATCTTTGAGGAAGTACGGTCCAATGATCCCACCAACCCATAAATCGCACCAAACTGTAAGCTTTTCTGGATGCATTGGTAGCTATGGCAATGCTTCTGGCTAATATCCACTCCAAAATCAACAATTCTGCTTATTTACGTACCCATTGAGCCAAAAATGAGCTTCGTCGCTCAATGGCAGAAGCGCGCGATGAACTTTCGTAACAGAGCTCGCATTTTAATTAAAAAAAATTCAATAATTTGCAAGCATTGTTCGTTTGTAAGACGATTCATGGTTAAATTATAGACCAAACTGAAGATGTTAGACATTGAAACCAAACCCGAAACAAGCTTGAGCTGTTTAAACCATTGTTGCTTTGGGCAGATAATAGCTAAAAAAAAAATCACCCTTTACATATCAATCAGGAACAGGGGCAAATTTCTCACATATCAATGAGTGCTGTCTGATGAAAATTTAAGCTCAATGATAAGGGCCTCCTTTTTATAGCCGAGCCCGCAAAGCGTGCCGCACTGAGACACCTCTTTGCGCACAGGTTTTTACATAGCTGCCGTACCATTTTTTCAAATGGCATAGTTCCTCAAAAATGTCGCCAGTATTAGGAGTAAATAATATTTTTTTCCGATGTTCTCGCCAGGATTCGAACCCAGGCATTCAGCATCATATGCGGACATGCTAACCTCTGCGCTATGGTGGCCTCCCTTTAATTGATGGCTTGCCAGAAAATCACCATAAGAGGAGTAATTTGTTTAATGTTCAGTTAAATGAACACAAGAAAAGTTGCTGGTGATTATCCAAAGAGTGTCGACAACAATCACTGAGTATTTGTTGTTGAGTGTTATTCATAAACACACACACACACACACATGGAAGAACTATAAGATATAGCAGCCATAAAAGTCAAGAGAAGTTATCACATGAATATTAATTACTCTCTTACCAGAAAAAGGTCACTTCGACTGGTCGAACCTTTTACTATTACTCGACTTGGTCAACAATATCTGTGCCCATCTGACCATAATGTATGTGTGTTTGTTTGTATGTAAGTGTGTTTACATAAACAAAGAAGCATGTGTAAATCATGGATATTAAATATGAAATATTTCCATGGAAATCCTTGGTTTGTGCCTCGTGTGTGCGGACGGACGCCATCTCCAAGTAATTTCCTTAATAGATGTCATCTTTGTGCGTCCGAGTGCGTCTGAGATGTGATTTTGAATAATTGCAGATTTGTGTTTGCCGATTATCCAACTCAGGAAATCTCAGGCAAAGGCAAAAGAAAAACCCAGCAAAGGTTTTTTATAGCCTCAACTAAATGCTGTTGGGCATTACAGCAATTAAATAATAAATCCATGTCATCATACAATTAAGAGCCTACATATATGTAAATAAAAAAAAAACAGGCAAATCTCTAAAGGTCCATAATGAATAAACAATGCATGCTTTATCCAAACAGATTTATCTATTTTTTGTTTAAAAATCAATGATGTGTTAAATTGAAACTTTTCTTTCATATGGGATAATCCATGACGAATTAAGCTAATGTAATGTATTTTGTAAAGGAGGTCTCTTATCATCGAGCTTAAACTTGAATTACACAGCACTCACTCATTCCTATCAAAGAAGTATTTTACGATTAAAGGTCTAAGGCCCATTTATTACCTTCTGGATGTAACTGCCATATATACCGACTACCCTATTTAAGGTCTAGGGACCATAACTTCGTACTTACTATCCGATTTCAATTAAATTTGGCACAAACAGTTGTGATAGGCCCCTTAATATTCGCACAGAGTATGGTCTAGATCAAACTATATTTGGATATATCTGCCATATGTACCGATATCCAGATTTAAGTTGTTGTTTCGTTTAAATTTGGCACATGGAGCTGTGTTAGGCCCCTTATATTCGAACCGAGTATGGTCTAAATCAAAGTAAATTTGGATATAGCTATAGCCATATACGCATTTATTACACGTTTATGCCAAAATTTAGCACAGTGAGCTGTGTTAGGCCCTTTGAAACCCGTGTTCAATATGGTACAGATAGGCCATACATAGCGATCCCCCAATTTGAGGGAAAGTGACCATTTAAGGCAAAAAATACAAATTTTGCCCATGAACACTCCACTAAGGAACAGGGGCAAACTTCTCACCTATCAATGAGTGCAGTCCGATCCAAGTTTAAGCTCAATGATAAGGGGCCTCCAGGCGTTCAGCGTCATAGGCGGACATGCTAACCTCTGCGCTACGGTGGCCTCATCCGATTTAAGGCATATTTGCTAAAAGATCGGAGGCTACCGTAGCGCAAAGGTTAGCATGTCCGCCTATGACGCTGAACGCCTGGGTTCGAATCCTGGCGAGATCATCAGAAAAAATTTTCAGCGGTGGTTTTCCCCTCCTAATGCTGGCAACGTTTGTGAGGTACTATGCAATGTAAAACTTCTTTCCAAAGAGGTGTCACACTGCGGCACGCCGTTCGGATTCGGCTATAAAAAGGAGGTCCCTTATCATTGCGGTCATAAATCAACCGTTTTCCACTTTTTTTTTTTTGAAAATGATTAATGCATATATCCAAGGGGGGTATCTACAGTTTGGTCTGGCCGAACTTAAAGCCGTTCTACTTGTTTCAATAAAAATAATGACAAATCCGCCAAATGCTTTAACAACTTCACACATTTGATTAAATTTTATACCCTCCACCATTGATTTGAAATCCAACAAAGTATATAAAGGGTGATTTTTTAGCTTATATCTTTTTGTCAACACTGGTTTAAACAGTTCACACACGTTTCGTGTTTTGTTTCACTATCAAACATCTTCAGTTTGGTCTATAACAACGCTTGCAAAATGTTGAATTTTATTATAAAAATGCGTGCTCTGTAAAGAAAGTTCATCGCGCGCTTCTTCCATTCTATCGACGAATCTCATTTCTGGCTCAATGGGTACGTAAATAAGCAGAATTGTCGATTTTGGAGTGAAGATCAGCCAGAAGCATTGCAAGAGCTATTAATGCATCACAGTTTGGTGTGATTTATGGGCTGGTGGCATCATTGGACCGTACTTCTCCAAAGATAATGAGAATCGTAACGTTACTGTGAATGGTGAGCGCTATCGTGAGATGAATTCCATCTTTTTTTTGCCCAAAATGCAAGAGCTTGTGTTGCATTACATGTGGTTTCAACAAGAGGCTGCCACATGCCACACAGCACACCTAACAATGGACTTTTTGAGAGTCGAGATCGGTGAATATTTTATTTCACTTTCGGGACAGGTCAATTGGCCGCCTAGATCGTGCGATTTAACGCCTTTAGGCAACTTTTTGTTGGGCTATGTTAAAGCTCATGTCTATAGAGACAAGCCCGCTTCAATTGACGCATTGGAAGAGAATATTGAAGCACAAATTCGTGAGATAACGGCCGATATGCTGGAAAGAGTACGCCAAAATTGGACAAAGCGGATGGACCATTTGAGGCGCAGTCACGGTCAACATTTGCATGAAATAATCTTCAAACATTTAATTATATGGACCGTACTAACGATTCAAATAAAGATTATGCATTATCTGAATTTAATGTGTGTTTGTTGTTTTGAAAAACTTTCCTATAGCTCTTAAAAAATCACCCCTTATATTATTGATCTTCTTGACATTCTAAGTCGATTTAGCCAAGTCCATCCGTCTGTCTTTTGAAGAAAGGAAGCTAGGCGCTTGAAATTTTACACAAATACTTTCTACTAGCAAAGGTCGTTGGGGATTGCAAATAGGCCATATCGGTTCAGATTTGGATATAGCTCCCATATAAAACGATTTGCCGATTTGACTTCTTGAGCCCTTAGAAGCCGCAATTTTTGTCTAAATTATCTATTACGACTTTCAACAACTGTACTTAGTAATGACAAAATAGGTCTATAACCTGGTATAAACAGATTTGCCGATTAGACTTCTTGAGTCCTTACAAGCCGCAATTTTGGTCTGATTTGGTTAACATTTTGCATGCGGTGAATGAATGAACTACGAATAAAGTCCCAATTCTTCTTCTTTTCTTTTTCAAACTGCACCAACTTTCCCAAAGAGGTCTCTACGTCCAAAATTAAAGTTACAATCACTTTACAGTCAATGATTTTGATGCAAATAACGTCAAGCGCTCATGTAATCAAAAAAAGTCCCTACATGCATACCAGGAGAGAATTGAGTATCCTTCGCAAGCGAGAATGTGAAACGTAGACTACTACTAATGCAAAGTCAATAAAAATCAATCTGCACGTAATGCAAAGAGTTTATTAAAACTTCATAAAACTTGCAAAAACCTTGCAACGTTGTTGCACCAACCATGCCAACCAAATCAACTGTGTCAACATACGAAAATTTGAATTGGGCCACCCAGCGAAAACTGCAAACATGGCTACTTTCCACGTCATACACATTGGATACGCATCTATTAAGGGCAACTATTTTTTAACTATCGATCGTTGGCAATTTTCTAGAAACTTTGAAAATAAAGTTGAGCGAAAAAATTGGTTTGCAGCTGAGGGATAACTAAAATACAAGTAAGGGAAGTGATTTGCTTTCACACTTAAAGATATACGGCGTGCTTTGTTGGTTGGTATTATACGGAAATGGCTTCATGATTTAAAGATAAGACTGTGGACAGCAAAAAGAAATAAAGGGTGATTTTTAAAGAGCTATAGGAAAGTTTTTCAAAAAAATGCATGAAATCTTTATTGGAATCGATAGTACGGTCAATATAATTTAATGATTGAAGATTATTTCATGCAAAAGTTGACCGTGATTGCGCCTCAAATGGTCCATCCGCTTAGTCCAATTTTGACATGGCTTTTCCAACATGTCGGCCGATATCTCACGAATAAATGCTTCAATGTTGTCTTCCATGTGTCAATTGAAGCGGACTTGTCTGTGTAGACATGAGCTTTAACACAGTCCCACAAAAAAAGGTCTAAAAGTGTTAAGTCGCACGACCTAGGCGACCAATTGACCGGTCACAAACGTGAAATAAAATGTTCATCGAACTAGCCTCTCAATAAGTCCATTGTTACTCGTGCTGTGGGCATCCATTAAACCACATGTCGTGCAAGTCAAGCTCTTGCGTGCAGTCCGATGCAAGTTTAATCTCAATGATAAGGCCACTGTAGCGCAGAGGTTAGCATGTCTGCCTATGACGGTGAACGCCTGGTTTCGAATCCTTGCGAGACCATCATAAAAAAATGTTCTGCGGTGATTTTCCCCTCCTAATGCTGCCAACATTTGTGAGGTACTATGCCATGTAAAACTTCTCTCCAAAGAGGTGTCGCACTGTGGCACGCCGTTCGGGCTCGGCTATAAAAAGGAGGCCCCTTATCATTGAGTCAAGCTCTTACATTTGGGCTAAAAAGACGTTGAATATAAACTCATGGTAGCGCTCACCATTCACAGTTACGTTACGACTTGCATCAGTAAGTTCAGAAGTACGTTCCAATGATGCCACCAGCCCATAATCCTCAGCAAACTGTGACTCTATCTGGATGCATTTTTAACTCTTGCAGTGCTTCTGGCTGATCTTCACTTCAAAATCGACAAAATCGGCTTATTTACGTACCCATTGAGCCAAAAATGAGCTTCGTCGCTGAAAACATTATTGCAATATTGATACAAATCTTTTAAAACATGTATATGGGAGCTTTATCAAAATCTGAACCGATTTTTCCAATTTCAATATCGTTCGTCTCTGGGTCGAAAAAATTTTAAGTATATCAGATCAAAAATGCGACCGATGTCTTAATATTAACATTCGATTTTTTTTTTGTCAGGAACCTCGTTTTTTGGCTAGGTTAACGACGTTTTCGATGTATGTCGCGGACCCTCACCCTTACCCTAAAAATAGGATACTTCATTTTTTGATATCCGAAGGGGGGGCGGACCCTCCCCCTTAGCGAAATTTTGTGTGCTCTTTTATAGTACCAAATATATATATTGAGCAATCACGACAATATGGGACTCAAATGAAAGGTATTTTAGATAAGAAAACGTATCTGATATCCAATTGAAGGACCAAATGTTTGGGGGACCACCCCAAAACCCCCCCTAAATCGGACATATTAACCGACCATGGCAATATGGGACTCAAATAAAAGGTATTTGCGAGTAGAATACGAATCTAATATCCAAATGTGGGACCAACTTTCTGGCAGTCTATCCCTTCGCCAAAAACACCCCCAAATAGGACTTATTTACTGACCCTGGCAATATGGGGCTCAAGCAAAAGGTACTTGAGAGAAGAATACGAATCTGATATCAAATGTGGGACCAAGTCTTGGTGGGGCCGTGCCTCCCCAAAAAACCCTACCAAGAGGACAAATTTGCGACCATAACAATATGGGTCTCAAATGAAAGGTCTTTGGGAGCAAAGCACGTATCGGATATAAATATTCGGGAAGTGCCTATGGGGCCACACTAACCCCATAACGCCACCCAAATAGGACGTATTTGTAGACAATTGCAATATGGGGCCAAGTCAATGAGTGGACGCCCCATCCCCCAAAACGCATTCCAAACGGGACATGTTTGCCGACTATGGAAACATGGGGCTAAAATGAACAGTATTTTGGATTAGACCATGAATGTGATTTCAACATTCGAGACCAACTGTTTAGGGGACGTCTCACCCCCATAAAAACCCCCAAATAGGACACATTTGCTCACCATGACACTTGGGATCTTAAAGAGAGTGGAGCTGGACATTGATAGTTTTTAGGGCCCATACCCCAAACCGGACATATTTGCTTTTACTTTTGCAATAAGGGATTTAAAAGAAAGGTATTTGAAATTAGACAACGAATATGATATCCAATTTTGAGGCCAATGGCAATATGGGGTTCAAATAAATGATATTTGAAAGTAGAGCACGATGCTGATTTATTTTCAGAGTTACGTGTTTGGCAGACCACTCCGCTCCCTAAATCGGACATATTTACCGACCATGTCAATGTGGGGCTCAAATGAAAGGTATTGGGGAGTAGAGCACGAAATTGGCAACAACTTCTGGGACCAATTTTCTGGGGTTTTACCCCTGGGGTTTTACCCAAAGCCAGTGATATTGTTCTACTGTTAGTCCAGCGATATACGTTTACTATTTTCGTATCATGGTATTCACTTGAAGCTCTTCAATTGTCGAAAATAAAAATTCAAAGGATAATTTTGTTCCATATAAAGTAAAAGAAGGCGCAGTGGAGCGGGCCCGGTTCAGCTAGTTTGGATAAATAAACCAGCTTAGATGAAAATAATTTGGAATTTTTTGCATGTTATTTCCCTTCTTGAGCGACTTTTAGCAAAATTTTATTAAGTATTTATAATGTCTTTGTGCTAAAATAAAGTTTTTAGGGCTTCGGACTCTGGCCACAACTCAGAACAAAAACTCGTCTCTTTCTTTTCTTGGAATTATCTTTTTAAGCTCCTCAGTGTACTTTCTTAGAATTTATTCTCATTGGGTATTTCAACGAATGCTTTCTGCTAATTAAATAGCAGCACAAACAAACGAAACGAACGAACAACAACGGCTTATTTTGGTATCCTCTATCCAAAAACTACAAACTGACAAAATTTCCAATAATAGCTGCTTAATGGTATTGCAGGTGATGGGTAATTGTATGAACCCTTTCACAAATGTTCCATTTAGGCGACGTGTTATTTCCGAAATCCTTATTTATTTAATATTTAACAAACTTGTAATTATTTCCGAGCACGCTTTTGTACACTCAATTCGTATATATTTACCAACGTTCTTTGTTTGGCAGACTGTGCACCAAAGGTCATACATGCATACACAAATGTGTATGGATTTAATGGATCGCTAGTCCCCTGGTGGCGCTGGTGGTGGAGGTGATAAAAGGACTCTTTGTTGCTTTTTGTAATCCCACAATTGAATTACAACCTTTTTTAATTCAATAAAGTTTTTTTTTGTGTTTCTTTGTAATAGCCACTGCCACTTTGATGGCATTTCAATCGAATGATGGCACAGTAGGACCCAGAGGACAGAGAAACCCAGCGGGGGAGGCAATGCACAGGCAATGAGTCAGTTGAAGGCGCTAAGTAAATCCTTTTCAATATTTTACGTGTCTTTTATAAAACATTTTCAATTTTTTGTTTTTGATGTATTGCATTGCCATTGTTCGCTGCCGAGCTGATGCCATCCATACACGTGCAATAACAACTGAGGTCATCGATAAGTTGAATTTGTTAAAGGCTTTACCTTTTTTTTATTGTTGCTGTTCATTTGCCCTAAGGTCAACAATTACACACGGCGTAGCATGGATTATTTGCTGGAAATAAGGATATCCCTGAGATTTCCTTAAATACCCTTATTTTATAGCTATTTAACTAGTCATCCTTTTTGCTTTTTCTTCTTCCGACCAACCATCATCTATCCATTTGCAAAGATGATGATAATTTCCTGCTGCTCGCTCTGCTCTCTACGATCTACCATTTGCAAATGAATTGCACTTGGAAGTGCAAAGAAAACAAAAGAAGAAGAAGACGATAACAAATCGCCCAAGAAATGTATGCAGAATATTCTCAAGAGTTTCCGAAAGAGAAATGAATTGCTACAACTACAACTACAACACTAACAACATGCGGAGATAGTAATTTAATTTAGACATCCTTTGCGATTGCCAGAAAGACAAGCGTTATCCATCTATTTGGGTAAACACCATTTCCAAAGTAAATATTCGATAATGCCTTTGTGTGTGTGTGTGTGGGTGTGTGGGTATGCATATACATATGTATGTTTGTTTTCAATGGCAAGTTATTAAGGTTGAATAAATCATGTATTTCTCCCAAACGGGCGAGGACGGAAGATATTTGTTGAAAGAAATTGCTTCATATGCAAGCATTTCGTTAGTTTTGTGTAACGAGAACTTAAATTTGAAAATTTTTGATCGAACAGCCAGATGTCCAAAAAAAGATTTATAAATGTTAATCGACATTCAAACCATTTACTGTCGAAGAAAGACACTTTCGATGAATTTTTCTTCAAGCTTAGTGCAATTGTTTGTAACCTTCAGAAGGAAGATAGATAGGCACAATGATAGGTGTATGGATAAACTCAGAACATTCTCTGATTCGATTTAGCCATATACGTCTATCTGTCTTCCAATGTTAATTTGTGAACAAATTGGAGATCAGAATTTTTATACAATCAACTTCAAACTAAGCACCGACTTTTTTTTTTTTGGGCTGAAGACAAACCCTATTGAAATTCAAAACATCGATTTATATTTAGATATAGTATTAGTATTAGATTTTTGTCTTTAATAACAGGACGCAATGTTCAGGATCTGTTAACCTACCACTTCAAATGAAAAATCCTTAATATAAAGGAACAATTCTTTCAGCAAAAGAAAGGTTTCCTTAAAAAGTTGGAAAATTTATCATCTTAAAATTATGTTTTTCTAACTTTGGGTCGAATCTTTAAAATTGGGATAAAGATTTTTTCAGAATAGGATTCTCATACGACTCTTGACACTACTGCCAGATTTCATAACAATCAGTTCAGATTTGAATTTAGCTCAAAGCGTTTTTAGCAACCCATTTCTTTTAAATATTGATCTTTGTTCAGATTTCGTTTGAGATTTAGATAAAGCTTTGTAGAAAAACTTATGACTTCCAACACTCTCGCCAAATATCGCCTAGATTGGTCTATAAATAGGTTTAGCTCCCATATTTGAATTCATAAGTCCATAGAGTCCTTGTTTATTTGCCGATTTGATTACTTCACCCATTGTAAAATTATGGAATTACAAACAAAAACTTGACCTAGTTCATGGTATCTACCAAGCAGTAAAACATTTTTATACCCATTACCTAAGGATGGAGGTCTATCCATTTCGTCATTCCGTTTGCAATACTTGGAAATATCCATTTCAGACTTCATATTAAAGATTCTTTTAATATTCTTAGAAGATCTTCAAAATGAAAAGACAAGGTGCAAATATTATCACAATGATCTAAAATGTAAGTTGTGTTAGACAACTATGGTTCAGATCGGACCATATTCGGATATAGCTGCCACATAGACCGATCCCTCAAAAGGTGACATGCAACAGCATCCTCCTCTACGGCAGTGAAATATGGGGCCAAACACTTCTGACAGCATGCCGAGAGAAATTCCTACTCTCCGCACAGAAGACGGCGGCTCTTAGGGTCATATCATGCTATCGGATTGTGGTGGAGCCCGCAGCCTTTGTAGTAATTGGAATGGTTACGATAGACCATGAAGTGGGTTCGGCCCTACATTGCAAGGTGCAATACCCAGAGAGAAGAGGGTGAGAATCAAATGGATCATGCACGGACCATACAAGAGAAGACTATTGAGAAATGTCAACAAAAGTGGACGAATGAGAGATGGGACAGATGGAGGCGACTACTTATCCCTGATATACGGTTGTGGAGAGAAAGGAAAGGAAGCGCGACAACGTCAATTATTACGTGACACAGGTGTTCATGGCTACTTCTGGAAATACCTTCATGAAATGCGCAAATACCCCTCTAGCAAGTGTTTTGATGAGCAGCTAGAAGTTGCAGACGATATAGAACTTTTGGACCGTACCTAGCACAGCTGTTGCAAGTTATAACAGATCACTACAAGCAAAATTTCAGCCAAATCGGACGAAAATTGCGGAATCCAGGGGCTCAAGGATTTAAGTCGAGAGATCGGTTTATATGGGAGCTACATCCATATCTGAACCGAAATGGCCCATTTGCAATCCCCAACGACCAACATTAAGAGTAAGTATCTGTGCAAAATTTCAAGCAGCTAGCCTTACGTGTTCGACTGCTATCGCTAAATTTATCTACCTAGTCCTTAGTGCATGGTTTATCCAATCTCTAAGGACCCGGTCTACCCGGTACTGGTCTAAGGATTGGATCAATGTGTCGGTCCGCACATTGTTGAACACCCTTTCGATGACAATACAAACCGCCAAGGTGTACGTCTTGGCAACGAAGGATTCTTCTATTTTATGCATAACCTCCTACAAGACAGTCTCCACCGACCTTCCCTTGATATAGGCATGCTGTTTGTAAGAAATCATTAAACATTTTTTGAAAAATAATTTATTGTCCAAGATATCTGGAAAATTATATGCACCCAATTTATCCAATTAACCTTTTGGGTATTTACCCATCTGGGCGATGGGCTGACGACAGAGATGGGCTCTCTACGTATGAGCAATACCATTTTCATTTAAAGAGCACACTGGTGCGTATAAGTGATAGGCTATGGATTTAAACTAGCGCTCAATGGGGTAGAGTCAAAAAAATTAATGAAGAATTTGCCGTTTGAGAATGGATAGAGATAACTCTTAATATTTGTTTTTTTTTTTTTTTTTGGATTTTCTAGATCCCCAGCATTAGGAGGGGATAACCCCAGCTGAAATGATTTTGTTTTGATGTTCTCGCCAGTGTTACAACCCAAACATTCAGCATCATAGGCGGACATGCGAACCTCTGTGCTACGCTGGTCACCATCATACATGTGGAGAGCTTTAAACTTGAATCGGACAGCACCCATTGATATGTTTGCTCCCTGCTCCTTAATTAAATGTTCGTGGGCAAATTTGCATTTGCAAATTCAGAGAGCATTATACAGAGATCTCCTGTTAACAGTAGTGGGTTCTCGCACTGAATATTAATATTAAGCCCAAAATTATATTTTGATATTTTGCAGGAATCCCTCTCCATTTTTCTTTTGCCTTCGGTAAAATTTAAACTCATTTCACCTTGAATTGCTTTTTATTGCGCGCATTTAACAAATTTTCACAACCCATTCCACGATTTCTATGATTTGACAAAATAAAAGTCTTTGTCAAAATGTCGTACGAGCGGAAATGTAATATTTAGGTCAAACTAAAGTGTGGAAGCGAACACTCATTCAACCGCATGTAATATCATTCATAATTTCAAATAAGACACGAATTTCCTTCATTTTTTGAGTTTGTCCTCGCAAAAGTTGGCACAGTGAAAAAGAGTGATACACTAAGAAAAAAGTAAAATAAATCAGCATACCCTGAGTTTAAACAAAAGTTTCAGACGATTTAGAAAATCTCTTTCGCACAATTTCTCTCAATGTAAATCATATTTGCATTTTGTATAGTCTTCCTTCGCAAATGTGTGTATGTACATGTGTGTGTGTGTGCTATATTTGCATTCTCGTTATTTAGTTCCTGAAAGGAAGTCAGTTCAACTCAAGTTTTCTTTCAATCTCTGTCTGTGTTGGTGAGTGTGAACGTGTTTTGTTGTTCCAAAGTCTTTCTCTTTTCGGTAGAGTTGTCATTTTTATTCTTATTTTTGTTTTTTTTTTTTTTTTGTTGCTTTCTCACATTTATGTGAGGTGGTGTCTGAAACACTGTAAGAGTGAGTGTTTGTATTTTATGCAATATTTGAGTTTTGGAATAAAATGTATGTGCGATATCTTCCAAAGGCAAGCACTTTAACAGCTTTGCTGCCTCCAAATGGTGTTCAAGAAAATACGCAAGTTTAAATATTTCACATAAATAAAGATTTATGTTGGTCTTTGTATATATGCCAACATGTGTATACATACATCTATGTTAACATACACTTAGAGAAATTAGTTTGTTGATAACAGCAAACATCAGAATCTGCTGATATAAAAAATTAAAAAAAAAAATCTATTTTTTTAACTTCTTAGCTAAAATTAGATAATTAAATGCTATAAATTAGTATGGGTTAGGTTAGGTAAGAGTGGCAGTCCTTTTACTGACTCACTTAGACAATTTTAGATCCATTGTGATACCACAGTAGCTGCGAATTTTTTTCTAATTTTTTTATTTAAATGCAAAAAAACTGTTTTTGTAGTTATTTTGTCTGCTTATACGAGTTATAGAGTTTTTATTACGTTATTTTCATTTTTTTTTCTATCTGAAATCAGCAGAAAATGTTTGCAGTTTAAGCAAACACTTACTGCTGTCCCATTTTCAACAGATTTCCTGTTGTTACAGCAAACATTTTTGTTGTTTTTACTAACAAATTTCTTTGAGTGTACGCTTATATGTATGTATGTAGGTATGAAATTATTCTCTAAGAAGAAAAGTTAACGAAGCAAATGGAACTCTTAAAGTGCTTGGTCTTTTCGGCTGTATTACCTTTGCCTTTTGGAGCTGTGCGTTTTTTACGACTCAAGTGAAAAAACGACAAGGTTTAACAAGCTTTATAACGAGCAACGAATCGTTGTTGCTTTTAAGTATGTAATAAATTTTAACCTTATTTTTTGTATTTTTTAAATTAAAAACTCTAATACTTCAATACCAAAGGAAATTGATAAGGTGTCCCTATGCGTCGATTTGCTCTATTCTAGCTAGTCAAACAGCAGACACTAAATAGTGACTTGGGAGTTTAGTCATAAAGTTTTTAGCAATAGTTCTTATGAAGGATGTTAAACCCTTACCAATGACAAGATGTCATTACCAAAAGACAACATTGTGGGAACCGAAAGATAATGGCAAGCAAAAACTGCTTACCACATACAAATGTAAGGGCTTGCAATATCTAGAAAATGAAGATAAGCATTCAAATTCTGATTTTTATTAAACAAACAAGTAAAAAGGCTTCAAGTTAGGCCGGGCCGAACTTTGGATACCCACCACCTCGGGTAGGGTATATATGTAAACCACCTTTCGTCATAGTCCGGTGAAAAATGCATATTTTACGCCCCCTTAGCAGCTATATCGAAATATGGTCCAATTTGGACCAGATTCGGCACTGAAATTGAGTGGTATAATAAATACAAGTCATTGTTCTACAATATTTTATAGAACAAAATATTGGCTTTTTTGGTAGCTATATCCAAATATAGACCGATCTGAACCATAAACGACACGGATGTCGGAAGGCATGACATAAGTCACTGTGTATAAATGCGCCTCTATGGGGCCAAGACTTTTGATCGAGAGACCGGTCTGTATGGCAAGCTATATCCAAATATGAACCAATCTAGGCCTAACACAACTCACTGTACCAAATTTCGGCGAAATCGGATAATAAATGCGCCATTTATGGGCCCAAGACCTTAAATCGAGAGACCAGTCTATATGGCAGCTATTTTCAAATCTGGACCGATCTAGGCCAAATTGCAAAAAAACGTCGAGTGTCCTAACATAACTCACTGTCCCAAATTTCAGCGACATCGGACAATAAATGCGCCTTTTATGGGCCCAAAACCTTAAATCGAGAGATCGATCTATATGGCAGCTATGTGCAAATCTGAACCGATCTGGGCCAAATTACAAAAAGATGCCATAGGGCTCAACGCAACTCCCTGTCCCAAATTTTGGCGAAATCGGACAATAAATGAGCCTTTTATGGGCCCAAGGCCTTAAATAAAGAGATCGGTCTATTGAAAAAAGATGTCAAAAGGCCTAACGCAACTCACTGTCCCAAAACCTTAAATCGAGAGATCAGTCTATATGGCAGCTATATTCAAATCTGGACCGATCTAGGCCAACTCACTGTCCCAAATTTCGGCGACATAAATGCGCCTTTTATGGGCCCAAAACCTTAAATCGAGAGGTCGATCTATATGGCAGCTATATCCAAATCTGAACCGATCTGGTCCAAATTGAAGAAGGATGTCGAATGGCTAAACGCGACCCACAGTCCCTAATTTTGGCAAAATCGGAAAATAAATGAGCCTTTTATGGGCCCAAGGTCTTAAATCGAGAGATCAGTCTATATGGCAGCTATATTCAAATCTGAACCGATCTAGGCCAAATTGAAGAAGGATGTCAAACGGTCTAACACAACTCACTGTCCCAAATTTCAGCAAAATCGGATAATAAATGTGGCTTTCATGGCCCTAAGACCCTAAATCGGCGGATCGGTCTATATCAAGATATAGTCCGATATTGCCCATTTTCGAACTTAACCTGCTTAGGGACAAAAAAAGAATCTGTGCAAAGTTTCAGCTCAATATCTCTATTTTTAAAGACTGTAGCGTGATTTCAACAGACAGATGGTCAGACGAACAGAAGGACATGGCTGGATCGTCTTAAATTTTTACGACGATCAAGAATATATATATTTTATAGCGTCGGAATTTCGATGCGTTACAAACGGAATGACAAAATGAATATATCCCCATCCTTCGGTGGTGGGTATAAAAATGTCAATTTAGTTCAGGAGTTTTACTAAAGTTTAGTTCAACTTTCCTTAAAATTAGAAAAGCGTTTATCCGATGTAAAGCCCCTTATTCCTATCAGTGTTGCAGAAGACTGATTTGTTCCATTGATTACCTTGAAGGGCCTTCTGATGATGGCCAATAATGGTTTCTATTCTCACATGAATTACCCATCCTAACACCAACCACCAACATTCAAACAAAACCATTTATTATGGCCATCAATGAGAGAAAAAGACAATTATTTGCCATTGTTGGCAACGAAAAGAGTAGGTAGGTAGAGAGAGAGAGAGAGAGAGCAATCATGGCTAATAAGAAGTTGACATAGTTCATGCTGTCTATTTGGCCATGAAGCATCTTTTGTATAATTGGCATGTAGCATATCATCATTAATGTGATCAATCAGTTTAGTGATTTCGATGCCAAAGATTTCATTTCAATCTAGGAACGCCCACAGGAGGCGTGTGAATTCCCATTACCAAAAGATAATTTAAAAAAATATAATAAAAAGGGGGTCAGGGGAGAGAGCTGCTATTGCCACAAACTCGTTAATATCCTGGGAATGACACAATTTTTTCCAATTTCCATTTCTGTCGCAAGGAAAACACCTGAGGCTCATCTAGGCCTGAGTGTGGCTACGTATGTGTGTGGCCATGCCTCCTTTTCCCCCCTCCTCTCTCTGCCCCACGATTTAAATTGAGTGTATTGTATATCGAATGAATTTTACAACAAGCCACGTCACCGATAGCGAAAGAGAAAAAAAACTGCATAAAATGATGGTGAATAATGATTTTATTATCGATTTGATAAATGAGTCCTTGCTTGCGAATGTATTTTTAGTGTCACACTTCAACTAATGGCAACATTGACAAGGACTTTTCATTACATGCATGACACTCAAACCCCTTAAGCTCAGAAAATCTCATGCATATATTTCATCGCCTACACACCCACCACCACCATCACCACCACCATCATCACCAGCTTGAGGAAAAAGGGAAAATTGTGTTTTTTTTTTCCAACTCAAAAATTGATGTCCTTTGCGATTTCTTTTAGACCTACGGCTGACATAGGCATGTAATTATCTATGTGGGGGGCATACAAATTGGGTCCAATCTCAAAGTTAGAATTTTTTTAACCAAATTTTTGAATTGCGATTTACTCACACACAGTGACGCGGTAGCTGAGTTGGTAAATAGCCCTGATTATCAGTAAAAGGATCGTGGGTTCAAAATTGATTTCGGACTACCATTATAATCCAAACCGACGCGTATATGCAAATAAATGCTTGATTCTCTCCCAAAATCGTGTCCTAACAAAATTAACCACTAAAAAGCGAATAAGGTTTGGCTGGCCCTCATATGGGATACATTTTAAACTTCTAGAAGCTTGAAAAATCAAATCAGGGCATCAGTTAATATTACGCAGCAAATTTGGTGAGGACGTGGAAAGTCCTAAATGTATTTCATTCTAACCATTTGAAAATCTGTCTTTCCAAAGCTGCAGAATAAGGGGAAAAGAGAGGGCAGACTTGGCTGTAAATACCAGAGGATTGTCATCAATGTAATGAAATTAATGGGAAACATTTTAAGGCGACTTAGTCCGAGCTAGGGGTGTGGGCGGTGAGTGAGCAAAAAGCTCAAAGGAACAAGAATACAGTCGGGAGGACAATGATCATTTTATGGGGGGATCCGGAGCGTAGGGCGCACTTATGGAGCATAAAGCAGTGTGGAACAGTAAAACAGTCAGAAGGACGACGAAAATCTTATGAGGGGATCCAATGGCCAGTTTCCGCGCCTAGTCAACTCCAGCAGTGCGTATATGAACCAACTCAGGGGAATAGAATGGATAACAATTTGGAATATGTTGAAGTGAAGGAAATTCCTGATATTTATTTTTTCAGGTTTACTTTCCGATATACAGAGCGCACAACAGACAGATTTTGGGCTCAGGTGTATGTGAATAGTAGCAGGCTTCGGTTTATAATCCGCACCCTCTTTTTCCATCTGTCCATCTGTCTGTCGAAAGCACTATAACTTTCAAAGGAATAAAGCTGGCAATAGCATAGCCATTCTTATCCATTATCCTTTGATTGTCTAAAAAGAGATACCGGGCAAAGAACTCGACAAATGCGATCCATGGTGGAGTATATATATGATTCCGCCAGGCCGAACTTAGCATGCTTGTACTTGTTCAACCTAAACTTACCTAACCTAAAGACGTAAGAACTTGAACTGGGGCATTAGTTTACTTGTGTGCTGTTTACATTTACGGACCCAACCTGGAAACCTATTTGAAATCGTTTTTAGAGAAAGTAAATACACTTCAAGTACAAATTTCAGCCCAATTAAGTCACTGGTGTCGCAAATGTACTCAAAACCCCATTTCAACTGCTTGAAAGCAAGTTTTGTCAGCATTCTCCATACTCATCAGAACTCACGCCATCGCATTACCATTTTTCCCCCGACCCAGAATGACTACGAACACTAAGCTTCGGTTTGTGTGATGTTCAACGGCATAACGAGAAGCTCAGCTAAGAGCCACCGGTCGCGTCTATAGGTTGCGGATATTGGGATGTTCCACATACGCAGTAGCTGCAACGGCAGTCGCGTACAATCTGCGTTTTCGAGTGGAAATTCTCAGTGAGAGATCGACCGGCACAAGTTCTTGCTTATATACTGAGTGCACATAACGCTCGATATGACACATTTGCTCATGAACATCCCATTAAGGAACAGGGGCAAACTTCTCACAGATCAATGAGTGCTGTCCGATTCAAGTTTAAGCTCAATGATAAGGGGCCTCGTCTTTATAGTTGACGCCGAACGGCGTGTCGACACCTCTTTGGGGAGAAGTTTTTACATGGCAAAGTACATCACCGGGGGGGCTTAACTCTACCAATCTTTTTTGAGTCTATTCGGAACAAACAAACCGCAACACATTCGTATTTATATAAAAGAAGATAGAAAAGATTGTAGTAATTTCTTAGGATAGACCCCTTTTGTGGCAAACCTTCAAGTTCTTCCCTTTTAAAGCTTTCAATTGTGAAAAAGTCATTTTTCCCTATACGCCGCCATGTGCGATATATAAAAACGGTCAAACATTATCATTTGACCTTACTTCTCATGTATTGTAATATTATGAATGAGTATCTTCCTATGTGAAATTATATTTCCTTTCCAAAAAACAGAACCACTCTCTGTCTGCCTCGCAGTAGCTCGCTCTAAAGGGAAAAAAGGACAAATAAGAACATGTCATTACGGAAGACAAAATTTTCCATATCCATTTAAATTGACCGAAAATGTATGTTATGTTTACGTAAGTTTATCTAACATACATGGCATGCCGTCTATTATGTTATGTTGAGTTATATAATGTTTTGGTTTGGCACATTGCTTGGGGAGAGAGGCAAAGGGAGAGGAGAAATGCAAACAAATGAATGTTCTTAATGTGCAGGCAGGCAGGCAGGAGACAAACGGCATACACAAATTTATGCCAGTCTGTATTTGGGTTCGTCTGTCTGGTCTTGTGACGAACTTCCGTAGATGCGGTACACAATGATGAGCACTTAACTTTTTATGGACTTCTGCAAGGCGATGTGTTGCGGTTGTGGTGAGGGGATAGCAAACCCAAAAACACTAGACAACACACTGCCAGAGATAATCAAAGTGACCACCACCAAATGGCGAATTTCACAGGAACACTGAAGACCAATTACCCAGTAATTATATGACTGCCGCCGGAAGGACACAAGGACATACATAAAAGTTCCTCTTTACAGCACATTTCCTTTTTGCATTCCACGCAAGCACAGCGTAAAATAATAATTACAGTCTGTGGGAAATAAGTTTATATTTGATCCCCCCACACACACACACATTCTTATCCAAGCAAAGAAAAAAACAAAACCAAACCGCACATTATAGGGCATTTTTTGTTGGATTTGTAACCATGCAATCATCAGCATCGGCTTTGTGTTTGTTAGATTTTTGTGGTCGTATGTGTGAGTGTAATATAAATTTAACAAACTATTATTATGTCGTCAATACGTGACCTAGGCCGCTCCACCACCCCCCCCCCCCCCCCCCCCCATTTGCAAAACATTGAAAAATCTTTTCGCAAAAAAAGGCCGAGAGGAAATTTGAATTTCTACTGCTTCCCTACTTTGATGTGTAATTGTCTATCTCTTTAATCCAATGCAGCCAGCCATGTTGGATGGTGAACTCTCCACACACACACGCACATTCAAACTTCCTACAGTTTAAGAAGCATTTTAATGTTCTTTACACATTGTAAAAGTAAAATAACAGTCAACATATTGCTTGCAATAAAACTTTATAAATATTTGAATATTCCAACACATATTCACACTCGCTAGTGATACATAAACATAAATGAATGTGGTGAGTTTGTAAGAACACTCGTACATGCACATATATGAGTGTGTGTGAACACACTGACTTAGTGTAGTATCTTATCTGGCATTGCCATTGACTGTACACTGGACTGGGTGGCGATGAGGGGTGTTGGTGGCATTGTGTGCGATAACAATAACACACTCTCAATAAGTTGGGGAAATTTAATGTACGCTACCTTTTTACAGCTCTGATTTAGCTGTAGCCCTCCACAGCTGAATAGGGTATAGGTTTGTTACCGAAATTAAACACAGAAATTAGTTGTTTACATTCGTAACATGAACCTAAATAATGCCAACAGCGACAGCGACACCGATAGCGACACCTAAGTTGTAGCTGGCGGCGGAAACACGAAGAGATTAACATGCCGTTATAGACCAAATGTCGCCAACATGAACATGGTGATGGTTGAAAGTTAAACTGTATGCCTTTGACTTTGTTTAACAATATTTAGGGCAATATCTGGACAATATCTAGGTGAGACTTATTCCGTTTTATCTCATGGGCCAACAGCTTTGGCTCGGTCTAAATAAATTTAATATTCCTTTGAAAATTAAAATTAACATTTTCCTTGTTTTAATAAACCTTTAACAATAAAACCGCTTACCACTACACCCATTCTATACCCTTTAGTTATGGAATTGTGTAGGAATTTTAATTTTCAGTTTTGTAATTTTCCTCCAAAAACAAGCCACCAAAAAAACGGGGTCTCTTAATATAATCCTTTTGTAATTAAGAATAAAAACGAAGTGAGGAATGAGTGAAAGCAAAAGTTCGCTGACAGACAAAAGCTGCTGCCGGAATGTGGATGTGTTGGAGATGGATGGATGATTAGCAAGTGAAAAACTTTTTTGCACTTCCAAAAGCAATTAACAAATAATATTTATGCGCACATGTGTATGCGTATTTTAGGTGAAAGCATATGTACACACATACTGCAAGCAACATACATATGTATGTATGTATGTGTTTACCAAATCCTTCCTTAATTACCTTAACATACAATCATCTGCCAGTCACTTGTCACAACACTCATAAACAATGGTGAAGACAGACTTGGTGGACTTTGTGCAGGGAAATTTTTCGGCTAAAATGCTTATATAAAAAAAAAAACTACCTTAAGAAATTTGCTTTATTTTTAGGGGAATATTTGAAAATCAAAATTCTGGGAAATAGTTTTAAAAAAGCCAAAGCGATTTTTTCTCTTACAAAAATTTTTGAATTTTAATGAACAGCCTTGACTTTCTCTGAGAATGGCACGATCCGCATTGTATGAGTGCCGAGCCACAGCGGAGTAAGGGGGAATGAAAGAACAGACGATTTGGCAGTGAAGAACAGTGGGTTGGCGTCAATAAACTTGGTTACCCAGAAGCCTTTCGGGGCGACATAGTCGGATTAAAAAATATGTAGCCGAATCAGAACGGCCTGCCGCTGTGCGACACCACTTTGGAGAGAAGTTTTACATGGCATAGTACCTCACAAATGTTGCCAGCATTAGGAGGGGAAAACCACCGATGAAAATTTTTCTGATCTTCAGTCAGCAGTCATAATATTTTACTAATGGTGGCCACACATAGGAGTGGCGATTAAATGCCCCCCTGTGGCGTGCCCTGTGCCACTTTCTCCCTTATATTTAAGTCATGCGATCCACAATTTATCCGTTTCAGTCTCTAAGCATCGGGTCCACCCGGAACTGGTCAATGCATATCGCCAGTGTGTACGTCTTGGCATCGAAGAATTCTTCTATTTAATGCACAATCTCGTGCAGGGCAATCCCCACCGACCTTCCCTTGACATAGGCATACTGTTTGTATTTGAGCAGTTCGCAGGATGTTTTACCCCTTTTCCTAACTAGTTTGAATATCATAGGAGTGGGGAATCCCTTGAGACTTCGTGTCGCGTTTAAATTTTAGGCGAATGCCAAACTTGCTACAAAATCAGGTGGTACGAGTATTAAAATTCGTAACATCTTGGAGAAAATTAATTATTATTTATGAAAATTAAATATGTGGTAGCTTAAAAGATGTCTGCGGAATCTCATTTACTTCGGATATGACTTCAATTACAAAACAATTTTTTGGCTTTATAGTCATCAACCTGGAATGAATACCACATCTCTGTGTGTGTGTATGTAAACACCACACTCTAATGCTTAAAGACAATCTTCAATTGTACAATTTTCCATTACCATTTCAGTTCGGGTCCCATTCGGGAATATCCTTGCGACAACATTTCCAAGTGGTAAGTGGTTGAATGGGTGAGTGAGTGAGTGTGAATTTTCTAAAGCTATTTACTCGCATTAGTTTCCATTTGCATATGAATGTTAAAACATACGTAAATATTTACATATGTACGTACATTGGCATAGATTGAGGCTTGAGAGTGCGTGTGGCCTCTACACATTTAGTCCTTTTAATATTTAGTTCCACTCAGCTTCTTTGCGATTGTCACAAAATCGCTTGATTTGCGTATGTGTGCGTATGATTTGTAATGGGAAGCTGCAGAGAACATTTTCTTTTATCACTTTGTTATTGTAGGGCGATTGTATATGGATGCGTGGGTGTGAGTGAGTGGTTGCCGGGTTCGATATCTGACAGACATTGGGGGTTGGCGATGATAACTGTGTTTGTGATAAGAGAGAGAGAGAGAGAGAAGGAACCTTATCTTGAAGTTGACACGGTCTTAAATGTCATTTCATAACACAAAGGCATAGCTTGAGACTAAAAACATCATGGGCAACACCAACAACAACAACAAAGAACCCACAATAATCATATTTCTCAAGAATACCAATCATAAAAATAGAAAAATAAAGACGGCAAGCAAGTGGCACCAATACAAATCATCAAATAAGATTCGAACATAAAATGCCATCATCACCATCCACAAAGAAGAAGAAAAAAGAACAAGCAAAAGAATAGCGGCAAGAGTAGACCCATTCTCACGCATCCTTCTTTCAAAGGGCAAAGCAAAAAAAGGAAGGAGTTAAGCGACATCCAACTAACCAACCTAACAACAACCTCAGTTTAAATACAAAGTTTTATGTTTTTATTTTCAGCATGAATAAGCATGACTAATCATAAACTAACCAACTAAACAAACAAAACAAAAAGCGGTTACAACAACAACGCTAATAGAAACAACAGCAGCCAATACCATTTTCCACAACATTAACCATGAAATTATTGGATTTCTATGAGTCAACTTTCTATTCCATTTCAATTGAATGTGGTAGCAACTTTAATCGAAATCGAAACAATGTAAGCGTGTGTATGTGTGGATACCCTGTAGGTATTCCCACAGGATATACACATGATTGTACTTGTATTAGTACTGCAAATAAACATAAGGGTAAGAGCACCATTTTGAACAAAGCCCTATACGCATTTCGCCTAAACAATTTAAAGGGGAACCACCCATTGCCGTATTCAAAGCGCAGAATTTCAGTTTCAATTAAAAAATCCATTGGATCAATAATTTTTTCAGTGATTTTGATTGATTGATTAAAATGTAGAATTTTTTAATTAAAAAAATTAATTGATTCAATTCAATTACAAACGTGATTAAAATTTTTGTCATTTTCAATTCAAAAAATTATTGAATCAATAATAAATCAATTTAAAAATTTTCAATTACAATATTGATTGAAATTTTTAGCAATTTTCAATTAGAAAATTAATTGATTCAATATTTTTTTTTTAAATGAATCTCAAATTTTTCAATTACGATCGTGATTAAAAATTTTGTAATTTTCAAATAAAACCAGTAAGGAAGGCCAAAAGTCGGGCGGTGTCGACTGTACAATACCCTACCACTACCCTATAACTACAATGTGGGAGATATATCCAGTTCTGAACCAATTTTGTT
This sequence comes from Stomoxys calcitrans, assembly GCF_963082655.1. Classification (NCBI taxonomy): domain Eukaryota; kingdom Metazoa; phylum Arthropoda; class Insecta; order Diptera; family Muscidae; genus Stomoxys; species Stomoxys calcitrans. The sequence continues at coordinate 805,161 of NC_081556.1, read as the reverse complement.
GGACCTCGGCGCTCCATCAGATATTGAGCTGAAACTTTGCACAAATTATTTTTTTGTCCATAAGCAGGTTAATTTCGAAGATGGGCTATATCGGACCAAATCTTATTGGGTCTTTAGCCACATTTATTATCCGATTTTGCTGAAATTTGGGACAGTGAGTTATGTAACGCCAGTCGACATCCTTCTACAATTTGGTCCAGATCGGTTTATATGTGGATGTAGCTGCCATATTGAGCTTAAAATTGAATCGGACAGCACTCATTGATTTGCAAGAAGTTTGCCCCAGTTCCTTTAATAGAATATTCATGGGCAAATTTTCATTTGCATAGACCGATCTCTCGATTAAAAGTCTTGATCCCATAAGAGGCACATTTATAATCCTATTTCGCTGAAATTTAATACAGCGACTTATGTATGGCTGTCCGACATCCATGTAGTATATGGTTCAGATCGGTCTATATTTGGGTATGGCTACCAAACAGACCAATATTTTGTTCGGAAAAATTGAACAATGACTTGTACTTATTAGACCACTCAATGGCCGTGTCGAATTTGGTCCAAATCGGACCATATTTCGATATAGCTGCTATGGGGACATAAATTGTGCCTTTTTCATCAGATTATGACGAAATGTGGTTTATAGAAATGTGGTTTATATATATACCCAAGGTGGTGGGTATCCAAAGTTCGGCCCAGCCGAACTTAACGCCTTTTTACTTGTTACCACTCAATTTGTTTACCAATTCATTGAAAAGATTTTATAGAGGAAGAACAGCTGTTTTCATTTAATTAGCGAACGAATCAAATGACAAAAAGAAAATGTTAGTTGTTTCGGTAGTAAATTCTTTTAATCGTTTTTCAATTGAATTAGAAACTTCCGTAACACAGTGCTGTTGCGTCTAACAACACTGTGTTATGACTTTCGTTTTTGAAAAAGTCTAGCCGCTCCAAAAGTTGATAAATACTGCCTCTATTTAGAAGATAAAACTCCCCTACAAACAGTCTTTCAATTACCTTTTCAAACTTCTAGAAGCAATTCTAATCTTATATATGATCTAAATATGCATATTAATTGCTAGCGGCTTCGTTAGCATCGATTTAATTATAACATGGTCCAGATAAGTGTTTTTCTCTTGGGTTTACTTCCCCAATGCATGTAATTTATAAAGTTACTGCCTCGCTACTCTTTCTTTCATAATTCGGGAAACAATATTTTCCGTTTCATTTTTGGAAAAACCCCAGGAGGTACTTTGTTTCTAAGGAGTGATCATGGACCCAAACATAAACCTAACTGTGAACCATGCTGCAACGGTAGAAAATTAGTTCGAATCGCGAAGACCTCCGCCTGAAAAACGTTACATTAGTCCCAAAGTTTACATGATGCCCTAATACCACTGATTTTTGGTACCCCATCCAACCTGAACCCATCTGTATGCACTAAAAGTCCAGAGGAGTACTTCTCTGGACGTTCTAGGTTGACGATTTAAAAGTCATATTTGATACTGAGGTAAATTTTTGGTTTAATTTCGAACTTTGTTTTATAAGGCAAATATTTTTTTCTCATCAATTGGACCTTTCTAGGTACCAAAAACTGAAATTTCCATCACTCCATACTTTCCTGCAACAATATGGACTTCTTTTAAAACATTCATGAGCCACGTTAAATACAGTCAGAGACGGCCCATAACTAAGATGTAGCTCCCATTTTATTATGGATCGATTTGACTTCCGATCTTCCGATTTGACTTCTCAAAAACCAGGTCGATGGATTTGAATGGATTGAATTTTCTGATATTTTTATACCCTCTACCATAAGCTGGGGGTATACTAGCTTCGTCATTCCTCGAAATATACGTCTGAGACCTCGCAAAGTGTATATATTCTTGATCGTAATGACATTTTAAGTCATCTAGCCATGTCTGTCTGTCTGTCTGTCTGTGGAAAGCACGCTTACTTTCCAAGGAGTAAAGCTAGGCGCTTGAAATTCAGAGGGCGGAATTGTTATGGTGGTTTCCAATAATTGTTGCAAGCATGGTTTAAACGGGTTCATAGCCTGATATACCTGCCACATAAACCGTTCACCCGAATAGACTTCTTGAGCCTCTAGAGGGCGCTGTTCTTATCTAATTTTTTCGAAATTTTGCACCTATCATTTTGGTATGAATGATATGAATAATGGTATGAATAATTGTGCCAAGTATGGTCTAAATCAGTTCATAATCCTCTAGAGCGCGCCATATAAACGCCTTCTAGAGGGCGCAATTCTATCCAATTTGGCTCAACTTTTGCATGTGTAAGTAAGTAAGACTTCCAACAACTTTGCCCAATGTGGTCTAAATCGGTTGATAACCTGATAAAGCTGCCATTTAAACCGATCTCCGAATTTGAATCGGTTTTTCTGAGCCTCAGGAGAGCGCAATTATGACTCGATTTGTCTGAAATTACGAGTTATGTTAAGTTCTGCACCATTTACACTCCCTCCCCCTTTCTACCACAATTTCCCTCTTTCAACCACTGTGCAAATAATTAAAAATTCTTTAGTTTTCTTACTAATTACCTCAGTCTTCCCGTTTCTTTAATGACCATAAATTTTCTACATGTGTTCGAAAAACTAATTCCAAAGCTAATCAAGAAGGCATAAAGAAAAATTCCAAAAAGGCAAATCATTTTCAAAATGGCCAATGACTGAGAAAATACATTTTGTAATTGTTGGCTTACAATTTTCATAAATCTTGGACGCCTTAAGCTTTGAATTGTTAAAATTCTTCATTTACATGCACACACACACACACAGCCAGCCAGCACTTGGCCATTGGCATGTTCGTATGCCTTAATGGCAGGTGTTCATCTTCGGCAGGGGCTGTATTCCGGTCTGGAGGCCCATATGCAAAATATTCAACCTATATTGGTATTGTTATTGAAGCTCAAACGCAAACACTCAAATGCACAAATACACAGTCACAGCGATAGAGGCAGAGGAAGAGGGGAAGGTAACCACAGGACATAGCACATGTATATGGATAGACAATATTAGTAGGTATTGAGAAAAGTAAGGACGGACGGACACTTAGACGAGTAGGCGGACAGGCACAGCTGGTGGTTTCTACTCATTTGACCTGGATTATGGTACAGCAAAGCCTCAGCTACTAACAATACATGTGCATGGTTTTATGTGTGGCAGTGTGTATGGGTGTGTGTGTGGTCTCCGTCTTTATGCGGATGAACAATGTTCAGCAGCATAAATAAAACAGCACGGATCCGCCTTCTGATAGCCAACCATGCCAAGGTGTTTAAACGTCTTTAATCACAGTTGAGCGTATCTATGTCTGAAATTAATACCGCGTCAAGGCAATGATGTCCCTCCTTCCCTTTGCTTGCCAAGAATAGCGGCGGCGGCAACTGTTATGGTCTTGCCTAAGTCGTCCTATTAAAGAAGATGGGTATTCATGACATTAGGCTACGGTTTACCCTGGTTTGGCTGGAGATGGGAAAGCCAATTGGATTTTCCCATCGACCCTTGCCGGGGAAAACCCCTAACCTCTGTTGGCTGAAGCGTAAACGTTTGTTGGAACTTTGTGACTTTTGTGTATGCAGTACAAATCATGGCATTATCGGGGGCGGGCAGGGTATGGGCTACAACTCCCTGCTAGTTTTGCTGCGACGATTTTATTCGTGAGGCTCCTTTCCAATTTGTGTCCTTTTCTCTATTGACAGGTAATTTAATATCAGTATCCTTTGTTTACATTCATAAATGGTTGGCAGTGGTGGGGATCGAAGCGACAAAAAAACAACCAACAGAAAGCACCAAAACCAGCCAAAGGCACGTAAATGCTGGCCCAGTGACTAATTAGCATTCGATTAAACCATCTTCGAGGGGAAGTTTTGTGAGGTAGAGACAGAACAGAAACACGCCATTGCTGATATCGGAGTAGAGATAATCAAAGGTCGTTAATCACAAAAACAAAACAAAAAAACAAAAGTAAACAAATACAAATAATCTAAACTAAGCTAATCTATACCAAGGAAATGAACTCATTTTTAGGGAGATTTAATAATCCACAAATAAAGTTCATCATTCAAAAAAATAATTATAATAAACAAGTGAAAGTGTGCCAAGTTCGGCCGCGTCGAATCTTGGGTACCCACCACCATGAATTCCGCTAAAATTGTGCCCTTATTAAGTTTGTATTTGAATCTCAAGTTTTGATCTCAAGAAGTCATATCGGGATATCGGTACTTAGGGGGGCCTATATCATCATATTGACCGATTAGGATAAAATTTGACATGGATGTTGTAAGTTATAAGATAGGGGTTTGCGCCAAATCAGGCAAATATTTAGGCTTCTAAGTCCAATCGGGGATCGGTTTATATGGGGGCTCTATCTGTGTATAGACCGATTCGAATGATACTTGGCAATGATGCTGACTCAAGTCTTTGTTCCACATTTCAGCTAAATCGGATGGAAATAAAGGCTCCTAAGGGCTCAAGAAGTCAAATTCGTGGATCGGCTTATATGGGGGCAATATCTGTTTATAGGCCGATTCGGATGATACTTGCTAATGATGCTGAAAGTCATAACTCAAGTCTTTGTTCCGAATTTCAGCCAAATCGAATGAAAATTGAGGCTCCTAGGGAATCAAGAAGTCAAATACGGGAATCGGTTTATATGGGGGCTATATCTGTTTATAGACCGATTCAGATCATACTTGGCAAGGATGTTGAAAGTCACAACTCAAGTCGTTGTTCCAAATTTTAGGCAAATCGGATAAAAATTGAGGCTTCTGAGGGCTCAAGAAGTCAAATTCGGGAATCGGTTTTTATGGGGGCTATATCTAAATCTAAACCGATATGGCCCAGTTGCAATCCCGACAACCTACATAAAAAATAGGCTAGCTTTACACGTTCGGCCGCTATCGTTATTCCGACAGAAGAACGGACGGACATGGCTAGATAGACTCCGAATGTCGATACTTTATGGGGTTGCAGATCAATATTTCCAGGTCTTACAAACGGAATGACTAGATTAGTATACCCCCATCTTAGGGCGGCGGGTATAAAAGAGAAAACAAAGTAAACCTTTTAGATGGAAATTCGTTAGCCATTTATATCATGCTGACAAATGCGCTATACACAAATTGTGGCAGAAATCAATTTTTTAAACATTGTCTAAAAATTTCAGCCAAATCGGATATGAATTGCGCCCTCTTGAGGCTCAAGCAGTAAAATCAGGAAATCTCTTTATACGGGAGCTATATCAGGTTATGAACCGATTCAGACCATATTTGGCACGTATGTTGAAGGCCACAGGTGAAGTCATTGTACAAAATTTCAGCAAAATCGTATATGAATTGCGCCCTCTAGAGGTTAAAATAACTAATCTGGAGATTGGTTTATATGGGAGCTATATCATGCAACGAACCGATTTAGCACAGTTGTTGAAAGTTAGAGCAAACCACTTTGTGCAAAATTTCAGCCAAATCGGATAATAATAGCGCCCTCTAGCGGCTCAAGAAATCAAGATCCGAGATCGGTTTATATGAGAGCTATATTAGAGCCGATTTAGACCATACTCCGCACAGTTATTGAAAGTCATAACAAAACACTTCATGCAAAATTTCAGACAAATCGGATAAGACTTGGGCTCTCTAGAAACTCAAGAAGTCAAGATCCAGGATGGGTTAATATGACAGCTATATCAAAACATACACCGATATAGCCCATTTACAATGCCAACCGACCTTCACTAATAGGAAGTATTCATGCAAAATTTCAAGCGTCTAGCTTTATTCCTTCGATAGTTTGCGTGCTTTCGACAAACGGACGGATGGACAGGGATAAATCGACTTAGAACATCAAGACGTTCAACAATATATACACTAAGTTGGGTCTCAGATCAATATTACGATCGGTGTTGCCGTTTTTGGTAATTTCCAACCAAAATTGGTAGGTTTATATTCTCTTGGTAAGCTGGTAGGATGACCTCAATTTTTGGTAGGTTTTTCCAACATATAAATACCAAAGTTAGGTTGGGTTAGCTGCGAAACTGGTACGAGTGTCAAGGGAGCTCTTCCAAATTTCATAAATTCTGGGTAAGAAATGCGGCTTCTGTGCGTTCAATGCATTCAACCAAGGGGCTATATGACAGCTGCATACAAATATGGTCAGATCTGGTCCATACTAAGATGTTCTAGGGTCCTTGCATCTACACTGTAATGGCGAAGATGGGTAGCAAAAGCGCTCTTCTGGTCTCAAACCCTCAAACATGGAGATCGCTTTCTCCAAAGTGCCTCCTTTGGAGAAAGCGATCTGTTTATTGAAATCGTGACAAAAATACGACTTTTAAAAACTCACGTTTTCTTATAGGTTTAAAGGGTGCTATATCAAGATATAGGCCATCTTTGAGCTTTAAGCTATAGAGTGATTTCAACAAACAGATGGACGGATATGTCTAGATTGTATATGAGTATAACGACTGTCTGCTATATATATTGTACTTTCTTCGGTGCAAATGTATAATTTGATGTGTTGCCAATGGATTCGGAAAATGGCAAACATATCCCAAATTCTTGGCTTGTAGAACATTTGGTAGGTTTTGGTCGGATTTGGTAGGATTTTTCTTAAATTTTGATAGGAAATAATTTTCTTGAGTGGCAATTACGATGATTACGATGTGTTATAAATGGAATGACGAAATTAGTTTTCAGACTGCTGCAATCCCCCCTTTTATGTGGAGAATACCTCTTTTAGTTGCATAGATATTCGACATACACCTGAAGGCCATAAAACGTCAACATTAAGCTACAACTTGGCATTCTATTTGCTGCTTCACAACCCAACGATAATTTGATTCAAAGCAAAGTAATGGCCACGAATTGAAATTGAAAAGAAAAAAAAACAGCTTCAAGTTTTTAAAACTCAAAGAAACCCCTGAGAGTGCATTAGAGAGCAAGTGCGAGAGAAAACAGTGGTTTGAACAAAATGGAATTTGGCAATTGAATTTTCTATAAAGCGGGGAAAAAAGTTTGATTGTTCTCCTTTTGACAAGTCACGTCGCAAATCGCTATGGCCATTCGCAATTCCTTGAATTTCATTTCAGTCAGATGCCAATTTTGTTTAAATCTAATTAAGTTAATAGGATTTTCATGGTTTTCGTTCATTTGTCCATTAATGGCTATTTAAAGTCCTTGTTTTTCCTTGTATACCAACTGTGTGTGGCCAACTGGCCGAGTATGTTACACCAACTCTCAAGCACATACACACAGAGTCTCAGTCCCATACGCACTGGGCTCTTTTTCAATTCCATCGAATGCCATTGACAGACAAATGGCTGTAATTAATTGTGATTAAAGCAAGCCAGCAAGCAAGCAAGCAATCGAAATGAAACGTATCGATCGCTGGAAATATGGGAGGAGAAAGGTCACAATTTAAATTTAAAACCTCACCCCGTTTTGCTGCCGCAAGTGAGTGAGGAATGGTTAGACAACATGAATTGAAAACGCAAGCGCAACGCAACACAAGCCATGAAACAAGGTCACCGAAATGCTGAACTTTCCAAATGTTCATTGTGTCGGTGAAAAATTTGTTAGAGGAAAGTTAATTCGCTACTTTGCCCCATTGTGTGCAAGTTGCGTGCTTCACACACACACACACACACACAAGCCGACCATGCATCCATTCACCACAATTCACAAGCAAATCCCTTCGATTGTTCTTCTTCGTTTCAAGGATCTCGAATCCTTCATATTCATCCATGAATAAAGCGATAAAGCATGACTTAAACAACTTGAAGGGTGATCATCTTCATCATCATCATCGTCGTCGTCGTCATCAGAATACGTGAAACGCCCATCACCACCTATGCCAGCACTCCTCGACTACCGACTGACTATTGCCATCGATTAAAAATGTTTAGGCATCAGCTAAAATAACAGTGTTAAGTGGCTTTGATAAAAGTAAAGTGCAGCACTGCCCGCACTAGCATGGCTAACCAATTGCCATGGGCCCAAGTACGGCTACCAGCAGCAGTGCTGGAAACATCATCAGCATCGTCATCCTCATCATCGTAGTCATCACCATGGTCTTTGGCAAGTTCTAGCACTTCTACCACTGACTGAAGAGTGTGATTAGGTGGCTGCTTGCTACTCAATCGTTGTGTCCTCACCCAACAAAAAAAAGCTCTTGTTTTGTGTTTGATTTTCATTTTGAGGCTACTATGGTTGCTGCTGAATGTGGCGAAAAAAATTAAATTCTCCAGTTTTCTCATCATCTAAAGCCTCAATGGGTATTATGTGCTACTTGAATGCGAGGCATCCAACCAAATGGTCGGAGATGAATTGTGTGAAGCCTAAGAAATAGCATCTTGACTTCTGCTGCTAATTTTAAAAGCCATTTTTACTTTGGACCAAGTATCATTTCTTTTTTGATGTGTGTGTGTGTGTGTGTGTGTGCGTGTTTTCTTTTTTTTTTCATTTCAACTTCGACCATTGAAAGCGGCAATAACAAGGGAAATGAAATAAATCGCATCAAAAGTGACAACATCATCCTCTAAGCGAAAAGGTCCATTATAAATAATTCCCTTTAAAGGATCTTTTTTTTTTTTTTGAAGGCATTCAGGCCAAATTAGCCAAATTGTAGCGAAATTTATGTGGATTTCATGTAAAAGGGTACACAGTATAATAATAAAAAATAAAATTATACTCGAAAATGCTTAACATGCTTACACAGATTGTGGAAAAGTTTTGGGTGCAAGAGATCATGACTAAGAGATAACATAATTTTTGTGAGTTAGGCATGGCAATTTTTTTTTTTAAGGAAAGATAGACAATAAACAAGAAAAAAAAAGTTAAAAATAAAATAAATAAATTTATAAATAAATGAAATAAATACAAGAAATAAAATAAAAAAAAATATTATAATAAAAAAAAATTGTTTAAAAATTAAATCTATAACTAAACAAGAATACGAATCCAGACGCACAGTGGGATGAGAAAAAAAATTAAAGTAAATAAGTCTACTATTTTTTAACGGGTAAAGATATCTTCCCCAGATTTTATGTGGTTTTAGCTTTCAGGATCCTAGAAGGCCTCGTGCTCATTGGTGAGCCGTCATAGTTGGTAACTCAACATTTTGTTCCGGCTGGTCTGATTTTTATACCCTACACTACTACTGTGATACAATGTATTGGAATTTTGTGCATTTGTTTGCAAATAGGAGATACAATTTACCTACAGTGGCACCTATTTACAGAAAGCGCAAAATACCTGGGTGTTTCGCTGGACAGTAAAGTGAACTTCAAATGCAACATGTTGGAAAGGGCAAGAAAGGCAACTCTTGCCCTACATACCGGCAAGAGATCCATTGGTAAAAGCTGGGGGTTTAGACAACGCGTCATGCACTAAGTATATACTGCAGTTTTCAGACCTACAATGCTCTATGGTGTTGTAATCTAGTGTACGACGCTTCAAAATCCCACCTACTGTTCAGTAGTCAACCGAATCTAAAGGATGGCTTGTTTGTGAATCACAGCCGCACTGAGGACGACACCACCTGATGCACTGAATTTAAAGCCACATCTAATACCTCTGGCCCTTGTGGCCAAGCAAATTGTTGCGACCACTGCCGTGAGGCTAAGAGAGCTTTCTCTTTGGTGTGCTTTGATGTGGCGACTACGGACACTGTTTTATCCTCGATACAATATCCGATGTTCCAAGCAGTGTGGATTATACCCTATCTGAGCCGAGTAATGTACCACTATTCCTGATAGAACCAATTTAAATTAAGATATCCCTGGTAATAGAAGTCACATAGGCTTCTATACGGATGTTTCCAAACTAGACGGCCAGGTGCACTTTGGGGTGTACTCTAAAGATCTAGAACTGGTTATATCGAAAAGTTTACCTGACCACTGCAGTGTATTTCAAGCGGAGATCCTTGCGATTAAGAATGTGGTGAAATGACTAGGATATAATGTCATAACGACAATTGGCATAAATATCTTCTCAGAAAGCCAGGCAGCCATTAAATGCCTGGAGAACGTATTTCCGAACACAAAAACCGCCCTCGACTGTCGCAGTTCTCTGAACGAGATGGCTGAACAGTACAAAATTCAACGGTTTTGGGTGCCGGTCCTCAGATATATCCCAAGGAATTGTAAAGCGGACGAGATTGCGAGACTATGAGCTACCCTATACATTCCAGGGAAACTGGAATCTGTAGCTATGCCTCTAGCGACATGTAAGCTAAGTTGTCACGATCAGGGCCGAAGGGCAACGAATGATAGATGGTCATAAAGAGGAGGCTGTGAGCATTCCAAAACTATGTGGCCTAATCTAGACTTGAAGAGGTCTACCGCATTGCTATCAATGGCTACAACAGACGTCTTAGTCATTGTGTCCGTCATGACAGGTCAATGGCTAATCGGAAAACATGCTGACAGACTTAAGGGGGCCACTAACGACTTTTGCAAAAGCTGTGAGAACATCTAGGAAAAAGAAACTATAGAACACCTTATGTGAGTGTGTCCCGCACTGACAGTCAAAAGGAGTTCCACTTTAGGTTCTCCTTTCTTTGAGAACCTGTCTGATTTAGCGGATGTGAACATTCGCAAGTTGTTGGGCTTTTTAAAGCGATCTGGATGGTTCAACGGCAGGAACTAGAAGACATCTTCCTTCTTCTGTTCCTGTGGTATCACAATAGACGAAAACGTCTGAGTCTGAGTGGCAGACTGCTATTTAAACCTAAACAAACTTAACCTTGCAAGAAGGGGGAAGTTATAAATCAATGATGGGCACCCTAACACTTTGTGTGTTGACCGAACGAAGGCACACGAATTGTTTAGACTATCCGTGTGATGCTGATCGTTTTTGCCTGCAGGCATAGTTGCACATAATTGTGCAGTTTTGTGTTGTTGCCCCTCTATGATCTAGAACCACTGATAAACATACCGATCGGCTTAGAATCGGTTTCTCATTTGATTTAGCTGTCCATCTGTCTGTCCGTCCGTCCTTATATCATACATCCGATATGGCCTTTTTAGGCTGTAGTAGTCCGTCCTAATACCATCTATTCGATATGGCCTTTTTAGGCTGTAGTAGCCGTAATTTTGACAGATCTTTAAAAAAATTTTGCATGAAGTGCATCATTTGACGTCACAACATGTGTCCACAATTGCATCAAAATTAGCCCAGATTTGCATATAGCTCACATATATGTGAAATTGTGGATATGTCGATAGGTATTCAAAAATAATGTCTGCCTAAATTTAGACATAGGTCATATATTTTAAAAAGGTTAGAACGTAGGCACGGTGGTATAGGGTATTACATAGACGGCTTCGCCCGACTTTTGACTTTCTCGACGGGGTTTTTATTTGCTGGAAATTACTCGAAACCCCTAAAAAACATGCTTTTGTGTGCTGATATCTTTTAGACTAACAAAGTTATTATTTTTTTGAAATTTTCGCAGAGGCTGGCCTTTTATTTTATTGTTTGAGAGGGCACTTAACCAATTTTCTAATTTTCAACTAATTTGGATAGCTGACAAAATTTGTAATAATTATGTTCAGGTTTGATTTTTCAGCCAAAAGTTAAGCAAGTTACGAATCCAAAAATGGGAGAAGCAATTTTTTACATTTTTTTGGTCAAAAAAAGGGAATTTCATTGTTTCGTCTTTATAAAGAAAATTTTACTTAAAGCTTTCAATTTAGCTTCTTATACTGTAAAAAGGACTCAACGTAAAAGTGCTTTAAATTAAATTTTTAAAATTTTTGTTAACTCTAGTAGGGGTAGTAGTAGTGTGAAGTACAATGTGGAAATTTTTTACGAAAAAAAATTGAAAAGCCCCTTCGAGTTCTCAAATCACACGGCAAACCCCCTTCGAGTTCTCAAATCACATGGATATTTTGGGTATTTTTCATCAAGAAATGTGGCCAAAATGTATACTAGGGTGTCCCAAAAAACAAAAAGATTTTTTTTATTAAAACGCATACCCTCCATTTTTTTCCTTTTTATCCCGTTAAGCATAATACAAACTATTATGGTGATCGGTTAATGATAACCCATGCCGCCACGACGTCCAAAGTTGGATGTAATGCTTTTTCAGGAATACAATTGAGTATTTTAGTTCCAAGCATGAAGTTGGTAAATTAAGTACACGCTTATATAAAATTCATTATGAAAACTCAAAGTTAACCCTACACCACTACTATAGCTGTGATAAAATTTGTAGTTTTACTCAAAAATATCTTTTGATTCGGCTTAGCCATGTCCGTCTGTCCGCATATTTTTCTGTGCTTATAGTCCGTCTGTGTTTTTTTTTTTTAATTAAGTTGGAGATCGCATTTTTTACCCAATCACCCGACTCTAAACCGAATTTAATGAAATTTAGCAGAGGCCTGAAATGTTTTAATACCCATCTGAAGTATTCAAAGATTCCAAACCAAATTTCGTGCAAATCGCTTGAAAATTATAGTAATTACGCCTTTATAAGTGTAAATCGGTCGATCTATTCATATGGAAGCTATATTTAAATCTGAACCAATTTCCATCAAAATTCACAATGTTTGTCTTTGGCCTAAAAAGGTGATATGTGCAAACTTTTTTGATCATGCGATTTTCACCTTAATTTAAACATAAACTTCAGATGGACTATCAGCACTGAAAGGATGTGGGGACAGACGAACATGTCTAAGCCGAAACAGAAGAAATTTCTGAGTCGAACTACACATTTAATCACAGCCACAATAGTGGTGCAAGGTGAAGTTTGTGTTTTAATTATAAATTTTATTTAAATATGTTTACCAATTTAATAGTTTACCAATTTAATGCAAATTTTGCCCATGAACATTCCGCTAGGGAACAGGGACAAACTTCTCACACATCAATGAGTGCAGTCCGATTCAAGTTTAACCTTAATGATAAAGGGCCTCCTTTTTTAGCCTTTTTTGTTTCTCTATCTAGACGAGCTCAAAGATCGGAGATTTCCTTTTCAAAATAGAAAAGGAAAGCCAGAGATAGCAACACACACCAACCACTATGGGACGCGTTTCGTCTTTGGTTAGAAGACTTTTCAACCATATTAGGTGTGATGGCTTCAAGGGCCGTGCGTTGGTATGTTGTATTTGAATCGTATTAATTGCGAAAAAGCCTCTACGATACAATTAAACATTAACCACACTCAACAATCATGTCTATTAGCTGTACTTATACTTGGAAGAAGATAGGTTCTATCAAAATTTCGTAGGCACACATAAAAATTTTGATTTTTGCCAAATGTTTCCTTTGTTCGCGCCACTGTGCGCCGTTTGGACTCGGCATAAAAAATGACGCCCCATATCATTGATATGTTGTTGCCAATATCAGCAACCTTTTTTATCGGGGTGTATCAATTGCAAGAAGGTCTGACTGCTTCCAACTTGGATAACTCAGAACTTTTTTTTTTGTAGAATAATAAGCTGTGTGATCCTAGGTATTCAAAAATTTCACAATTTTCCACCATCAGCACCATAATTATCTTTTATGAAGTCATCTTTCGAATCTAGTCTTAATGAAAATCCCAAGGACACAACAGCACAGCTATTTAATGGGAGGAATTAGGGGAGAGAGAGAGAGGAGGAGAAGGCCTTAAGCTTATGGTATTATGTGTGAACTCTTGTGGGCCTAGCAGAACTCTGAGGCCTTCACTACTGGGCTCAGCCATACTGGAAGGGGACATTTGTGATAGAAATCAAAATAGCCCGGTGGGGGGTTATACAACTATTTGGCCTATTCTCGTCTAGGAACGAAGGAAGGAAGGCCACCATTAGAAATCAATTAATAGCGTTGTTATGGCCATTAAACACCTGGGTGTTAGCATTAATAACATCGTAAACCAAACAAATCAAACCAACGTTATGCAAATTGATAAACACAAGGGGACCGGGGCTAGCTGGTGGTCTGTGGGCCCAACCACCATATGACGTCGAGTGAGATACCATGGAAAACGGCAGGTGGAAATGCTACACATTTTTACCCTTTTCAAGTTTCCCGTGGGCCGTTAAAGATAGTTGTCCATGTGTTAGTTTTTTCTTTGGTCGAGGAAAGAGTTTGTATGTATATATTTGACTGATAAGAAGTTTAGTTTCGATAGTGAATATTTAGTGTACGTACCGTTTGAAGTGATGGAGTTGCTTTGTACTGTTGATTTTTGTGGAGCAGCAATTGAGGCGTTTTATCTCCACTGCCGGTTTTTGTCTAGGCGTTTTTTGGATGAATCTCAAATTGAATGTAGTTTTGTTTATTTTTTTTATTCTCTGCAATTATTTTTTTTTTCGATTACGTTGATGTGTTGTAGCTTTGATGGCAGTTTCCTTATAACTGCCGTTTGAGGATTTGAAAAGTTGCGGACCTTAAGGACCGTGCTTTTAGGCTGGCTAAGCGAGCCTGCTTTTACTGTGACTGCAGATCAGAAGGAGGAAAGAACCTTACTCGGCCAACGTTTGATTTGGTTTTGTTTGTGACACTGGCCTCGTTAGACGTTAAAGCTGTGCACCGTGTACAGTGTTGGACCGAACAAACGACGTCGTTCTCAGGTTTGGGATAACACACAACACAAACGTGCTTTTGTGGCTGCTGCTGCCGCCGCCGCCGCCGCCGTAATAGACGTCGCCGTTGCTCTTGTTGCTGCTGCGGCTGCTATTGTTGTTGTAAAGCAAAGACAGGCGCGTGAAGCCACAATGAGATACAACAGCTCGGGGTATCCGTGCTTCGAGATATGTTCCACAGAAAAAAGGTATAACAAAACAACCAACCTTAAGTGTGTATGCGAGTGTGTGCATGCATGGCTAGCACTAACAAATCAATGAAGCCTAAATGTAGGCAGAGTTTTTAGTGGGGCATTTGAGCGCCAAGCAGTGGGAGAGCAATAATTGTTGTTGTAAAGCTAAAGCTCCTTCTCGAATATTTTCCTACTCAAAAGAGACTCGCTTCTGAATTCAAAAAACTTGGGAGAGCTAAAAGTTTAGCCACTCAGCGAAGCTTTGTTTCCCACACACGGGGAGCGCGAAAGATAGAGCAAGCAAAAGGGAGGAGGAACAGTGACACTGTCTATTTTCTGGGAAAACATGTGGAGCAAGTTGAGCCCAAGCGTTTACTACAACTTGAAAGAAGTTTAACGAATGGCATTAACAAAGCGAAAAAGGAGTTATGCGCTGGAGTGACCTCCCTACTACATTGCGGCTTCCTATATGCTAGGCACCACAGAAGATATGTGTACATGCAAATCCTTATCCCTGTGACTAGGTATTTGTTTGTAAATACATGTGTGTGAGTGTGTGTGTGTGTGTGTGCGTGTTTGTAGAAAGAGCGCGCGTTATACTGGCATTGAATGGCACAAAAGCTCTGCTTTGCACCCACATGCTACACAAGGAACCTTCCAACTGGCCTTTACCTTCCAAAGACCGATGTTAACGGATTTAAAATCTTTTCTAAAGCTTTGCATCACTGTTACAGGAAACTTTTAATTGCACACAAACTGTTATTTTCAAGAGCTGTTGAGAGCTTTTAAAGCAAAATTACCTGCAAATAAATAGAAGGGAAACACAATCAAAAAATTACTAAAGTCAAAGTTCAATATTTTTGTATATATTTGAGGAAGAAAATTATCAAACGATTTAACACCAACGTAAACATTCAAAAAGTTACAGTTAAAAAGTTATATTTAGTTTTTTGGAGGGAAAAGAATTTTTTCTTTTATTTTTTTTTGCTTATCAAACACAGTTTAGAGAGAGAGAAATGATGGGTTAGTTAGAAAAATGACAAAAGATCTGATTTGAAAGAAAGCTTTTACTGAAACTAACTTTTTCAACAACAATGGCCGAGTGGCAATACTAGAAAGAAAGTCACAATTTTGAAAGTGTGAAGGATAGGCACAGACATAAAGGTATTTTTTAATAACCAAAAAAGGACTGATCGAGGGCAGAAAACTTTATCAACCTAAACTATAAACGTATTCGGTAATTAAATTTTAATTTCCCTGGTGTGTGATGATGAGTTGCTGAAAATGATTTATTTTGAAATAAGAATCAAATTTTGATGGGATTTTTCACAAAAATCCAATTTTGACGATTTTTTTATGATAATTAAATTTTGTAAAACTATTTTGTTGGAAAATATAAAATTTGGAAAAATTTTCTTAGAAAATTACATTTTGGAGACATTGTTTATGAAAATCTATTTCGGCAAATTTTGGGGAAATCTTCCAGAAAATTACTTTTTGACAAAATAAAAACTGATCGTGGCAAAATAGGACAATAAAATGTGTGCCCCGGTGCCACCGTAGCGCAGAGTTTAGCATATCCGCCTTTGACGTTGAACACCTGGTCCGTATCCTGGCGAGAATATCAGAAAATTTTCAGCGGTACCTTGCCATGTCAGTTTTCCCCAAGGAGGATCGCCATTCAGGCTCGCCTATAAAAAGGATATCCCTTGTCTAGAAATGCTACCAATGTTTAGACCTTGACATCGAGAGAAAACCCTCTATATAGGCGATTGGGTCCAGGAATCTTTGCCTAACATATGATTGTATCAACTTCTCTAGAGTCCTCAGCATAAAAGATGACAAAAAAAAGAATCTTTTGTCTTCCTGTGGTAAGGTTTTCCTGCTTTTGGAATGACAATGATCTTTGTGTCCGTCCAACCCACAGGTACACGGGACATATTGATACTGCTCATGTTCAGCCTTGTAGACGTCTCAATCGCATGATGCCCTTGGGGCTTTCGCCCTGTTAAAGAGTTTTCTGCAGATCTTCCTTAGACAAACCTGTTCTGTGGTCCACCACGGCGGAAGCTGTTTGCCCGTTGGCTTGACTGAAACAAGCCAGTCATTGAGGGCCTTCGTGATCCACTTGACCATTCCGCCCATGGTTTGTCCTGAGCCTTTCTCAACTCGGCTTTGTATTTTCTTAGCTCAGACGTATAGACGTCTGAATCGTGTGATGTCCTTATGGCCTTCGCTGTTTGCCCCTTACCTTGGCTGAAACAAGCGGGTCATTGAGGGCCTTCGTGATCCACTTAACCATTCCGCCCAGGATTTGTCCTGAGCCTTTCTCAGCTCAGCCTTAAAAACGTCTCAATCGAGTGATGTCCTTATGGCCTTCGCCCTGTTAAAAAGAGTTTTATGCAGCTATTCCTTAGATAAATCTGTTCTGGGGTTCACCCTGGCGGTCGATCGTTGGGTTGGCTGAAACAAGCGAGTCATCGTCAATATTTTTTTAGGACGCTACGACACATTTCAACTGAGCGATACCAGTCTGCATCGTCACAGACTGGAGGAGGCCCTGGCAATTCCGCAAGAACATCGGAGTATAAAGATGACAGTCCATTGACTATGCCACTCCAATTGTTCTTAGATATGCAGCCCTGTTATTCTCCCAGGTAGGCGACTACCAAGCTGTCCTTAGCGACATTATCATAGGTGCTTGGACCCAATATCACTGTTGTTCGCTCCAGATGACCTCAGCGCGTTCAGCGAATCTGCGAGCCACCCTCCTTATCGGCGAGAGTTTAAGAATCATTCGCACCAAGCCTCCCAATAAAGCTGAGAGCGATGCGTCTTTTATTATTCTAACCTCTTTAAGAGCGTATTGGTTTGCCAGAGAGGGCCGATGCCCTGGCAAATTATGGGTATGCGAAAATAAAATTCGGCCTTGTCCTTAATACTGGAAACAGGTGTATTCGTTAAAAGCCCCTGCTGACCAGTCGTCTGTCGGCTAGTAGAGCCTGGTGCAGCCGCTCCACCAGTCGAGGTCTCAGTAGCAGATACCCTGCTACGGCCTGATACCACCACCGCAGTTGTTGGGTCTTTGGAGTCCATTCCAAGCCTACTCCCGGAATCTAGATCTGCCACTCCACTGGAAACAGATGCAGATCATCAAGCGCCTACTGGATAACACTATCGTAGCCATCCTAGAGCGAATTACAATTTTACCCGATAATAAGTACCTATTATGAGTTAAGAATATTCTTCCGGAGCGAAATAACAAAAACGTCCGCTCCACTCGACGGCTCAAACAGGAATCCCAAAGGAATAGAACGATCGTGGCAATATGGAACTTAAAACGTAAGGTGTTAGAGAGTAGAGATCTTACTCTATGACATTAAAATGTGGAGGTCCCCAAAAACCTCCCAAATGAAGAAATACACTGATATGGCAATATGGGTGAATCAGAGTCGAGATTTTGAACCCAAAGGCCAAGTGCGGTTCGTTGTTAGTCAAGCTTGTTTCAACCAACCCTCCGTTACTTTGGATTGAGTGTTGGTGTCCACAAAAGTCTTTGCAGCAAATCAGAAAATTGCTATGATGCATCCTGCTATGAGATCGTATTTGGTATAGGTTTTGGAGAGTATAAAAATACTTCACATATCCAATTTCGGACAAATCGAAGGAAGACTCAAAGGTCGATCTATATGAACCAAGTCAAATACCAAAAATGAACTAAACTCAATATCGAATATGACCCGATATGGCCCATTTATAATACTTTGGAATCTACATTGATAAGAAGTTTGTGCAATACTTCAGGTGGACATTTTTTTTTTGGCAAAATGTAAAAATGTGTTGGCCTAGAAACTAAATTTTTTTAAGCAAAGAAATAAAATTTTCCTTCGATTCAAAATTTTTTAGAAAATTTTCGATGACAAAAACATTTTAAAGAAATTTTCTATAAAAATCAAATAACGGTAAAATTTCATAAAAGATACATTCAAATAAAACTTTTTTCATTTTTTTTTTATATAAAATTTTTTGGACAATTTTCCATGGGTAGCCAAATATTTTCTATTTTCTTTAAACAAAATTTCCAAGAAATAACCTGGTAAAACTGAAGGTTGGAACAATCGTCAACAAAAATTTAAATTTGACAGCTTAAAATTAAATTTTTAAAAAATTTAAGTAAAAATTAGTTTAGAGAAAATTTTCCCAAATTTAAAAAAAAAAAAACTATATAAAAATCATTGTTAGAGACAAATTATAAATAAGCAAATATAATAAAAAAAAGTTTTCTATATAAAAAATCAAAAAAAAAAAAAAGAAAAAACACACAAACTTAAACCAAAACAAAAATGTAATATCATAAAAAAATTATTATTAGCAACAAAAAAAAAAATCAATAAAAAACAAATAAAAGCGTGCAAAGTTCGGCCGGGCCAAATCTTATATACCCTCCACCATGGATCGCATTTGTCGGGTTCTGTCCTGGTATCTATTTTTAGGCGAACAAAGGATAAAAGAAAAGAATTGCTATGCTTATTGAATTGCATGTTAGAGACCACAGTAGAAATCTTTGTGTAAAATTTCAGCCAAATCGAATAAGAATTGAACCTTTTAGGGGCTCAAGAAGTAAAATAGGGAGATGGGTTTATAGGGGAGCTGTATCAGGCTATATACCGATTCAGACCATATTTGACACGTGAGTTGGAGGTCATGGGAGAAACCGTTGTACAAAATTTCAGCCGAATCGAATAATAGTTACGCCCTCTAGAGACCCAAAAAGTTAAGATCCCGGATAGGTTTATATGGCAGCTATATTAGGTTATGGAACGCTTTGAACCATATTTGGCACAGATGTTGGAAGTCATAACAAAACATGTCATGCAAAGTTTCCGCCAAATCGGATAGGAATCGCGCCCTCTAGAGGCTCAAGAAGTCAAGACCCCAGTTCGGTTTATATGACAGCTATTTCAGGTTGTGGACCGTTTTAAACCATACTTGGCAAAGTTGTTGGAAATCATAACAAAACATGTAATGCAAAGTTGCTGTCAAATCGGATATGAATTTCGCCCTCTAGAGGCTCAAGAAATCAAGGCCCCAGATCGATTTATATGACAGCTATATCAGGTTATGGACCGACCTCATGCTAAATTTCAACCAAATCGAATAAGAATTGCGCCCTCAAGTGGCTCAAGAAGTCAAGATCCAAGATCGGTTTATAGGGCAGGTGTTTGTTCAAAATTTCAAGCGGCTAGCTTTACTCCTTCGAAAGATAGCGTGCTTTCGACAGGCAGACGGAAGGAAGGACTGATAAATGGACGGATAGACGGACGGACATGGCTAGATCGAATTACAATGTCATAACGATCAAGAATATATATACTTTATGTGGTCTTAGACTAATATTTCAAGGATTCACAAACAGAATGACGAAATTGGTATACCCCATCCTATGGTGGAGGGTATAATAAATAAATATAACAAACAATTTTTCTAAAAAAATTCATATTAAAAAAGTTTTCAATTTCGAAATACAAATTGGTAGCAACAATTAAAAATAATTACAAATAAACTTTCTGCATTCACTCTCACAGCTGTAGCAAATTATTCCAAATTCATAAAATGTTTCTTTAAAAAAAATGTCGTAACTTTTCCACCAACAGATTTTCACGAAATGTATTTAAAATTTCAAATGTCTATATTGAAAATAAGAGCAAATAACAGAAATGGTGTAATCCTGCCCCACACTGGCACCAAATGATGAGATTTTCTCTCACAAAAAACATCGGGGGGTTAGTAAGGCAGCGAATTTAATGACTAGCATGCATTTCTATTCAATAGAGTATTAACAGTAACGAATTATATGAAAGATTTGTACATACAACTTGTCATGGATGCAAGTAGGTCTGTGATCCAGAAATTATGTTTTGAGAATGCATGCACTAATACATAGGTCAACACTACAGATACATACACGCTCATATTTAAATGATATTAGTTTGATAGAACATTTATTGATTGTGATGTGATAAGTATGCGTTAGGAATCAAAGAGAGCTACTGGAGGATGACCGACGCAGAAAGGAAGAAAGAAGAAAAATGTTAACAATGCTTAAGGCAGAAAGTGCACATAGATAGTTATATGTATGGATGTATGTATGTAAGTATGCATGTACATATGTATGTTTATTATTGGTTTGAAAACATTTAGGTAGCTATGGAAGACTGAAACAAGAATTGAAATCTCACTCACACACCAAACGTAAGTGCCATTGTGGATGCGAAGCAAGTCGCGGCGGCATTGTGGCAAGTCGGCTAAAAGGAATTTACATCGAATTTGAAATCAAGATCCAGATTTTTCAATGGATTTCGACGGATCTTGGTAATGTCGTGATGATGGTGGTGATGGTGGTGGGATCTGTGAATTTCCACTTCCGTTTCCCGGTCTGCTTTGTCGTTCATTGCATCATTAGCGTTTTGGGGGGAGGTTTAGTTATTGTACAATTGCGGTGTTGATTGGTTTGGAGTGCGCATGAATAGCAAAGTGCAGCGAATGTCATTGTCCGTTTGTTTATTTTGCATTTTTTTTTTGTTTTTGTATTATTGTAGCGTTCATACATAATTAAGTACAAATAAAAAAAAGACAACAATAGGAATATTTGTAAAAAAGGGCATAAATAAATTACACAAAAATGTTATGTATTTGTATTGAAACAATAACAAATGATACAATTGTTGTTTCACATGTAAGCTCTTATGCACATACACATATGCATAAATCTACAGATTCGTTAATAACTATAACGCCCCAATAGGGCGCACCGAATGGAAAGATGGCATATGTCAATCGGCTTCAAATAAAGGATATCATAAAAAAAAAAATATTTATATACACACTGGTTTTGTAGTTATAAAAGCTAGTAAAATATAATCGTAAATGTTTTGAGGTAAAAAAATTTCAAATACTGGTTCTAGAGAAATGAAAATGGTTTTAATGAGGAAGGTAAGCTTGGTTTCATAATGTCAATTTTATTCGCAAAACTCGTGAAATAATGATAAGCTCCCCCAGCATGAGCATACTGATAAAAAAAAAACACTAATAGCAATTAAGAGCGTGCTTATTTCGGCCGGGCCGAATCTTATATACCCTTCACCATGGATCGCATTTGTCGAGTTCGCATTTGTTTGCCTCTTTATAGGCAAACAAAGACTATTGAGTAAGAACTGTTATGCTATTGGAGCTCTATCAATTTACAGTCCGATTCGGATCATAAATGAATGCTGAACATTGTAGAAGTCATTGTGTAATATTTCAGTTCATTCGGATAAGAATTGCTCCTTTTAGGGCGCAAAATCGGGAGATCGGTTTATATGGGAGCTGTATCAAGCTATTAATCGATTCAGACAATATTGAAAACGTATGTTGAAGGTCATGAGAGAAGCCGTTGTACAAAATTTCTGCCAAATCGAATGAGAATTGCCCCCTTTAGAGGCTCAAGAAGTCAAGACCCAGGATCGGATTATATGGCAGCTATATCAAAACATGGACCGATTTGAACCATACTTAGCGCAGTTGTTAAAGGTGATACCAAAACACCACGTGCAAATCGGACAAGAATTGCGCCCTCTAGAGGCTCAAGAAGTCAAGACCGAAGATCGGTTTGTATGGCAGCTATATCAAAACATGGACCGATTTGACCCATTTACAATCCCAACCGACCTACTCTAATAGAAAGTATTTGTGGAAAATTTTAAGCGCCTAGCTTTACTCCTTCGAAAGTTGCCGTGCTTTCGACAGACAGACGGACGGACATCGACTTGAAATGACATGGCGATCAAGAATATATATACTTTATGGGGTCTCAGACGCATATTTCGAGGTGTTACAAACAGAAGACGAAATTAGTATAACCCCATCGTATGGTGGAGGGTATAAAAAATTGATCAATTAATAGAAACAAAAAGCATGAAATCCATAAAAGCAGCGTATAGCATAGCGTATACGTGATATTATCTTACGTACGCGTTACACATACGCCACAATGAACCACAATGAGCCACAATCAGCGTTAGTGATATTTTCCATGAAATAAACAGAGAAGACCGCAGACAAGAATAGTTATTTCAATAAGGAGAGACGGAGAGACGAAGAGTCGAAGAGAGCGAGAGAAATAAAGATTTCGTGTGGAACAATGCATTCACAAGAAATTGTGAACCAGATACTTGATACTTTTTAAACATCAAAAGTAGCAGAGAACGGTTTGAATGCCATTTTCATTTCCTATGGAATCCATTAGTGAAAATTATGCATATTGTCGTCACCCCACATTATTTCAAAACAACAGCATTCAACACTATTCGTACAAAGAGAATATGACGAAACACGTGCATGCCCTTTGTTTATCTCACTTAAAAAGCTCAAAGGCAACGAATATGCAGCGAATGGTGTGAATTATTTTAGTGTTAATTGAATAAACCCTTATAGCTTTCAAAGGAAATATTTTTAAATGCTTTGTTAATTTCTATTGTACCCACCACCATAGAATGGGGAAAGGTATTGGGGAAGAGAATGCACAAAAGAATTTCGGACCCAAGTGTCTGGGGAGCCGCCCTGCACCAAAAAAACCCCAAACGAACATATAGGCCAATGTGAGATTTAATAGAAGGGATTTGAGAGCGCGTTTGTAATTTTGTTCGTTAAGTATAGGCAAACAAATTTTCTTTATATTTTAACAGATTGTGAAGGTTGATCTGGAAGAAGTAAGAGGTTATATATTTTTTTGATATCGGAAAAGGCCCTTTCTTTTGAACCCCCTATTACCATGGTCAAAAAATAAATGCCCTATTCGAGGGTGTCTTTTGGGGCGGGACAACTTTTAGGGGTTTGTTAGGTTCACATTCTACTTAAAATCACTTAATTCGCACATTATCATGATTGGTCTGTTAACCTAATTGGGTTGGTTCTAGGGGTTATAGCGCCACCCAGATACTTGGACACAAATTTTAGTTTCATGTTCGCAATCTACTCTCAAATACCATTCATTTGAACCCCATACATGATAAGCTAATATTACGATTTGGGGAGTGGTTTAGGGAGTTCGGGACCTCTAGGACCTCATTTTTTCGTATTCGAAATCTTCTCCCAAATACCTTTCATTTGAGTCCCATATGTGCATGATCATCCAAAATGCCTATTTGGTGAGGTTAGGTACTTGAATCGACATACTTTAATCCAATTTTTAATATGATATTCATACTCTACTTTCAAATACATTTCATTTGAGTTCCATATTGCCCTAATCGGTCCACTTTTGATTTTAGACGGTCCTGTTTGAGTAAGGGAGATTTAATTTCTTCTAAAATTTCTAACTTCATGTTTCACATCACACCAAAATGTCAACGAAAACTGGGCGAATGGTCCGAATCATCTCTTATGTTTAGTGTGTCAGCTTTTATTTTGTTGCTTTTGGTGTAACGACAATATTAAAAAAAAACTTAAAACAGCAATCAAAAAATTAATGCATTTGAAAGCAACAGCATTACTAGCTGTTGTTGAATGCAGGCCTTGCAATCTGTTCTCTGAAAAGTACCACTGTACCCTTGCGAATCATTCAGTACTTCATCGAGAATAATAATTTTTCATTGTATGTATTCAAAACCTCAAGAAAGGAAAGAGTTTACATTCGATAATTTGCTTTAGCGGGGCTAGAAGGCTCTACAGGAGCATGATTAGATCTATACTTACTTACGCCTCAGTACTTTGGTAGACTGCTATGGAAAAAAGTGCAACTTAAGGACCATACAACATGTTGTCTTGGCATAGGCGGAGCGATGAGGACCACGACCACTAGGGCGCCGAAGACTATTCTAGATACCCGACCATTGGAAGGAAGGGAATAGATTTCCGATCGGATAACCGAGATGAACCTTGAGGTCAAGTGCGAAGCACTGCTACCAGCGGCACACTCTTGAATTGGCGGAACCCTAGTATTGCCATCTGGAATATCATGTTACACGAATGGATCAAAGCTAGAGAACAGAGTGGACCTGAGCCCTATTATGACATATGGGAATCTTAAAATGTCACAGCATCCAAATCCAAAATTTGGGTTTTGTGACATTCATTTGGGCTTCCTGTCATTCCAAAAAATCACTTTGTGACATCATTTGGGTGACATTTGTCGTTTTGGGCGAAATGAAGCTACGCCTATTTTCTCGTGAGTCGTGATTTACGCTCAAGCACGAAGAATTTTAATACAATCATGCGCACGCACCATCATGTGATTAGATATGGATCTCCCGTGCCTCACGTATGACACGACTACTCACGACTCACGTGCATACTTTTAATAATTTTCTTTTCCCCTCTCCCTCTGTCTCTCCGTATCTACTCTCTCTCCCTATCCCACGCTCAACCAAACTTGTTATTCAAAACAGCAAAAATGTTTGCTAAAACAGCAGTTTTTGTCTGCTGAAAATGGGGAGGCAGACGTTACTGCTGTTTCAGCAAAAATATGACCAATATACACAGATGTTGGAAGTCATGACGAAACACGTCATGCAAAATTTCGGCCAAATCGGATAGGAATTGCGCCCTCTAGAAGTTCAGAAAGTCAAGTCCCCAGATCGGTTTATATGGCAGCTGTATCCGGTTATCAACCGATTTAGACCATACTTGGCACAGTTTTTGAAAGCCATAACAAAACACCAAGTGCAAAATTTCAGCCAAATCGGATAAGAATTGCGTCCTCTATAAGCTCAAGAATTCAAGACCCAAGATCTGTTTATTAGGCAGCTATATCAAAACATGAACCGATTTGGCCCATGTACAATCCCAACCGACCTACATTAAGTTCGGAAGTTCGTGTGGTTTAGACAGACGGACGGACGGGCATGTCGTGATGATCGAGAATTTATATACTTTATGGGGTCTTGGACGCATATTTCGAGGTGTTACAAACGTAATGACGAAATAAATATACGCCCATCCTATGGTGGAGGGTATAAAAAAAATCATCTTTCGGTTGTAAAGAAACACACCGGACCAGCTTTGCACAATTAGTCGTTTTAGCCATCTAGGGACACAAAAATTCAAAACAGAAAAGCGATTTCTATGGGAGCTTTTACCGGTTATGGACCAATTCAGACCATATCGGGCATATATGTGTTAAATCATAAAGAAACTCAACATGCAATATTAGGTTAGGTAGTAGTGAGTCTACTACAGATTCACTCAGACAATTTGTAGTCCATTGTGATACCAAAGCAGTGACCGACCAAACCTTTGGTGGGCATCGAACCAATGACCCCCTCACTAGTTACCAACTAAGGGCGCTCAACTCAAAATGCAATATATCAGCAAAATTCATTGAAAATTACACCCTACAGATGCTAAAGAAGTCAAATTAAGAGATTTTTTCAGCATTGGCTTGACATTTTTCGAATAAAGTTAAAAGGCCTAGTCAAAATTGCTACAATATATCAAGCCAAGAAGTCAATAAACTCATTGGCGGATAAAATATGCAATTATCCAACACAGTTGATGAATCTCTCAAGAGAAAAAAACATTATTTCTGCGCATAAATTTATAAACTTTAACATTTTTGAGCAATAAGGCGTCTAAATGTGTGTAGTTAACTACTCGAAAAATTAATTGGAATTTCCTCGTTATTTCAATGTAAGATGCCTCTTCATGGCCTTTTTGAAATTTTCTCGTCCTTTTATTGTGAGGATGCTTCCTTTTTTTGTTCAGATTTTTGTTTGTTGATATTTTTGTAGTTTCACAACTTTTGTTATCTCTTATCCTCCATCCCCCACTAATGGGAATGCGGAAAAAAGAGTCAAAGTTTTGGTCTTCCGTCAAATTTCTATGACCGTGCGCTGCTGTTGGCTGAATGGTGTTTGTCTTTTTCACAGATCAACACAAATTTGACTGCCTGCTTGATGCAGACCCATTCGCACACCAGACGGACAGAGAGACAGACAGAAAGCCAATACAGGCAACGATTTGCTGGCTCTAACGTAAATTCAATTTCCATTTAATAAACTTAATTGTATAAAAATGATTTTATTTGTTGTCGTTGTTGTTGTTGTTATTGTTATTCCATTGTTAGTCTTGTTGTCTTTGGGACCACAACAAAAGCGTCATCTGTGGCAGCATGACAGTCTGTGGGAGAATGTTCACCAGAGCCAACGACAACGACAGCGCCAGCCCAATAACCGACAGCCGACATCATTTCTGAATATAAACAAAAAAAAATAGACTGGCGCCACTTTAACAGCCATTTTGTCTGCTGTGTCCAACAACAAGAAAAACAAATACATACTCTTATATCGAATAACAACATCCTGAATACATAGAAACCATTCACAGTCGCACCCATACAGACGCAGTCGCAGACATAGGCACACTAACAATGGGGTGAATCGAAAAAATTCCGAAATTAATTCATATTTTCAAAAAATGTTGCAAAATATTATTGCAAATTATTTAAAAATTTTATTGGAAACAAATTTTTTGTAAATTTTACTCAAAACAATATTTTTTGCCTGTTAGGGCGAATATCATTTAATTTACAATTTTTGGTTGTTTCTCTTTCGCGACGAGCTCAATGATCGGATATTTTCTTTGCAAAATGGAAAAGGAAAGCCAGAGATCGCAACACACACCAATCACTATGGGACGCGTTTCGTAATTTGGTTAGAATTACTCATATGCCATATTATGTGTACGTTGTATTTGAATCGTACTAATTGCGAAAATGCTTCTATGACATAAATACCACTTTAACCACGATCGACAACTATGTCTGTTAGCTGTACTTTTCCCAATGCATGTGTTTTTGTGTAATGACAGATTTTTTGTCTGCAGAATTACACTGCTCTCATGGTATACACATGCATGTGTTGGAAGTTGTATTGATGGCTTCGCACGCTAGACAACGGCAACGTCCCTCCCTATTGCTCCGTGTGCCCAGGTTCAAATTCTGGCCTTAATATGCATTATTTCCTTTCCCGTGAAGGAAACTATGGCGTAATGCACGCATATAGGTTTCGCCAGACGTAGCTTTCTTTTCCCCGTAAATTTGATTTTTTTAATTTATTCGGCAGAGCTGTTTGCTTTGAAGAAAAATTAAGTAATTACCGACACCTATTAGCTTGACATTTGCTGTAAAATTTTGAGAGTACAAAAATTTCTCTTTTATTTTCATCTTCTTTTGTGTTCTATAAACAGCGATGCCAGCAAAAACGTAACAAAAATTGTAAAAAGGGGTAAAATTTTGCTTAAAAAAATAAAAAAGACACTAACTTGGATTTGTAGAAAACAACGGATATACGAAATAATTCAATCCATCGAATGTCTTCGCTTTGATCGTTCAGATGTTGATTTGATTAACCCATAAGAAGGCCCAGGTTCAAATCCCGCATAGAGCTTCAGAAAAAGTTTTCAGTGGGGGTGTTCCTCTCATAAATGGTGGCCATTCAAGACTTTTCCACGCAGAGGTGTGATTAGGCAGCACGCCGTTCGGACTGGGCAAGAAGTGATCCCTAATCATAGGACTATAACTTTAATCGGGATTTATTCATTGGTAAGAAAGAATAGGATGATTGGATAATAAAACTACCCTTCCCCAAGGGAGAAGGTAATAAAACTGCCATTCCCCAAGAGAGGGTCGGAAAACTAACCTTCCCCAAGGGAAAGGGTAACAAAAGTGCCCTTCACTAAGGGAAAGGGTCAGAAAACTTCACTTCCCCAAGGTAAAGTGTAATAAAAGTGCCCTTCTCTAAGGGAAAGTGTCAAAAAGTACACTTCCCTACCCCAATAGAAAGGGTAATAAAACTACCCTTTCCCAAGGGAAAGAGTAATAAAACATCCCTTCCCAAAGGGAAAGGGCATTTAAGTACCCTACCCAAGGGAAAGGGTAACAAAACTACCCTTCCCTAAGGGAAAGAGTATAAAACTACCCATTTATAAGGGAAGTGTAATAAAACCACCCTTCCCCAAGGGAGACGGTAATCAAACTGTCATTCCCTAAGAGAAAGGATCTGAAAACTACCCTTCCCCAAGGGAAAGTGTAATAAAAGTGCTCTTCCCCAAGGGAAGGGTCAGAAAACTACACCCCCCTACCCCAATAGAAAGGGTAATAAAACTTCTTTTCCCCACGAGAAAGTGTAAAAAAACTATCCTTCCCCAAGGGAAAGAGTAATAAAACTACCCATCCCTAAGGGAAAGGGCATTAAAGTACCCTACCCAAGGGAAAGGGTAACAAAACTACCCTTCCCTAAGGGAAAGAGTATAAAACTACCCATTTACAAGGGAAAGGGTAATAAAACTACCCATTTACAAGGGGAACGGTAATATAACTACAATCCACAAAGGAAAGGATAATAAAAATACTCTTTCTCAAGGGAAAGGGGTAATAAACTATCATCCGCAAAGAAAAGGGTCAGAAAACTACACTTTCCCAATGGAAAGGGTAATAAAACTACCTTTCCCCAAGGGAAAAGGCAATAAAACTACCCTTCTCCAAGGTAAAGGGTAATAAAACTTCCCTTCCTCAAGGAAAAGGGTAATAAAAAACCCTTCCCCAAGGGAAAGGGTAAATAAAGTGCCCTTCCCCAAGGGAAAGGGTCAGAAAACTACACTTCCCCAAGGGAAAGGGTATGTCGGTTCATGTTTTGTATTGTGTCTTCACTAAGTGCTGGTGTCTGTTAGACAATTCAATTTTCCCCACATGCCCTACACATGCTATTGTTTAATTTGCCGCAACTATTCTGCATAAGTGAGCTCGTAGTCCTATTTGTCCCGTTACGATACCGAAAGTTATACCAAACTCCTTCATACATCCATTCGGTAATAACCTTGTCTTTTCTTGTTCCGGGTAACCCCGAAGGATTTTGATACATGCATGCCCGTTCTTCGCCCTTAACTCGGTCTGCATCTGCTTCCTGCTATTGCCAAAGTCATTATTTGTTTCTCAATAACTAAACCCTCCATTTCCTTATCTTGAAATATGAAAAACAAACTTGTCGTTTTATGGCATTTACTTGAAAATCGGGCCACCTCAATGTTCGCATTTATGTACATACACAAGATAGTACATAAAAATGGCAGATATAAAGAAGAGAGTGTTTCAAGGAGGAAATACATACAGCAAAAACCTAAAGGAATTAAATACTGATGCCCTTACAATTCAAAAGGAATAGAGTTCTTATTTCACATAAGACTTCCTTTCTTAAGTTTTGCGATGCTAAACAAAGTGCAATTTTTTTTTTTTTTGCCTAAGGAACTTTTGACATTTCTTTTGGTCACATTTAACTCTTTGCACTACAAAAGAGCTTTGGTAGGGATTTGGTGTAACAATGTCAATGATACAAAACAAAAATACATGGAATAATTTAAGGTCTATTTCAGCACGGCTGCTAATTTTCTCAAATCTATTTCACAGTTTATTTATCATAAAAAAAATTCTTATGAAAGCACAAGCTGAGGAAATTGGTATTGAACCAAGAGCAATAGACGTTTTAAATCCATATGGTCTACCAAATGGACAAAATGGTAAAGGCCGACACACAGTGATCCAAACGGTGAAAAAATATACATCTTTAATACAGGGTGAGGTACAGGGTATCAAAGTTGCCCACTTCTCCAGCATTTTAGGACCTTAACTTTTCATCTATTGAGCCGATTTGCATGATTTAGCTCTCTGGAGAAAGAGGCCTAAGAAAACATGCACAACATGCTATCATGTATCGTCAATGAGAAATGAATAGTTTAAGTGTAACATATCAAAATTATGCCGTATATACGCTACTAACATAAACAAAAGCATATGTCCTACTCTTGAAACGATTAGAACATTGGACCACTGTACGACGATAGGAGTAGTTTTCAGATGTTGTTTTGGTCTTGTCGTGATATTCAGAGGCAGAGAAGCGCCCACTGCTATTTAAGCTGAAGTGTTAGCGAGATTGTGTACAAAGGCCCTAGGTTGTCCGGGCGCCTTTTGAGAGGCCCCCAAAGTTGCTGCCAAATATTATAATGCTACAGAGTTGATATCTAAAATTAATCGTCGTACGAAAACTGTTTTTCCCACTGTATTATGCAGTTCATAACAGAACTCCACGTAAAGGATTTCAAACAACTTGAAAAGATGGGAGATGAAAGAAAAGATTACCCAGCGCACAGTGGTTTATTCACTGATTATCTGATTATTCACTTTACAAAAAAGTGTATTTTTTTATATTTGTTGGTAAAAAAAAGTATTTTCATTGACTAGTCTTTATTGAAAAAACTTGCTTCAAAACCTTAATTTTTTTCTTTCTTACTTGTGAAGAAAACAAATTTTAGATGCTTTTAGCTGCAAGATATGTCAACTTAAACGGGTGCTGTATGTGCTTCAAAATTGGCAATTTTTTATTAAAAAATTGAAAAACCCCTCGAGTTTAAAAATCCAAAGCCCAGATCCCCCAAATTGGGCACATGCTTTTTTCCTCCATATTTATTTTTAGAACACTTTTATCTGCAGTACTCAAAAAGAATTTCTAAGATATCTCTTTTCTTTTTTTTAGAATTTTTCAATTGAGGAACAGGAGGCAAATTTCTCACAGTTCAATGAGTGCGGTCTCTCCTCCTTTTTATAAACGATTCCGAGGGCGTGCCCCGAAGCGACACATCATTGGAGAGAAGTTTCTCCGTGGCTTCTATGCTTGGCATTGTACCTCACAAATATCGCCAGTATTAGGAGGGCATAACCACTGCTGAGAATTTTTCAGATGTTCTCGCCGGGATTCAAACCTAGGTGTTCAGCGTTATAGGCGGACATGCTAACCTCTGCACAACGGCAGCCACCAATCATATGGGATATAAATCGTTTGAATAGAGAAATTAACGGCCTTAATCTTCCAACACCACAACGTCCGGCCACATGTTGGAAGACCGGGCAAAATCTTGTTTCGATTGATGCAGAAAGCCCTAAAGCCGATTCCAATTGTCAAATTTAAAATTGTTTAAGTATTCTGAATTGCTTTTGCGGAATTTGTGTGAAAGACCAAAGCTGGCTGGAACTAATTAACTAAAAACCGGAACAGTTCTATTGGCACAGAATGTTTTAAGCAAATATATTGTCGCTATTAACTTGTATGCAAATTTGCCCATGAACATTCAAACTTCTCACATGAATGAATGAATGCTGTTCGATTCAATGATAAGGGAACTCCCTTCTATTGCCGAGTCCAAACGGTGTGCGACAGCTCTTTGAGGATTTTATATAGCATAGTATCTCACAAATACGAGTATAGTCAGCATTAGTGGGGGATAACCACTGCTGAAAATATTTTTCGACTTTCAGCCTCATGGGTGGACATGAAAACTTCTGCGCTACGGTGGCCTTAACAACTAGTCTACTCAATATATAACCACCACAGGAGATGGAAACAGGGGTAGAATCCTCCTTGCAAAAAAGATTTAACAATCAGCCAACGCTTTGGCATAGCCCCCTTATGACGTTAGTAAAATTGGGTGGCAACGCCTTATGGATGATAAAACCTGAACCTAATTTTCTGCAAGGAGGTTTGTACGCCCAGATTGATTGTTCTACTCTGCAATTTAACCACACATTTGGGATTTTTTAAATTATGATATCCCCTTTTTCTTGAAATATCAAGACATTGCAGTTTTGGTGCACAAATGAATGAACCACCCTAATACACATTTCAATTCTAGCACAATTTAGAGAAAAGATAAGCCAAATTGCAAAAACACATAATTCTCAAAATGAAATGTAAATTCTTCCACATTGATAATAGAATCCGAGTACAATTTTAATATGAAAATCCTCGGTAGCATTTTTAAATTGCAGAAGACTTCATCCAATTTGACTTTAGTATGTGTGCATCAATCACACTCCTGTATATTTTTCAGGGGGGAAGGGGGGGTACTTTAGGCCCATTAAGACTGACTGTGATGAGCATTAAATATTTTCCATCACATTCTACTAGCGCAGCACAGCGCTCTTCATTGCCACGGTGCTCGCTTGACGACGAAGCACTTAGCCCCTGTGGCCCGAGCTATGTACAGACGTACTTTCTTTCATATCCATACGTCAGACATAATGCAAAATGTGTATGCGTGTGTGTGGGTGCGGGTGCGGGTGTGGGCACGTATACTTAATGTTGAAATAAATATTACTCATTCGTCTAGAACGGAAGTCGCTGAGGCACCGGTGGGTGCAAAGAATTTCAGCACTTTGCCCCCCAAAAACATAATTCATTGGAAATGGCCGCACAGACATTTTGAAATATTACGGCATGACTTCGGTTAAATGAGGCTTATGGGTGCCATTAGCAGCGGCAAAATATTTAAAATGAATAAATTCAACATGAAACCCAAAAGAGGGACCCTTTGCTATAAGATTTGTCAGATCCCAAGATCTGTGAATGGAAATAGGAGCGGTGAATATCTTACACTAATGGCATACTCACTCATATATTAATTAAAAAGGCTCAACGGAATCAAATCATAAAGCAGGCTGGCAATGGATATGCTCAAAATAAATCCAATATTTATGGTTTTGATGAAAGAAAAAAAAAACGCTCCACTGCTGAAATGTAATGCTACTAAAACATATTCTATACACACCCCACCTCCCCAACCCTGACTTTTTTGGCAAGACCAATACAATTTTTTCTTAGAAAACCTTATTAACCCACGTTTGGCAGTAAAACTCTTTGCCAAGGGATTTAGGGAATTTCTTCCCATTGAATTCTTTTAAAAAGGTAAGCCTTTTTGCGCAAAATACAATAACAAGTGACAGATAATGAATATAAATGGGAATAAAGACAAACAAACAACCAAAAACAACAATAAAAGGCTCAATGCAGACAAATGGGCAACACCAAACACATCCACCTGAACAGCGCATGCAAGTCCATACCAGCATCAATAGCAGTCAAAGGCGTTAAAATATTTATAGCATCTTAAAACCAATGGCTGCCATATCCCACATGGCCACGAATTGCGATGCCTATCATTGATGAGCTAACTCAATTTCTAGCCTGTTTCGATACAAAAATTCAAGTAGGGCCGGCTAAATTCGGGCAAAGCTGCCCCTATAATACTCTACTCCATATGAAAACTAAGTCGTCGAAATTAAAATTTGCTTAAAGTTGAAGTGAAGAATTTCAACCAAAATCCCTACATATTGTGGGAGTCGTAGAGGGAGTCGTAGAGGGAGTCGTAGAGGGAGTCGTAGAGGGAGTCGTAGAGGGAGTCGTAGAGGGAGTCGTAGAGGGAGTCGTAGAGGGAGTCGTAGAGGGAGTCGCTGCATAAAATGTTTTAAAGATCTTTGATTAATGCCCTTAATGTAAACATTGGGAGATGCGGTTAACAAATCACCAAATTTTATTGCAGTATTTGTCAAAATCAGACAAAAATATATATGGGAATTATATCGAAATCTGAACCGCTATCTTAGTTTCAGTCTTACAGGCATCCTTTGTGCCAAATTTCGTGAGTGTCGCTGAACAGATGACCACATTATTGCAATATTAGTCCAAATCTATAGCTATAACCAATGGAAGCTATATCCAAATCTGAACTGATTGCGACAAAATTTCGGACGTGGTAGTTGTAGAATAAAGCGTATTGGAAAATTTTGGGAACATCGGTTGATAAATGTGCTTGCAAGGCTCCAGAAGTATAAATCGGGCGAAACATATTAATCGGAACCTGTTTCTATGAAATTCGCCAGTAATGTCATCCTTTGTTGCAAATTTTTTGAGAATCGGTTGGCAAACAACCATGTTTTTGAAGTACAATCGAAACCGCATAACTGTAATAAGCTTAAGTGAAAATTTTCGCTTAAGCGAAACTTGATGAAGAGAACCATTAAATTTTATGTTATTCAATGCAATTGAATTCGTTTAAGTGAGAATCGCTTAACTGAAACAACCGCCAAACTGATAAAGTTTCTAAACCCCAAATCCCGTTTTCATATGAAACTGGAAACGCATAGATGAAAAAGTTATTTCTATGTGAAACTATCTAGAAGTTTAAAATTTTGCGTCAGCAATCAAATTCGATATATGGCTCCTAGAACTGATATTTTTCAGCTAAGGTTATTTCATGCGTAATTAGTACGTTGACGTGAAAATTCCCTTACACGTTTGCTTATAACGCATAACTGGAAACTAATTTCACTTATCCGAACTACGCTAAACTGAAAATTACGGATAAGTGAAACACATGAGATGTATTTTTAGCGTATCACTTATCCGGTTTCGACTGTCGACTATATTAGTCCATATCGGACGAACATATACTATAAAAAAGCTATATCCAAATCTAAACTGATTGCTTCCAATTTCAATAGGCGTTGTTTGTAGGCCAAAAAAGATGGCTGTACCAAATTTGAAAATTACGGATAAGTGAAACACATGAGATGTATTTTTAGCGTATCACTTATCCGGTTTCGACTGTCGACTGTATTAGTCCATATCGGACGAACATATACTATAAAAAAGCTATATCCAAATCTAAACTGATTGCTTCCAATTTCAATAGGCGTTGTTTGTAGGCCAAAAAAGATGGCTGTACCAAATTTGAAAATTACGGATAAGTGAAACACATGAGATGTATTTTTAGCGTATCACTTATCCGGTTTCGACTGTATTAGTCCATATCGGACGAACATATACTATAAACCGATTGCTTCCAATTTCAATAGGCTTTGTCTTTAGGCCAAAAAAGATGGCTGTACCAAATTTTGAATCCTGGTCCTACCAGGATTCGAACCCAGGCGTTCAGCGTCATAGGCGAACATGTAAAACCCTAATGTAGACCGATCTGGGGCATATTGAACAGGAATATCGAGGAGCCCAACACAATTCGTCATACCAAATTTCAGAGAAATCGGACAATAAATACGCCTATTGTGGGCCCCAAGACCTTAAATCGAGTGATCGGTCTATATGGCAGTTATATCGAAATATGGATCGGTCTTACCCATACTCGGTACGAATGTCGAGGGGCCTACCGCAACTCATTGTGCCTAATTTCAGCAAAATCGGTTAATAAATTCACCTTTTATAGGTCTAAAACCTTAAATCGGAGGATCGGTATACATGACAGCTATATCCAAATCTGGACCGTTCTGGGCCATATTGAACGGAATGTCGAGGAGCCTAACACAACTCGCCATACCAAATTTCTACGAAATCAAACAATAAATGCGCCTATGATGGGCCCAAGCCCATAAATCGTGAGATCGGCCTATATGGCAGCTATATCCAAATTTGGACCGATCAAGACCAAAATAAACAAGTATGTCGAGGGGCTTAACATAACTTATTGTCCCAAATTTCAGCGAAACGGAAATTTGACAATAAATTCGTCTCTTATGGGCCCAAGTCCCTAAATCGAGAGATCGGTCTATATGGTAGCTGTAAATTTGGACTAATCTGAGCCATATTTAACAAGTATGTCGAGTGACCTAACATAACTTACTGTCCCAAATTTCAGCGAAATCGGGACAGCAAATACGCCTTTTATGGGCCCAAGACCTTAAATCGAGAGATTTCCATCTGAATCTGAACCGATTTTGACTAAATTCCAATGTGATTTTCATTGAATTTCATTGTGATTGCTCTTGTTTTTGAAATCGGGTGATATATATTTTTAATGCATTTCATAAACTTCACTGATCTTAAAAGTCATAGGTTTAATATGTAAATGTACCATCGTTTATGTATATGGCAGCTATGTCTAAATCTTAAAACGTTCTTTCCAACTTCAATAGGTCGTTGGACTATAATCACATGTTTGCGACCTGTAATATGAACACAAAAATACTTGGGCCGACAAACAGACAGATGTACATGGCCGAAATCGATTTTGAAAGTGATTCTGAATAGAACTGTATACTAATGTGCTCATTCAAGGTGTTACAAACAAATTTGATAAGTAATTATACCCTTGTAATGGTGTAGGGTGAGTTCACCGTAGAGTCGCTACCTT
This sequence comes from Stomoxys calcitrans, assembly GCF_963082655.1. Taxonomy (NCBI): domain Eukaryota; kingdom Metazoa; phylum Arthropoda; class Insecta; order Diptera; family Muscidae; genus Stomoxys; species Stomoxys calcitrans. Next base: position 768,404 of record NC_081556.1, on the reverse strand, counting down.
TTTGGCTGAACGCCTAGGTTAAAAGCACGGCAAGAACATCGGACGCAATTTTTCCCGTTGGTCATCCACACCTAGAGCTGGCAACATTTGCGAGATATTTACCTTAGTTAATCAGCTGTGTAAACTTCTCTACTATAGTGGTGTCTCTCTGCGACAAGCTATTTGGACTCGACATTAAAAAGTAGATCCCTTATCATTTACCTTACACTGATATCGGCCAGCACTCATTGATATGAGAGCAGTCTCCCCCCGCTGTACCCAAACGGACTGTCAATGAGCAAATTTGCAATGATGCAGGGTATTAAAATTATGGTATTATACTAGGTTAGGTTGAAAAGAGGGTGCAGATATTAATCCGCCCCATGCCACTATGGACATACACCTAAGCCAGTAATCCAGATATGGTATTCTACTACCTTTGAAACATTGTTGTTCCATCTTTGATTAGTTTTAGCATAAAGGTTCCGCCTTTCTACAGCCTTATTATGTTTCGTTTGGAGCAATGTTTGTTCCTTTTTGATATAAAATCGCTTAAAAATCAAAATGCGTTTTGCGTTTCTCAATCTCAATGTGGGAAACAACTTAACAATGCTGGGCATTGCTGACTCTGTCCGATGTCATAATTGTTTTGAAAAACAAGACAACAATGACTTTTTGATTTCCTTGTTAAGAAATGAAACAATCTTAACACGCACTTATGTATGTATGTATAAATGTATGTACATTGCAAATGTAGAAATGTGTGTACATGCACACCAGTCTCGGCATGTGATTTCGTAACAATGACCGAATGATAAATTGTCGTCAAAGCCATTTTATCGTTTCTCGTGTTCAAATGTATTGTCATTTATCTTTCATATGTGTAACTGTGCAAATATATGTATATGTGTAGGTGTGTGAGTGTGTGTGTTTTAAAAGCGAATTTGCCAAGTTGTACCGAAGACACACTTTTCGCCATGTCAAGCAAAATGATCTCAGCCCATATAAACAAAGTGCGAAAACAAGAATTTAAACGGAATTTTCACCACAATCGAATGACTAAAACGACCATTGTCACAAATTTGTGGTCAGTGTGTGAACAGCAAAATGAATTTATGTGTCTTACATATGAAAATTTTCCCTAATGTACACTGAAAAAAAATAAAAATTTAACTAATGCTGCGTTTGGGACGATGGCGTAAGTCGTTAACAAATGACAAAAAGCGAAAACATTTGCCAAAAGTTGTGTTTTGATTTATTTGAGTGAAATTTTTAATTACGACCTTGTCGAATCACAACCGTATAAAAAATATGGAATCGAATTTATGCCAATTGCTAGTCAAAGCAATGGATCCGGCAGAAGTCATAACGTTGAAATCGGCCAAGAAAGTCAAAAATATGACTTACTCAGGCTGCAAGAATGATCATCGAACGTACTGCTACGCTTTGCTGAAAAATTAGGGGAGACTGAGAAAAAGTGTGGGACCAACATCTTGAACGGGTTATCAATTACGCTTATGGCGCTGAACCTTGAACTGGGTTCGAATTCCGGCGAGTACACATTATGAACTTTTATTAAAAGTATCATCTCTACTAATGCTGGTGTACTTGTTAGGTACTTCAATCTCTCCCATATCAATCTCCCATATCATTTTGCCAACCACAACTTTTTGTCGTGGCAGCTAATGTTGGTATCAGAGAACTACATGAGACCCAAAATTTAGCCACTTTGGCCAAAGCAATTGTCTGTATCGCATGCCACATAAAAACAAAATTAGTTAGAAACACACGCACAAATACAATAGAGTGAGAGATGTGCGAACGTTTTAGTAATCGTTCAGCGGATTTGAATTTCAACTTCCTCGACGGACATCGTTTGTTGTTTGCAAATGCACACTACTCAGATGAGTGCCATATGAAGCCAAAGCAAGCAGAGGAATGAGGAAGTTTTGTTGAGCGGCATAGATATACTCCGTTGTTTTTTTTTTTGCACTTGTTTTTTTTTTTTTATTTTTGGATAAGAATTGCTTTTATCAGTGACGTACGTGCTGCCTGCCGAATTAAAAAAAATCTGAATTTTCTAAAAAAAGAATACCAACTGAAGTTTAAATTTTGTTGGTAGTACGGAGTAACTTTTAAAATAAAAGGTTTTGGCACAACGGACAGAAACGAAATAAATTTATTTTTTAATAAAAATGATTTGAACTGATTCATCGGTTATGAGCATTTTCTTTTCATAATTTTTATTGTATCGCAGTGAATATTGCTAATGAACTATGCAGATAACCAATCTGTGTTTCAAACAATTTATATTGATTTGTTGTTATAATCGAATTTCAACCAATGATTCTTCTGTCGCGAAGACACATTTGCTGTCGCGAAGACACATTTGCTGAGAAGTTCTACTTGGTTGAATAATTTACAAATGTCGCCAGCAAAAGTCGTAACTGGCAACCTTCAGTCTGTCCACATGTTTTCCGATCAGACAGTAACCTGTCATGAGGCGTCTGTTCTAGTCAGCGACAGCAAAGCGGAATGCTCATTTTTTTTACTTAATACCATATGCATCCCCCCAGAACACGTGGTTTATCTACTCCTTAATACTATACCCTTTATTTGTATCCCGTATAGCCCTGATTAGCAAATATTTCCATTTGGGGAGGGGTTTTGGAGTCACATATTGTCCTGATCGTCCAAAATGCCCATATGGATGGGTTTTCGGGTCGGTGCGGGCCCCTAGGGACTTGTACAAAATTTTCAAAACCAAATTCGTACTCTACTTTACTCTTTCTCATTTGAGTCCCATATTGTCCCCATCGGTCCACTTTTATTTTTGGATTGGGATTTTGGGGCAAGGGAGAGGGTCTGTCCACTTTCAATATCATCAAATTTTATAGCCTATTGCTGCTTCCAGACCATATTCATAATCTATTCCATAATACCTTTCATTTGAGTCCCATATTGTCAATATCGTCAATATTTGGGTCGGGGCGGCCCTCCAAGTACTTGAACCGGGGTACTTGGAGGGATCATTGCTGCTTGCAGACCACATTCGTAATCTATTTCATAATACCTTTCATTTGAGTCCCATATTGTCAATATCGTCCAAAATGTCTATTTGAGGGAGTTTTAGGTCTGGGCGGCCCTCCAAGTCCCTGGATCCAATGTTTTTTTTTTTAACAAATTAGTACTGCACTCTCGAATAAAATTCATTTGAGTCCCATATTTTTTATCAAATTAATACTCCACTCTCGAATACCATTCATTGTCGCGATCGGTCCACTTTTATTTTTGGGTGGTGTTTTTGCATTAAGGGGGAGAGTCCGCCCCCTTACTAAATCAACAAATTCTATAGCCTACTGCTCCTTCCAGACCATATTCGTAATCGACTCCCTATCAAATTAATACTCCACTCTCGAATACCATTCATTGTCGCGATCGGTCCACTTTTATTTTTGGGTGGTGTTTTTGCATTAAGGGGGAGAGTCCGCCCCCTTACTAAATCAACAAATTCTATAGCCTACTGCTCCTTCCAGACCATATTCGTAATCGACTCCCATATAACTTTCATTTGCGTCCCATATTGACCCCATCGATCAACTTTTATATTTGTGTGGTGTTTTTGGATTAAGAGAGAGGATCCGTGCCCCTTTCGGTATTAACAAATTATCTAGCCTATTTCTCCTTGCTGACAATTCTCGTAATCTACTCCCTAATACATTTCATTTGAGTCGCATATTGTTATTATCGCCCAAAATGTCTACTTGAGGTGGTTTTGGGGTCGGGGCAGCCCCCTAAGTACCCGGACCCAATTTTAATATCAAGTTGGTACTCTACTTTGGAATACCTCTTTTGAGTCCTTTTTTTGAATTCCTTCGTCGGCAGGGGCTGCCGCTTCAGCGTATACACACTGCTACAACAACACCTACATCATCGAAAATTTCGAGAAAATCGGTTCAGGCGTTCTCAAGTAATAGAAGAATGACAGCCGTCTGAGAATACAGTGCCTACGTCATGATGGGTGTGATATAAAGCCCTTACCATAGTCTACGGTCTTGATATGTATTCTTGTGATCCTGATGCTACAGATCGCATTTGTTGCCCAGTTGGCACTTCTTGGCCCAAAGTCGAACGCTATTGAAAATCGGTTTAGATTAAAGTACAGTTCCCACAGGAGGCCATCGTGGAGCAGAGGTAAGCATCTGTGCCTATGACGCCGAACGCCTGGGCTCAAACCCCGGCGTAAACATCAGACAAATTTTCAGCAGTGGCTATCCCATTACTAATGCTGGCTGCATTTGTGACGCATCCTGCCTTGTTAAAACATGAAACATGGCATGAAGTTCGAACACCGCATAAAAAGGAGGCCTCTTATCATTGAACGGCCCGCTAGTCGAGTTGGTGGCGTGCTTGGATTGCCAGTGCGGAGGTCGTGGGTTCGATTCTCACCAGAGGCCTTGGTCTGTCGCTACTGTGCTATTACAATGAACTTAAAATTATCTAAGAGAGTCTGTAAAGGACTACCACTCTAACCTAACCATCATTGAACTTTAACTTTAATCGGACTGATTTTATTGATACGAGAGAAAAATACCCTGTTCCTTAATGTTGGAACGTTCATGGGAAATTTAGTCCCACATATTTGTAGCGCCCGATTTACACTTATTAGCCCTAGTAGCTAATCTATTTAGTCCCACATATTTGTAGCGAGCGATTTACACTTATTAGCCCAAGTAACTAATCTGTTCATCTTAACAACTTTAGAGAAGTCCATCAAAATCAGTTCAAATTTCCCATAACCCGATATATACCGAGAAATGTTGGGTTTATTTTGGTCGGCTCTGCATTTCCTTTACCTGTTTTCTAATTGAAAAAATTGAAAAATAATGCGCAATGTTTTCCTCTCTGTGTATGTTGAAGGTTCACACAAATCCATATCCGTAAGTACATGTTCGCTTGCTTTGTCACACCCGGAATATCTAGACCAGTTCAAGTCTTCAGAAATTACAATTCACCAAACAAGAGTCAACTGTACAAGAATTAGTCCCCCTAGGGGGCTCAGACTCAAGCGGCCAGGTCACAGACACTGGGACAGTTGGCTCATGAATATGAACGAAATATTCTACGCTTGCCATGGATAATTGAATTTAAAAGTCGTGAATGGTGTTCCTTTGCGAGGAGTGGGCAAGTAGCGACCAAAAGGGAGTGCTGGTGTAGGCATGCGGAATAATTTAAGAAGAACTCCTAAACACACCTTATCTAGTGGTCAACCTGAGGGTGGGGTTAACCGCATTAAAATTGTAAATAGAAACATTAAAATGAACGAAGCAAACATTGTTCGATGTCCTAGTCATAGCATGAGAAGGGGGCCGATAACGAACGATAACGACCGACAACTTGCCAATGAACAACAAGGATTGCGATTTGGAGTTGGAGTTGGGAAGAGAGTGATTGCTTGTTGTTGTTGTAGCGATTACAAAAAGAAAATGAAACCAAGACGGGATTCGGGTTCTTATTTTGGGTGTGTATGCGCTTGTATGCGTGAGTGTGCGTGTGTGTGTGTGTGTGTATGATGATTCACTCACCTTCATCTTCGCCCATGTCATCCATGTCATTGAGCTCCGTTATTTCAGCCTTGTTGCAGGAGTTCTGTGGTATGGAGCCATTCTCCTTGGCCATGGGGGGTAGCGACGAATTATTGAATGCTTTCATGTTGGTCGCATCACCGTTCGAGTGTTGCATTTTGTTGGACTCGGCCGTCGAAGTCTTTGTTGCTTTCTTTCCTTCCTGGCCAATATCGCCCTTCTGCTGCAACTGCTGTTGGGCATCTTCGTTGTTGCAGTTTTGTTCACAAGTGGCGTTTTCCTCGTTCTGTTCCCCTGCCGCAGCCGTGGTACCATTGACGCCGGTTGATGAACCGTCTTTGGTTTTCAGCTCCTGACTAGTATTACAGCCCATTTTTTTTTTCTTTAGAATATTCCGGTTGCCGCTGTAGTTATTGTTTGTTGTGGTAATTTATAAAAATACAAATGCACACGCTCTTGAAATAATTGTTTCTTATTTTTTGTTTTCAATAGAAAACACGGAGGGATTCGTTAAAAAAAAAATTTACACAAAATTTGCAAGAACACTTTTGAAGGCGAATTTCTTTGTGCAGTATCGAATTTGGGGCTGACCCCCTTTGTTTGTTTCTTTTTTTGTTTCTTTCTTTACTTTTTTGTTCAGTTTGCTTTGCTTTTTTCTATTTGTTGTTAATACAATATTTTCGCAATTATTAATGGGTTGTTGGTGGTTTGTTGTTTATCTGGCGGATATTATCTATCTTCTTTTGCCAAGGCAACGTTTGTTCTACTTGCTTTTGCTCATAAATTTGTTTAATCAATTTTCCTTGTATCCTCGCTTGGGTTTCGTTCCTTCTGGCAAGCGACACGAAACGTGAATTCATTAAAATTCATGCAAATCCAAATTGTGGAAACCTTTAAAACTCTACGATATACAAAAAAACATCTCGTTTAAATATTAAAAATTAACAACCATTTTCTTCGCGCACACACACACACACCCAAAAAAACTGTCTGCTGTTGTTGCTGTTTGCTGGTCGCAGCCGATTCTAAGTGAAAAGCGGTATCTATACTCTACTTGTTAACGTCTAAAAATAAACTAAAGTGTTTGCACGGAAATGTCCCACAGGATAACCTTAAGCGCTCTCACACACACACACACACACACTCTTACGCACGCATCGCAAACTCGTTGGCACAACTCTCTCGCTCTCGATAAGCACGCACGAATTCCATCATTAGACACATTGACGAGATAGACCGACCACGAGAGTGCACACAACACACAAAGGGAGTGAAGAAAACTTGTCTCTTACGAATACTATACATTGCTGGTCGTTCGCGGTTCGATGAGCTTAAGCATATCCTAATTGGTTAACGAGGACATTGGTTTTTGGGGTACTCATTTCGTGATGTCATTTGCTTTAGTCAAAATTTTTGTTTTTATAGAAAACTTTATGGAAATTTTTGCTCTTAATAACGAACTTCGCCAAAGTTGAATTTTTTTACAAAATTTCGTATGCTTTTGATGAAGGGCATGGAACAGACTCAGATACTTAAACTTGATAACACATTCGTACACTACCGATAAATTCATTCATTGTTATACCCTCCACCATAGGATGGGTGTATACCAATTTCGTTATTCCGTTTGTAACTCTACGAAATATTCGTCCAAGACCCAATATATATAATTGATCATCGTGACATTTTAAGCCGATCTAGCCATGTCCATCCGTCCGTCTGTCTGTCGAAAGCACGCTGATTTTCGAAGGAGTAAAACTAGGCGCTTGAAATTTTGGGTGGGATTGCAAATGGGCCAAATAGGTCCATGTTTTGCTAAAGCTGCCATATAAACCGATCATGGGTCTTGACTTCTTGAGGCACTAGAGGGCGTAATTCTTATCCGATTTAGCTGAAATTTTGCATGACATGTTTTGTTATGACTTCCAACAACTACGCTAAGTATGGTTCAAGTCGGTCCATAACCTGATATAGCTGCCAAATAAACTGATCTGGGATCTTGACTTCTTGAGCCTCTAGGGGGCGCAATTACTATCCGATTTGGCTGAAATTGTGCATGACATGTTTTGTTATGACTTCCCTCAACTGTGCTAAGTATGGTTCAAGTCGGTCCATAACCTGATATAGCTGTCAAATAAACTGATCTGGGATCTTGACTTCTTGAGCCTCTAGGGGGCGCAATGACTATCCGATTTGGCTGAAATATGGTCTGAATCGGCCTATAGCATGATACAGCTTCCATATAAATCGATCCCCTGATTTAACATTTTGCGCCTCTAAAGGCACAATTCTCATCGGATTGGCTGAAATTTGACACAGTAACTCTACTATGTTCTCCAACATTCAATTCAATTATAGTCCGAATCGGACCATAACTTTATATAGCTCCAATAGCATACCAATTCTTTTCCTTTATCCTTTGTTTGCCTAAAAAGATATGCCGGGAAAAGAACTCGACAAATGCGATCCATGGTGGAGAGTATATAAGATTCGGCCCGGCCGAACTTAGCACGCTTTTATCACGATAGGCGATGAAGCTCCATCAAGGACCAGTGTTTATCGATGGTATGGTGAATTCAACTGAGGTCGTAGTTCAGTCCAAGACGAATTTCACGAAGGACGTCCAAAGTCAGTTGTTGTGCTGTGCGCCAACTGATATTACAAGATCGTCATGTGACCATGTGACTCATGTGAGATTGAGACAACCTTAGGCATTAGTGGGGCCAGCAGACATTCAATATAGCAGGAACATTTGACCATCAAAAAAATTTATTCGCAAGTAGAATTCTGCTCGCAATGGCATGCAGATTGGCTGCACTTTTATAGGCTTCCTTTTCTTTTTGCTGTAAATTTGTTTTTTTTTTTTTATTTATTCTGCAGAGCTGCTTGCTTTGAAGAAAAATAAAATAATTACCGACCGACACCTATGAGCTTGACATTTGCAATCATTTCTCTTTAAGTAACTTTGTACCAGTGTACATAGTATTCCAAAAAATTTCAGTCTCCTTTATGATGCACACAAAAAGTAAGAGATAATCACAAGAGTCAACGAGAGAGATTGTCAGAGAGAGAGAGAGAGAGAGAGAGAAAACTTATTATTGCTATTGCCATAAAGATACAAGGTTAACAATGACACTCTCGCATATACACGCAATCAGACGCTGTTTTGCTGGTACTCCCTAAAATAAATGAATTTTTATTTTATGAACCTTCTTCCCGGGAACACATACATATGTACATGCATGTACGTGTGTACAGGAACCATGGGACCTATGACACTCATTCTGATGCCAAACGTTAAGAGTACGAGTAGTAATCTCGAATGTGTCTGCGTGTATTTTAAATGTCTGTCTGGCAGCCGGCAACATGTACATACAAAGATACTTATAGACAAAATGGACAACAACAAAAGCATCACCAACCATCGAACTTGTTAACACACACACACACACCTTTTTCAATATAAGTACCCTACAAACATTTTTCATAGTTTTAGTAGTAATTTTTCCTCCGTATGAGTCGCAAAGCACTCGTTTACGATATCATTGGACAATTGATTTTTCTCTCAAAACTCCAAATACTGCCTCATCTGCTTCCGCAAGTACCCATGCTTCGGAGTAGTATCCGAGTCTTGTAAAGTGTAATTTTCGTCTGGCGAGTGGTGGCTTTGCTTCTTATCTGCTTGCTTAATCAAAAGTAGCATCTGTTAGCCAATATTATCCTTCTTTTTATTTCAAAACTGGTCTCTTCGGCTGTTTCGGCTACGGCGGCGCCAAGGCAGACTAAGCGGCTAACTATCTCAAAGTTGTAGTTCCCAACTTTCTCCATAATCGCTATCTGTTCGGGGTTTCAGAGCTTTGTGGAAGTTGATATCATCCACTTTGTCTTATGTTGCATGCACATTTGCATGCATGTGGAGGTGGCGATCCTCGTCAAGCTCTTACTGCAAAGCTCACTTACGTTAATACTCTTTCGCCTGAGTTTTTATTTTCATGCCTGATGCGTTTAAAACTTGTATTGAATTATGTTATCCGATGTTTTGTTTGGAGTGGACAACTTCCACCAACCAAACAGAATTCTCACATTGTTTATATGACGATTGGTACTTAGGATGGCAAATATGACGAGTAAAACAAACGTATTTGTTAGGTTTTTACGTATTTGTTACGTTTTTGATGAACAACTAACTTGATATGCAGTTTTAGATCTTCCAAGCGAATAACGCAACTCTTTTAGAACAATATTTAAAAAAATTTCTAAAACACTTATTTGTTACTCGTCCAGGCGAGTAATGCGCAACTCTTCTGGAAGAGTATTTTATAAATCTTCCAAACACTAATTTGTTACTCGTGCCCATGATTGTTGCGCGATTCTAAGATCTTCCAAGACTCTACTGACTTACTCTGTGACAACTCATATGAAAGGTTCGGGGAATACTCTTCCGAAGATTCGTCTTAAGGACACAACTCCTCAAGACGGGGGAATCGTGCGCCTCTTTTATAAATCTTCTAAGACACTCGTCTACACGATTCTTGCGCTATTCTAAGATCTTCCACGACCCTTCTGACTAACTCTTTAGCAACTCATATGGAAGATTCAGAGAATGCTCTTCCGAAGATTCGCCTTGGGGACACAACTCCTCACAACGTAGAATTGTCTACAAATCTTTCACGAGCACGTCTGCGATCATAACCTTCATTCGCGGAAGATTGTTTGGCGGTCGAAAATGTTTGCAGGGTATGGTTACATATGAATATACACATGTTCATATACGTACTTTGCAATATACATATAAAGATGGAAAATTTTCGAAAAATGTATTATAAGAGATCACCTTAAATTCATTTATTATATTAACCCCCAAGCGTCTCCTTTAAGCAGCCTTTTTGGTTATTCCCTTAGATATCGTCGCAATCCACAACATCCACAACACATATTTCGTTCTTAATCCAGAAAATGGGATACGGACCAGATACAAAATAAAAAAAACCCCACAAATTATCAATAAGAAGCCACCATGTCTTACGGCCTTCTGAGGTTTATATTCTTTGCTATTGATAATAATTTTTGGTGAAGGTGATCAATACACTGAAAAAAAAGTTGGCCTAAAATTTAAGATTTTTCCTAATTCGCAGGATTTTAGCAATGAAAACGAGCCAAAGAACCAAAACTTTAAATGAAAGTTGCTATCTTTAAATTAAATCTCGTACCAACTAAAGGACATGACCATCCGTTTAAAATTTTGATGGCTGAATAATTCTTACTTTTTTTCATAGATGACTGTCCAATTATTATTTCTTGTTAAACTTAGCACCGTAACCTAAATTAAGCATTTAAAGACGCTCCTATTTATAAGTTTTTTTTTTGCGTCTTTAACTATGATTCACTGTTGTGTTGTCCCATAGTCAATTTCCTAACTTTCAACGTCTTTAATAAAAAGACGCAAAGTTAACGATTTATTAACCTACCATTTAAGATAAAAATCCCTAATATAAAGGAAATATTTTTCACCAAAGCGAATGTTCCCTTAAAAAGTTGGAAAATTGTTCATCTTTAAATTTAGTCCAATCTTTAAAATTATGACAAAAAATTGTTCAGTGCAGTTTTGTTAGGTGATTTCAATCCTGCTCTTCCTACATATGTATGCGTGAATAGATTTCACATGTACATGCTTGTATGTAGGCAAGCAAATAACGTTACAATTTGATATGCCTCCCATTAACGATAGCGCAGAGGTTAAAGGTTCGAATTCTGGCGAGAACATCAGAAAAAATTGTTAGTGGTGGTTATCCCCTCTTAATGCTGGCGACATTAGTGAGGTACTGTACCATTAAGTAAGGTAAGGCAGCCATGTATAAACTTCTCCACAAAGAGGTGTCGCATTGCGGCACGCCGTTCGGACTCGGCTATAAAAACGGAGGCCCCTTATCATTGAACTTAAACTTGAATCAGACAGCACTCATTGATATGTTAGAAGTTTGCCCCTGTTCCTAAATGGAATGTTTATGGGCAAAATTTTCATTTTTATTTAACGATATTAAATAAGGTAATGATTAGGTCTTATTGAGCTTAAACTTGAATCGGACAGCACTGATGAATATGAGAGAAGTATTCCCGCTGTTCCGTAATGGAGTGTTCATGGGAAAACTTGTTACGATTGGATCTATAAGTATGTAGATGTAACGCCCATAAAAACCAATCACCCAATTGTAATTTTTAACTTAGTTTGTATGTGAAAAACCAGACTAGTTTAGACCTTAAAGTTCCCAATTTCACATTCACATGCAAACTGAACTAATCTCCATATATACATATTTCAAAAAATCTATTGTGGTGGATAACCAACTAAGGTTCGGCCCGGCCAAGCTCTACTCGCATTTACTTCGTTCTTCTTCAGAAAATAAATGCATGTAAGTGTACTTTATTATTTTAATTGCTTTTCTCAAATATGTGACCATGTTTTTTATAGCCTCCTTCGAATGAAGCAAAACATTGACGGTTTTTGTAATGGAGCATCATCTCCTTCTGAAACCGTAGAGGCAGCAAGTAACAAAAACGGTTTTCACGCTCACTCCATGCCAAAATTAAGGTTGGGTCTTCCATATTCAAATAAAACTATCAAGTATTTAATATGAAAGCTGTTGAAATAGACTTTCGCCTCTATAGGCATGGCCCACACATGCATATACATACATATGCACGCACAAACAAACATATGCATAACAAAGCAACTTCGCGTGTACATCAAAGAGATAGAAATAACGGAGGAATTTGATTTCTCTCAAAATTTGATAGCAAATGACAAGCTTATAGGTGTCATTAATTTTTTAATTTTTGCTTCAAAGCAAGCAAAAAGACAAGAAATAATAGAAAGAAAGATACACATATTGGAAGCTAAGATTGCCGAAACCCTATTTACGTGCAATAAGCCATAGTTTCCTTCGAATGTTTAGAAAATGCAAACGACGCAAACAGCATGCCATTGAGAGCAGAATTCTGCTTGGGCATGTTCTTAGATAACCCTACACAACTTAACCAGCGCCACCATCTAGTCAAGGTGCGAACTTCAAATTGTTTATCTATATATAATTCAATTATGATCAGCGTGCCACCACAAAAAAAATTCCGTCCAAAATGTTTCTAAAAACCTATCAAATTTTTTGCAGGCCGACCAAAATTGTAAACTAAATCAAAATTCGGATAAAACTTGGCACTGATGTTGTAAGTCATAAGATAAGTCATGAGCCATAACTACTCTGGTTTGCCGGGGGAGGTCAATAGAGGATAGGTAGAGGTTAAACAGAGCCGGAGATATCACCGCGCCTTGAGGAACTCCGTTTCACTCTACGGTGCTTCGACTTCTTATCCCTAAACTCCACAAATGACTGGCGACCACACAGATAATTCGCGAACCAGCGTTTCAGGCCTGGCTGGAGGGACGTGTTGGCGATGTCCTCAAATAGTTTGGCATGGCTGACCGAGTCGAATTCGGCATCGTCCAGTGCCACGAGGACCGTCCTGATTGAAGCCATGGAAAATGTGTGCGGTGATGGCATGCAAAACAGTTGTTGTGCTATGTAGTCTTCGCAATCCATGTTGATGCTCGGCGAATGGAAATTCTTCTACGAGGCTCGGGAGGAGTAATGCCTCAAGCGTCTTTGCTACTGATGAAAGAAGGGAGATCGGTCTGTACGACTTTCCCAAACTCGGGTCTTTCCCAGGCTTCAGTAGCGGGATCACTCTGCCCATTTTCCAGACATCGAGAAATGGATATTTCCATGTGTTGCAAACAAAATGACTAAATTAATATACCCCTTTCCTCTGGTATTGGGTATAAAAATACAATTTCGATGAAAGTCTGCCAAAATCGAAATGGGCCGACTATCCGTCCAAACTCTTAAGGTGGCAAAAAGGCACTCTTAAGGCAAAAATTAAAGAATTTTTAACTTTGACGCCCAAAAAAACACTACTTCACGTATGGCAACACAGAATGACGAGTTCAATCGTCAAAGTTGACAGTTCTTTAACTTTTTCGCGTTGCTTTTGTGGGATTTGTTTGCAGAGTTGCATAGTATGTAACTCCACCTTTAAAATTGAAAGTAAATCCTATCAAGTTTAGTAGAAAAAGTCGAAAAAAAGGCTAAGCTGTCTATGATGTACATATAATACGTATTATTCGTCTTTGGTTTCGCTTGAAGGTTTATATAACAATTCCCATCTATTAGTCATTCAACGATGCCGGAGAAGCATCATTCATGAATCACGTTGCTGCATTTTTGGAAGTTTCCATAGCTTTTTATACTGTTGCATGAAATTGAATCATCTATGAGCCACAAGAAATGTTATTTTACACATGATTTTTGTATGAGCTTTAACATGTAAACAAGTAAAAGCGTGCTAAGTTCGGCCGGGCCGAATCTTATATACCCTACACCATGAATTGCATTTGTCGAGTTATTTTCACGGTATCTCTTTTTATGCAAACAAAGGATAAAAGACAACAATTGCTATACTATTGGAGCTATAAAAAGATATGGTGTGATGTGGGAAACCATAGTAGAAGCCAATGTGTAAAATTTTAGCCAAATCGAATAAGAATTGCGCCCTATAGGGGCTCAAGTAGTAAAATAGAGAGATGGGTTTATAGGGGAGCTGTATCAGGCTATAGACCGATGCAGACCATATTTGACACGTATGTTGAAGGCATGGGAAAAGCCGTTGTAAAAAAATTTCAGTCAAATCGGATAATAATTGTGCCCCCTAGAGGCTCAAGAAGTCAAGATCCCAGATCGGTTTATATGGCAGCTATATCAGGTTATAGACCGATTTGGACCATATTTGGCATAGCTGTGGGAAATACTAACAAAACACCTCATGCAAAAGTAACAAACAGAATGACGAAATTAATGTACCCCCATCCTATGGTGGAGGAAAAAAAAAGTATACACAAAATGTTCTAATAATCACGTGTACGGGCTTTTAAGGCTAATGATTCGTCAGGACGATCGTTTCATTTTTTCATTTTTTTTTACAGTTTTAGAAGATTCTTTTTTTCAAACAATCATCCGAACATTCCAAAAATGTTGGCAGGGACACCATTGAATTTCGTCATAAAAATATCTGAAGAAGTTTCTTTTCGATTTCCAGTTAAGTCCCTCTTTATGTAAAAGCATTATGTCTTCGTACAATATCCCAACAGTCTAATCATCTACCACGACATTGTCTTCAAAGACTTCTTTAAGATATTTTGAATATTGTCGCCAATGTGGCATTTTAGCAGACATTTCTTATCTGTTTTAAAATGTTACTGTTCCCAAAAAAGTCATCAAAGCTTTTTACATTATTTCTCTCTTATAAAAAATTTAAAGTCTTTGCTCTGTAGAGGACATTTTCGCAGACCGTGTCGTATAAACCGTCATCTTACAAAAAAACTTTATTTTATACATTAATGAAAAAGAAATCTAACTGTACCAAATGAAAAACAAAGAAAAATGTGATGGAACGTGACCAAGTCATTTGAGTATCAACGTCTGACGAGTCCAGAACTTTTGTTCTATTATTTTAAAAAATCGAAAACGAATTATAAAACAAAAAACTTAAAAACATATGGACATATTTAAAAAGAAATTGTTAGTAAGTATACTTTTTATATTACGCGTATGCAAATGCTCACAAATGTTTATATTTTTTATTAGAAACCGTATAAGACGAGGCTTTGGAGTATGTGCGAAAACTATTGGGTTGCCCAAAAAGTTATTGCGGATTTTTCATATTGTCGGCGTTGACAAATTTTTTCACAGCTTATGACTCTGTAATTGCATTCTTTCTTTCTTATTTCAGTTATCAGCTGTTACTTTTAGCTTGCTTTAGAAAAAAAGTGTAAAAAAAGTATATTTGATTAAAGTTCATTCTAAGTTTTTTTAAAAATGCATTTACTTTCTTTTAAAAAATCCGCAATTACTTTTTGGGCAACCCAATACATTTATTAATTCGGAAAACTAACATCAGCCATTAGCAAAATTCGCCGGAAAAAAGGAGATCCAAAATTAAATGCAGTTATTTTTTGTGTAAAAATATAATTTTAATAATAAATGAATTTGTCAATAAAAATTTTGTGGATCCTTTCCTCTTGTTTGGCATCGAAGACAAACTAGCAGAAGTTTTAGAATATTGTCATGGACGAATATATGAGGGATACTGTCATCTACATATTCATTGATGACATGCTTGTTCACAATGTCGGTTAAAATGTCATGCATGATTTTCGCGACAAATATATGAAAATATCAACAACAATTTGTTGTTGTTGTTGTTATGGTTATTTGTATTGTTTATTTAAAGGCACCAAAAAACTCGCCTTGTCATATCGAGCATCATAGCCACTCAGCATTTAAGCAAGAGCCGGTGCCGCCCGGCCTCTCACTGACACTCTCCACTCGATGCCGCTGATTGTTCGCGACTACAGTTACAGCTATTCCGTATACGAAGCATCCCACCATCTGCAACCCGT
Source organism: Stomoxys calcitrans (assembly GCF_963082655.1). NCBI lineage: Eukaryota > Metazoa > Arthropoda > Insecta > Diptera > Muscidae > Stomoxys > Stomoxys calcitrans. The sequence goes on along the minus strand of NC_081556.1, from coordinate 752,330 downwards.
GGACGCGCCCGGTATCGCCCAGCTGAGCTTCTTGTTATAACTACATATGACCACCACACAGATCGGAGCCCAAAGTTCCAGCCTGTGTGGTGTTCATAGTTATCCCGTGCCGATTTGTATGGACTGTCAACTATATGTCTTCAACTATTTACCAAGATCATGTACCCTTCTTTTAAGACACCTTGACGACGCGGCCTGCTGGGATGTGTTCATATTGCTTATTTTGTCTGAGAGATTATTTTCCTTTATCATAATGAATGTATTTCATAATCTGACTAACTAGAGCTACTATTTATTAAATTAAAATTCTAACATATTTGTGTGTATATGTCCACGCCTAGCTTGGGTGTGTGCGTGTGTGCGCTAAAGCTTGTGGGTGGATAAATGTATTTCATGATGCCACTTAAAACATCAATGAATTTCACATACACACACGTATAGATTTCAAAGTTTTGTTTTTATGACAACATGCGTACATACGTAGCTATGTATTATGTGCATGCGGTGGTTTGTGTCTGCCTGTATCGTCTGTATATAGCGAATATTTTTGGAATGTATCTGTTATTGTTTTTAGTCCTTCCTGCTCGTCTTTCGCTTTATAGCGTGCGTACGGTCTATTTTGAGTAACGAATTTGCTTCATTCAAAAGGTAAAGGCGGCCGTAAGCTGTTAACACTGTGCCCAGCAGCATTTGCTGTAGAACATGTTTTTTTTTTTCCTATGACTAATAATAGAAGTGTTTTTCTTGTGAATGCAGTGTTAAGGTGGTTTGGCTTCAATTATTTTGATATAACCTTCAACTTTTTTAGTGAGCTAAAGATTCAAAAAATTTAGGGGAAATATGTGAATATTTTAGAACCATTGTTGAATAAAACATGTAAAAACGTGCTAATGGATCACATTTGTCAAGTTCTTAGCCCGGTATCTCTTTATAGACAAGCAAAGGATAATGGATAAAAATAACCATGCTATTGTGCCGTATCAGATTATGAGCCGATTCGAACCATACTTGGTTTGAATGTTGGAGACCATAGTAGAAGTCATTTTTCAGCGAAATCGGATTAGAATTGCGCACTATTGGGGCTCAAGAAGTAATAAGGGTCGATGGGTTTATATGGAAGCAATATCAGTTTATAGACCAATTCAGACCATATTTGGCATGCATGTTGAAGGTCATGGGAGAAGTCGTTGAACACAATTTCAGCCAAATCTGATATGAATTGCGCCCTCTATAGGCTCAAGAAGTATAATCATTAGATCGGTTTATATGGAAGCCATATCAGGTTTTGACCCAATTTGAACCATACTTGGCATTTCATGCAAAATTTCAACCAAATCGGGTAATAATTGCGCACTCTAAAGGCTCAAGAAGTATAATCGGGAAATCGTTTTATATGGGAGCTATATCATAAACGATTTGAACCATCCTTGGCACAGTTATTAGAAGACGTAACAAAACACTTCATACAAAATTTCAGTCAAATTGGGTAACAATTGCGCCCTCTAGCGGCTGAAAATGTCAAGATCCGAGACCGGTTCATATGGGAGCTATATATATAAGGTAATGAACCGATTTGGACCATACTCAACACAGTTAGTGGATGTTGAAACAAAATACTTCTTGCAGATTTTCAGCCAAATCGGATAATAATTGCGTCCTCCAGAGGCTCAAGAAGTCAAGATCCCAGATCGGTTTATATGGCTGCTATATCAGGTCATGGATCAATTTAAACCAATTTTAATACAGTTGTTGAAAGTGATAATGAAACACGTCAAGCAAATTTCAGCCAAATCGGGTAAAAATTGCGCCCTCCAATGGCTCAAGAAGTCAAGTTTCAAGATCGGGTTATAGCAGCTATATCAAAATAAATGTATTCTTATTAGCTGAGTTTGAATTTGAATTATTTTGGTCTCAAGAAGTCATATCCCGGTACATAAGGGGACCATTATCACCATATTGACCGATTCGGATAAAACTTGGCACGGATGTTGTAAGTCATAAGATAGGTTTTAAGGCCAATTTTAGCCAAATCTGGTGAAAAATTAGGGGTTTAAGGGATAAAGAAGTCAAATCCGGGTATCGGTTTATATGGGGACTGTAACTGTTTATAGACCGATTCGGATCATACTTGACATGGATATTGGAAGTCATAACCCAAGTCCTTGTTCCAAATTTCTGCCAAATCGGAAGAAAATTGACGCTTCTAAGGGCTCAAGAAGTCAAATCGGGGGATCAGTTCATATGGGAGCTATATCTGTTTATAGACCGATTCGGATCACAAAATCACGATTGTTCCAAATTTTAGCCAAATCAGATGAAAATAGAGGCTTAAGAAGTAAAATCGGGGGATAGGTTCGTATGGGGCTATATCTGTTTATAGACCGATTCGGATTACCCTTGACAAATCAGATGGAAATAGAGGCTTCTAGGGCTTTCAAGAAGTCAAATCGGGGGATTGGTTCATATGGGGGCTATATCTGTTTATAGACCGATTCTGTTCATACTTGTCATGGATGTATGAAAATCATAACGCAAGCCTTCTTTCCAAATTTTGGCCAAATCGGATGAAAGTTGAGGTTTTTAGGGGCTCAAGAAGTCAAATCGGGGTATAGGGGCTAATAATCTCTAAAAAAAAAGCCCTTCAAATAAGAAGTTTTAAGAAATATATATTTATATTTGAAGTCCCCTTCCACTAATCGATGTTTTCATACGAGGGTTTTTAACAAATGAATGATTCATATTTTTTCAATGTTTTTTTTTATTATTAGGGTACTAAAATAGAATAAGATCTTATAGAGGACAGTGAGACGGCAGCCCTTGCCGATGAAATACTCCATGGGGCCAATCCTTCGGATTCCTTCATCGGCAAGGGCTGCCGCCTCAGTGTACAACACTGCTACAACAACAACAAATGTAGTAGATTGACAGGAACGTCTTTGTGAGGAAGTTGTACACAGCATAGGCTGTCCAAGGACTCATGTATTTGAAGACATTGACCGCCCTTAATTACACGTTTTCGTACATTTTTTGAAGAACTCGCAAACTTTTTAATTTTATTAAAGGGTAAAAAATAAACGGTCATACAATGCCTGGATTTATGCTTATTATATGCTTCCAAAAAAAATTAATTTTTTTCAGCTAAAAGATTTTACTATTCTGTGCTGCTATTTTTTTGACCGCCGCCGTACACTGGAAAAGGCTTTAGAACTCAAATCCGGAGATTGGTTAATATGGGAGCTATATCCGGCTATATACCAATTGGGAATTGGTATTTTTTTATTGATCCAAGTAAAAACTAACTAAAATGTTTCGAAAATTCAAGTTAGTTTTTTAATTGGGTCAATAAAAAAATTAATTGAATACAATGAAAGTATGCAAAGGTTTCATTCAAAAATGTTATACATGCAAATATGGATATAGGTTTCCTTACGTTGCATTAACAAATTACTTTAAATATAATTCTTGCGAAATATTTTGATGAAGAAACATTTTGAATATGGGCATTCATCAAAACTTAAAATGCTCATACGCCTTAAAGATCTTATTTAGCACATATCGTACAAAGACTAAAAGTAAAAGCTTATAACAGCTTGGAAAACCTTTTTGCAATTAAAAAGGCTCCATAAGATATTGGATGCTAATAATAATAAAAAGATAAATATATCGATATAGAGATATACATACATGTATAGATAAATACATATATTTTATAAAATTAAATTCACATCAAGAACACACAAATTACTCAGTTAATTAAAAATCTTGTGCATAATGTTAACGTTCAATCAAATAAAATGGGTTTGCTTTTTTTTTTTTTGGTATTTTGTTGTGATGAAAAATTATTCCAATGTTGAGTCACCAGAGTTCCATGGCTTCTGGGATATATATAAGACTACAATAGTTGAAAGGGCGCTTACCAGAAAGATGACATCAAACCAACGATGGTAGAAATTAAAGTGCAAATTGCCTAATACTTCTGTAATAATGACACGATATTCTGCTGGCATGTTCATTCGCATCAGCAGAACAGATGAACAAAAATACATGCCCATGATTTGAGCCAAAATTAGCACAATGATATTGGAAGATTTACTTGATGAAATGCGATAGAAAAACTAAAACAGAAGTATGCATCAAGCAATAGAGTTTGATTGACTAAAGCCACAAACCATTACCTTTGTAAGAGTTAACAATAATCCTCTTATGGAGGTGACAACTATGCAGCCTACTAGCAGGAAAGAAATGTGTTGATTCCAAAATGCCAAGTCTATGTCAAAACCGCACCAGTGTACGGCTATCTCTAGACCCCTTGTAACGGGATCTTTGCGTCCAACTCTATCAAATATGATATTCACAAAGCACTAAAAACACCATGTGTAAACAGCCGCCTTCTTTAGAGTAACAACAACAAATTCGACTTACCATCACAATTTTATACACACAGTATACGCTGAAGAAATGGCCAATTACGTTGAAGTACTTCCCTTGCAGCGTTTGCGACCATTTTTGACGCTCCTGCATGTTTTTTAGATAATTAATTTCTAAGAAGAGCTGTCTTAGCAACTCTTCCAAACCGCAAATTTCCATCTTGAGTTGATGAACGTCTGGTGGTAAAAGAAACAATGATACATCATTACTTCACTTGCATCACTATTGTATTGTATTGAAAACTCACTTTCTCCTCCAACATCTGCTCTATTCACAGCCGAACTTAAAATATTCCATAGGCGAGGACGTGACTGATTTGATTTATTTCGTCGATGTATTTCTAAGGCTATGCGTTTCTTTTTCCCCGTTATCATTTCAACCGTTAGAAGTAGTCTTCGTTCCAAATTTATTATGTCGCTCTGTGAAACGGGTCTACCGTAAAAGACTCACACATATATATGTGTATGTACACAGTAGGTTATAACATTCGAACTGCTACTTACCTAATAAAGTAGGTCATGCTTTGATATGGGCAATTCACAGCACCAAATCCAGAAAGTATTGCCATTACTGTGACCCCGATAACTCCAATGCGAGAAACTCCTTGCTCTATTGTAAAGATTCCATTCGATACACTCAAGAGTGGGAAAGGCTCGCCGATGCGCCATAATCCATAAAGGAACACAAACCAACAGCTAGCGGTCATAATACGAACCCATTTCTCGGAAACTAAAATAGAAAAAAAGGGTTTACTTTCTTCAGTAGAATATTGAATACATGTTTATGCTAAAAAACTGTCAAAATGGTTTAATCGACGCATTTAGTATAGTTTGTTCTTTTTTAGGCCTTATCTCGTCCAAACCTTTTCACGACAAATTTCTATATAGAAAAGGAAACTCGAAATGTTTCATATCTTAAGAATAGACTTTCTTTTTTGTTTTGGGAATTAAAAACCGGAACAGACCTCATGGAATATTTGCTGTGTCTATGCTAGGAAGCTTTCTGAAGTGTCCAATCGATAAATTGAGTTGGTTTTCGAATATTCTTCTCCCACTATTCTCCAGGCAAAGTCACCTAGAGGAAGTTAGAATCTAATTAGGTCCACAATAGAAAAATGCCGCACCATGCTTAAAAGGCCAGCAATTGGGCCCACAATAGAGGCTAAGACCTAAATCAATTTCGATACATACATAAATGCCTCAGTATGCTCATTGAATCTCTAATTTTAAGAAAACGATACATGGCAATTGTTTCCATTTTTGGCTTGTCCCTACATATTTTGAGAAGAAAAAAACGTTGTTTACTTACCGAACGATATGCTATGTATGACGGAATATAAAATGTAAAGTGGAATGACTGCTATAACCATAAGCAGTAAAGATGTTAATCCCAGGCGCCAATGAAAATATCGGGAACTTGCGTCCAATACACCCAGGATTTCAAAAATGATCAATTCAAACATTGTCAGGGAGTAAGCGAATGTCACCGAAAATATAAGTTGAACGGACATATGGCGAATCTCATAATTCTTGAAAAGCTGCTTGACGAAAAACATCCATCCGCCAGCAAAAAACAGGACCTGGAAAGACACATGCAGGTTACCTGCCGGTATTTTGGCACTCAAAACCAAACAAACCTGTGACACAAACACAATCGTTGTGTCCTCCAAGAACGCCATCGCGCTAGAACTTTTTAAAAACTAAGTGGTCGGTCTATGACACATTTGCAACCATATTTTCCTAATACATTTATTTATATTTTTACTGCAGATTTTGGACAAATTAGAATTCCTGTAAACAAACTCAGATGGTAGTATTTGTTGCTTTCAGGTGTAGCTTAAATCAATTCGCACGACGGAGTTCTGTTTGTCAAACAAACAATTTTCAGGATGATGATAAAAAAATTGAAAATCGTGGTAGCGAACAATCGATGAACTTCTTGATAAGATAAAATTGTTAACAATTGTTCAAATCAATTTGTCATAAATACTTTATTACTTTTAAATAAATACTTTAATATCATGAGCGAAAACCCACGTTTTTCACCATGGCGAAGCAATTTGTACAACAACCACAAATCATATGGTGCATTCCGCCATCTTGTCATCAAGGTGATAGTAGTTTTGCCAACACACACAAAGAAATTTGTGTGCATGTGTGTGTACGCATGTGTACATGAGCAGAGAATATGCGAGAAAGAAGATAACAACAAAGAGAATGCAAACAAAAAACTGTCATCTTAATACCATTAACAGTTCTTCGCGTGGGACCACCTTTTTAAATCCGCCTTGGTTTTTCACGGTTACTTTCATAGTGCAAGAAATACGATGGTAGGGTCATTTGAGCAACATCAACATTGTTATTTTTTACAACTCGTAATGTCAAATGCCCACTGGGCAGCAGTATACCCGATGAGTGCCAAGTTCAATGTTGAGTGAAAAACGTACACCAGCACTTCCTTTCACAAACGAGATACCACATTAAGAAATAGAAGCCGAATCAATTATGGAAACAATAAAATAACTATGTACAAATTGTGATGTGAAAATATCAAATCTTCCAAGCTAAAACTATTATACTCAGCTGTTCGCATGACCATACCTGTAAGTTCTGATTTTGAGTATGTTACTAGTTCGCGCCATTTTTCGTTGATTGTGTGTTATGGTTCTTTATAATAATACACACACACACAACCAAAACTCGTTGGCGTACTTTGCGAGAAAAAATTGTATTTAGCTGTTAACGGTACACAACCTGGTAATTATGTCATGCGAACAACCGTTTGCCATGCGATTGCCGTCGACCGCCTGCCATGGGATTCCTTAGTCGTGTACAACACTGCTACAACAAAAACCAATGATACATTAAAAGTGACATGTCATAAGACAAGAACATGTAGTGTAATAGAGCCATTAGCAATTTTGCCATTTCAGAAAGTTTTGTCATTAAATAAATATGTTGCGTTTTTCCTTTTAGTTTTGTCATTCACATTGAATGATGACACCATAGATTTTAATAATGGGCGATAGTAAGCGACGGGGATAGTATATTTCTCCATACAAACTATGCGAGAAAATCCGCTTTATGGGTAAATGAAACAAGCTTATTGTAGGAGACAGCAAAATTTTGAGAGTTTGATATTTGCAGCATCGAATAACTGTTTTAGGAAAAACTGCTGTCTAATTCAAATAAATAGCTACATTTTTCTGGCAAATTTTTGCTAGAAAAGTGCGCGGACAGACCTATTACCATGTGTAGCAGATAACAAGATTGAAAAATGTTTACATTCATACAATAAATAAAATGTGACTAAGTTTAGTCACATTTGATCATCACACGACCAGATCTATAGTGCCACCTTGTTATGACAAACAACACCACTTTGTTGTATTCTTTACAACGATTGCAATGTCATTGTCTTACTCTCGTGGTAAAATGTACTCGAACAGAACTAATGTTTATTTTATTAATTCGAGAAGGAAATTGGCAAGCTATTTTAGTTAGTTGTATTTTTTTAAGTTTTTTAATGTGCAATATTAGATTAAATAAACGGCAGTAGTCAAAACTAAATCTAAGCTAAGGATGGCTTGTTACTTTCGTGACACGGCCAACTGTGAAATCACTGTACCTAAATTAATAGAGTCAGCCTCTGTCACCTACTATGACATAAAAGTTCGGGTGGGCACTGTGGAATGGTTTGTGGAGCGTCGCTACAAAGATTTCGATAGTTTAAACGAGAAACTTATTGAGGAGACGGGTATTTCCAAGAAGCTGTTACCTCCCAAACGGGTAAGCCACAAATTGTTTATGTAGCTTCGGCGCTATCTACTGAAAAGTTATTGTTTTATCCATCCATCTTTCAGATTGTCGGCAATAAAAATCCAAAATTTCTGGAAGAACGGAGAAAACAACTGGAGCAGTACCTGAAGGAAGTTTTAGTGTTCTTTCGGGCCCAATTGCCGAAGGTTTTGGCCGATTTCTTAGAATTTAATAAGTATGACATCGTTTACCTCTTACAAGACCTGTCAAAACTTTTCAGCGAGAGTGGCGAGGCATTGCTTAGTATAAAAAAGGAATACCATTTCTCCGCATTGGAGGCAAGTCATGAAAATTATTGTGCAATCATTGAATTAAGCGATTCTATAACATTTTAGGTATACGCCATAAGTGAACGTCTGCATTTACCATGTCCTCCCGAGAGTAACAGAGGGAAATATGATTTTTCGCACGTTTTAGATTTTAGTACTCAATTAGAGGCAATACAAATTATGCCTGTGAAGGATGACGCAGTTGGAAGCGATTATAATGCGGTCGATGTTCCAATTGGGCGCAGCAATATAATTCCAAAGAATCTCAAATTTAATCTGAACGCGTTTCGCAGCCTTAAATGCTTAAAAATATACGCGCTTCCTTCAGAAAACATCATCGATATTGGATTACTAAAGCCATCTCTGGAGAAAATATGTGTTCATAATACTACGATAACTTCCATAAATCAGGTTCTAATGTGCGATAATGTTCACAAGAACACAACAATTGACATTCCTTCGAGCGAAGACATTAAACTAAATAGATCTGCATCGCCGGCCAAGTCCACACCAATAGCTACAAATCGAATATGGCGTGATATTGTCGAACTAGACTTTACAAGCAATCTACTCACCCACATCGATGAATCAATTCGAACGACGCCACAGATAAAAACTTTAGTATTGCAGCAAAATCGTTTGAGAAATATTAAAAATTTGTCGGTCTTGCCGCATTTGCAATTTTTGAACTTGTCCATAAATTTAATAACGGAAGTTGCAGATTGGCACTTGGAATTGGGCAATTTGGTAACGCTGAACTTGGCCCAGAACAAGATCAAAAACATCAAAGGATTAAGAAAGCTGCTTTCTCTTGTTAATTTAGATTTGAGCTGTAATCTTATCGATGAACTGGAAGAAGTTGACCATATTGCATGTCTACCATTGTTGGAAACATTAAGATTGACGGGAAATCCTCTGGCCAGCAGCGTAGGTATGTACAACACATGTCATATATAGAGGACATTGGCCTAATATTATAAATTTAACTGTATGACAAATTCCAGACTATCGACCTCGAGTCCTGTCCAGATTTCACGATCGTGCTTCCGAAATTGTGTTGGACAGTGAGAAAGGCACACAGCAGGAATTAGATACTGCATTAGTATTATCAGCCATTCTTATCTCTAAACTGCGACAAAAGCCTCAGCAGTAGTAGTATTGGTAGATCCGCTTAAATAATTTGATATTCAGTTGTAGTAAATTTGAGAAGACTACACAAAGATGATTATTTATTATTATTTTTTCTTTTATTATTTTTATGTTGTGTTTATATCAATTTTGTTTTTATGTATGTATGTATATACGCTTTCATAGTAAGTGCTGATGTATCTTATTTCTTATTTCTGTGCGATGTATATCTATAGATATCTGTGTTAAAATTTGTCCCATCTTTAGCGTTTGCGTTCCAATAAAACTTGAATATTTTTATTTTCCAGACCATGACGTTAGTATTAAGTTTCCGTCCTTGCCGAAATGTGAACTCCAATTTGCATGTGTGGGATATATAATTTTTCTCTCTTAAAAATGACCTTATTTTTCATTACAAGAAGTTATTTATCGAAAATCTGAAACAATTTTCGTTAAACCAATAAAACTCTGTATGTAAAAATTGGGATAGATGGTGGGCTGGCTCGGCCTTTCATAGCTTTAGGTGGCATATTTAGTAATATTGCCAGGGCGGGATGGAGCGCTCCCTGGGTTTGGGTCATTTTCATTGTTGTTGGTGATGCATATGATGTTGTTGCATCATCTGATAGTGTTGCTGCTCAGCAGCGGCGGCCGCATCAAACATAGGTGTGTGCACCTCTCCTAGGAACTGAGGAGTTGGAAGCGGACTGGGTTCAGACAATTCGCCAATAAGTGGCATATCGATGTCAGCTGCATTTAAAGTATGGGGAGCAACTTCATTCTGCGAAAAACCCAAATACTGTTGATGTGAAGTCGCCTGCAGATGACTGGTATTATCCACAATGTGCCCATAGTTCTGCGTGTGCTGTTGCTGTTGATCAACAGGAGTGGCGTCCATTTGCCCAAATGGTATTGGTGTTTGATCTGGGGCAATAGAAGAGGACTGAGTGTCCATAGCATCATCAGAATGGGGCAAATTGTCCTCACTGGTCTGATTATCGTCTCCAGCTTGGTGCTCCTCAGAGGCGTCTTGGCTCTCTACCGCCGAGTAGGCTGTGGTATTCGCATCAGCATCCAGTTCGCCACCAGGTTCGCCATCCCTCTTAACCAATCCCAACATGTCAAGCATATTGCGCTTTACAGTATTTTCCTGGGCCATTTGTAGCGTTGGATATGCCGATTTCTGACCGCATGTCGCCAAATGATATGCCATATTGTTTCCATTCGCTGTTGAGAATCCACATATGCAATGCATTTCATTTGGCAAAGGCATTTCCATGACGTCTTTGGCACCACTTGGTCCACTACAATCATTGGTATGCTGGAACATTGCACGCTCACACGAAGTTTTAAAATTGCACTTATTGCACTTAAGATTTCCACTGCAATGAAAAGCAAAACCATTATTAACTATGGTAATATTTCTAAGCGGAAGAGGAAATACTCACGTGAAATGATGCTCATTCAGGATTTCCATGTTGCATTCGGCACATATGGAACCATCAATAAAAGCGAAAAATTCTCCCAATTTCGATTGTACAGTAAACGGAAGGGGTTCCTTGTGATGACTGCGGACCTAAAACAAGTTTAAAACAAATACACCGCATGATAATATTGCAGACTGCTGTCAGTTATATAAAATCTACCTTGGGTGGCGGTATCAGCATTGAGTTCTTCAACAGCTTGCGGACGTTTGAAGAGTTTTTCAGTAAACTCGAGTGGTGATTGGAAATATGTTGTTTTAATGCACCTTTAAAAACAAACAAACAAAAAATTGGAATGGAGCAATTTCATTTCAAAAGACATTGCATTCTACCTCTGTCTAAGAACGAAAGAGAACATTTTGTGCATCTTAGATTGGGATCCTTTTTGCCCATATGCTGACGCAAATGCATGTAATAGTTTTCAATGTTGCTCTGGTTGACTTGACCCTTGTAAGCGAACCGGTATATCTGCAGATATGGAAAGGAAAATTGAATAACAACAAACTATTTGTCGCAGGATGATAAACAAGCTTACGTCCAAACAGTGAGGACACTGCAAGAAATTATGCCGTTTATGGTCTTCATAATAGTGGCGTATTGCATCACGGTGCGAAGATGTCCTATAGCCACAGGCGTAGCAATAAAACGGCAATTCCAGCATGGAGTGCTTATTCTGCAAGTGCGAAGTCAAGAAATTTAAAGAATTGAAACGCTGTTGGCAAATCAAACAACGATACGAAGCCGAGTTCGAGCTTTTCGTTTCCTCGGGATGCATTATGCCGTAGTGCTTCGATAACGAGGACTCGGAATCCAGTTTCTCCAAGCAATACAGGCACTGCAATTTGTGGTCTTTTCCGTCGATATTAATATGTGACACTAAGTGAGTCTGTAGCTTGTCATTAGATTCGAAGGACGTAGACGTATCGCAAATGGGACAGTCAACTTTTGTGGCGTAAACACCCATTGTGCCTTCCTCGAATTTGGTTATTGACTTCAGCGGAAACTCCTCATAGTATTTGTCGTGGCCAATTTGTACTCCATAGTACATCTCTTCTAGTCCTTTAAGTTCATCATCGTCCTTTTCCTTGTCCTTCTCCTTGCCCTTTTTGCCGGGTTTGCCCTCAATTGACGCCTTTTTGTCCGGCACTTGATTTTCTTTCTTAGCCACCGCTGATGTCGATGCCGCCTTCGCTGATCCCTTTACGGCAACAGCATTTTTGCTACTTGCAGTCTTTTTTAATTCGTCCTTTTTGGTGCCGCCCTTCTTTGAACTGGTAGTGGGACTTGCAAAGTCATCCTCCTTCTCCTTTTTAATGTTCTTCACATTCACTTTTTCATTCACATAATCCGCTTCATTAATTGCTAAAAAAAAAAAAAAACAAAATAAACCGCACATAATTTAGTCACCTCTCAAGGCCATCCATCTACGCTCTGCATGCCTTGCCTCGTGATAATTAGTAACATGTTAGAACAAAAAGCATAAAACTATAATGGTAGGTGGTAAGTGTATAGTCTGTAGTTTTCAATATTTCTATTGCCGAGATCACGAAAAAGGCTCTGCTTGCTCGTATGTTAAAACAAGATCGGATGAAAGAAAGACATGTTTTTGAAATTAAAAATTTATTCATAAAAACAGAACCAAACAAACACTACTATGCTTTTTGTTAACAAAATCCATGGTAATTTTTGATTAAAAAAAAAAACAAGAAATAGTCTGTAGATTAACATATTATGAGCAAGTAAATTAAGAACAATAACAGTTTTTAGAGTTTAAAAAAAAACAAGAGAGTAGCTTAGAGAATTGTTAATGCCTCGGAACGCAGTTTAAATAAAATGCTAAGACACCCAGGGGTGATACAGAAATGAAATGAATAGGTCATTGTAACCAAAATGCAGTCGCGCGGATTAAGAGGGTCTTGTTAAAGAAATAAGTCTTAAGTGGTAAACAAAACTTAACTGATAAAAGGAGCCTCTTTAGGTGACACAACAAGGTCAGGTATGTTATGTTTAACTTTTAAAAATATTTTACTAACGTTTTTTCAACCTCTTGGGCGTTGTGTTGGCAGGTATTTCCTTAGCATTTGCAGGGAGAACGCTCCAATCTTTGAAGGGGTTTGTGGCCACCTAGAGTTGGGGTTAAAAATGGGGAGTAAGTCAAAAACGGGTATCAATAAACAGGTCTAGTTATTGCACTTACGTGATATAGACGCTGTGTCAAAGACTCGTTGCAGTTTATGCGAGTTTGTTCAGCGATGTGGGCTGTAATGTTGTTGAATGCCTGCAAAGCGTAGGTGCCAAATTGTTCGCGCCACACCAACTCATCAAGGAATTGCTGGATCATTTGGCGAGATAGCAGTGACAAAGTATTCTGGAACATTCGAGGAACTATGCGTCTCAAATAGTCCATAACTGCTGAATTGGTATGTTTTGCCGAATTATCTGTAGCGGCTGCTTGCACAACGTTCTTGAAACCCATGGAATATAAGGTCATTTTGTCCACAGTCAAATCAATACATATGGTGCTATCCTTGTGTACCCAACGCTGCAGAGGTTCCAAAATAACTTGGAATCGCTTTTTATAGTTACGATCGGAGTCCGAAAGAGGTTCCACGGCTCGCAGTCTTATTGTTTTTTCTGCATAATCTAATACCCCAAGTACTTCGACCTTTAATTGTCTTTGTTGACCATCCTGCGACGTTGTGCCAAATGAAATTACACCAACTTCCACAAACTTATCGGGACCGCCTAATTTTTTGCACTTTTGATGAACAGCCAACGTGCATATGGCACGCAGCCAAGTGTACACGCCCTTTATGTAGACGTTGTCGACTTTCACCCATTGTACAACATTTTGAATGTTGGTCTGACAGGCCCAATGGTAGACAAGTTTTAGAATACAGGATGGTGGGTGGGGTGCACCCTCGAAAATGGATCCATGGAAAACGGACACAAAACGTGTGGGACAGCATTCGCTTATCCAAACATAGCCTCCAGTGTAGGGAAACTTAGATGCATCGGAATACACACCCAGCTTTAGGTCATTTGTTTTGTGATTGGCGCACTTCTGTTCGGCTTTAAGTAGTCCCTCCTGGATCAACCACTCGGTAAATTTGTTTGGCGTTAGCATCAGTACCAGCTTAACTTTAGAATCCAATTTGTTTCGAGTTGCAGACATATCTTTGACTTTGAGCCACGGTTTCGCCAAAACCACCAGTGATGGAAATGTTTTTCCCTGAAGTTTCCCTTCCTTATTTTCTTTGGAAGCTTTCCCATCTTTATTATCGGTGCCCACAATCAAACCACCCACAGCTGAATCTTCTGAAGGTCTGATATTGGGTGGTGGAGGTGTTTCCCCTTCGGTTTTAACGGCCTTTGTTTTACCGTCCTTTCCTGGTTTGCCAATCTTTCCAGGCGTAGCTACATCTTTCTTACTGTCAGGAGCTGTAGGTGCAGTAGATCCCTTTTTGCTAGTCTTGCCGGACGATGTTGCCGAATCACCTCCATGTTTGGAATTTTTAGCATTTGCCGACGCTATTCTCTTAGCTAAAGGAACATCATCGTCCTCTTCATCTGACGATTCTAAATAAACAAAGTTTGGTGGTCTCTTCCGTCCAGACCGAGTGTACGTTTTTTCTGCGGCGCCAGCAGAGGAAGGGGTCTCTGTCTTGGGAGGTTTTTTAGGCACAGTTGCCTCCTTCAACTCCTGCAGAACTTTCCCTTTAAACGAATAAGCTTGAAACACTTGGCCATTGAAAAGTTCTTTTCCCTCATTTGCGCTCAATGCATTCTTTAGGGCATTTTTGATTGCATTATGCTCGTTAGCCACTTTTTCATAAGCGGCCAATTGAGCCGGCGACAATTCATCCACCCAGCATTCCAATTCGAGGGTTATATCACTCTTAGATGCCTTCATCCTTTAAAGAATAAGGGATTATAACAAGGCAAAAAGGTTATTGTAATCTGTATATCTGTATAAATATCCAAAGATCCTAAGATGAAAAACGCGTCTTTCTTTTCTTATGGGAACAGATTTTTGGTACTCGGTATTAGGGCGCCATTTTAATAAAAATCGATAACTCAATTTTGTTGATGACGCAAGGGCGACTTCGACTCGTATTTTAATGCGGAATTTACACGGTACATCAAACGTTTATTTATCGTGTGTATTCATTATTGCATGAAATCGATAACTTACCAGTGCATCTTGCACTGATATTCTGTTCAGAACATTTGACTTGCATTAGATAGGACTAAAATAAATTACCGCATATATTGGTATAAATAAAGTAGTTTGTGTCAAATATACACTTGACCATAATTGATGACAAATAACTCGTAAATCATTTTAATTTGTAAAATTTAATTATTGTCTTCAATCGATAACCGTTTACACAGAAATGTGTAGTCATTACTACACAGATATTGAAAAGCAAGATGTGCACAGAATAAAGTAAAAAAGAAAAGCCATGCCTGAATTATTCAAAGGTTGTCTCACACATTTTTCAATTTTGGTTACTTTTTGTATCGATTCAACGCGAAAACCAAACGTTGTACCGGCCTTTAGCCAAAATCTTGTACCGTGTAAGCTCTGCATTACATAAAAAAACCGATTAATCAATTCTATAATTGGATTCATAGATCCCTAATATAAACAAAGTCACATTGAAATTCGGGAGAAATAACTATAAGCCGGCAAAATGAAGTAATTTGGTGCAATAAATAAGAATCGTGGATGCTAACTAATTCAGTATTTTTTTGTTCAAGGATAAGTGTAGATGGTTTGCTGGTATATTTTCCATATGAGTACATTTATCCTGAACAATACGCATACATGTTAGAGCTGAAACGTACCCTTGATGCTAAGGGACATTGTCTTTTGGAAATGCCTTCAGGGACAGGAAAAACTGCTACTCTATTGTCCTTAATTGTTGCCTATATGGTTGAATATCCCAGCACCATTCGCAAGTTAATTTATTGCTCTCGTACCGTGCCAGAGATTGAAAAGGTAATAGCAGAATTGCAGAATTTGATCGTCTATTATGAGAAAAATGCTCCCGAACCTCCAGCATTGGTAGGCTTAGTTCTTAGTTCTCGCAAAAACATGTGCATACACCCAGACGTGAGCAAAGAGAGAGAGGGCAAGTCAGTGGATGGAAAATGTTACGGATTGACTGCCAGCTACGTCAGAGAACGACATGAGCACGATCCGGAGACGCAAATTTGTTAGTCTAATAAAAATATTAATCTATGGAATTATACTGACGATTTAATTGTAGGTCAATACTTTGAAGGATTCTCAATGGAGGGCAAAGAATCTTCCTTGCCTGTAGGCGTTTATAGCATAGATGACCTTAAGGAGTTTGGGCGAATGCGCAACTGGTGTCCATATTTCCTTGCACGACAAGCTGTAAGTATATGAAAACGGTACTTGATAACATTGTGATGTCATTGAAAATTTAATATTTCCAGATTGGTCAAGCCCACATTGTTGTCTACAGTTACCATTACCTTTTGGATCCGAAAATTGCAGAAGTTGTCTCAAAAGAAATGTGCAAAGAGAGTTGCATTGTTTTCGATGAAGCGCATAACATCGACAATGTATGCATAGACTCGATGAGCGTTAAAATCAACAGACGTACCGTTGAGAGGAGTACAAACGCCCTGAACAATTTGCAGAAATTGGTGCAGGAGTAAGAGCAACATATTTTTCATTTGTGAATATTAATATCAGTAACTGAGATGCCAACAAGTCTTAAATCATTTAGTGTTAAAAGCGTTATTTTTAAAAATTTGGTTGCTACAACATTAACATTTCTGATGATGATACACATTCAATACATTTAATCAATTTTTTCAGTATACGGGATGAGGACACAAATCGGTTAAACGAGGAATATCAAAGAATGGTGCAGGGTTTAAAAGACGCAAGCGTTCAACGGGATACAGATATGATTTTGGCAAACCCAATATTACCAAGTGATATTCTGAAAGGTGCTATTGGATAGAATTACCTTTGCCGTGTTGTCTAATATATATATTTTTTCATGTAGAAGTTGTACCTGGTAACATACGTAATGCCGACCATTTTCTAAGTTTTTTGCGTCGATTCATAGAATATATAAAAACAAGATTGAAAATTCATCATGTTGTTCAAGAGTCACCTGCCGGATTTCTAAAAGACGTAGCATCCAAAATATGCATAGAACGCAAACCTTTAAGATTTTGTGCCGAACGCTTATCAAGTTTATTAAGAACACTGGAAATAACAGACATGACGGAATATGGAGCCCTGACTTTGGTAAATTTCGAATAAGCTCTAGTTTGAATCTATTTGTTATTTTTCTTCCCTTTCTTGATTGATCATTTATAGATCACACATTTTGCCACACTGGTTAGCACATACACCAAAGGATTTACAATAATTATCGAGCCTTTTGACGATAAGACACCTACAGTGGCGAATCCAATTCTTCATTTTAGTTGTTTGGACTCCTCGATAGCCATGGCTCCTGTATTTCAACGATTTCAATCGGTTGTAATAACGTCTGGCACACTTTCTCCAATGGACATGTATCCAAAAATTTTAAATTTTGATCCAGTGGTAATGAGTTCCTTCACCATGACACTTGCTCGACCATGTCTTTTACCTATGGTGAGTTATTCTTAAATATGAAATTTTCTTTCTCTATTCTTAAGTATGAAATTTTCTCTATCAAAACTTCCAGATAGTTTCTAAGGGGAACGATCAAGTGGCTATATCTTCAAAATACGAAACACGTGAAGATACTGCAGTTATAAGAAATTACGGTCAACTTTTGGTGGAGACTGCAAAAACTGTACCGGACGGAATAGTATGTTTCTTTACGTCTTATTTGTATTTGGAATCAGTCGTTGCTTCCTGGTATGACCAGGGAATCGTCGATACATTGTTGCGTTATAAATTGCTATTTATTGAAACCCAAGACAATGCCGAAACCAGCTATGCTTTAATGAATTACGTCAAAGTAAGTTGCAGACACCTTTGCCATGCGTTTAAAAACATTTGTAAATGATGGAACATGATTTGCTATACTTTAGGCATGTGATTGCGGTCGTGGAGCTGTTCTATTGGCCGTTGCTCGTGGTAAAGTGTCAGAGGGTGTTGATTTCGATCATCACTATGGTCGTGCAGTTCTAATGTTTGGCATCCCCTATGTGTTCACACAGTCTCGCATACTCAAAGCGCGACTTGACTACCTGCGGGATCAATTCCAAATCAGAGAAAATGATTTTCTTACATTTGACGCTATGAGACATGCGGCACAGTGTGTTGGTCGTGCATTGAGAGGCAAAACCGACTATGGTATTATGATATTTGCAGATAAACGTTTTTCGCGACAAGATAAACGCAGCCGTCTACCCAAATGGATACAAGAACACCTTGTGGATAGTTTCTGCAATCTCAGTACGGAAGAATCAATGCAACTTGCACGACGCTGGTTAAAAAGAATGGCCCAGCCATTCACACGTGAGGATCAGCTGGGTATATCGTTGCTCACTAAAGAACAACTAGAAAACACGGCTAAAGATAAGCTGGAACGGCAGGCCCAAGGAAAAGAGAGTGTCGGGGGAGAAGTTATGGAACATTGAAGACCACCTAGGCGATGTATACAAACCAAACCGCAAATGTAAAGAAAATCTTTAAATAAAAAATATCTGTTGTTAAAGAGAACATATTAAATTGTGCTTGGGATGTCGTTTAAACGAGCTGTAAATAGGCCGACAATTATCGTTATTATCAAAACAATTTTACTCATAAAACCCCTATATGCACATTCTCTGATTTGATTTCCTTGAGTAACCTGAAGATTTAGTGGTGTGTTCTGAAACTCACTTTAGCTAGTGAAACGAAAAGTTTTCACTTTTCTCCCCTGAAAAAATGACAAATTTCCACACATTTTTTGGCAGGGAATACAAACAAAATTGCATTAATTTACGATGAAAAAACATATGTAAAAACAAATAAACACTTAATTACCAATTCTTGGTGTGTTTATTATTTATTTAAGCTATATTTTTACCACTTGTATGTCAAATTAAATCAATTTTAACAAAACAGCAAAAATTTCTTCAACATTTGGATGTTAATTTTTTTTAGTCTTTTCTTTTTTGTTTTGTTTTGAAAAAAACGTCCACTGCTGCGGTTAAAAGCAATGTTTGTTTACATTACAGTCTGCAAGTCATATGGCTTTGCAAGAAAAATCATGCTTTCATTTTTCCAAAAATTGTTTTTTCCCGTTACACCCGTCATTTTCCTCCGGATTGGATAAAATGTAAAACAGTAGGTTATACGCCCTTCTCCCCTTTTGACAGCAATCTTTCGCTACTATAACGATTCTGGTTTAAAGTTGTAATTTATGATAATTTCATTCGCAGACACATTTCCTTACAAAAATTAATTTCCCTTTTTTAAAATAGAAAGCCGCTAACACTCCTTATGGTGCAAATAAGTAACTAGTACAAAAAGAACTATTATACTTCGTTATATTTGGGTCAAAACCGGGTCACTGCATTAAAATTGCTATCTCTCTACATATCTAGTCTATTAACAGGGTTCGCGAAAGAAGGTTGAGTCACTTGACCAGCTGATGAAATTTTCCTACTTCATTGTTGTAAGTTTGTTCACATTTTGTTCGACTTAATCATAGATCGTAAACGACCAAGATGGTCAGATAGTTTGGTCTTCATTTCTAGTAAAGCCCACAGTTTAAACATGTGTAAAACTGCTTTTACATTTTGCAATTTTTTCATTAAATAAGAAATAGTGATTTAATCTTCATACAAACAATGCAAAAGATAAAGAAAATTTTTATTTATTTGTATATTTGACAAACTTCTTCAACACAATTCAGCGTAATATTATATTTACGAAGGAACAAAAGAAGGAATCGGTTAAAATGCTACATTCCATCTTGCATGAACATAAACTGTGACATTTTTACGGTATTAGGAGACCAAGCAATCTGACAATCTTGGTCGTATTCGGTTTTGCATGACATGCTTGTTTGACAGCAGCGTAACGCAGACGTATTTATTTAGGCTAAGTACATGCACATCAAGTAGCTAAGCAGCTGATGTAAGTTATTTAACCTTTTTCTCTGCGAGCTATTATTACAGAATGCAGAATTGTAAACAAATTTTAACGATTTATGTAAGAAATCAACAACGTTATATTAGCACAACAGTTCCTTTGGAAGGCAAACGAAATTTTCGGAAATTTTTGGTTTACAACAAGCGAGGCACAAGAGTTGTGAAAGAGGCTCAACGGTCTAACCAAGTTGACCCCCCAGTCGCTGTACATAAAAGAGGCGTAAGAGATACAGGCATGCTGATGAATGGCAAGTACGTGGAGATACCTGAGAAAATACCAGAGCTTATTGTGCCCAACTTGGACGACTGTAAATTGAAGCCGTACGTTTCCTACAAAGCACCTGAGGTTATTCAATCTGAGTTTACCAGTTTAGATCTTTTCAACGCCATTTACTCGAAGAAAATTATTGATGACTTTAAGGAAGGTAAACTGAAGGAAGACTATTCCCCAGCAGAACCATCTGAGAACGAAATGCTGGGTGCTGATGAAGCTCTCCAAAGGGCTAGGAAAACGGGTTCAGATATATTTTAAATTTCTGTTATAACCACAAATAAACATTATAAACCTAATGAGATGTGTCTATTTTTTTTTTTTTTTTTTTGAATCTATAGTTTTCTCTTTAAGTGAGTCAAATTAAGTGAGATAAATTAAATTCAGCTTATAACATCTGCATCAAATTTGCTAGTGGCGCATAAGATAAAAGATATTCATAGCCCATGCAAATTTTCAGGAATCCTGTGTTGATACCAGTGGCACCTTAAAATTTTAAAAATTGTCTTTAACAGATCTTGGTCTACGTAATTACTTTGAGACTGGGCTAATTAAAGGAAAGAAAAGTAATATATTTAGGTATTTGTTGCCATTAAAACCTTATATTTAATCTATGGCTGAATTCTATAACGGTGAACGGCTGGTTTCAAATTATGGTGAGAACACCAGACCCTCTCTTAATTTTTGACTACTATAGATGCCTGAAGTTCTAACTGAATAATCTTCTACGCATTGGTCCCCTTTGTTTCCCCTCGTTTGTTGGTTTTCCCTTTACTTCTCTTTTCGTCCCACTCCTTACACTGTGCTATGGTGCATTTCTTTTGTTTTAATTAATTCTTCCAGGGCGAAACTGCAAGTAATACAAGTAATATCTTTCACACCTTGAGGGAATTTGTGATTACCACGCGAATAAGGTAGTAGAATTTTAAAATTTTTCTTGTGGGAGTTCTGAAATTGAATACGAAAGAAATTTTTCAGACCCAGCATTTAATTTTGACACTTGGTTTACGCGATATATATAAATTGGCAGTACGATAGCAATGGGCAAATACACACAATATTTCATATTATTGTGAACCAAGAAAACTCCCTGGCCACTGTCCATAAAAGGGGCGTACGATATACGGACATGCTGATGAATGGCAAGTACGTGGAGATTTCTCAGAAAATACCAGAGCTTATTGTGCCCAATTTGGACGACTGTAAATTGAAGCCGTACGTTTCCTATAAAGCACCTGCGGTTATTCTATTTACCAAAAATTTGGATAAGGTAAGAAATTGTCCTAAGAACTTGGATCAGAGTGCAATTTATATCGAACGACCAAAATTTAGGGTACGAAGTCGTTTTTGCTGTGAAACGAAGCCTACAAACAATCATAATTCGGCTTGGTGATACTTACTGGGTTTGGTTTTCGTCAAAGCTCGAGAGCTCCCTAAAATGAAAGAAATTGTATTTAAGAGTGAGTCCCTTTCTTTGATTAAATTTTTTAAAACATACTCAATAGAGGCATCCGTTTCTTCAAAACTACCATTTGTTGAAATCGAAATCTGGGATTTCATTAAGAAAGACATATTCGGGTCGGGTAAAACAAATGGTAAAGCATTTGGAAGCAAAACCCTGCGACCATTCGCAATATCGCTGGCCAAAAAATGATCTTGACAAATAAATTGCGTACTCTGCAGTGGCAAGCAGCAAGATTGCCTCCACCGGTTTCGTTTGATCTCATCCTTGGGTACTTGGAAAAATGAACCACTTATACCGTCATCCTTTTTTTTGCAAATTAAACACACACGCATTTCTTTGTAATTTCTCGTGCTCCGTGCTAGGACCCAATCTATGATAAACTTTTCCCATAAACACAAATAACTTCAATCAACACTCAGTACCTATTTGATTTATTATTTCACGTAAACAATGCACATAAAAATCAATGCTGCAAAGTTTGACATTTGAAGTTATGTCAAATTCAAATTGAACTCAGCTGTTGGAATGACTTTTTAATGTACAGCAGGGGGGTACTCTGTTTTTAAGGTTGGTACTATATTCGGTTTTCGCGCTGAAATTCCATATAAAAAACGAGTGGAAAATTTTGATGAAAAGTGTTCATTTCGCCATAACTTGTTTTTTCATCTGGGGGAAATTTACATTTCACGACGCCCAGTGAACCCAAAAAGAGAACAACCACTATCGCTGCGCAACAAATCGTTTTCTTATGTAAAATAAACGCCAATCTTCTATGGCACATGGATAACTCAGGGTGGAAAAAAATATTATTTGTGGATGCATAAATAAACGATTTGTATAAAAATATAAATAAATTTATTTCTAAAAAAATAAGAAATAAATGTTTCTTTCATAACAAGTTAATGCAATAAATCAGTACCCAGTAATAACGATTGTGAAAGAAAGTGTTGTGCTTTTGGTCTTGCTATTACAACATTATACAAGTGGAAAATGCTAGCAAAGGCTTTTGGAAAGTTGTGCTTATTTAACTAATACCAACGAAAATACTACAAAATCTAATTATTTTTACAAATAAAAGCTGAATTTGTTTCTTTTTAAATAGTTTTGTGTTTCATAATTTATTCATTTCGAGGGGTGGTTTTTGGTTGAAATTGCAACAACATATATGCATTTAAGTACGGTCCGCACACTCACATTTGTGTGTAAGCATGTACTTAAGCAGCTGATAAATTGGTTGGTGCCATATTAATTTTTATATGTAAATGGCAACATTTTGGCCATGAAACCCAAAAACAAAACCAAATGTGGTAACCTTGTCAAACCACTGAAAGAACTATTTAAGGATTTTTTTTATTACAAACCATTGCTTAATTAATTAATTTAGCCATGAGTACAAACATTATAAGGGCAAAATTAATTACAATTCTTTTAATATATTATTTAAAAACGCTGAAAGCCGAGACGATATTGTCAATGCGATAAAGATTGTGCGTGCGGGAAAATTGGTTACATACAAGTCAATACAAATAAACTTGTGCATAACATAGTGAACGCAAAGCAGAGAACAAAGCCGATTGAGAGCGAGAAAAAAAGTTTCAAAGCGTTTTTCGCTCTTATTTGCATTGCTAATGTTTACTTTTAAGCTCTTAGTCAGCTTTTTAATGTTTTAAAAATAAAAAATGCATATCAATCCAATGATAAGTGAAATTTTTTCCAGCACTATATAAATGTACAGCAATTTAATGAACAAGAAAACTATTGGGTTGCCCAATAGTTACTTTTAGCTAGCTTGCTTTGGAAAAAAAGTGCAAAAAAAGTATATTTGATTAAAGTTCATTCTAAGTTTTAATAAAAATGCATTTACTTTCTTTTAAAAAATCCGCAATTACTTTTTGGGCAACCCAATACATGACATAAAAGCAAAACACATGGAACAAATTTCAGTCAGTAGGACATTCTCTCAACACTTATGGTAAAATTTTAATAAAAATTTTATTTTATTATTGTTATTTTCGTATGTTTTAAAAAAAGTAATTGCGAAAAAAAGAATTTTCGATGGTGAAAAACGAACATAGTACCAGCCATGACATAATTACCAGGTAGTGTACCGCAAACTACTGAGTACAATTTTTTCTTGTGAAGTACACTATTTATCTATCACTATCTATCTATTTACTTGATTTTTTTGATTTGATTTTGATGAATGACGTCAATCGATTACCGTTTACAAAGAATTGTGTAATCATAAATTGACAGATATTGAAAAACACGTTCTGTGACACATAAGGTTAAGAAATAAGAAGTAAAGTATGAAAAATTAAATAAAATCAAAGAAAAAAAATCGATGTACCGTTTTAGGCAAAAGCTATAATCAACACGTACACACGATGAGTACGATAATGATGTGCCATGTAAACTCTGCTTAAGGAAGACAACAAGACCCACACCGATACCATTGATTCGCACCAATCGATTGATTTAATTTCTGACGGTCATGTTTACAGGTGTCGTAAATGCATTTATTTACACCAATCGTTTATAATGCTCATTCATCTTGATGTAACGTGTAAAAT
Organism: Stomoxys calcitrans; assembly: GCF_963082655.1. NCBI lineage: Eukaryota > Metazoa > Arthropoda > Insecta > Diptera > Muscidae > Stomoxys > Stomoxys calcitrans. Next base: position 727,765 of record NC_081556.1, on the reverse strand, counting down.
GTCCATAAAACGCCGTCAGTTTCAATTTAGGAAATTATATACTATTTAATGCAACGAATATGGGGCAACGCTGTTCATAGTTTCCCAACATTTAGTGTAGATACAATTTTCATTCGTTTCAGTCAACGCAAGCAGGACTCTGAGTTTTCTGATTTCTTGCCATCAAATCATATCAAAAAAATCTTAAAATATTTAAAAGTTTATTATTTCCATAAGCAAACAAGATGGATAATCTAATATGCCAGAGTGTTAGCAGAATTTTAACTATTGTACACATGACAAGGATTAACATTGATATGCAGATTGTAGAGCTATTCTCTCTGAAATTTAATCCGCTTAAATTTAAAACTGCAAAGCTGGATAGGTTAATAGAAGAATTTGGATGATATTTAAAAAAATTAAGCATCTGCCTCATCATTATGACCGATAAAAAAGATAAAGAATTTCTCGAGTTGGCAGATATGATGAAGTCATTGTGACCTTTTTTATTTGAAACCCGTATTTTATGTATCTGTTGTTGACCTAACTGAATGTGTGTGAGGCGCGTGTATGTGTGCGTATCTACTAGTATGCGAGATGTGTACACTTGCGTCTATGTGCATGGGTATTAAAACAGATGTGGCACTTAACATAAATTCCTTTGTTGCGAGATAATGCAAGCAAAGGCTGGAATTCGATAAGGCCAAAGGTATGTTTTACCTAATGTCCCTTTGATTAACATATAGTAATATACATGTTATTTTAATTTTCTTGCAGTCATAACTAGGAGCCACAACTGGAAGGATGTAATCGGCTGTCAACATTTAGGGTAAGTAATAATAGACATGTAGACAAAAAGATTAAAATTTTTGTGGAAGTATGGGAATTGTACTAACTTTAAACGTTCCGAATTTATAATTTTGAGGTCATCTTGGTTGGTAGGTAGCCTATAACGCAAAGCGACTGACTTTGAAAGTTGGTGGCATTTGTGATAAAAATTTAAAAAATGTATGTAGTATGTTATTACGCAATAGCATTGCAACAATCAATATGTAATAATAACTTGAACTCGAAAGTAAAAAGTTCGTATATCGTTTGGCAGCTTTATATAGCCTTATATATATATATATATATATATATATATATTGGGTTGCCCAAAAAGTAATTGCGGATTTTTCATATAGTCGGCGTTGACAAATTTTTTCACAGCTTGTGACTCTGTAATTGCATTCTTTCTTCTGCAAGTTATCAGCTGTTACTTTTAGCTTGCTTTAGAGAAAAAGTATATATGATTAAAGTTCATTCTAAGTTTTATTAAAAATGCATTTACTTTCTTTTAAAAAATACGCAATTACTTTTTGGGCAACCCAATATATATTATAATCTTATATAGCTTCCAATCTCTCGGTTATATATCTTGAGCTCAATGAGTTCTGCCATGACTTAAAAAAGGTATGAAAAGTATGGTCCAAATCGGAATTTAATCTGATATAGCTGATATCAGTGAGCTTAAACTTAATCGGACTGCACTCGTTGATATGAGAGAAGTATTCCCTGTTCCTTAATGGAATGTTCATGGGAAATGTAAAGTATTTAGTAGTAGCTGATATATATAGGTAGCAGTGCTGCCGTTTTCGGTAGTTTTACTACCAAAATTGATAGATTTTTATTCTCTTGGTAGGTTGTTAGGCTGACCCCAATTTTTGGTAGGTTTTTCAACATATTAATACCAGGTTAATTACTGAAAAATCGCATTCTCTTGGTAGGTTGGTAGGCTGACCCCAATTTTTAGTAGGTTTTTCCAACATATTAATACTAGGTTAATTACTGAAAAAATCGCAGGGGATAACTCAAAATAAATTCACTTCTTGTCGTTTCGGCGTATTCGTTAAGAGTTCAGAACAAAATCATGGATGTCCAGGGATCAAGGGTTCTCATTGTTTTAACATTCTGTATAAAGGTCGTAAGTTCTAATATTGACTGTAAGTGGTACGAGTTTTAAGGGATCTCTTTCAAATTGTAAATTCTGATTAGGAAATGCAGCTTTGAGTCTTTTATCGGAATATAGGCCTATCTGGCAGGCTCATACAAAGATGTTGAGGGGTAAATGCAACTCACTGTGACGGCGCAATTTGGTAGTAAAGCCTATTTCTAGGCTCAAACTTTTAAGTCGGGTATAAAGGTGACTATGGAGCAAACAGACGGACGGACATGGTTGGAACGATACGAAAGCACTATATCATTTTTAACGTTGAAAATGTATAAATTGATGTGTTTCAAATTGAATGGCAAAATGGCCTTGCTAATATATATATATAGGTTTCGTGATTTGACGTCTTGAACCTAACCTATAGATGGTGTTTACTTAAAGGTACAACTTTAACCCAAAACTTTTTTTTACTAAATATTTGGCGTTTGGTGTATTCAGAGACCTTTAGTAAAATTTTCAGCCAAACATTTTTGTAGAATATTCCTAGAATAAGGAGCAATATAATGACAAGATCGTACTTGGTGAGAATAGCACGCATTTTTTCCTTATTCTAACAACATTTTGCGACTAAAATTACTTAAGTTGTTTGCCTCCGATGGTTAAATTAAATTAAATATTTGTTTCCTCTTGCATTGCTTTTCTATCTGACTATACTCCTGACCTGGTGATCTATATCTTGACTTTTTGTGAACTGGGACCAAAATTGTAACTCTCAAGTTTTCGGAGTCTTTAACTTGCTGTCTTTTTCTTGAAATTTTGTGGCTGGGGAGCCACATATTGGCTATAGTTTACTTAATATTATTTTTTTTATTTTAGATTATCAATGTAATATTTTTATATGCCTTTTAGGCTTCTTATTACATAGAATGGTTAATAATATGAAACGAAATGATCATTTTGATAAAACCCACGCACCTCTGTGTTAATTCTAAATCAAAATATGCAGATTCTGGTTTTTTATGAGCGTCTGAACTTTCCATTTTTTTTTTTAATCAGAATATATCACTGAGGAATACTCAAAAGGAATTAGGGTGGATCAAGAATGACTTTTCTAGATCTGTCGAAATTTTGAAAGTTATTTTTGTTTGCCTCCAACTAAAAAATAAGAGTAATGACCCGGGTCGTCCAATAGAACCAATTAATAGACAATTTTCGTACGAATGAACTTAGTATTAGGCTTAAGCACAATATAAAAAAGGCAAAAAATTAAATCTTGATAAAAAAAACTTAAAACAAGAAATTTATCAAGTTGTTGTTGCCTGTTAGGGCGAAGATCATTAAATTTTACAATTTTTCTTTGTTTCTCTTCGAGAAGATCTCAATGATCGGAGATGCAAATGGAAAAGGAAAGCCAAAGATAGCAACACACCCCAACCACTATGGGATTCTGGTGTCTGAACTTTCCATTTTTTTTTTAACCAGAATATATCACTGAGGAATACTCAAAAGTAATTAGGGTGGATCAAGAATGACTTCTAGATCTGTCGAAATTTTGAAAGTCATTTTTGTTTGCCTCCAACTAAAAAATAAGAATAATGACCCGGGCCGTCCAATAGAATCAATTAATAGACAATTTTCGTACGAATGAACTTAGTATTAGGCTTAAGCACAATATAAAAAAGGCAAAAAATTAAATCTTGATAAAAAAACAACACAAGAAATTTATCAAGTTTTTGCCTGTTAGGGCGAAGATCATTAAATTTTACAATTTTTGTTTGTTTCTCTTCGAGACGAGCTCAATGATCGGAGATGCAAATGGAAAAGGAAAGCCAAAGATAACAACACACCCCAACCACAAGGGGACGCGTTTCGTCTTTGGTAAGAAGACTTTTCAACTATATGAGGTGTGATGGCTTCAAGGGCCGTGCGTTGGTATGTTGCATTTGAATCGCATTAATAACGAAAACGCATCTATGATACAATTACCACATTAACCACACTCGACAACTCTGACTATTAGCTGTACTTTTCCCAATGCATTTATTTTTGTGTAATGACAGACATTTTTTCTGTGACAAATTACACTTCTTTCGTACTACACATGATTTTGTGCATCTGTTGGAAGTTGTATTGACGGCTTCGAACGCTAAGACAACGACAATGGTTCTCGCTGTTGCTCCGTGTGCCCAGGGTTGAATGCTGGCCGGGCTCTGCCGAACTTTTCATTTTTCATGTTTTTGCCTATTAGGGCGAAAATCATAAAATTTTACAATTTTTATTTGTTTCTCTTTTAATAATAAAATAAATTTATAAGAAGCAAAATTGGCTCCCAAGCCCAAAAATGAGTATGTGCATCTATTAACATACTTAGAGTATAATAACTATAAGAAATCATTAGGTCAATGATAATACTAAGTGATAATTTGTAATATCATCAGGCAAAAAAGAACCAGTCTAATCTACTTAAACGCATATTCAGATGTCAATTGTGACTAAGGGACAGGTACTTGACATTTTAAAAGTTCTAGCTATTTTAGCCGCAATAACTTATTACACTGAGAAAAAATACGAGGAGTAAGGGCAAATAATTCCAGCAACGTCCAACTCTAACTAGACCCGATTTCATACAAAAATGGAATGTGTAGGTGTACGTATGTACCAATGTGAAGCAAACGAGAGACTACTAAATACTAAATTTGCCATGAAAATAAAGGAACTGGTCCGAACGGCTTGCCGTATAACGACACTACTTAGTAGAGAAAATTGAACATGGCAGCATACCTCACAAATGTTGCCAGCATTAGTAAGGAGATAACAACAGCTGAAAAATTTTCCGTTGTTCACTCCACGATTTGAACCCAGGCGTTCGGCGTCATAGGCGGATATGCTAACATCTATCGCTGGCAGTTTTTAAATCTCATAAAATATTTGAATTTAAAATACCTGCCATTATTCGAAGATCCGATTATGTTTTTATTTCAATGGTTATAAAGAGTTTTGTTTATTCTTAATTTTTCCACTTTTGATTCCATCGACTCATTGCCCAGTAGGCCACAGGTTGATCAAAAGAAATAAATGAAATAAATAAAGTAGGGTAAAAGAAATCATAAATATTATGCTACACATTTGCTTTGTTTTTATGTACAAATATAGCCTGATAGGTGTTGCACTTTACAAAATTTAGAGCATTAATTACAGAAACTCTTTTCAGATTGTGAAGTGGATGAACGTAACTAACAATGAACGGCATTTCCAAGGAAGACGTCATCAGCACGGACCCGGTACATAAGATAATGACTAAAACCAAAACACCATTTCATAGAAAGATGGCTAAGATTACTAATGTCCCAATTGATAATCTCCATTCCATATTGCTCTATAAATGTCACGCCATAAGTATATTGAAATCAAAAAATCAATGTATCATTATCCTTATGTTATATTGTATTCCATTCACATATATGTACATATATATTGCGTTCAGCATGGTGGTTGCAAGCCATGTGAACCATAAAAATAGTTTCGTTTCAGGTACTCATAAAAACCAATCCAACCAACAACCAACAAACCAACTACAAACATCGTCGACAACTAATGCAAATTTTTTGTTTAATTTATGTATATTGATATAATGTTAGACGTATCTTTCACATATCTTAGTCCTTTGCCTAATAGTTTTTGCTTTTCAAAACTTTTAGCACCAAAGTATCAGACTGCATATGCTTGTGAAGGTAAGAAATTAACAATTGAATGCGAAACAGGTGATCTGATAAATCTGATACGGGCGAATTATGGGCGATTTTCAATAACGATATGCAACGATCATGGGAATATGGAATGGAGTGTTAACTGTATGTTCCCCAAAAGCTTAACGGTGTTGAATTCGAGGTAATTTTCTTAACTGGACCAGCGTATAGAATTGTTATATTTGGTAATGGTTCTTCTTTCGCAGATGTGCTCACAAACAGAGTTGTGGTGTTTTGGCTACAACGAGCATGTTTGGCGATCCCTGTCCGGGTACGCATAAATACTTAGAAGCGCATTATCAGTGTATATCGGCATCACAAACTTCGACCACAACAAATCGTCCAAGTCCACCACCGTGGGTATTGTCAAATGCGCCACCCCTATTACCCAATGGTAGTTCGTCTATTATAAATCCTGCCATATTAACACCCCCTGTGCAACCGGCCCAACCACTTCCACCACGTGTTCCACCTATACCATCGTCTCCGGGGCCACCAACAATACACACCACGCTGCCAGGAGGAAGACTCAAAGCCAACAGCTCGATGAAAACACCCACAAGACATGACGGTCCGCCTCCATTACATCATCATCATGGTCACTCGAATGGCAATCATCACGGTGGTTCTGCAAACGAACAACAAAAGGATGTCTTACCTCGAGAACATGCTCATAAGGCTAGCCAAGAAACAAAACCCAGCAAGGCACCAGCAAATGGTTCCAGCAACACAACCACACCTCCTAACACTAGAATCCTTACGGGAGTTGGGGGAACTGGCAGCGACGATGGCACATTACTAACGACGAAAACTACCACCAGACAACAACAATTGCCAAACCCTTTACCGTCCGGTACGACAACCGCATCAACACTAGGAAATGTAAATGCCACCCTAGGTACAGGTATTATAAAATCCATTAACAATATCAACATGAATAGTGGACTAGTCGGTGAAGACGAAGCCAATATGTTTTGTGGTCCAACGAACGCTAGAAATCTTTTTTGGAATGTAACTCGCGTGGGTGATGTCAATGTTCAACCTTGCCCAGGAGGGGCTACTGGCATAGCGAAATGGCGGTGCGTATTGATGAAGAGAATCACCTTGGACGAAGAGGAAGAGCTACAGTCCTCTACTCAAACTCCCCTGTGCAATGGAACGACCTGTATAAACCTTCGGCTAAGGAGCTTTGAACCTACTTGGCATCCATTAACGCCTGATTTAACTCAATGCCGCAGTCTTTGGTTGAGCAACCTGGAGGTTCGTGTTAGCCAACGTGACTCTTCACTGATTTCAATAGCCAACGATTTGTCTGAGGTCACCAGCAGTAAAACACTCTACGGCGGAGATATGTTGGTAACCACCAAGATCATACAGACCATGTCGGAAAAGATGTTCCACGACAAAGAGACTTTTCCGGATCAGCGTTTGAGAGAGGCCATGATTTTGGAACTTTTGCAAGGTGTTGTCAAAACTGGATCAAATCTTTTGGATGAGTCGCAGTTGTCGTCGTGGTTAGACCTGAATCAAGAGGATCAAATGAGGGTGGCTACATCTTTGTTAACTGGTTTGGAAGAAAATGCATTTCTTTTGGCCGATACCATAATAAGGGAAAGGAATGTTGTACAAAAAGTTAAGAATATATGTAAGTAAATGTAAACGCTATTATTTTTAATGGCCTAAGAAGTTTGCTCACAATTACAAATAATTAACATTGCACCAATTTCCTTCTTTGTCTTTTAGTGCTCTCTGTGCGAGTTTTGGAAACCAAAAATATGCAATCGAATGAAGTTTTCCCTGACAATGGTCAGTGGCAAATCAGTGACGATCGGATTGAGTTGCCTAAAGCAGCGCTAATTGAAAACAGCGACAGCGGTCTTGTTCGAGTCGTATTTGCTGCTTTTGATCGTTTGGAATCAATTTTAAAGCCTTCTTACGACCATTTCGATATAAAATCGGCCAGAAGTTATAGTATGTTTACTAATTTTATAAGAATGTGTTTTTTTGTAATCCTTGACATATTTCTTTTTCCTCTTCTTCTATAAATCAGTACGCAGCACCGCGATTTTAGGAAATGATTCTGTTGATGCATCCAATGCACCCCTGCCACAACGTATTCGTATCCTAAATAGCAAAGTTATATCTGCCAGTTTGGGCAAGGGACGCCACATACAACTATCGCAACCTATCAAATTAGTTCTGCGACATTTAAAAACTGAAAATGTCACTAATCCCACATGTGTCTTTTGGAATTACATAGACCAGTAAGTAGTAGTTAGCACCAATAGAGCGGTAACTTTGGAGTATATTGTTTATTATCATATGTTTAATTCATTTTTAGTGCGTGGTCTGCAAACGGCTGTGTTTTGGAATCGACAAACCGTACACATAGCATATGCATGTGTAACCATTTGACAAACTTTGCCATACTGATGGATGTAATGGATGATCATACGCATTCCCTGTTCACCATGTTCGATGGGAACATGCGCATCCTGATTTATGTCAGCATATCAATCTGCTTGATATTCATAGTGATAGCGTTATTGACACTAAAGATATTCAATGGGGTATTCATTAAGGTAAGATCATCAAGCTCTCGTCGAACGGGACAACATCAGTTAAATCACTCTCGCCGTGGTGGGGGCAGCAGCAGGAGTAGACAAAACAACATTATAGATCAGACGCATGAATCCATTCAAATCACAAATCCACCTCAGGTTGCACAACCCACAAATAATATACAAAACGTACCGCAGCAGTTCATTGCCCCAACCAATGTTACTGCGAATAACTTTATACACCATAACTCTATACGCAACTCGAATCGCAACAACTTGAATGCGAATAACTACAATTTGCAGCAACAGCAGCAAGTTGTTGCGGCGGTTGTAGTGGCCAACCAGCGCAATTTACAAATGAACAATCTTAATTTGAATTTAAATCTTCAAGCCTCTCATAATCACCCCCATCATAATCACGGACATAACCTTAACCAAAATCACACTTCTGCTCAGCAACAAATGGAAACCTCAATGACAAATGCGGCTGCCAGCATAGCAGCCGCTTTAACCCACGTTAACGTGAATACCAATGCTGCTGCAGCGCAGACAAGCAATAACCTAAATGTTAATCGTAGCAATCACAATAACAACAATTTAAATAGCAATCGTATTAATAATTCCGATCCAAATAATATAATAATGCAAGGAAATATGGATGATTTACAGTATAAGTGGTGGTGGTGGTGATATCTCAAAAATACACCTCTCTTTATTTTTTAGATTATAATTTTATTTATACAATTTATTTATTAATTTGTGATATACATTTTAAGTAGCTGTCTTTGTTAGTAGTAGCAATAATAGTTTATTATTTTACGCAACATATTTTCATAGCAGATTTGGACCGAAACGCAAAATGTTCTCAATTCATATGCATTGTATATATTTTTATTTACTTAACTTTACTTTTTTTGTATTGTAGCTACAAGACGACAACGACTATGACTACGACTACGACTACCCACAATGACACCTATCTTAGATATGCCAGTTTTTAATTTTAGTTTAATGTGTCCCGCTCTCTCCAACTCCAAGTCTATTATCGTTAGGGCTAAGATCAGTAGTGTTTATTTGTAATTTATTTTCCAGCCAATCAATTATTTAAAAGCAACTTAAGAAATCATTTAAGCAATTTTAGTTTTGAATAATATACATCATTTTCTTTTTTGTTTGTATTTTTATATGTTTTTTTTTTTTTTAGTTTTCTCGTCATAATAAAGAAAGTAATTGATATGTTTGTAACTATTTAAGAGTACCTTCAATGTGTTTTTTTGATTTATAAACATACTGTTTTCTGTTGTTCAAACCACCACCACCAAATTTGTTTTATCACTACATGCTCTAAATGAAAAACGAGTCACAATGTGTTAAAAGCATTTTGAAAAACTATTTTATCGATTCGATTTCCTTGTATTATTTTCGGTGCTTTTATTCAAAATTCTTTCATTTATTCTCTAAATTATATTGGCAAATCTCTATATCCTTCTCTTTTTTTTATTATTCTATCTTTGCAGTCTGCACGAACATCTATTTATCGCAGCATTTATATATGCTTACTATTTGTCGAAATTCTCTTTCTAATTGGTATTGAACAAACGGAAACGAGTAAATTTTGTGGATTTATTACTGTATTTTTACATTGTGCCATATTAACTGCCATTGCATGGTTTTGTTTTGAAGGTAAGTGATAACACTTAAGAAGAATTTTAGACTTATATACACCGCGTTGTACAATACAATAGCCACAATTTGTATAGAAATTAATTGAAAATTTTAAATGTACATCGTTCTCGATTAGCGCTACTCTCGTCATGCGCAACACCTCGATTATTGACACACCTTAATTAAAAGGACTGTAGATTGGTATCAAAAGAATTTCCCTCATAGAACCAACTTTTCGTCTATATACACACATACCAGAGCAGCTTTTTGTTATTTGATCGTTATTTTTTCGAATTATGGCAACAGTATGAAATGATGTAAAACTTGACATAATTTAATAGAAAAGACACAACCTAGAATAATCGAATAAGAACAAGTGACCGATCCTGTATATGTGACAATGAACCGATTCAACCACAGTTATTGAAATTCAAAACAAAACGCTACGCCCACAACTTCAGCCAAATTGGATAAAAATTGCTGCGCTATGTTGAAGCTCAAGAATTAAAATCGAGGGATAGGTTTCTATGGCAGCTATATCAGGTTATGGACTGATTTAGACCATACTTGGCACAGTTGTTGGAAGTCATCGAATGGTAATTGCGCTTTCTAGTCACAACAAAACGCATCCTGCAAAGTTTCAGCCAAATCGGATAGGAATTTCGCCCTTTAGAAGCTCAATAAATTATATCGGGAGATCGGTATATATGGCCGCTGTATCAAAACAGACCGATTTGGGCCATTCACAATCTCAAACGACCTACACTAATAGGAAGTATTATTTCAAGTGCCTATCTTTACTCCTTCGAAAGTTAGCGTGTTATTGAATGGGCTCTTAAGGGCTTTAAAATTATAAAACTCAGAAATAAAATAAAAAAAATAAATAAAAAATGAATGAAGAAATTAGTATACCCCCCATCCTATAGTGGAGCGTATAACAAATAGGATCTTCGTCTAAGGTGTGAAAACCTAGTCTACAGTTATTTGTTTTGATCATATGTATAAAATCAGAATAAGTCAATAGAGAGCTAGAACCATAAGAGTAATCTGGCTGAAATTTGCACAATGACTTATTTTATGACCATGCGTGGGCAAGTCATTTGCAAACTGTTTGTTTTCTCATACAACAGAAAAAAATACGCGTGTGTTTGTGTGTGTCTACTCATGCTTTTGCCAAATCAACCACGTTGCCTTTGACTTTACTGAAGCAAAATGTACCCGAATACATGCATTGTACAACGTGAACTCGCTGAAATCTGAGTCAAACTTTCTTTTTGCTGAAGGGCTCTTTTTTTGCTTTCCCTCATTTCGTTGTCTTGGTGTCTTGTTATCTGTTTTACTCACTTCTTAATTATCTCATACAATGTTGCATTTTTAAACGAAAAGTATACGAAGAAATACTCTATGATTGTTCGAGTGCCTTGAAAGCAAAATGAATGGTCTTGCGCAGGCCTTTTGCACTCATTGATATGCAAGAAGTCTTCGCCCTGTTCTCTTATGTTCGTGAGCAAATTTGCAACATTACACTTTATTTAAAATGCCAAATTTTAATCAAAAATGCCAAAAAAATCAGCTGAAGCAAAACAGCTGTTTTCGAAAATTCGAAATGCCCTCTCCCAAATTTTTTCCCCTCCCCATTCAATCAGAATAGGCGGATGTTATTCGAGGGACAAATAAATTCCCTGGGAGTTTATTTCCAGAGAGCTTGCAGAATTGGGCTGTATATCTCGATTTGACTTCTTGAGTACCTACAGGGAGAAATTCTTATCGAAATATGTGTATAAAAATATTCATAGTATTTATTGTTTGCCCTCTCTTTATCCTTTTTATACCCACCACCGAAGGATGGCGGTATATTCATTTTGTCATTCCATTTGCAACACATCGAAATATCCATTTTCGACCCTATAAAGTATATATATTCTTCATCAGCGTAAAAATCTAAGACGATCTAGGCATGTCCGACTGTCTGTTGAAATCACGCTACAGTCTCTAAAAATAGAGATATTGAGCTGAAACTTTGCACAGATTCTTTTTTTTTTTTATAAGCATTAAGTTCGAAGATGGGCTATATCGGACTATATATCTTAATGTAGCCCCCATATAGATCGACCCGCCGATTTAGGGTCTTATGCCCATAAAAGCCACATTTATCATCCGATTTTGCTGAAATTTGGGACAGTGAGTTAACTTAAGCCCCTCGACATACTTCTGCAGTATGGCTCGGATCGGTTCAGATTTGAATATAGCTGCCATTTAGACCGATCTCCCGATTTTGGGCCCATAAAAGGCGCATTTATTGTCCGATGTCGCCGAAATTTGGTAAAGAGCGTTGTGTTAGGCCCTTGGACATTCTTCTTCAATTTCCCAGAAGAAGAAGAAGACATAAGATATGCATTTTTCACCGAATTTTGCCGAAATGTGGTTTACATATATCCCCGAGGTAGTGGGTATCCAACGTTCTTCCCGACCGAACTTAACGTCTTTTTACTTGTTTGTATTCAATCTTTAAAGAGAAAACGTGCAAAGAACTTCACAAATGTGGTTGTTTCAATTGGTAACACTTCGTGTTAGGAAAAGCCGTTGTACAATTTCAGCCAAATCGGATAATAATTGCGCCCTCTAGTGGCTCAAGAAGTCAAGATTCAAGATCGGTTTATATGGTAGCTAATATATCAGGTTATGGACCGATTTAAAGCATACCTAGCACCGTTTTTGGAAGACACGTCGTGTATTTAAGCCTAATCTTATAGGAATTGCACTCTCTAGCGGCTAAAGAAGTCAAGACCCCAGATAGGTTTATATGACAGCTATATCAGGTTATGGACCGATTTCAACCATACTCGGAACAGGTTTTGGAAGTCATAAGAAAATGCCTCATGCAAAATTTCACCCAAATCGGAAAAGAATTGTGCTCTCTAGTGGTGCAAGAAGTCAAGATCCAAGATCGGTTTATATGGCAGCTATATCAAAACATGGACCGATATAGCCCATTTACAATCCCAACCGATCTACACTAATACGAAGTATTTGTGCAAAATTTCAAGCGGCTAACTTTACTCCTCAAAAGTTAGCGTGCTTTCGGCAGACAGATGGACAGACAAGACAGTCGGATCGACTTAAAATGTCATGACAATCAAGAATATATATACTTTACGCATATTTCGAGGAGCTACAAACAGAATGACGAAATTAGTATGCCCCCATCCTATGGTGGAGCTTATAAAAATTATTCCAGTAATGGTTTCAAGTGTTGCCACTTTGATTATTTTTGTTATTTTCCTCACAATAAGCAGTGTACTACTTTTCCGCTTATTTGAAGCCTATTTTCCCCGACTTTTTTTTACATGGAGCTTGAAAAGCTGTACAGAATACTCAGCTCAAGGTTAAACCATCGAGCGATCAGCCGACATTTTTTTTTTAATTTTTGGCAGTACTTGGCATTGGGAATGTCAATTTGTTCTCTTTTTACATCCTGAATGATGATGTTGATGGAAACTATCCACTTTATGTTTTCGCATGTGACCTAAACTTTTATTAGTGAGTCCTGAGTGCAATATAGCTATGCATAATGTGAAAATTATAGTAAAATACTAAAATGGATGTTACTTGTCTGTTTTTCGGATATTGGATAAAATAGTAGAATAAAATGACTTGAATGAATTAAAAAGTCAGCTTTACCTTGGCCTCGAGCTTGAGTTTTAATCAACACAGGAATAGTGTAAAATGTTCAATATGTATTTGTATTTTTTGTTTTCAATGCTTAATAAAACAAAATGTCTCTTTTTAGCATTCCAATCATATAGCACTTTGACCACCGATGACATATTGCTGGAGGTTGACCAAACCTCTAAGGTTAACTGTTACTATCTGCTGTCATATGGTCTATCGCTAACCATAGTGGCTATATCTTTGGCTATTAATCCTAGCACTTACACTCAGAATGACTACTGCGTCTTGATGGACACGAATTTGCTATTCTATGTGACCTTTGTAACTCCGGTGACGTTGTTCACAATGGTAAGTATCGACATGAAACTCATTGTTCCTATCTCAGGCCTCCATCTGACTCATTTAACATTTGTGAAACCGTTTTGCAGGCTGCCTTGGGCTACACATTTCTCTCATGGGTGATAATGTGCCGAAAGGCTAGATCTACACTAAAGAATAAGGAACACACAAGATTGGCTAATGTTCGGTATGGCGTTTTTTTCGTGTATTCATTTAATTTGGGCGTTAATATTTTCTTCGATTTTAGTTTCGATATACGTTGCTCGTTCATATTTTTATTAATGCTGTGCTCCGTTTGGCTTTCGGCTTATTTTTATTTGAGACGATCGAAAATCGATGATGAAATGGCTCAATTGTATGGTTATCTATTCATTGGCTTCAACACAATGATGGGTATCTACATTTTTGTTTTTCATTGCATACAAAATGAAAAGGTAAGAACTGGAGCGCCAAACTTGTAACTCTGTGTGCAGCTTGTAATTTTTGATTTTCCGAAAGCAGATTCGTCGAGAGTATCGGAAATATGTTCGGCAAAATTCTTGGCTGCCAAAATGTTTGCGTTGTTCGAAAACATCCATATCTTCTGGCATCGTTGGGGGAAGTGGATGTGGTATGAATTCTGCTGGTACTCTAACCAATAACGCAAACTCTTTGGGTGGGCCGAATATGGGAACGCAATTGAAAAAGTCGAAGTTGACTATTGGCGACGCCAACGAAAATGAAGAGATTGGAAATATAGCGGCATCGGAAGACGTGATAATGAGCACCAGTGACTGTGAGATAAATGAAGGTATTCCTCGGCGTCAGGGACAGTCATCGGCGACCGCAGGGGCTGGTGGAACCTTAAAGAGTGGTGTTATGCCAGGTAATCTTGTGGTGCAACATGCACCATCGAAACCAACTGATCCTTCCATACAGGCTAATCACAGTGGAATGGAACGCAATTCGAATATTATTATGGGAATACCGGGAGCTTCTGGTACCTTGAGATCGACTGGCGGTATGCATACTCCAAGTGCTGGACATACATCACCAACGTCTTCGGTTAGCTCGACACATTTAATTTTCGGGCAGGGACATAAGCAACAGCAGCTGGCTGGAGGCAGCATAAATGGCCAGCCAACTCAAGAGGCTTTTTACCACCAACCCGATTACTATGCTTGGCAGCAAAAAGCATTGAAGGGCCAATCGAGAGACTTCCATGGTACAGGGGTCTCACCCCAGCAACAAACTCATGAGTTTTTCTATTGGACGCAAAAGCATAACCAAGGTCATAGCAAAAAGAAGCGGGGAAGCAACACTGGTTCAGATTCACCAAGTGGATCATTGCATTCACGTAACACCGCCACGTCGCAACAAATATTATTCTATCCCTCTTATAAAAAGACTACGATGAAACCGCAGCAAGGGCCAGTTTTGCAACAACAACATCCGTACTATGCGGAGGCCATTGATCCCGGGGCTCCCCCGTTTTATCCAAGGCAGCAGCAGCAACAGCGTAGACCACCACATTCTCAACAGCAACAGCATCATCAACTATCATCCGATGATGAACAGATGGAACATGCAGCCCATGCCCATCTGTTACAGCAGATGAACCGTCGGATTCCCGGTCCAGCTGGAGAATTTTCTCTTACTCCGGTGACCATGGGAACTCAACCGCGTTACTATAGAAATAAGCATTCCAACTGTGATTTAAGCCAACAAGATAATTTCGATTTACATCGTGTTGGTGGTGGAGGAGGTGCAAACGCCAGTGAAACGTACTACAATCAAGGATCACTGGCTGGTGATAATGGGCCTGTATACGAAGAGATTCTAAGTAATCGTACCTCAGATGTACAACATTATAATGTAGACGATATGTTGCCTCAGCAACATGACTACGAAGATGAACGTGCGATGCAAGTTGTATACCAACGTCAACAACAACAGCAGCAACAGAAAAAGATGTTAAATCGCTATCCCCCGCAATGCAGTGGTCGAGTGGCAGGGAGTAGCCATGATTATGTCGATGATTTCGAGGGTCATGCAGCAGAGAGCCAAAGTCCGTACAGTGATGATGATGACGATGATGAGGAGGACGACGATCGTGATGATTGCAGCGATGATCATTTACCTGCGCAAAGTGATGAGCGCATGCGAAGATTGATGGCAATGCAAGATGCTGACTTCCAAAGAAGATTTCAGTAAGTATTGCGCAATGCATCCTATATTAAGATATTAAGGAATCCAGCAATACAGTAATATGTTGTTTAGAATATAATAAAAGGCCATCCAGATATCGAATCCTACCTACTAATACTTCTACTTCATCTACCAACACATACATATGTACATATTTCTATTCATTTTATCAACAGGCGTCAGTTGCGCAAGAATGCCCAGGCGAACGAAGGGACAGCACCACCACCCGGCTACCATGAGTATCACGAAGCCGTACAACCCTATTCACAATCACAAGCACTTCACCACCAACAGCCACAGCTACAGCAGCAAACATCACAACATCAACAGCCCATAACGGTTTTTGGGGTAAGTAGCGGTGCCGGAGGGTCCATACGCAGCTTTAAGAAAACTGCAAATGCCTCCGGCAGCCGCTTAGCTGTTAACGAGCTATTTAGTCATGGGCCCCCTCTACCGCCAGCCAACCAGCATCCTTTGCAGAAAATCAAGCAACCACAGTCACAGCTTCCTCCCCAGCAGCAGCAAATTTCGCCACCGTCTTTGAATACTCCAGTAGTCGGTCGAAATATCTCAGCTATGTTGGATGAAAATAATACTGTGCGATGTTATTTGGAGCCTTTAGAAAAGTAAATCGTCGCAATCGTCACAAACTCTTTATGCATTCTATTCGCAGACATTCTCGTGAATGTGTTTAACGATGTGTATTTATTGAACAACAGTAGTTAAGAAATACCAAATCAATCCGACAACATCATCATGCAACAAACTCCCTACCCATAACAGAACCCATAGACATTTCTGATAAATGATCACTACTCACCCACTCACTCAAATCATCGTTTTTCCTCCAAATTCTCTAATGTGTAGTAGGCCAAGCAGAAACCACGCATTAAATGTAATTTAACAAATATACATTCTTAGATATATAAGACCGAAAAGTATATTTAGCAAACATTGTAACAACTAACCCCTAAATCCATCACCTCCCTCCCCTCTCAAAAAAAAAAACTCGTAACTGTGTAAGTCGATTCAGAAAGTTGCTACAAATGCGCCATTTTGTTGATTAACCTTAGAAGATATTTTTATATGAAAAATTACGTGCATACCAATGTTTATATATTTGTTTTTTTTCTTTTCTTTTTTGTTTTGTCCTTTTGTTTTACATTAATTACCATCAATACAATGTGTATGTATATCTTTTATGCAAATAGAAAAGCTTTCCCCTATGCAGATTACGTGGATAATAGAGAATAGGTTCTACTCCTATAAGTTACATTAACTTTAATCCATTTTAGGTTTAACAACTGTAAATGCTTTAGACTAAGATTACTTAATATTATTTTTTTTTTTTTTGTTAATGAATTCGAACAGACCTCTCCCTCTCCCATTTTATGTATGTATTTTTTTTAATTGATTTTTTTTAACAACCTGGATTTATTTCTGAATTTTCTGTTTTTTTTTTCATATTCGTTTCAATCGAAAGATTGACTTTATTTTATTGAACCTCTCCTTAAATTACATGCATACCGATGCGTATGCAAACGATATGAAACAATGTAAACTTTATGTAAATTTATAACTCATTTAATAATAAACCTAAATGTGTATAGTAATGGATGAACATTTGAATGAACATTGCTTGTTTTTATGATTTTTTCAAATGATGCAAACAATGCTTGAAGGGGAGATATTGCTTTTTAAAGAGATTTTGAGATTGTCGAAATCTGGCAATTGCTCAAATGTCAAGAAACGTCAGTAATATTTTTCCTGACAAAAACCCATCATGATAAACATAAACGTCGTAAAATTTCAAATTCTGAGCAATATACAAAAATTGAGATTAAAAAATTACCAATACCCACAACGTCTATGGTCGTCAACAGCATATAAGAAAAACGTAAAAACAACAACTTTGACAAGCTTAATAATTGCTGAGTTTTATTTTAGTCCTATCCAGTGCAGGTCTGGATACAATATCAGTGCCAAGTTGTATTGGTAAGTTATCGATAACATGCAATAACCTTGCAAACATTTTCTATCGTGCGAGTCACTAAATCCGCACTCAAAGAAGTTGAAAACAATCTCAGGCGATATAATTTTTTACTCTAATTAGTCTCTCGATACGGGAGAAAACGTGCCACTTGGCGATATATACCCATGAGTGGCTAAATAGGGACTAAAAAAAGTTTAAAATTCGATTATCAACGTCTTTAATAAAAATAAATTTTTATTTGCCTAATGTTTTTTTTACCTTTTAGAGTGATGAGGCTTATTTTTATTTTTCTTCCTAATTTATTTCTTTTCCAATTCAAGCTTAATAATCGAAGATTTTATTTGCAATGATTTTCCCTGACTGGGATTTGAACAGCCAACCTTACGATTATGAGGCGTATGCTATCCCTCTATGTTACCGGCCTTTCTTCATAACAGAAGGCTAAGTAAACACACATTCTCTTATGTGGGGTTTTTTGAGTTAGCGTCTTCAAAAACAAAAAAAAAAATCTATTTTTAAATTTGTAGCAATAACAGTTGATTATGAGAAACTAATTAGCGAAACATGAATGATAGAATTCCGACAGTAATGTATTTTGTTGTTGTAAATCTTGAAATCTCTACAAACTATCATATAAGAGGACCTAAAAAATGACTATTCTGAGAGGGCGTTAGAAAGTCACCCTCAAATGTTTGGAGGGGACAGATAATCACCTTTATTCCCGTTGTCAAGGGAGGGCGAAAATCGACGCAGTCGAAGGCGAATTCCACATTTCGTGGTTGTTGGGTTTCACACTGAGGCGGCAACCTTGCCCATGAAGGATTTCATAGGGACATTTCGTGGTATCCTCTCATGACCTCTTATCTTGATATCCTCTATCGGTTAATCGTTATTTGCACTATTTAGAACTAACATAAAGCACGGCAAATGATTGCTTTGCGTAATGGTGTTAAGTGAATCCTCCGCTAACGTAAAGGGCTGGACGTCGCTCCTAATTGGCCAGGACTGATTGTCATCATGGCGAAACAATTAAAATGGTCTCATTTGTACAATGGTCTCATTTGGCTGGCTATTAACAGCAGCGTGCGTGAGACCACCTTATTAAATCCGTCTTGGATTGTCATGTGACGTGTTTTTCACAAAAGTTCGGTAGGTTTGAATTGTGTGAGTTACACAACAAAGGCACGCAAGCGCTTGACGGACTTTTAAGCTCGTTCGGGGCGAAAACAAATGTTTTGGATTTGTTTAATGAACATAAATTGTTTGGCAGTAAACAAAATCGAGAAAATCTTTTATTAAAATCATTTCAAGCAACATAATTGACGATTTTCAATGAAATAAAATGATAAGCTGATGTTAGAAATTCATATAGCGCAATAACCCATGGTGCACCAAGGAAACTTATTTGAAAAACACCGCACCGGGGCGCATCTGGAGGGGGAAGTCGCTAAGTTTGTTTCTCTCCAGTGAGTTGCCTACATGCTCTGATCTAGGCAGCAGCGGGCCTTCGAGAATTTTTTATGGGGGTTTTTTGTCTGAAGACCCGACAGTTTTTTTCCAGTGACGAGTCTGGTGTGCGATGTTGGTAATAAGAATAATTGGTTCTTATTTTTTGAAGAAAAGGAACGCACAGTTATCGTGAATGTAGCAAGTTACAGGAACATGATCGATACAATTTTTTCTTACAAGCCTCGAAGAAATGACCGTTTGAAATGTGTGGTTTCAACTTCTTTTCGTTTTATGGGATTATTTGATATCCCTGGTTTATGTCGATCGACCACGCACCATAGCACTCCTCAAGAACAACATTCGCGACGCCAATGCCAACATACCGATTGATATGCTCGATGTAATTTTCAAGACTGCGTGAAAAAATTGTGCTATTGCATTCTCAGATAAAAAGATAATTAAAGCAATAACTGAAGTACTTTTGTTTTTATTGACCTTTCAAATAAGTTAGTTTCCCTGGCACACCCAGTATGTAACTCAAACCAATGGACGCAAACAGCGCCGTTTATGCGCTAGGTATGTAACCACTATCCGCAACCTGCGGACGCGCCCGCTACCTCGCAGCTAAGACACCGTTTACACTGCTTTCTCTTTTATAAAATCAGCTGACGAGATCCTTAAATCCGGATTTAATGAGCATTGTAAACGGGGTTTAAGCTTCTCGTGACAGCAGTGAACACCACACAGATCGTACCTCAATGTTTCAACCTGTGTGGTACTCATAGCTATTCCGTGCCGCGGCCAGCTGTTAACAGCCGGCCAGATTTGGCGGTATTAAGATATACGATTTTTGTTGACTTTCACTTTGTTGTTTTATTCGTTCTCGCATATTTTCTGCTTTTGAATACATACTTTCCGCACGCGTGCATACACACGCTCCAATTGTTCTCTGATTGTTGATGTACAAATGAGACAATCTCTAAATAATTCAGCCATGCATTATGTGTGGCAATATGACGTACAGTGTAAACTCCGCTTAACTTGGAAGAAATAATACGATAACAAAAACGATAAAATTAAACTTATTTGATGAGCCAAATTGTCTACCCTCCCCTTTGGGTTGACGCAACTTTAAATCACAAAAAAAAAATAAACTTGCGTTGAAGCATGACGGATTTCCAGTGGCCTTGGGAATATACATTTCCTCCATTTTTTACGTGAGATTAAATATTAGCTTCTAAATTGGCAGCATAACAACGTAAATATACTTCTCTTTATAGTTTGCAACCTCATGAAGAAACTCGACAACAGCAACTCAATGT
This sequence comes from Stomoxys calcitrans, assembly GCF_963082655.1. Taxonomy (NCBI): domain Eukaryota; kingdom Metazoa; phylum Arthropoda; class Insecta; order Diptera; family Muscidae; genus Stomoxys; species Stomoxys calcitrans. Next base: position 706,922 of record NC_081556.1, on the reverse strand, counting down.
TTGGTCAGATTTGTTCCTCAAGTATTTGAAGCATTTGAACAAATTCACGGTAAACATATACGACAGCTCTTTCCCCTTGTACAACAATGAAACTCTCAAAAGGAAACTATCGCCCAACATGATATTACAAATTTTGGAAAATCTTCGAAAAACGGGACATGCACGCCCCTTCGATAAAAAACAAACCGAGTGGCAGGTGTATTGGTTCACCCTGGACGAATATGGCAATATGATTTACGATTGGATACAGGAAACCGGACAAGTCAATACAGTTTGCACATTGTACGAAATAGCACACGGCGATCTGACCGAAGAAAGGGACTTTCACAAAATCGATGATGATGTGCTCCTGAACGTTTTACGAAACTTGGAAGATAAGGGAAGATGTGAGTTGATAGAAATGGATGGTAGTTATGGTGTTAAATTTTTCTAATGTTAATAAAAATTATGTTTTTTTTAAATAACGAGTTTTCTGTTTTGGAAAAATAACACTAATGCTTACTCCCTGTTAACTCTACGGAGCAACGACTAGAATGATCCTTTGTCACTTAATGAGTGCTGGCTAAATTGTCTACCAAAAACGAGATTTAATCGTCAACTACAGTTAATTGGCACATCAGCTTAGATAGCACCTTCTGACAAGCTTTCATTTATCCTCGTGTTGTCAGAGGATTGGTTCGTTCCCTCAGCGATCGGTTATATGTAGCGGAACGACCCAGCCCCCACGCTAGCCAGGGTCACAACCCCTATGCACAAGTATTCAATATCTTGATAGTTATCGATATCATGCGATAACAGATAATAATAATCGATTAATCTTAATTTGCTTTATAGAGTGTATTCGTGTACCAAAAAATTCGTAAAAATGTTTGCTGGAAATTGTTCGCGTGGTTTACTAGCAGAAGAGGGCGGTAGAAAATTTGCAACATTTTTCAAGTTTTTTTCCCCATCAGTAATTTGCAGTAACGAACAGATGTTTTAAATTTGTTAAAATTTCCTTCTCAATTCCGGCCCTCACAGTCTCTTTGGCCAGAGTTCACGAACAGAGCTTATAAAATAGATGTTGTGAATTTTGGAGAATTTGTTTTGTAAACACATATATTTTAGTTGCTTTACCGCCTGTTGGATATTTGGGAAATTTTATAAATAGTATTACACATTATGATTGTAAGTATAGACATGGTACACTTGTCAACTATTGCTAAGTAAAAGTGGCTTATTTAAATAGGCGCAAAAAGTGGTGGAGGACGCATTGAACGAAGTCAAGAAGATACACGAAACTACGCTGGAACATGCCGTGCAATTGTCTATTTGTCCTTTGCTGGGTGGTAGGTCCATTGGGTCTGATATCAAAAATGACTCCAAAATAGGACAAACGAGGGATTTTAACAAGGAGGAGGAGGAGAAACAAATGCCAGCAAAAGAACATGTGAAACGAAAAGAGACGTCTCCGCTATCAAATATTTCGGATTTTAATAGTTTGCAGGTAAGAGCCGTAAAAAATGTTTGGATTGCTCCATAGCTTCAGTTTCATCCTATAGAATTTAGACTTTCAAACTATAAACTCCAGTATTCTGCTTCGCGAAGCTGATGAAAGAAGAAAACGTTCCATGTGGCAGCAAATGTTTGAAATGAAGGAAAAACATTTGGCAACAATGGAGGCGTGTCAAAAACCAATCGAAGCACAGAAACAAGAGGAACGGCGAAAATGGTTGGAGAAAAAACGACTAAATGACAAACAAATTTTGAAGAAGGCAGAGCAGCAGTCAGCTTTAGAGCTTAAAGAAAGCGAACGACAGTTGGAGAATTTGCGAAAGCAAACCCAAAGACAACTTCAACTTGTATCGTTCCAAGGCATTTCACAATACCAATCACAGTTTCGGAGTAAGTATGAAAGTATTGTAGGTTTGCTCATGTCAATAGACAAATCAGCTTTGATGTCCTGCAACGAATACAATCAAAAGCTGAAGGAATTCATACGAATGTTTGAGCAATTGATTGCGAAAATCAAGTGCGGTGATTGTGGTGCGGCGGAAATGAAAACCGCCGAAAACTTATGTAAATCCCTCTCTGACTTAGAGGCAAATGTTTTAGACGCACTCCGAAAAGAAAACGAACGGCAAGAAGCTCTTTTAAGGGAAGCCAATAGTAAAGAAAATGTGCAACCAAATACTGCAGTTGAAGTTTTGACTGATCCATCTCCGAATATGTCTGACACTCAAAGCGTTCAAATTAACGCAGTCGCTGAAAACACAATTACACCCAAAGATAGTTCTAGTCAGTCTTACAGTACAGTGCCTGCCGAAAATAAGCCCTCTAATGCAATTGAAGAGCAACTGACAATTTCTCGTCAATATGTGAGCCCAGAATGTTTCGAGTTCTACACAAAAATTATTACTTTCTATCAGGAAAAGGTTGAGCGAGTAAAGGTTTTACAATCCGACGATTCTATGAAAAAATATCGCTTCGATTGTCAAAAATCTATAAACATCCCAGTGAATGCCATATCTGCCGTGAGCCCACAGCATCTACAGGACAAATTTGATAAATTGTATACATTTGTGACGTCGCAGCCCGCATTGGGCCGCGATTACTGTGTTCTTTTGATGGCGAAAAAATTTGTCGGTCAGGGTGAAACTACAATTTCGAGTAATCCACAAGCTGCATTCCCAGTTGCCTCTGTCATAGTTTCTCTTTGGAAGCAAATACCCGAATTTGGACAACTGTTCCTAGCCTATTGTTTTAAAGAGTGCCCATTTCTCGTCCCTTATTTTATACCCCAAAAAAAGGATCAGTCGCCAGAAGAATACTCAAAGGTCCTGGGTTTCCGCATTGTAGACGGACAACCAGAAAAACAAGATATGTATTTGAAACGGCAATCGGGAATTGCGCGTCTATATGCCGCTGTGATGGTCACGAATGGGCGCCAAAAAGATGGTCCTTTGCATCCCTACAGCTTAGAAAATGCATGGCGATGGTTAACAAACATGGTCGAGATAACGCCATTGCCTCATCTATCTGCAACACTTATTATGGAAATTTTGCAGATTGTCGGAAGTGAATTGTGGTCGCACTACGGCAAACAATTTGTTAAGCTTATAGTTTACATACAACAGTATTATTTCCCCACTTTGTCTGAAGTGGATGCTGGTGGTCCAAAAGCTAGACTGGAGCTTTTATTGAACAATTTCTTGAGAGAAGGACAAATGCCAAAGCCAAGCGGAATGCTTCCTCCAGGCTTTTGGTAAACACTAAATTTAAGTCTTAATTTATCGTCAATAAAAGAGGGCAACATAATAGAAAATTTTATGCGTAAGGATGTTTAGATTTTATTTTTTTTAGTATTAAAGTTTTTAAAACATTCGCTATATTTATATTTTAAGAGTCCTGTTTTCTGTGTGGCAACAAACTTGATTATTTTAAAAACAATATTTTGTAGTTTGAATGCTATTTGTGGCACCAACATTACATTCTAATCGTCTTCCTCTTCGTCCTCGTCTTCCAAATCCAAGTCATCAAGTTCGTCCGCCAACCCCATAAATAGATCTTTATTTATGGGAGCGGCATCTGTGGCAGGTGTATTTGAATCTTTAGAGTCGTCATCTTCTTCCGCCACTGCTTCCAAAGCATCGGATTGTTCTTGCAAACGCGTTGCTGATGCTTGCGTGCCTGATCCGTCAGCCTCCTGGGCCGACATAGATAAGTATGCCAAGTCGAGCTCTTTGTATTCAACATCTTCTTCATTTTCCTCTCGCTTATAATTGTCAAAAGCAGCATCGCCATCATCCATAGGACCATCATCGACCAAGTCTGGATTAAAGCTGAACATTTCTCTTCCAGATATACCAAATTGTTTGCCTTTACTAAAGTCATTCTTTTTGCGTTCCTCATCGGCTGCCATTTTATCTTTCTTCTCTTGAATTTTTCTTTTCTTCCAAGCCAAAAATGTTTCTAATGTAACCTTTGTAGTATTAGATCCAAGTGCTGCTCTCTCCTTTTCGATTAAGTCTACCAATGAAATCTCTGTGGGTTTCTCTTCCTTCTTCTTATCTTTTTTTAACACATAGCCCTGCGGTAAAGCATGGCGGTAGATGCATGTTGCACCATTTGGACACTCCCAAAACCAACCATATTTTGACTTCTCGACAGCTTCAATAAAATATTTGCAGATCTGCAATAAATAACTTTAGATTTTACATTAACCTTTACCTCGTCATCTACTCACAATATCAGTGGTTGGCCTTTTCTTCTCACTGGAATGCTTCTGGTCAACAACTTCCTTTAGTTTTGCGTCATCCCAGTTCTTCATGTCATCCTCATCAACATCATCGCGCATATCCACATATATAGAGCGCTTTTCAGCTTTGTTCTCTACAGACAAGTCGTGCGAAAATTTACATTTGTCACCTTTTGTACATGTTCCTTGTTTAAAGAATGCACACACAACTGATTTGGGATCTGTGCCCTTTTCCACCTTCTGAACTGGTTTGAAAATCAGAGACAATTCCTTTTGTTCTTGCAATTTCTTTTCCTTTTCGTCCTTCTTCTTATTATCAGTCCGAGGGTGGATGCCTCCACTATTAACTTGTTTTTGCACCTGCTGAATAAACTTCTGTTGCTTTGACCCTTTTTTGTTTTTTAAACCAAATGTTTTGTCCTAGGGTGAATTAAAAAGGTAGAATCAATAAGACAACGGTTGAGGTTATGTGTGCTGTGCAAAACTTCATAAACACAGTTTGACTTTACCTCTATAACTTTTTCTTTCTTCTTTTGCTCAGTTTTCTTGCTGGGCGCTGGAGCCTTTTTGGAGCCTTTTACTGTGTTCTTTTGATGGCGAAAAAATTTGTCGGTCAGGGTGAAACTACAATTTCGAGTAATCCACAAGCTGCATTCCCAGTTGCCTCTGTCATAGTTTCTCTTTGGAAGCAAATACCCGAATTTGGACAACTGTTCCTAGCCTATTGTTTTAAAGAGTGCCCATTTCTCGTCCCTTATTTTATACCCCAAAAAAAGGATCAGTCGCCAGAAGAATACTCAAAGGTCCTGGGTTTCCGCATTGTAGACGGACAACCAGAAAAACAAGATATGTATTTGAAACGGCAATCGGGAATTGCGCGTCTATATGCCGCTGTGATGGTCACGAATGGGCGCCAAAAAGATGGTCCTTTGCATCCCTACAGCTTAGAAAATGCATGGCGATGGTTAACAAACATGGTCGAGATAACGCCATTGCCTCATCTATCTGCAACACTTATTATGGAAATTTTGCAGATTGTCGGAAGTGAATTGTGGTCGCACTACGGCAAACAATTTGTTAAGCTTATAGTTTACATACAACAGTATTATTTCCCCACTTTGTCTGAAGTGGATGCTGGTGGTCCAAAAGCTAGACTGGAGCTTTTATTGAACAATTTCTTGAGAGAAGGACAAATGCCAAAGCCAAGCGGAATGCTTCCTCCAGGCTTTTGGTAAACACTAAATTTAAGTCTTAATTTATCGTCAATAAAAGAGGGCAACATAATAGAAAATTTTATGCGTAAGGATGTTTAGATTTTATTTTTTTTAGTATTAAAGTTTTTAAAACATTCGCTATATTTATATTTTAAGAGTCCTGTTTTCTGTGTGGCAACAAACTTGATTATTTTAAAAACAATATTTTGTAGTTTGAATGCTATTTGTGGCACCAACATTACATTCTAATCGTCTTCCTCTTCGTCCTCGTCTTCCAAATCCAAGTCATCAAGTTCGTCCGCCAACCCCATAAATAGATCTTTATTTATGGGAGCGGCATCTGTGGCAGGTGTATTTGAATCTTTAGAGTCGTCATCTTCTTCCGCCACTGCTTCCAAAGCATCGGATTGTTCTTGCAAACGCGTTGCTGATGCTTGCGTGCCTGATCCGTCAGCCTCCTGGGCCGACATAGATAAGTATGCCAAGTCGAGCTCTTTGTATTCAACATCTTCTTCATTTTCCTCTCGCTTATAATTGTCAAAAGCAGCATCGCCATCATCCATAGGACCATCATCGACCAAGTCTGGATTAAAGCTGAACATTTCTCTTCCAGATATACCAAATTGTTTGCCTTTACTAAAGTCATTCTTTTTGCGTTCCTCATCGGCTGCCATTTTATCTTTCTTCTCTTGAATTTTTCTTTTCTTCCAAGCCAAAAATGTTTCTAATGTAACCTTTGTAGTATTAGATCCAAGTGCTGCTCTCTCCTTTTCGATTAAGTCTACCAATGAAATCTCTGTGGGTTTCTCTTCCTTCTTCTTATCTTTTTTTAACACATAGCCCTGCGGTAAAGCATGGCGGTAGATGCATGTTGCACCATTTGGACACTCCCAAAACCAACCATATTTTGACTTCTCGACAGCTTCAATAAAATATTTGCAGATCTGCAATAAATAACTTTAGATTTTACATTAACCTTTACCTCGTCATCTACTCACAATATCAGTGGTTGGCCTTTTCTTCTCACTGGAATGCTTCTGGTCAACAACTTCCTTTAGTTTTGCGTCATCCCAGTTCTTCATGTCATCCTCATCAACATCATCGCGCATATCCACATATATAGAGCGCTTTTCAGCTTTGTTCTCTACAGACAAGTCGTGCGAAAATTTACATTTGTCACCTTTTGTACATGTTCCTTGTTTAAAGAATGCACACACAACTGATTTGGGATCTGTGCCCTTTTCCACCTTCTGAACTGGTTTGAAAATCAGAGACAATTCCTTTTGTTCTTGCAATTTCTTTTCCTTTTCGTCCTTCTTCTTATTATCAGTCCGAGGGTGGATGCCTCCACTATTAACTTGTTTTTGCACCTGCTGAATAAACTTCTGTTGCTTTGACCCTTTTTTGTTTTTTAAACCAAATGTTTTGTCCTAGGGTGAATTAAAAAGGTAGAATCAATAAGACAACGGTTGAGGTTATGTGTGCTGTGCAAAACTTCATAAACACAGTTTGACTTTACCTCTATAACTTTTTCTTTCTTCTTTTGCTCAGTTTTCTTGCTGGGCGCTGGAGCCTTTTTGGGAGGCATAGCTAATGTTTCGTGGCAATTAGACCGCAAGTAATTTTACTAGAAATTTGGTAGGAAAACGGTGTGTTCGTGTGTACAGAGCTAGCGATAGCTACGTTGAACTATAGAACTAAAAGACGATTTCGACTAATCGATTTCTCGACTTTTTTGTCGAATCGATTATGTTCATTCTATCGTCAATGTATCGCATAATCGATAACGAAATCCAAATAATAGACATTGTTTTGATTTGTCAGATGCACAGTGGTTCTTTTTTCTTATTCTGTTGTATTCTGTGCAATTATAGAAGGTAGCGTCACTTGCCCAACAACAACGAAATCAACGATACAACCCTGTGGAGATGGTGGAAATTCCCACTCATCTGTCAAACTTTTGTACACTGTCAAATTGACATTCTAGTTTTTATTTGCATTGCCACGTGCAGCAGCCAAAAACCATAAAGAAATCTGCTGTTTTTGTTGTAAGTTCAATGAAAGCAACCCCAATTTAATTGTTTTCACAACTTTAACAATTTGTAGCCATAAAAACTCAGCTTTTGCTCACATTATGTCAGTTTATGTCATACAAAAATAACATACTAGTGAGATAGCAAAAATGAGTAATCGTAGGTAAATTGGTAATTTTAACGCACATAATGAAATTCCAATGATACATAAAAAGTGACATGCCATAAGACAAGAACATGTAGTGTGATAGAGACTTTAGTGAACACTGGTTCTGTGAATCACTTTCACTTCTCCCCTCAAATCAATTTGTTATTATTACGCAAAAAAAAAACGTCAAAATTAATTATTGTTTGCAAGCATCTATTTTGGTTTTATCTTAGAAATCTCATGATGAAAATTTGGGAAATTTTGAAACTTTGTAAACGTGAAAATAAGCATTTTATATAAGGGGAAAAGTGAAACCCAGAACACACGATAATTGTATCAGTCCTGCCAGAATGTATAGAGTGTCATATGTAGTTAGTTACACGATGAATCGTTGAAGTTCAACACACATGCCAGAGCAATTCTAAAAAAGGGAAAAAAGATTTTGGGAACATTTTAATATATTATGAACCATTGCTGAATTATTTAAAGGTTGTCTCTCTGAACAGCTGTTAACAGCCGGCCAAATTTGACGGTATTAAGATGTCAGATTTTGTTTGCATTCACGCACACATTTTTCATTGTCTGTTGGTAAACATGTCGATTTTGTAAACCAGCTTGATTACCAGATGCCGATTTAATCATGTGGTTTATTGTATTGTTGTAGAAATGAGACAACTTTAAAATATTTCATCCATGACGATTAACATTAAATGAGTTTTGATTTGTTCCTATTTTTTGTGTTGGCTTTAATAAAAAAAGTTTGCTGAAAACTCGTTATAGAGAGATAGCCAATGCGGGAATTTCAACATGCGCTTTAAAAAAATTTGCAATAGAGAACAATAGGGAGGTTCGACTGGATAATCGAGCCTGCCCCCTATCATTGGGGGCAGTATTCATTGATAAATGAGAAGTTTTCCCCTGTTCCTTAAATAAAAGTTCGTGGGCAAATTTGCATTTATTTTTATTTCTTCGTCTAGAGTATTTTTATTTTAATCCTGTCGTGTGCAAGTTAGATGACCTGGATACAATTTCAGTGAGAAATGGGCGCGTGTGTGAGTAGAGGCTATGAGCTGGGGGAACTCACGTTTAATAAAGAACCAACCGCTAGGATCAGGAATAGCTCTCCCAGAAACAATTTCATTTTATTCTTTTGCGTTGCCCATTCATCACGTGATTGAAATTTGACTGCCATCACAATTTGCTCCATTCACATGCAATTTAGTTAATTCACCCACATGCTCACATCTAGTAAGCACACTTTTGTGTAAGTATGTGTATTGTGTACGTCCATTCAATCTTACATCTGCATAGTAAATTTAGAGCAAAGCAAGACCACACACAATTCATCCATGCTGCTATTTCATACAGTAATAGCTTGATATATGAAAACGAGCGATACGTTTTCATTGTATTTTCTTTTATCTGCATCGCGACATAACCTCAAATATTTCTCCAATAAAATTCTTGTTATCGACTTGATAAATAAGAAACACAGAGGTTTTTGTCCATTCTGCACTTCCTTAAATTTTTTAGTGTTTGTGGTTCGTTGTGAAGTTAAAGACTTGTATGACTACATGTCTTTAAAATACCAATGAATCGGACACTTTAGACTTTTCATTGATGATCTGTTCCATCGTTTTTAAGACAAGCGTTTAAAGAGAGGAACCACTGTTTATGACAAACATACATACGCATCATACCATAGTGGTAAACGTACTCAAGCAAGTCGCGCGCGCTTTATTTGTTTGGTTGAAAGGACCACCCATATCGTTAAAATTAAGGACCACACGCAAAGCATTTGCCATGCGATCAAAGCAACAATATCAAGAGCAGCAAATTCAACGGCACAAAGGCAATAGCAAAGCAAACGAATAAAATGAAACGAGAAAAAGATCTAAAAAATATGTCTCCCCTTCAACCCGCCTCTTTTTGGTTCCAACTTTTCTGTGCTTGCGTCTGCACAGCGCCATTCAACCTCAAAACCGAGAACAACAACAGTGCACATGTACTGAAACAAAATTGCCAACATGCGGCAGCAGCAGCAGCAAGCTGCTAGCAGCCACGTTAAGCAGTCAGCAATCAACCGACAACATTTATTAATATGTTAAATAACAGTTATTAACATGCACAGAAAAATAACCCAAATTACAGTTTACTGCCTGACTGAATCTGGCTGTGGAGGCGCCATGTAAGGACGGCTATGCTGACCTAATATCGTGTTCGACGGTTTTGATTTAACATCACAGGATGCTAATTCCAGATATCCAAGAGACTACAGATATTGTTGTAGATTTTAGTCTAGAACTTTTAAAAATTTTTAGGGACTCAGATTGGCTCATTCAGGCGTTTTTTGATTGATAAATTCAAGTTTAATGAACGGCCCCAGACATTTGTTTTTCAAAAGTGGATATAAATTGGTGCTCGACGCTCAAATACCTTTCATTTAAGCCTTATATTACTATGGTCGGAAAATATGCATGTCCTCTTTAGGGGGTGTTTTGAGGGTGTTATAGGGTAGAAACGTGATGAAATAAGGAACATTTTGAGGAAACTTTAAAACAAAAATTGGGAAAAAATCAACTTTTTGGGCGTTTCATTTGTTTTAAAGTTATTGCGGTTCGAAAATTATTTTGTTATAAAGTTTGAACACTGAAAGTATGGCAACCCTTCATTACACGGATCCATAGATAAATTATATATAGATAAATAACTTGAAGTTCGCACATAGACTGGTTGTTGGCGCCTGTGAGTATAGATTAATGAAAATTATCTAATAGCCAGGATTCACTGAATAAGGTTAAGCCAAGCGATCATACAATTTTTAATCGGCAGATTTGACATCTTTAATGATGTTCATGGGGCCTATGCACTTTATGTGACCTAACCTTCTATTAGTCAATTCTGTCTAATAATATGCCGCAAGCAGAATTCTGCTCTCAATGTGATGCTGTTTGCGTCGTTTGCATTTTTTTAATACCCATTATTTTATTTCCCGTGAAGGGAACTATGGCTTTATGCTCTCGTAAATGTAGACTTAATGTACCGCAATTGTAAAGAGGCATTATGCTTATTACAAAACGTATAATTTGACATTTCAAACAACGAAACGATAATTTTAAAAATGAAGACTTGGAGGTGAGGGAGAGACTGGCACCGGACAACTTCATGCATACCTTAAGGACCGGACGAAGGATACTGCCTACCACGAAGTAATGGTACGAGAAGTCGAGACGTCTCTCCAGCTGAAGGAATAGGCGATAGGGGCGTTCCTAAATATTGAAAGAATATTTAACAACATGTCGTACTGTTTGCGTAGCAGAATTATCTACGCAGACTTCGGAGAGAGTGTAATCACGGCTTTGACATTTAAATTTACTGCAAAATCAAAACAAAAATAAAAAAAATGTACTCAACTGTTCGCATGACCTCACCTTATAAGTGCATCCTGTATCAATAATAAATTGCCAAAAATTACACATACAGCGGTCAAAAAAAGTATTCATCATTAGCAAAATTGATAATAAATTCACTTATTTTGGGTAATTGAAGAAAATTTAAAGTAAAGAAATAATGCAGTTTTATGCAATAGTTTATTTTTCGTAATATGTTTTAAAATAAATTCAAAAAATAAATTTAATTAGCGCAAAAATGCAATTTTATATAATAACACCAAAAACAGAACAAAAAAAGTATTCATCATTGATGTGCTATCATCAAAGTCAAATTCAAATATTATTTGGGAATCCCCCTTTTCTGTTTTATTTAGTAAAGGAGACTTTGCCCTTGACAGCAAATATTTAATTTCATTGAAAATATATATAAATATATAAATATTTAGGGAAGGAAGTTACTACACAAACAATTCGAAATACACTCAAAAGGCATAGTTACAGAGGAAGAACTGCACGTAAGAAGCCCTTTATAAATAAAATAAACCGAGTGAAAAGGCTAAACTTCGCAAAAATGTATGTAAAACAGCCCGAATCATTTTGGAAAACAGTCATTTTTGCAGACGAGAGCAAGTTTAATCTTTTTGGGTGCGATGGAAAGGTCATAGTGTACAGAAAACCAAATACAGAGCTTGAAGAACGAAACACAGTTGCTACTGTAAAACATGGTGGAGGTGGTTTAATGGTTTGGGGGTGTATGGCGGCTTCAGGAGCGGGAAATCTTGAAATTATTAATGGAGTAATGGATCATAAGTATTACATTGACATTTTAAAGAGGAATTTAAAAGATAGTGCTGTAAAACTTGGGCTTGGTAATAACTTTCAATATTATCAAGATAATGACGCCAAACATTCTGCTTTAAATACCAAGATGTGGATGCTGTATAACTGCCCCAAAGTCATTAAAACTCCTCCTCAAAGTCCCGACTTGAACCCAATTGAACATCTTTGGGAACATCTCGAACGCAAATTGAGAACGCGCAATTTTTCGAGCAAGAGTCAAATGCAACAGGTGATAATGGAGGAATGGACTAATATAGACCAAAATATAACCGCTAAATTAGTCCAATCGATGTCAAACCGTTTAAAAGAAGTTATAAGACGCGGTGGTCGAATAACAAAGTATTAATTTTTTTAAATTATGTTATTTATTTTTTTGTTTTTTTGCAATGATGAATACTTTTTTTGTTTAATTTTTTGTGTTCAGCTGTAAAATGGCCCTTTTTGTTCCAATAAATACTATTTTTTTCTTTAAAAACAATGAAATTGTGTACATATATATCACACAAGCACTACTGCATCATTAGTTTAATATGTTTTTATTCCAATTGTCTTTTGTAGACTTATTAAAAAAAAAAACATTGAATGATGAATACTTTTTTTGACCGCTGTACAAATCATAGAATAGAAATATTAGTTTTCTAGTACCTACACATTTTTTGGTTTTGAAATTTTTTTCAAACTTCAAATTTTAACAGCTGACACGAAAACGGAACGTACATTTTTGTTTTTACTGAATTATACGTTTCGGTTACGGTTGACAGACGTTCGGTAATCGTTTGCAAAACAAAACAGCTGACACGTTCTTCTACATTTACGAGATCATAAGCAGGTCATTAGCTCCAATATGTGTATTTTTCTTTCCTTTCTTTTTGAAGAAAAATAAAATAGTTACGAACCCTATAGCGAGATTGAGATAAATTAAATTGCTCTCTTATTTCTATGCTCTTTGACGGACCTAAAATCATGCTAAAACATACATAATTTCTATCACGATTGTAGTTGAAAAATATCTGTTTCAATAAAAAAAATGGTAGAATTAGTCAATTTTTTAATTGATTATTGGACAAATTTCAATAACGATCGGAGTTGAAAAAAGTTCGGATTCAATTAAAAAATGATTAAATCAGTGGAAACGCATTTATTTTAAATGAATCCCCCTTATTCCGGTTGGCGATAAAGGGGAAATATGCGTCTAAGACCACATTAAGTATATATATTCTTGATCGTCATGATATTTTAAGTCGATGTAGCCATGTTCGTCCGTCCGGTTTAAATCGGTTAATGATCTAGTATGGCTGTCATATTAACCGAACTGCCAATTTTACTTCTTGAGCCGCTAGTGGGCGCAATTCTCATCCGATTTGGCTGAAATTTTGCATGAGGTGTTTTGTTATGACTTCCAACAACTTGCATAGTATGACGCAAATCAGCACAACCTGATATAGCTGCCATATAAACCGATCTTGGATCTTGACTTCTTGAGGCTCTAGAGGCGCAGTTATTATCCGATTTGGCTGAAATTTTGTACAACGGCTTCTCCCATGACCTTCAACAGTCACGTGAAACTTGGTCTGAATCGATCTATAGCTTGATACAGCCCCCATATAATCCGCACAATATTTTTCTATTAACAAACTGTCGCAGGCGAAGTTACAGAATACCATGAAATGTGTTCCGTAGACTCAAAAGCGGCTGAAGCAGTTTTCTTTAAATTTTCACAAATTGTGCAGGTTGGTTTGAAAGGAAACATAGGTGGTACAATTTTTTGATATCGGATGGGGGCGGACCCTCCCCTCATACCGCAACAACACCACCCAAAATAAAATGTTGCCCGATAGGCACATTAGAGGTATCAAATAAAAGGTATTAGAGACTAAAAAACAAATATCGTATTAAAATGTTGGGTCCAAGTACCCAGCTGGCCGCCTCAACCCCAAAACTCATCTAAACAGATATATTCGACGTTCATGTCAATATGGGATTCAAATAAAATGTATTTGGCAGTAGATTACAAATATGGCATGTAAAATTAGGTCCAAGTAATAGAAGTAGAGTAAAATTTTTCTTATAAACCGAGCAGGGGCAAACTTCTCACACATCAATGAGTGTTTTTCTATTCAAATTTAAACTCAATGATAAGAGACCTTTTTATAGCCCAGAACGGGGTGCCGCAGAGCGACACCTCTTTGGGGAGAAGTTTTTATATGGCAAATTATCTCACAAATGTGGCCAGCATTAGGAGGGGATAACCACCGCTGAAAAACTTTCTGATGTACCTGCCAGGAGTCGAACCCAGGCGTTCAGCGTCATAGCCGGACATGCTGACCTCTGCGCTACGGCGGCCTCTAATCTATTATCTGAAAGAATGTCTCCTAAATAAAAAGCCAGTCGCGACCAAAATCCCAAATAATAAAAATGAAAAGTCCAGTACCCCCGAAACCAGTAGAGACTTTGCAGATCTCACTCGGACTTTTTTTGTAGGGATTTAAGAACTATGTATCATTTGTGGTCCGATTTTCAAAATTCTTTTCGTCAAATCTTCGAATTATTCGAAGATTTGACAGCTCGAATAATTTTTCGAAATGCTGAGGTGATCTATTGTACTTTAGGACCTTGACATTTTGCACATGATTTCGATAACACCTCAGCTTTTCGGTTACGGCAGCGCCGAGGTAGATTATCTCTGCTCGGGCACACAAGACGATGTGGGAGTTGATACCATAAATTTTGTCTTAACTTCATTTACTTTCAGACCGACTTTTACTAATTCGATTCTTTCACTCGCGTGGGTAGTGTACTATAGCTACACATATCTGAATCTCGTATAATCTTCTCCAGAAGGATATTAAAGAGATCACACGATAAGCTGTCTTTCTATCTGAAACCTCGTTTGGTATTGAATGGTTTGAAGAGTTTCTCTCCTACTCTTACTGAGGAACGTGTATCACCAAGTGTCATCCTGCAGAGTCTTATTACTTTTGCAGGGATACCAAACTTAGACATGGCTTGAAATACCTTTGAACGTAAAGGGGTCTTGATAATTTTGAAGGGTTACCAAACTGAGACATGTCTGAAAATACCCTCCAACATATAGGGCTGTCGAAAGCGGCTTAATAGCCAATGAACAAATGGTAAGAGTTTACCTCTTCTTCTAAGGGGGCCCAATTATCTCATTGATTGCAGGTTTCGATTTTTCACACAGTGCGCCCGAGTCCTTAGTAATTGGCACATTCCGTCCTGTCTCCTTTCATGTGTACGGGACATTGTATTCTATTCTAGTATCGGATATGCGTTCTTCTAGAAAAATTTTCAGCGGTGGCTGTCCCCTTACTAATGTTGGCTACATTTGTGAGGTATCCTGCCATGTTAAAACGTTTCTTCTAAGTGGCGTCGCGGCAAGCCTTTTGGATGTGGCATAACAAAGAAGCCCGCTCATTGAGCTTAAACATCAATCGAAGATTAAGAGAAGTATCCCCTGTTCCTTAATGTAATGTTTATGGGAAATTTAGTAGTAGTAAATTAAAAATAAGAATTACAGATAGAATTACACATCATAAATCAGTTTAAAATTTGTAGCATTTTTATTAGAAACTTTTGATATACTTGCATGTATGTTGAAAAATCCGTTTATCCGGACAATATTTAACTAAGGCAAGACAAAACAACCAAAGACTTAACGGCTTGGGTTTTTAAATAACACAAATATTTCCGTGTGGGTCTGAATATAATGTTAGAGGAGGAATTTTTATAAACGTGTTTGTTTTTCTAAGACAGACTTAAGTAATTTTATATCTGGTACAACACCGCCTCTTATTCATTGAGTCATTTCGATGAATGTGTTTCCTTTCCATTTCCCTATTATGATGACGGGAAGATCCATTAAAGAATGTGTTTGGAGTATGGAGGTTTGTTGTTGGCTGAGTGGATGTGAATGTGTGTGGTAGGTATATTGAGCTGTTACCTTTTATTGATATGTAGGCATATGGACGTTTTAATTGGTTTACATTGACTTTTAATGCATTGTTACTGTTATTGATCTTGTCGTTGGGTCGTCGAAATTTACGTTGGCGTTGGAGCTCTTGTCTTGTGATTGTTGCCCTTTATTACCATAGAACCACAAAAAAAAAAAACAAATTCAAGATAGAAAATGATGGTCGAACACTGTCGCCAGTGATGGGTGTCACACTGGAAAACAAAATTATTTTTTCACAAATTAGAAGGAAGAAAATAGTTTTCATTTTATGCCCAACGGTACTCTTCATATAATAGAATTTTTGTAAAAAAAACACACTTTGTTTTTTTAGACGCGTAAAAATTTATGTTGTAGGCAAGAACTTAGCCTTATTTTATAAAGATATGGGTTTGCCATTATGAAAATTGCTAATGGAGTAGACCATCATGGTGAGGCCAAGCGAGACCTTTATTAAAATATGTTCAGCGGTGGTTAAACCCTCACAAGGGGGTTTAAATTACTTACTTTCATGGGCTACGACAGAGCATTTGTCCCATTGGCCAAACTTAGAATAGATTTTCTGCGCTCCTTCGCCAATCTCTGACACCTAGTTTAGAGATTTCTTTCAACAATTGATCTTTCCATCGAAGTTAATGTTGTTGTTGTTGTAGCCACATTTTCATGTGGAGGTGGCAATCCTCGTCAAGCTCCTGTAGGTGAGCAAGCTCGATCCGGTCCAAAGAACAAATCGCCGCTGGAAAATGGTGGCCATTGGTTATTTAAAGCCGCCAATCACCCGCCTTGTCAAATCGAGCATCATAGACACTCAGTATTTGTGCAAGTGTCGGTGCCACCCGGCCTCTCACTGAGACTCTCCACTCGATACCGCTAATTGTCTGCGACTGCCGTTGCAGCTACTCCGTATGGAGTATTTCACTATCCGCAACCAGTGAACGCGCCCGGTATTTCCCAGCTAAGCTTCTCGTGACAGCAATGAACACCACATAGATCGGACGTCAATGTTTCAGCCTGTGTGGTGCTCACAGCATCCCGTGCCGGGATCGAAGTTTAGGTCGTCCCTGATTACTTTCATGAGCTATGACAGAGCATTTGTCACATTAGCCAAAATTAGAATAGATTTTCTGCTCTCCTTCTTCAATCTCTGACACCTAATTTCGAGATTTATCTCACCACCTAATATCTCCCTTGAAGTTTAGGTCGTCCCTGTTTGCGTACACCACAGTGCTTACTTTCATGGGCTACGACAGAGCATTTGTCCCATTAGTAGAGCTAGCGATGTTACCATCGGTATTTAAATTTTTGACTAATTATCGATTGATATTTTCCCGTTTAATACTATCGGAAAAGTTACATTTTTTGGAAAATAGTAAAAAAAGCGATGCGACACTAAATGTATCCTTTAAGATGAATTTTTTCCGATTTTAGGTTAAGATTTTGTACAATGATTTTTCAAATAGCTTCCAACTGATTTCCTGATTTTTAGTTCTCATTATCGTTATAAATATAGGTGATGGGAAAATAACGATAGTATCGATACTATCAATATTTATTATTAAACTATCGAAAATATCGAATGTTGCGATTATCGATAGTTTGTCAGCTTTACCCATTGGTTAAACTTTGAATAGATTTTCTGTTCTCCTTCTCTAATCTCTGACACCTAGTTTCGAAATTTCTTCCACCAGTTGATCTTTACATCGAAGTTTAGTTCGTGCCTGTTTGCGTTTACCACAGTGCTTGCCTCCAAAGCCTTCTTCGCTAGACATTCTTCATTCATTCTGACAACATGACCTAGGCAACCCAACCGTTTTATTTTATATTTTTAATACAGTGTGTCAAATATATACGCTTTGCCCTTCTCCAACCTTCAAGGGACTATAGCTTCTGATCTGTAGAACCGTGCCATCTTCAATACAGGGTGAGATACAGTGTGTCAAAGTTGACCGCTTTTCACTTTTCCAACCTTCAAGGAGCCATAATTTTTGATCTGCAGTAGCGTGCCATCGGTTCGGTTCGGTTCGCCGTTAACAAGGCGAATAGTTTAATTTTAAAATATCAAAATGTTGCCTTGGTTTTTTTCAGTGTTTTCTTAATAACTCCTTCAATTTTTAAGCTACATATATGTTGGAAATTTGACTCAATTATGCGCAAAATAAAAAAAAAGCATGTCAATACATTTAGCGGTTTAAAAGTGGTATGGTTTTGAATATGAAAAATATTTAAAATTTTCCAAAAAGGATACCCCCATTTCATTATCGTTTCTTTCTGGTTTCATAAGGCGGAAGTATAAAGAAACGTTTGAAATGCTAATTTGATTAATTTCGATATCAAACCACCCCGTTATCTTAAGTCCAATATGACATTTTTTCAACTAAATTTCAAAAGTTTCAGAATGGCAAAAAGAAGTTCCGCTTTAATTTTTTTTTCACTTTTTTTAAAGTCATTACTCAAAAAAGTCAATTTTCATGTAGTGCTATTTTCATCGCTAAAAACCAAGCACTTTGCCACATTTTATTGCAACCATGTGTAATGAACTTTTATTCTGTATCACTTCTTCTCTCCCATTTTATGTAACCGCCAACTGAAAGTAAATTTTTCAAGTCGAATTTTCCATAATTATTTGTTGTCATGGTGACGACACAGGTAAACCCATTGCCTTATAAAGGCAATAGGGTAAGTGTACCAGTAGTCGGCAGCCGATAAGGCTATTTGTCTTATCGGATGCATTCAGTATCAGATCGCTTATTTTTGCTCAATTTTCCAAAAAAAATTAACTTTGCCGGTAATATCGATAGTAAAGATATCAATCGATATTCAGACAAAAAATAAAATATCGATAGTGCCATCGATATTTTGCCAGCTCTACTTTTGACCACACTATCGGCGAAGTCCGCGTTGATAGTGCTGTCACGTAGCATACAGTTTGTCCACAAGGAAAACTTGGGGTGGATCCCCGTGCGGCTCAGAGCGGTAACTGTTGACCCATTTCCTAAATATTCAGGAAGGCCGCCATCCTATACCTCCTTCAGTTAGAGAGACCTCTAGACTTCTTGCATCACTGCGTTGAGGGCCGTCTTCTCTCACCTACCCTAAGGTATGAATTTTGTCCCCTTGAGGTCGTCAGATCCCCCCTCACCTTCAAGTCTTTTTGGTTAGGTTTTTCGCTAATTAAGATGTCCGCTTGATAAACAAATTAGAAAATCGCATTACCGGTTATATACCATGGGTTGGGCTTTTTCGCAATTTGGTGTTTGAGCTGAACCAGGCCGGTTCCGCTGGTTAGCTATAAAAATATTTCTTTTTATAAAACTTTAAGAAACGCGAAATTTCCTATAAAAATCAAATTTCGAAAATTTGTTAATGAAACTTAAAATTATAGAATACAAAAATGCAACTGTGCGTATTATAAAATTTCTCAATTATAGAGGAAGAACTATTCGCGGGAAAACGCGAAAAAATATTATTATTATTATTGTACACATAT
Organism: Stomoxys calcitrans; assembly: GCF_963082655.1. Lineage (NCBI taxonomy): Eukaryota > Metazoa > Arthropoda > Insecta > Diptera > Muscidae > Stomoxys > Stomoxys calcitrans. The sequence continues at coordinate 687,601 of NC_081556.1, read as the reverse complement.
ACATTCATACCTAAGCAAAAACCAATAAAATCCAAATTTACAAAAAGACCAAGACGCGTCCCGAAGACGCCAATATGAACCAAATGTTTAGCAACAAAAAAGGCACAAAAAGTAAGGCAGAACAACGATAATATTCATAATCATAACTACCACCGGCCTGCATCATATCTCCATCGTGAAGAAACCGAATTTGGTTTCTCTTGGGTATCGGCGGTGATGGTGGTGGTGGTGGTGGCCAGTCAGTGGTGATTCTGATGGATGAGCTGCCCAATAATGTGAGGAGACATGAGGAGTGATGATGATTTTAAAAACGAGTAGTTGCGGAAAGACATCGTTTAGGGCACGGATGGCAGCAGCGGATGCCCCTTAATGGATAAATGGCTCGGCGGGGAGAGATATAGGTATGTTTTTGGTTTTTATTGTTCTTTAAAGGCTTTATCATTCGAAATGTACATACATACATACATACATACGTACATTAGTAAATGTGGTTGTGTTTTTGCTTTGTTTTTTTTTGAACATTTTGTTGCGGCAAGCAACAGAAAAGCGACGACGAGACTCATTAAAACAGTTTGCGTTCCAGGCATTCGCAGAAAACACGGAAATTATCAATATTTTCGGCGTCGTCGTGTGGACAAAACATATGCCAAGGGAGCCAGCCAGCCCACCACCAAAGCAGTCAAATGATTATGGACCACACACAGCCAATATGCCATTGACATAAAAACGCGACGCGAGTGGTGCGTATTGAGATTTGAATTTGGCGATGCTGGTGGTCCTTCGATGGCATATTATGGTATAATATGACGATAATAGAATTAATCATAGTGCATACTAGGGTGGTCCGTTTCTTTGGCTTTTGTTATACCCTATACCACTAATATGGTACAGAGTATTATAACTTAGTGCAATTGTTTGTAACACCCAGAAGGAGTAACGATAGACCCGTTGATTCGATTTAGCTATGTCCGTCTGTCTATGTTAATTTGTGTACAAAGTACAGGTCGCAGTTTTTATCCGATCGTCTTAAAATTTGGTACAGGCACGTTTTTTAGCCTAGCGACGAAGCTTATTGAAGTTGGAAAAAATCGGTTCAGCTTCGGATATAGCTCCCATATATATGTTTGTCCGATTTGCAGTAATAATGCAAAAAAAATAGTAATTTGTTAACCGATTTTCTAGAAATTTGGCAGGAAGGATTTTCTTATGACTCTCGATATAACTTAATAAAAATCGGTTCAGATTTAGATATAGCTCTTTTATATGTATATATATATATATATATATATATATATGTATATATATATATATATATATATATATATATATATATATATATATATATATATATATATATATATATATATATATACAGGGTGGCTGATGAAAGCCGCTACCAAAAAAAAATGTAATAACTTTTTTTCTATTTAATAATAATAATTTAATAATTAATTTAATTAATTAATTAATTTAATTAATAATAATTTAATAATTAATTTAATAATTTAATTTAACATGAATAAAAGAAAAATGTATTCCATACACCGAAAAAAAAATGTAGCAATATTCATCATTGTAGCAATATTCATCAGCCACCCTGTATATATATAATGTATATATATATATAAAGCAAAAAAAAAGTAATTTGTAAACCGATTTTCTTGAAATTTGGCAGGAAGGATTTTCTTATGACTCTCGATATTACTTTATAAAAATCGGTTCAGCTATAGATATAGCTCTTATATATATATGTAAATATATATATATATATATAAATATATATATATATATATATAAATATATATATATATATATATAAATATATATATATATATAAATATATATATATATATATATATGTATATATATATATATGTATATATATATATATATATATATATATATATATATATATATATATATATATATATATATATATATATATATATTTATATATATATATATATATATATATATTTATATATATATATATATATATTTATATATATATATATATATTTACATATATATATAAGAGCTATATCTATAGCTGAACCGATTTTTATAAAGTAATATCGAGAGTCATAAGAAAATCCTTCCTGCCAAATTTCAAGAAAATCGGTTTACAAATTACTTTTTTTTTTGCTTTATATATATATATACATTATATATATATATATATATATACATATATATATATATATATACACATATATATATATATATTTATATATATCGGTTCAGATTTGGATATAGCTCCCATATATATATATAGCCCGACTTTTCCATTCTGGTTTTATTCTTACAGTAATATTCTAAAAATTAAAAACATCTCATCCAATAAAATTTCTACAAAAATGCCTAAAGTAATCAATTCAAGTAACAGGCGAACATAAAAAATATAACATTTTTTTATCAGTAGATTTTTGAACTTAAAACAGCAGATTTTGTTTTCTGATTTAGCTAGCTGCTAATACAGCAGCCCTTTGTATGCTGAAATATCAGTAATATCTGCTTTCTCATTTTCAGCCGACAAAAACTGCTGTTTTAGCAAACATATTTGTTGTTCTTAATAACTAATTTGGTTGAGTGTACGCAAATAAGTAACGCTGTGAAAAAAAATCATATAAATCGCATATTGCAAGAAAAACTGATTATGGAAGTAGAATGAAAATAGATGACACAATTATTCGCGTTTTAGAAATTTCCGTCTTGAACTATCCTAAAAAAGGGGAACATTTTTTCTTTGGGACATTTTTGGAAATATGGAGCTTAAGTTTTGCTTAAGGTTTAAACGTACTTTTTTGATTTGTTGCCAAATTCACAATTTATGCATATACAATTACCAAAGAAACATATTTGTACTAAATTTGACTATAAGTAATTGAACAACAAAAATGTCTACCTATAATACATATTAAGATGATATTATGATCGATTAGGGTAAAAGGCACGAAATAATTTCGACACGAATGAATATCGAAAGAGAATACCGAATTACGTCTCAGCTGCGCCAAAATTTATTTTAATTTATAATTAAAATATGTCATTTTAAATTTGCCTGCTTCAAAAGAGCTGAGCAACTGATAGCGTGGTGGTGGGAAGTGAAACTAGATGGGTGTGTAGTAAATATGTGCCCGCTAATCTCCAATTAGACGTTCCGGAGAGTTCGGAAATAGGCAGTTTTTTCATTTATTTTACCTGTGAGTTTCAATGCTTGTCAGTTTATACATTACGTGTAGGAAGTTAAGTGTGACCTAATACTATGTAAAAAGAATTTCGTAGCTGTTATGAAATTATTGGACTCGTAAGGAGCATATAATTCTTTGGCGCCATTGGTAGTTAAATATTTCCCAAAATTTAATTAATTTTAACTGAAATAATTTGACCATTTTAAGAAAAAATTTTTTTTATACCCACAACCATAGGATGGGGCTATACTAATCTAGCCGTTCCATTAGGAACACCTCGAAATATTGATCTAGGACCCCAAAAAGTACATATATTATCTGATTCGTCTGATTCGAACTAGCCATGTCCGTCCGTAGCGGTCGAACGCGTAGAGCTAGCCGCTTAAAATTTTGCACAGATACTTTATATTGATGTAGGTCTTTAGGGATTGGAAATGGGTCATATCCGTCCTTGAGTACATGGAAGCCACAATGTTTGTTCGATTTGGCTGAAATATAGTGTTCTGTTATGACTCCCAACAACTGTGCCAAGTATGGTTCAAATCGGTCAAGAACATGATTTTGACTTCTTGAGCCTCTACAAGCCTCGATTTTTATTAGATTTGGCTGAAATTTTGCATATAGTGTTCTGTTATGACTCTTAACAACTGCCCCAAGTACGGTCCAATTCGGTCTATAACTAGATGTAGCTCCAGAATCCATGGTGGTGGGTTGCCAAGATTCGGCCCGGCCGAACCTAGTACGCTTTTAGTTATTCTAGTTTGCATTTCCATTTGGCTGCGCTTTAGCGCCATTCAAATCGCCACCAACATTTTGACTTTGTTGAGTTAATATAACATAGAAGTTGTTACTGTTTGTTCTTACCAATGCTTCAGTTTTGGGTTTCTAAGTAAATACGCTTTTGCTATACCGCAAAAGTTTTTAATTTATTTATTTTTTTTCGCTGGTTTATTGTAAGAAGTTAAGCAATAAATTTTTACTAATATCGTGGGCTATACTTCTATTTACTTTTTATATTTGTAAATGTAAAACAAAGATAGTAAGGGAAATAATACGATAGACCTACACCATAAGTTTAAATTAGGCCATACCATTACATTATATGGTGCCTTTATCTTAATCTGCATCAATTTGATGGACTTTGGCGAAGGTGTTCGGATGATGCATACATAATGGGAGCAAAATGTATATCTGCACCGATTTCGATGAAATGTAGAAGAGATATGATGATAAGTAAAAAATTAATTCGCACTAAATTTCGTGCCGATTGGTCGAGAATTGTACGACCTTATAAGTGAAAATCGGGCAATACATATACTTACTTAAATTTAATTGACTATGACAGAACATTTGTTCCACTACCCGAACGTAGAATAGCGTTCCAAGCGCCAAGATCTTCTGCGCTTATTCTAAAATCTCTGACACCAAGTTTCGAGGTGTCTCCCATCACTTGATCTCTCCATCGGGCGTGTTTTGTGAGTTTTGAACATTCAACTTTTGTACCGATTTGCGCCATACTAAGCACAGTTGTTGGAAGACATAACAAAACACCTCATGCGAAATTTTAGCCAAATCGGATGAGAGTTCCGCATTCTAGCGGCTCAAGAAGTTAAGATCCAAGATCGATTTATATGGCAGCTATATCAGATTATGAACCGATTTGAACCATACTTAGCACAGTTGTTGAAAGTCATACCAGAACACCTCGTGCAAAATTACAACAAATCGGATAAGAATTGCGGCCTCTAAATTCTGAAGAAGCCAAGACCCGTGATCGGTTTATATGGCAACTATATCAGGTAATGTCCCGATTTTTACAATACTTAGCACAGTTGGAAGTGATACCAAAACACCACGTGCAAAATTTCAGTCAAATCGGACGAGAATTGCGCCCTCTAGAGGCTCAAGAAGTCCAGACCCAAGATCGGTTTATATGGCAGCTATGTTAAAACATGGACCGATTTGGCCCATTTGCAATTCCAACCAACCTACACTAATAAGAAGTATTTGTGCAAAATTTCAAGCGCCTAGTTTTACTCCATCGAAAGTTAGCGTGCTTTCGATAGACATACGGACGGACGGGAAGACGGGCGGACATGGCTAGATCGACTTTAAATGGTATGACGATCAAGAATATATATTATGGGGTCTTAGATGCATATTTCGAGGTGTTACAAACAGAATGACGAAATTAGTACACCCCTATCCGATGGTGGAGGGTATAAAAAGCATCCCTTAATTAAGGTACATTAACATGTATCGTGGGCCACCGTAGCGCTGAGGTCAGCGTATCCACCTATGACGCTGAACGCTTGGGTTCGATTCCTGTCGAAAAACATCAAAAGAAATTTTTGATCGGCAATTAATTTTTGCCGCTCAACATGGGCTAATTCGAAGATCGTGAGTACATGCATTGTATTAGTATTGATCACCCCTGTGTGGACTATAGTGTAACACAATCAGTATGAACGTGTATATAGAGCTGGCAAAATATCGATGGCACTATCGATATTAAATTTTTTAAAATTAAGCAATCCGACACTGAATGTATCCTTAAAGATACATTGTGTATAGAGGGCGCAATTTTCATCCAATTTGACTTACATTTTGCGTAACGATTTCTCTCATGACTTCCAACTGAATTTATTACTTGGGTTTCTTTTGGTCTGTACATTGATATTGCTTCTGTATAAATTGATCTCTTGATCTTTACTTCTCATTTTGGTTTAAAATTAGGTGATGGGAAATTAACGATAGTATCAATACTATCGAAAATATCGAATTCGTTGCGATCATCGGTAGTTTGTCAGCTCAACGTGTATATCGATGGCTTAATATAAAAAGAGCCTAACTCATTTCTTCCTAAATTTGCGTCTAATGTTTATTCTGGAAGACAAATGTCACCTTCTCTTAAAATGTCAGGCGGATACAATTGCAAATGACAGAGCTATAACGTTTTGAAAAAGTAACATTAAAACAACAAAAAATCGAGTTAGGCCCTTTTTATTGTATATTAAGCCATCAATGTGTGCATGTGAGTCAACGTGTGCCATTGATGCAATCGACTGCGGTAGGTCTGTTGTTGTGTAAAAGGGACACCCTATTTTTATTGAAATGCTTAAATTAATACTGTGATTCTGTACGGCTGACGCCCCAGTTTATCCATCCCTCTGCCCTGTAAAGATGCTTTGTGAGTGTGTGTGTGTTTTTGAGTCTTCCATAAAATCGTTGAGAATGAAAGGAAAACCTCTTAAGTTCCTTTTCAGCTTTGACAGCTTGAAATATATTAAGGCAGTGATGTATTCATCGGATTTCATTGTTGTCAAGCTGTCTGAGGTGTCGTTTGTCATTGGTTCTTGCAGCGGCAGCGGAGACCGCTCACGCATATTTCCTCTCCGCCTGTCTTTAGTATTCTCCGTCTTTTGTCATACTTTCCTCTTTTTTGTATTTTGTTTTTTTTTCTTGTCTTTTTTTTTAGAAATTTTCAATACCTATTGGTAATGAAGACGATAAATAAAGAATGAAACTGTATCGCATTGTTAACCATCCACACAAAAGTTTAACGAATGAAATGAGGGAAGAAATCTTCATCGTAATGATGCGTGGGACTGGATTTCACACAATGCACCTTTGTATTACACTCAGACGAACAGTTTCAGAGAAAGTCTAGATTCTCAACCAGAACACAGTTACGGCTGCGTAGGCAGGCAAACTGTATCTCAAGTCGATTAGTTTTGCAACTTTGATCCGTGTTGTAACTTTTTTTTTTTGAATTTGGAATGTAGTTTAACTATCTTTATTCAACCAAAAAAAAATATTTTTTTATACACTATTCTCATAAAATTTTAATTTTTATAGAAATTTTTGTTAAAACTTGATTTTCATAGAAGATATAAAAATTTGATTTTTATAGAAGGGTAATCAAAATTTTTATTTTTTAGAACATTTTAGTTAATATTTGGATTTTGGTAAATTTTCGCAAAAAAAAATCCTCGCAATTTTGATTTATAACATTTTTTTGGAATTTCTCCCAAAGGGGCCATGATAGGCCACCATAGGCTATCATCATCATAAATAGAAAGACTGCACAGAGCACGGGTGCGTAGGAACCAGCAGCGGCATATTCACTAAGAAGTTGTAAGTGCGTATTCAGTTGCAAAACTCCAAATGTTAGAAAAAAGAAAACAAGAACAAACAAGACCACCATGGATAATAAATATCATCCTTTTATATTATAAGTCCACTATTATAACCATAGTTATATCCAAATATGGGCTGATCTGGATCATATTTGATTCAGGTGCATTGAAGCTTTATTCAACACACAGTTTCAGCAAAAAAGGTCAATAAATCATTTTTTGGGACTAGGATCCTGAATTCGAAGATGTGTCTATATGTTAGCTATGTTTCAATATGGTACGCTCTGGATCATATTTTGGTCGGATGGGATGGGAGGCTTAAAACAGCTCTCTGTTTAAAATGTCAGCGAATTTTGGTAATAAATGGGGCTTTTATGAGCCAAAGACCCTAAATCGGCAGATCGCTGTATATGATAGCTTTATCTAAATATTGTCCCATCTGGACCACATTCAGTTACTACATCGGCAGGATTAATAAAACTCACCGTTTCAAATTTCAACAAAACAGGGTAATAAATCAGACTTAAGATCCCGAATTGACAGATCGTTTTTATGGCAGCTTTTTCCAATACGATCCGATCTGATGATGAAATCGGTGAAATCCGATAAATGCGCCTTTTATGGGCTTAAGACCCTAAATGGGCAAAGTCATCTATATGTCAGCTATATCTAAATATGGTCCGATCTGAACCATATTCGGGTCGGATGTCGGCAGCTTTAATAAAAATCACTGTTTCAAATTTCAGCGAAATCGGATAACAATTGCGCATTTAATGGGCTTAAGACCCTAAATCGCCGAAATGGCTATATAGACCAGTTGTATCTAAATATGGTCCAATCAGCCCATTTGGCTAAGAAATGGGGGTTTTATGCGCTTAAGATCCTAAATCGGCAGATCGGTCTATATGGCACATTGTTGATGTTTGCGAACCAAAGGCAATTGAAGCTGGAAAAAGGCCAACCATTTAAAACAATGAAATCACTCGGAGAAAAATGGGAGCGATGTTGATCTACGAAGAGATATTGATCCAATGGCTGCCGCAATAAGCTTGTGTTACCCAAACTTAAAAATCCAATATGCCATTTCCATTTTGATTTATGTTTGACGCTGCAAATTATCAGGCTATAACCTGCGGCCCGACAGACAGGAGGTTAGGGAGCAACACTTAGGTACTGATGATAGCATTAACATCGCTTAAAACGTATGCCGATGGAGTGTGTTGACTGTGATCAAATCCATTTGTTGTCTGGCAATTTCTTGTCAGTAATCAACTAAAAGCCTCCATTCCTGGTGATATTCATTGTCATGGTCATAAGCTCCACCCACTCCATCCATAACTAAGCACCCACAAGGCGTATCATTTTTTTCAAAGGCTGAACACTTCTCTATCATATGCCGTTTAAATCATTAAATTATCATATTCGGTTTAAAAAATATAATATTTGCAAGGAAAAAAATTCAAACCGAGCCACTGTGCGTCGTCGGCATAGGGGAGTAGCAAGGCAATGGCCAATGATTTGAATATTCAAATCTTAATCTTTTATAATCATCTCCAGCAGGATATCAAAGATAACACAGTATAAGCTGTCTCCCCGTCTGAAATCTAGTTTGGTGTTAAACGCTTCGACGAGATTATTTCCTATTTTAACTGAGAAATGTGTATCAGCAAGCGTCATCCCGGAATTCCGAGCAACTTACAAAATCACTAACTGTTTTCCATACTACGCCCCTAAGTTGGTTCTTGTGTGGTTTTATGTCCCCACCTAAGTGCCTGTGGCTGTTAGCTCATAGTCCTATGCGCCTGCACAACCTTACTTTTTGCATACCCTCCACCGTAGGGATATACTAATTTCGTCATTTCATTTGTAACATCTCGAAATATGCATCTAAGACCCCATAAAGTATATATATTCTTGATCGTCATGACGGTTTAGGTCGACATGGTTTAGGTCTAGACATGTCCGTCCGTCTGTCGAAAGCACGCTGACGTTCGAACGAGCAAAGCTAGCCGCTTGAAATTTTGCACAAATACTTCTTATTAGTGTAGGTCGGTTGGGATTGTTAATGGGCCAGATCGGTCCATGTTTTGATATAGCTGCCATGTAAACCGATCTTGGGTCTCGGATTCTTGAGCTTCTAGATGACGCGATTCTTATCCGATTTGGCTGAAATTTGCACGTGGTGTTTTGGTATTACTTTCAAGAAATGTGCCTAGTATGGTCTAAATCGGATGATAACCTGATATAGCTGCCATATAAACCGACCTCTGGCGCAATTCTTATCCGATTTGACCGAAATTTTTCGTGAAGTGTTTTATTTTCACTTCCAAAAACTGTGTCAAGTATGGCCTAATCAGTCAATATCCTGATATAGCCAGCATATAAACCGATCTCCCCATAAGACTTCTTGGGCTTCTAGAGGACGCACTTCTTATCCAATATAGTTGAAATTTTGCATATGTCGTTTTCGTATGACTTCCAACAACTGTTCCTAGTATGGCCTTAATCGGTATATAACCTGATATAGCTGCCATATTAACCTATCTCCTAATTTTGGAGGTGGTGTTTTTCTATGACTGGTGTTTTTCTATTTGAAAAAGTCATGCAAAGAACTTGTCATTTAGTAATTGCCTCGTCTTCTCACGATCCGAATTTCCCCATAGGATGTTCGTCGTCTTACCGATCGTTTCGCGTTCGAATTCATTAAAATTAGATTTTTTTCAGTCCAGCCATGCGCGTCAGTCAGATATTAATATTTCTAATTAGATTAGGTTGTTGGTAATTGCAAATGGGCCATAATGTTTTATATCTGGTTATAGCTATAGGTGAATTTACGTTTTGGTCAAAACAAAGGAAACAAAAACTGGTCCACACTCTTTGAATTTGGTATGTGAGATATGCATCAATCCTACAGAAAATATGCAGCCTAAATTATTTTTGGTTTTAATTTTTTTTGTCTGTTATGACGACGATCATTTATTTAATTTTTTTGCCTCCTTGAGAAGAGCTTAATCATGGAAGATTTTCTGTAATGGGAAAAGGACTTCAATTTAGTATTTTTTGTTTGTGTGTAGGAATTCCATTTGTTACACTCCTATTGTTTTCGTGAGATCAAAAGTCAAAAACAGGCCGTCTTTAAAAGATCTCATCTTAATGTGGGTCAGAGCGATGGACAATTAGATTAGGCACGGTGTCTGTCTGTCTGCCTGTCCTAATAGAGTCATAATCTCCATTCCTTAATCGTATGTATGTGTTAAGCAAACTTCACGGCTTGCCAATAGTCGGCATGTCACACCTGGCGTTTTTAGCAAGCAGCAGCATACTGTTCTTCAATTATGGGCTACACAGGTAACTATGAATAATGGATTAGGACAACACTTCAACACATTTTCTATGCTGCATTGACACAAAATTCCCAGTTTCGTTAAAAACTTACTAATTAAGGTTAAAAATGGATTCGCTGAATAATCTTTGATTAGTGGGAAATAAATAAAATTAGCACCCAAGTTTTATTTACATTGATTTTTAAAATAACTCCCTAAAGTTCTCAAAGGACTATAGTGCTCGTATGGTGTACGACAGCTTTTCCTTGTATTCAAATAGGTGGAAAGTTTCATTCTGATTTTATTTTGAGTCTACGCAGGCTTATTGTGAATATCGTGTCAATGGTGGACTGACTTTAAATCCCAATACTCCACACAATTCGCTCGAAAATATTTTTTATGTGATGGAAAGTAGACCTATTCTATATGTATATGTACTGCTACGTCTTCTTTCTTTTGGCCTGGGCCTTATTTCAAATCAATATCTCTGAAAAGGCTAAAGCTATCAAATTAAAGGCCATTCTCTTTTCTACATTTTATGTTCAATAACGAAGAACTTAGGTTAGGTTCGGTTTAAGTGGCTGTCTGCCATCATACTCACTTAGACGTTTTCGTCCATTGTGGTACCACAGGAACAGAAGAAGAAAGATGCCTTCTAGTTCCTACCGTTGAACCACCCAGATCGCTTTAAAAAGCCCAATAACTTGCGAATGTTCACACCCGCTAAATCAGACAGATTCTCAAAGAAATGAGAACCTAAAGTGGAACTCCTTCTGACTGCTGGTGCGGGACACACACACAGAAGGTGTTCTATAGTCTCTTCTTCTTCGATGTCCTCACAGCTTCTGCAAAAGTCTTTGTTGGCAACCTTCAGTCTGTCAGCATGTTTTCCGATTAGACGGTGACCTGTCATGAGAAGATATTTATGTAAATCGTCGTAATGACATTATATCTTAGCCATTCCACCACTTCCTTAATTGCAAGGATCACACTGCAGTGGCCGGGTAAACTTTTCGATATGACCAGTTCTAGATCTTTAGAGTACAACCCAAAGTCCACCTGGTCGTTTAGTTTAGAACCATCCGTATAGAAGTCTATGTTACTTCTGTTACCAAGGATATCGTAGTTCCAATCGGTTCTATCAAGAATAGTGGTACAGTAATTTTTATCAAAAAACGTCTCAGGTAGGGTGTAATCCACACTGCCCGGAACATCGGATGTTGTATCAAGTATAACACAGCGTCCGTAGCCGCCACATGACCAATGAGAAAGCTCTCTTAACCTAACGGCAGTGGTCGCTGCAATTTGGGTACCCAGTCTAGAGGCATAAGATGTGGGGCTGTGATGCACAACCAAGCCATCCTTTGGATCCGGTTAAGTATTGAGCAGTAGTTGGACTTTTTAAGCGCCGTCCACCAGACTACAATTCCATATATAGGTCTGACAACTGCAGTATATACCCAATGCATGACACGCGGTCTAAACCCCCAACTTTTGCCAATGGTCCTCTTGCAGGTGTATAGGGCTAGAGTTGCCTTTCTTGCGCTTTCCAAAATGTTGGATTTGAATTTCAATTTCCAATCAACTCGACTCAGAATAATTTTCTGATTCGATTTAGGTATGTCCGTCTGTTTGTCGCAATTTTCATCCTATTGTTTTCAAATTTGGCACAGTCATCTTTTTTGGCTTAGAGACGAAGCCTTTTAAAATGGGAAAAATCGGTTCAGATTTGGATATAGCTCCCAACTTTTGTATATATCGCCCGATTTCCTTTTAAATGGCCGTAGTAGCTACAATTTTCAATCGATCTGCACAAAATTTGGCATGACTTTTTTTGTTACTGATCTTAACATACTTGCAAGATTTCATCAAAATTGGTTTAAATTTGGATGTAGCACCTAGACATATTTATCACCGGATTTGCACCTATATGACCGTAGGTGCAACAATTTTCAAACTATCTGTTTAAAAGTCGGTTCAAATTTAGACATACCTCTCATATACATATGCATTTATATATTGCCCGAATTTAAAATTGTAGGGTAGGTGTAGGGTATTATATAGTCGGCTCCGCCCGACTTTTGCTTTTCTTTAGTGGTTCACTTTTAGGGCCTTTGTTTTCTTTAACTCCCACAATATGTCCGGATTTTGGTCGAAGTTCTACATTTTAAATTTCGATGACTTAGGCTCGATGACTTAACCAGCCTACCCAATGTGGTGTAGGATATCAAAATAGGCTCCGCCTGACTTAAGGCCGTCCTTACTTGTTTGTAATTAGGGTTGAGATCGCATTTATTATCCAATCATGACTCAAATTTTTATATATCACTTTCTAAGCCCAAAACCAAACGTTATCGGTTTTGAGAAAAATCTGTTCAGATTTAGATATAGCTCCCATATATATAAGTCGACCGATTTATACTTAAAAGAGCGTAGTTACAATAATTTTGGGCGGATATGCATGAAATTTTGTACTAATTTTAAAGGCTTTCTATTAAAAAAACTAACATTGGGCTTATGAATCATGGAATTGTTGATTATTCCAATAATTTCTACCGAATACGGTTACATTTAATTGAATCGATAGTTTCGATTGCGTTAAAAACTATCGATATTGACACAAGAATTAAGAAATCGATAGTGTCATCGATAGTTTGCAAGCTCTACTGGACCTAGTGTCCTTAGATTCCATTGCGTATTTCTGGTTATATAGCGTATCACTTCCGATCTTCAAGAGCCTTGTCGACTTCAACTGGCCTATTATTCTTCGGCCGTATTCAAACGGTTTCCAAAAAATTTTTCTTTTCATGTCCTCAATATACATCTTCTCAGCAGAAGAGTACGCCTGAACGCAGTCGGATGATTTATTCGTTGGTGTACAGCTGTCCTTAAATTATGTGCTCTTAATGACAAAGTTTTACTCTACTTATTAATAGTTTAGGTTCCCTCTTCAGAGTGTTTTTAGCCGACTACTCTAGGTTCAGTCAACAAATGTTCAATTTCCCTACAAATGTTTTCCTTTTAATGTCTGCAACTTAACTAAATACAATCTAAGAAAAACAAAATTTCTGCCCAATGTAGATGTAGATGGAGATGTACTCAATAACTGCTCGCTCGCTTCGGCACCATTCACTTACCTTCACTTACTTAGAGTAACGTTGCATCGTTACTCTCTTTTATTCTTTTGACAAAAATACTCTTCTTCTAAAAGTAAAAAAAAAGCCATTAAAAACATTGGGTGGTCAATCGATAATTGTGGTTTTAGTTATTTAATTAATGTAGCCATAACCATAAACCACCAGCCGTCAACTTCGTTCCGTATACAACACGCGCCGAATGTGGGCATATAAAAAGCTTAGAAGACCCATTGCGATTAAACGAAGGCAGTTTATGTTACAACCGCAGAGTACCACACGTATCGCCCATATGCAGATACGGCTCAAATACATTTCAAAAAAGTGTCCTCATCGGCAGTACACTGGGTACAAATTGCTACAGCATTCAGAGTTTAGTGCCTCTTGCTCGGCTTAAATACCAATTCGGCCAAAAGATATGTAAAAGATTTGAACACTGCGCCGCTGATAATGTTAGTAACGTAAGTTGAAATAGGAGGCGAATTGTTCACATTTTTAGTGTTTATTATGTGGTGGGGGGCCTTAAACCCCAATTCGATGTGGTCCTTTGTGAATCTAACATTAAGAGTATAAGGTATGTAAATAATTTTAATCGAAGAAAGAAGTAGGAACGACCAGAGAACGACCGATTGAAGTTATTTTTGTGCAATAATGGTACATTTGTTTTGTCTATAAGTTCTAAAATATTCTTAATATTGTAAAGAATGCAGCGAGGTCTTTAAAATAAAGATATTTGACTGCAAGACAATGTGGTTTGCTTTTTTCTTCTAAACCGATGACTTTAAAGTTGCCCAAATACCCAGGAAATCTGCAATATTCCCTGTATAGGCTGATTAGTAATGCTCTTAACTCCTATATATGGACCATATTGGTTCACGCTTTACGTTTTTAAGATTTCCCCACATGTTGTAGTTGTCCCTATGTAACTAGGGAGTAATCAAACTGGAAATTGGTTGGTTTGTAGTTTCATACCTCAAACTCTAACAGGAATTAATAAAAATGAATAAAATGAGTTGTTATAATGGCAGACTTATACAATTCTCATAATCAGCGGGCCACAGTATATTGTAATTGTAAAGATTATTGGTGAACATAGGCAAATTAACGAACGCGTAGGAAGCTAGGCTATTGCTAGCCTATACCCTATCATTCCCTCATAAAGGTATGGAGAAAGATGTGTTGCAACTGTCACTGCATTGACTACGAGCTGGCCAATCCTCAGGCAAATACTTTACTCATATCGCACTGTGGGCAAGTTGTTCGAAAAGTTGTTGGGTCTACTGATTTTCAGCCAAAAATATAAAGACCCATATGCATTTTAGTATATGTACACAAGTGTACAGTTTGAGCAAAAATTAAAAATAAATTATGTTTCGTTTTCAAAAATATTAGCATTATTCAAGGACAAGGACAACGTATAAGATAACGCTAACAAGTAAAAGCGTGCTAAGTTCGGCCAGGCCGAATCTTATATACCTTCCAACATGAATCGCATTTGTCGAGTTCTTTCCCGGTATCTCTTTTTAAACAAACAAAGGATAAGAGAAAAGAATTGCTACGCTAATCGAATTGAATGTTGAAGACCACAGTAGAAGTCTATGTGTAAAATTTCAGCCAAATTGATTAAGAATTGGGCGTTTTAGGGGCTCAAGAGGTAAAATGGGGAGATCGGTTTATAGGGGAGCTGTATAAGGCTAAAGACCGATTCAAATTATATTTGACACGTATGTTGGAGGTCATGGGAGAAGCCGTTGTACAAAATTTCAGCCAAATCGGATAATAATTACGCTCTCTTGAGGCTCAAGAAATCAAGATCCCAGATCGGTTTATATGGCAGTTATAACAGGTTATAGACCGATTTGAACCATATATCGCAAAGTTGTTGTAAATCATAACGAAATACATAACTAAACCCCTCATGCAAAATTTCAGCCAAATCGGATAGGAATCGCGCCCTCTAGAGGCTCAAGAAGTCAAGACCACAAATCGGTTTATATGACAACTATATCAAAACATAGACCGATATGGCTCATTTACCATCTCAACCGACTAATTAGAAGTATTTGTGCAAAATTTAAAGCGGACAGCTTTACTCCTTCGAAAGTTAGCGTGCTTTAAACAGACAGACGGACGGACATGGCTTGATCGACTTAAAATGACATGACGATCAAGAATATATATACCTTATGGGGTCTCAGACGCATATTTCGAGGTGTTACAAACAGAATGACAAAATTAGTATACCCCATCCCCATTCAATGGGCAAGGAAGGCACTGCACGGATGAAAACTCAAAATTTGATCATAAAGCTGGTATCTAATGGAAAATCTTATTCGGATATATGAAAATTAATAGACTGTTGCAAAACAAACTGATCATTGACGCTCTTATGTTCAAGTTTAAAATGAAATCATGTCGTTGAATACTAGTTGTCAAAGGATCGTTTGGTTCGAAAATCCAAAGAGAGATCTTTATGCTTATCGAGGAACTAACAAAATTTCTTTATATACCAGAAAGTGTAGAAATAATACGCTGTTTACTCCGTAGCACCAATTTGTACAAGTCATTTTTCAAATTTGTAGAACAAAATATTGGTCTTTTTTGGTAACTATATCCAAATATAGACCGATCTGAACCATATACGACATGGAAGAGGGATGTCGAAGGGCCTAACACAACTCTCTGTATCAAATTTCGGCGACATCGGGCAATAAATGCGCCTTTTCTGGGCCCAAATCCTTCAATCGAGAGATCGGTCCATATGACAGCTGTATCCAAATCTGGACCGACCTGGGCCAAACTGAATAAGAATGTTGATGGGCCTAACACAACTCACTGTCCCAAATTTTGGCAAAATCGGACAATAAATGCGCCTTTAATGGGCCCAAGACCTTAAATCGAGAGATCCCAAATTTCGGCGACTTCGGACAATAAATGCGCCTTTTATGGGTGCAAAACCTTAAATAGAGAGATCGGTCTATATGGCAGCTATATGCAAATCTGGACCGATCAGGGCTAACTTAAAGAAGGATATCGACTGGCCTAACACAACTCACTGTCCCAAATTTCAGCAAAATCGGATAATAAATGTGGCTTTTATGGGCATAAAACCCTAAATCGGTGGATATATAGACCGATCCGCCGCGGGGGGTATATAAAGATATGGTCCGATATAGCCCATCTTCCAACTTAACTTGCTTATGAACAAAAAATAATCTGTGAAAGTTTCAGCTCAATATCTCTATTTTTAAAGACTTTAGCGTGATTTCAACAGACAGACGGACGGACATGGCTAGATCGCGTTAGATTTTTACGCTGATCAAGAATATATATACTTACTAGGATAGAATATGGATATTTGTGTTGCAAACGGAATGACAAAACGAATATACCCCCATCCTTCGGTGGTGGGTATAAAATGCATTTCTTAAAAAAGACCTGAAAAGCATGGGGGTTTCATTATAATGGTATGGGGTAAGTTTTCTTACCAAAGTTTTGAACCAATAAAATGGATTAGAGATATCATGGATGCAACCCAACATGTCATCATTGTTTAGAAAATTGTACTACCATATGCCTCCTATGAAATGCCGCTGGTTTGGGTCTATAAACAGGGAACTTGTCCCAAAAGCACTGGTGGGAAGTTTTCAAGAGATCCAACCAAAAAATTAAAGGTCATGGAAATCTAATGGAATAAAAACCCTAATTGTATGGAAAAATTTATATTGGTGCTATAATTTTGACCGCAACTGTACATACATGTAGGCACATGTCTATAAAAAAAGTACAAAACATATGATCATACATTTCGATTAGAGCGCGCTCTATTCGTATTTGACGTACATAAGACAAGTCTTATGAATACAGAAAGTGATAGCTCATATGACAAGTCTCATCGTGTAATAGCAGCTTAAGCAAAAGATATGCCTCTTATTTTTGTTTTTTTTTTTCAAGTTTGAAATCAGAACTGACGATTTTAAACCGATTGTACAGAGCAGTAGAACTCACAAGATTTCGAGTTTAAAAGTTTATACACAAAAAAAAATATATTTTAAATATTGTTCGACAAGAAAAGTTAATTTATGAAATGTTTAAGACTAAGTTAAATGTCTGCTCTACTGTTCTTAGTCGTTTGGCCCAGTGTGCAGCGCAGGAGAATAAAGCTCTATATGGTATGGGTGGTTATAGAGGAAGCGAATACAAAACTACAAACCTCTGTCCACCGTGCAATAACGTCGTTGAACAGACACAAACAAAAACAACGATGAAAGCAAGACGTATGGGGGACCACCCAAGTTAGACCACACACAATATGCCGGCCGCCGGCCTGTGTGTTTGGGAGCCCGGAGCCCACAAAAGTCTGACAGTTTGAAAGCGAATGAGTTGCTGCTTGTAGGTTCCGACGACGACGACGATGACGATGTGATGTCGACGATGGATGGATGGAAGCCTCAGAGGCACAATGGCAACAAAAGTCACGCTAATCGACAAATTTAGAGATTTCGCTACCTCAGTCAGTCAGCTCGTACAAAGAAACATACACATAATATGTATGAACATTCGGATGTACGTACAATATTACCTTAATGTGTACAATATGCCTGCCTGCCTGCCTTACAAACAACAGCAAAACAAAGCTAAAACCATGCGGCCAGACTGGCTAAAGTGGCCAAGAGTGTATTACCAGTGGCAAGTAGTAATTATTACATTAAGTTGTGAGTTGCGCATGGCATGTGGAACGATTGATTCGCATAACACTACAACAAGTACAAATGCGACCATTCCATTCCGCCGAGTTGAGTGGGCTCTATGGAACCCTACCTACTCCCAAAAACACAATTCAAAATTGAATGGAAAAAAGTAAAATAAATTATACATTTTGACAGATCTACTGAGTGAAAAACAACACTCAATCGATCGAAAAACATTTGCAAAATCTGTAGAAAGTTTTTTTTTTACCACGTTTATGCTCTTATTTGATACGGTTAAAACAATTTAGAACAAAAAAATTTTGAAAGTGCAGTCAAGGGAACCTACCATATAGGCCAAGTTTTTATATCCACAACCGAAGAATGGAGGTAAATTCACTTTTGCCATCGATCCTATATATATTCTCGTCGTAAAAATCTAAGACAATCAATACAAAAAATAGGGATATTGAGCTGAAACTTTGCACAGATTTTTTTTGTCCATAGGCAGGTTAATTTCGAAGATGCACAGAAAAAAATAACTCGTAGAAAAAAACAAACTACCAAATTCGCATGTGAAACTTTAAATTCTCAACGAATTTTAGCATTGAATCGAAGACATTCTTTGTTGAAGTACGTAAGTTAGTCTCTACAAGAGACTTGACAGACAAAATTATTGAAATTTGGTTGACTTTTAACAAATTCTTTAGTTGAGGTAGTTGTAAAAATAGGCGTACTACCATGTAGAGCACAAAACTCCCATGCCTTGAGATATTCAAGATATTCTTCAGTGGTGGCTATAAATAAAAACATATCTCTCATTTTTGGCTTGCAGAACATTTGGTAGGTTTTGGTCGGGTTAGGTAGGATTTTTCTTAAATTTTGGTAGTAAATAATTTTCTTCAGTGGCAGCTCTGTCTACAACAACAACAACAAGAACAAAATAAAATTTGTATCAATAACGGTAGATGATGAGAAACTAATGTGAGAAACTAAGATGTGACAATTCAACAAGGTATATCGTGTATTCTACGTGTAATACTGTTGGGGAATCCAAATGGTCTTTAATCTGGCCAACGTGGATGTCTAGACGACTAATGTCTTGGCTTCATCTTCCGCCAACCTAAACTAACCTATCACCTACAGCAGTGATTCTCTTAATTGGCACACCGATACTAAGGCAATCACATCATGCAATGTGACAAGCCAAGTGATGCCGCTTATAGGGTATAAGCCGAGTATGAATGGATTCGAAGAGAAAAGCACAACGACGTCTTTGGTTTAGATGCGATCGTATGTGTTTGTGTGTGTGTGTGTCCGTATGTGTCTGTAAGTAATCCTCAATTTCTGGTATAGATACATATCTCCCCGAAATCTCTTCTTCTGTTTTTCTAAAGCTCCCCTCGGGTATCTTGCTATTAGCTGCACTCTCGCCAGTCAGCTTGCTGGTGGTCCACTAAATGATACAAACAACAACAGCACAAACCGCACAAAGGCAACTTAAATCTATAAATTAAGACATTATATTGCAGCAGGCCTTTACATTAAGATACCAGCAACGAAACAACAACTACAGCGGTGACGACAAAAAAAAAAATCACAACAACAACTACAGCAACGTTACAATAAAACACTGAAAGTAGACAACGTATGGCCATGCCCAGTCAACGATGGAGAACGGATTCTCAATTTTCATTCGTTGAGGGCCTTTACAAAGTCACCATTCTTAAGGCCTAGTTATGCTTTCGTAAATGTATCCTAAATGTAGAATAAATGTATTGTAAATGTAAAGAGGCCATTATACTTAATATAAAACGTAGCATTTGACATTAAAAACGAAATAATTTTGCTAACAAAAAAGAATTGATGGTGAGTGAGGGTCTGATGTCGGAAAACGTCAGGCATACCTCAAGGGTAGGTCGGAGGAAACGGCCCTCCACGAAGTGGTGCAACAAGTCGAGACGCCTCACCTTCTGAAAGAGTACGCGATTGCGGTTTTCCTGAATATTGAGAGGTCATTTATTAACGAGGAGATGGGTCGACAGTTTCCATCCTGAACCGCACGGGGTCCAACTGAGTTTCTCCTTGTGTGATTGTGTGACTACGTGACAGAGCTATCAACTCAGTCTTCGGAGATAATGTAGTAGGTAGTAATGTAGGTTAGTGATAAGGGGAACGCGTCAAGGGTGGGGAGTTCTCGGGATTGATACCTCGGTCTTTATAGATAGCTCTATGATGGAGACAAGGACTGGATTGGGGCCATATATCTGTGCTTTGGTGAGACTGCCGGACGAGTGCAGAGCTCTGTGCCATAACGATAGCCGTAAAGAAAATTTTGGGAAGGGATTTACAAGTCCCAAGGCCGTGGGTTCTAGGACAGTGAGGTCGAAGTTCTTGGCGGAATGTGTGGAATCCCTGAATAGACTCCAGTTTCACGACATGGATTAGCGCATACGTAATTTCTTTCTATCTCATATTTAAAATTTTTTAATTTTCTAATCTTATGTGATTAATTCCACAGGGAAATCATAAAATAGGAGAAAAGCAGTTTTCTAATTCAAATTTTGACAGCTGAGACGAAAACGGAACGAAAAATTTTGTTTTTACTGAATTCTACTTTCCAGTTACGGTCGACAGACGTTCGGTCCACATATATAATTACGAAGAATCTATAGTTCGTCCTAAATTTTTCATGAAAATTAACGCAAAGGATATTTCACTTCGAAATGTAATTGTTTGTATGAGTTTTAAATTGAAAATAATATCATGCTTTTTAATATTTATCAGAAAAAAATGTGGCAAATCAAGCCCCTATTGGCTGGGCCTCAACAATACGCTCGCGTGTTTGGTTATAGCACAAGCTTGGCTCAAGCATTAAACACACTCGCACACATTCAAACAGCCCGCAGCAGAGTAAGTTGTACATGGGCTTAGCTATGTTGGTGGCCAAAAATGTTACCGTATTCTCAAAAACCCAAGTCCACTCAGGACTTTACCACAGCCCAGAGAACATGGGGCTTGTGGTAACTATTAAAAGGGTAACCCTTAAACAGTTTCAATAGTTTGAAAATGTTTTAAAAATCATTCATGTGATCGCGTATTTTTACAATTTTCCATAAGTGTATGGGATCCTCTAGACAAACCCCAGAACTAATCTATTGCCAATTATTTTTGGGATTTCTCTAGAGGAACTTTAAACAATGTAAAGTGTTAACGAATTAATCATATCTGGCAACACTGACAACTTATTTAAGTGTCGCGAAGGACTGCTACTTGATACGATAGGCTAATGGACAATATCGTTTTATTGTTCCACGCTGTGCTATTCGCAGTTACTGATGAATTTTGTAATGCCCTTAGCAATAATAGTAGTGTTTTTTTTTAGCCATGACACAAGTAAATTAGCTGTCTTTAGTTTCAGCCTAATGTTTGGTTTCAATATATATACGAAATGCTGATGCTCTATATATTTGACGCCGTCTAAGGGAATTATAAGTATAGTTGATTGTACCATGTTCCTTAAAGGGAATATAAAATAGAGTTGATTGTATTCCTGTTCGTATATATAATATGTATTAGTACACTGATAGAAAAATTGCGGTACTTTGCCAATACCGCCTGGTATTATTTTGTTACCGTCATTGGCAAAGCTTTTTAATGCCATTTGGTATCAACTCAATGCCAGCCAAAGGAGGCTATTAAGAATTGGCGTCGTCAGATTTGTATTCTTGTCATCGTACTTAAAATATTAACGCCATTATAAAATATTCGTTAAACAAATAAATAAAATGTTTTGTTAAAGATGGAAATAGTACAAATTCTAAGGACATTCTACATCAAAAACATGATAGTCTCTTGTGTGGAAAATGATGCTGTGTTGGTGTATTCATATGAAAACCACTTCTGGGAATCAATGGATGTGGAATTTATTGCCGCATACAAAGAATTGAGGTTGGTCACGATGTAACATTACTTTTTGTAATTATTTACATACATAATCGATGTTAAATTAGATTACAACTATTTTCAATATTTTTTTTGGTTCATTAGCGGGTGGAATAATAAATAACAGTTTGGTACCAATACCAATAACGGTCTGGTGCTAAATTCAATAACACATTGGTATTAAAACCAACTCCAGTTCCGTAATAAAGCTAGTACCAAACAGTATTAATCATTTTATATTGTTTTTATACCACACGGTGTTGCTTTACTATCAATACCGTATGGAAGTGAAATGAGTAAGTTTGGTATCAACTTTTCTCAACATTGCATACAATGTTTGCGCTCGCATGATTCCACATTCTAAAAATTGAGAAGCAGCAAATTTCTTCTGGAGGTTTTTTCCCAACAGCAGCCTCGACTAGAAGCTTTACAGAAATCGTCTGTTTTATTTAATCGAAGTATAGGAGTTTTAGTTCACGAAAAACCCGATTCCTAGTAACTGCTTTTTGCAAATTTTACTTTTTTTGTTATCGAAATGACAATTTCCATAAAGAAATAGGAAATGCTTTACCCATGTCAATGAGTGTAATACGATTAAAGTTTTGGCCCAATGATCGAAGACCACTTATTTGCCCAGTCCGATAGAACTGCTGCTTAACGACACCTCTTAGAAGTTTAACGTGGCGGCATAACTCACAAATGTAGCCGGCATTATTGGGGTATTCTGATGAGGTATTGTTTTAGAGTTTTAAAATCAATAAGCGCCGAAAAAGGGTTTTATTGTCCATCACATAACATCCTTTCTGTACTCCAAAATAAAGGGGCTATCGCCATATATTTTTTTATATAGAAAATCATTAAATACGCCGCACACTAAAACGGTTTCCAGAAATCTTACTCCCAAAAAATGTCTTAACAATTTATACGCATGACTTTATGTGACGAGAAACATTTTATTTCATTACTTCCAATCGACCACTTTATGACTTATACGTTTATCTATAATATACCGTTATAATTAGATCGAAGCTAAAGAAACCGTTAAACCATCAATATCCAAACGATCATACATAGGATGAGAATTACGTCTAAAGTTTCAATAAGCTAATCGAGAGAACTATTCGGCGCAATTTCAAGAGGCTATTTCCGATAAAAAACCGACGGTCATATCAGTTCTACATTGATAGGACGAGTAAGAATACACTCATAGAAAAAAGTTTGCTGAAAATAGCAAACACTGTCTGCTGAATATAAGTAGTTACTTTTGCTGCTATCGTAGCACTAGTTCTGCAATTTCAGAGCAGCAGGCTTACTGCTGAAAAATCTGTTGTTTGCTGAAAATAACTGCTGCTTAATATGAACCATACCGTTAAGGAACAGGGGCAAACTTCTCACATATCACTGCGTGCTGTCCGATTAAAGTTTAAGCTAATAACCGT
Organism: Stomoxys calcitrans; assembly: GCF_963082655.1. Lineage (NCBI taxonomy): Eukaryota > Metazoa > Arthropoda > Insecta > Diptera > Muscidae > Stomoxys > Stomoxys calcitrans. The sequence continues at coordinate 663,742 of NC_081556.1, read as the reverse complement.
CACAAATTATGTTGGAAAGAAGATTTTAATTTGTGGAATATTACGGAAAGGAAATTACCTAATCAACAGATCCGAAAGGTGGCTAAAAATTTCTCGTCAGTTTTATTGCTCTGCTAATGCTCACAATAACGCGACTGCCGGCTGTCTAGCTCATTTCTACTTATATTGATATGATATGCAAAAATCATATGGAATGTAAACAGCCACTGATACACATATCTCCATATGCCTATTTGTCTCATTGAAGAACTTGCATAAATCTGGCTGTGACAAAATTTTTTTTGTCTAACTATGAGAGACACACATCTCCATTTGCCTACAGGCAATATCTCATTCAAGAAACTTCCTTAAATGTGCTTGTGCCAACCTTCTTTTTGGACTACCTATGTATTGTCCCTTTTTACTCTCCGTTTCTGCGAGGAAACCCATTTGATATTTTGGCTTTTACACAATAACAATAATCCATATAGCGTGTTCAGTAAAGTAAAACATCAACAGTGCAAAGGTATTTTAAAAAAGGAAATGCCGCATAAGTTCTTTACACCTATTTGATGTGCTGTGTGTTGATTACAACTACAATGACCCTTTTTACTACACTCAACAAAATTTGTTATACAAACAGCGTGTGCAAAGGAATTCATCAGTGTGTTTATTTTCTCATTTTCTTTCCAAAAATCTTCTTTAATTGTATTTCTTCTGACAAACCTTTCATAAATTAAGCAGCAGTAATTTTCAGCAAACAACAGACTTTTCAGCAACAAGCCTGCTGTTCTGAAATTATAGAACTACTGTTGTAATAGCTGCAAAATTAACTACTAACAGTCAACAGACAGTGTTAACTATTTTCAGCAGACTTTTTCTACGAGTATACATAAATATTAAAATCACAGGAAAAATGCAGTAATAACTTTAGAAATTTTTTGATTGAAATTTATGCAAACTATCTTGCTAAAAATTCTCTCACAAAATGTCTATACATTTGTGAGCATTTATACGTGTCTGCTTTGTAGTTTAGTCTCTTCGCAATTGGTTGGTCAATAATGTGTAACATCTCTAGTGTGAACCGTCTGTAGTAGTTACTCTCTTGCTCTAGTATCTCTACATCGTCAAAGTTGGGCTTGTGCCCGGTGAGTGCACAGTGGGCAGCTAAAGCTGTTTTTGGCTCAGGGTCTACTGCTTTGATGTCCGATTTGTGTCCAGATAATCTTATCTTGAATATCTTGACATGAATGGATCCCATCTCCTTTACAATTTATTTTTTAGACTTTATTCACCTTGTCCTCTTTTGCGATTTTTGATTTTGTTATACTCTATACCACTGCTGTGGTACTGGGTATTATAACTTAGTGCATTTGTTTGTAACACCTAAAAGGAAGAGAGATAGACCCATTGATAAGTATACCGATCGACTCAAAATCACTTTCTGATTCGATTTAGCTATGTCTTTGGCGTCTGCAGATCGCAATTTTCATCCGATCGTCTTCAAATTTGGTACAGGCATGTTTTTCGGCCTAGAGACAATGACTATAGAAATTGGAAAAAATCGGTTCGGTTTTGGATATAGCTCCCATATATATATGTTCGTCGGATTTTGGGTAATTTGCAATGATGTTGTCATTTAACAACCGTAGTTTTTACAAACTGAACATATTTGCTCCAAATTTAATACAGATTGTTTAATAACCCATCTGAAAACAACAGAATTGGAGATAGCTCCCACATTGTACTTATTGGGTAGGTGTAGGGTATTATACAGTCGACAGCGCCCGACTTTTGCCCTTCCTTACTAGTTTTTCCATATAGTTTTCCAATTGTATTGCGTGTTTTGTACGCTGGTTGAATTTTGTTCCAGTTAAAGAGATTTGACTGAGAAAATCTCTCAGATGGCCCTGGTACAAATATCATCGTTTTGTATGTTTTCTCTACAGCAGTGTCCTTATATCTGCGAATCCTCGTGGCGAGCCTTATCAAATTGTTAATCGCCTTAGCAGAAAATTTTGTTCTTTATTAATACGAGTATATCTCTTATCTTCTGAGTATTCTCATTTTGAAATTGTTTGTCACTTATGCAAGTACGCGGTTGATAAAGTTGGTTCCTGTGTTGATATTAACTATTCGTGGGTGCTTCGAATATTTTATTATTCTTCCTGAAGCCGTGCTTTTTTGGTACCTGTCAATTTTTAACTACTTTCCTCTTCTAATCACTAGAGCGTCCAAGTGTGCCAATTTGCTGTCTTAAACAAGAAAATTTGTCTTTTAATCAAGTACCTGAAGCCGATATAAATCAACAAATTTATTTTCGTCATATTTTTTTTTGTGTAGTTTCTTAATTATTCTTATACGATTTTTTAGTTGGAACCATTCAGTGTATTGTATTACTTATACCGGCATTGAAAGCAAAACTTAGTTTAGACTTATAGTATGTTTATTTGACTATTCTATTATGGAAATCTAAGACTACTTTAAAGCTGCATTAGTTGATCTCTAAATTAACGATTTTTTTTAACATAAGAGCAGTTCAATGGAATTGGTTTTAAATCGGTGTCATATGGCTTCGAATTACATAGGGTGAATTAATAATGTCGGTGCCAAGTGTGGTTCTAATCGGCTTACATAGCACAAATATAAAGCAATCCCACGATTTGATTTCTTGAGCCTCCCTCCTCCTCCTGGGGACGCAATTCCTACCTGTTTAATTTTGGAATGATGCCTTTTGTTATGACTTGGAAAATTCATGCGAAGTATGATCAAAATCGGTCCATACCTCATTAACCTATCTTTCGATGTGGCTTTCGATATTTTGCAATGCAAGTATAGGTACAATACTATTGAGTATTGGTACAAAACTAGGAGAGTACATTACAAGTCCTAGCAAAAGTGGAAGGTAAATACATACATATTGTTGTACGTATGTAGGCCAATTCAATATTGTCAAGTCTAAATTGGGAAACCAACTGTCCTTATGTAAATTAGCCGTTAAGCAAGTGAACTAAAAACCACTGTTCGGCTTTGATGATTTTTAACAGCGCACGAGCGCATATAAGCAGAGACCACCCACCTAGACAGAGACCACTGGCCTTCGTCAAGAGAATTGGCGAGAACCGTCATCTGTGTGTTTATGTTGTTGTTTTTTACCTTTTACACATCACAAGGGGGAATTTATTAGATTAAGGTTTATTGGTCAAATCCTATACACACACACAACATACATAGCTACATACACAAGCATATGAAGAAGTGTAAACAGAGCCAAACAAACCACTTGGGCATATTAGCCTATAGACAGATCTGCGTATGCCTCCAAGAATGTATGTACGTATGTACATAGCTAAGACTAAGTGCGGCTGCGTAGAAGGAGTGCCTTAAGTTAAAAACGACAACTTTTATGTTGTCGTTATTTGGCATTTCGTGAATTCGCGTTGAATTCGCGACACTGAATTGGGCATAAATTTACGAATCTCATAAAAATATTTTATGGAATCAATAAAGTTGAATGCAACAATGATCAGACATCATCGTTTTACGTTTAGGGTGGCAGAGGAGCCTCACTCACGTCCGATGCATGAGGCGTATCGTAGTTTTCTGGTTTCGCCTCACCGTCCATTCCCCTTGACGACCCCAACAGTACCATTGCAGTGAGTGGTGCGGCATTTGCATAATGTTCGAGACTTTTTTAACGACGGATGATGGCTGACAACGATGTGGTGGTTCTTGCGTTGTGTGTCCCGTACGAATTCAATTGGTTTTTCCATATGCCTATATTTGAATGGTTGCTCCAAAACAACTGAACCAATGCAGCACAACGGCCAGAAACCACTTTATTTATCAAAGCATTTATTGATGAATGGAATCGTGTGCGGCCGAATGAACGATTGTTTTAGTTTCGAATGATACATTTAAATTTTAAAATCTCGTTCTATGTTATGTTAACATATTTTTGGATAATGTTAACATAATTTGACGTAATGACTTCATTTGAAGTGAAGAGATACAGGCAGTATTAATGCTCATCGCCGAAGCGATGTAAAACTATAATGCACCGCACCAACACCAGCAGCACATTAGACAGAGACGGCAAATCAAAATGGCCGCAGAATGGCTGAACTGTTATGTTAACAGTTGTTTTTGGGAGATTAAAGATATAATCTCCAGAGAGTGAGAGAGCAAGTGGGTATGCGAGAGGGCCATAAGATACACAGACACACCACCATCACGCACTAATGAAGTTGTTCCAGTCGCATAGCCATCAGATTGAAAATGATCTTCGGGTGAATAGCACGTTCCGTCGGATGAATTTTTTGGTTTTGGTGTCGGTCGTTTCCGCAAGTTTTCGACGAATTTGTAATGAAATTGTTTAAAATAATTTGAAAAGCGAACATATACTCAACTTCTTAACAAAAAAAAAAAAAAAACAGATCCGCCGGGTGTTTTTAAATATCATCTCATCAACAATCTATCATCCTCGCCTTGATTGAAATGACGAAAAGTAAAGTGAAGTGAATGCAACGAAAGGGAAAGAAAGAAAAAATAATAAATGCATAAAAAAGTGGTTTGCAAAAGAGAAAAAATGCATATGGTTGTCACTTTTTTTTGGTTTTGTCTTTGGAAAATGATTTTAAATAGTGTCTTTAACTGCACTGTGTAAAAATCCATAAATTAGATGGCGTTTTTGTCAAATTTTAAGAAGAACAATTTGTTGTGTGTGTTTTGAATATTGAAGATATCAAATAAGCGTAAAGAATAAAAGAGCTAAAGCGTAATAGTGGATGAGATACCCGTCGCCTACACTAGTGTGCGGGAGAGATGGAAAGATAGAGAGAGAGTGAGCAAGATTTTGAGAGAGCGCAGAGTTGGATTAACACAATGTTTTTTTTAATTCAATGAAAATAAAATACAAGCGTGACAAAACACCACAATTAACGAAAAGCTAAAGCTTAAACTAAAACAAAACAAATCGATCATCTCGGACCTCCATTACCACAAAAACAGTTGGTTGCATTGCCCGCGAATCCCTTAGCCAAATTATTCAAAGTGAGTGCTGTCTGTTCGTCGTTTGGAGGCAATTTCCAATAACAATTGATTGATGAAAATTATACAACGACAACCAAACACAGCATTCAGCCCACAACAGGGCGCTCACAAGTATTGTGCCCAAAACTTGGCATCACTGTTTGCAGAAAAACAAGGAATAAAATAACAACACATTGCGCATAGTCGCACTTACTTGGAAATATGGTTGTGCCCACAATGGATAGTCTGCCCCGAGTCCCAGACACCCACGGTGATGTGGTTGACGAGAAGCTATTTTCCGATCTGTACATTCGCACAACATGGGTTGATGCCCAAATAGCCCTGGATCAAATCGACAAGGTATGTATGTACCACCACTACCACTCATATGATAAATATTTTTCCCATTCATGCGAGTATTTTGTCATTTTCCACATTAGTTTATGCTCATATATAAATTCTAACGAATGAATTTATGTATGTACATATATACGCAGTATGTGTGTATGTACACATGTTTCTTGTAATTTTGTATTTCTACATCTATCCGATACAGAAAACACATGCGCGCACACACATACACACATGTATATAAAATGTTGTCTTCTGGGTATTGAATTCATTCTCGTTGACAAATGCCCCCTGCCGGCGTTTAAATTTTTGCTATCCTTTGGTGGTAAATTCAGTATGATCCAGGAAGTTTTGCAGATAATATTAGACAATGTTTAGTTTGAATATGGCCCCTGATTCGAGCCAATGATGACGAACGTATTTTAAAAATGTCCAGTTTTCCAATTTTCTAATGAAGCAGTTACTTTGATGAAATATTTTTTATATGACATTAAAGAATTTGTTTATCTTAAACGGTGGTTTTATATATCCTTAACTTATTATTAAATACCACAATCTTTAATATAAGAGCGTACCTAAATTTTTTAATACGCTCTTATGTTTTAAAAATGAGGATAGGTACTAAGTTTAAAAATTGTTCAATAAAGTTATCTACGAAGTAAATCAGCGATCGAAATTCAAATCGGAAGGTTATAACCGTTAGTATTTAGTGGCTTAAATTTAAAGATAGCATTTGTTTATCGTGCAAGTTAAGGCGTTTTATTAAGTAGTGTATTAAGCGGGCTTTCTATCTTAGTTTGTATGGAAAAAATGCTATCCCCGATTAGCTAAGCGGCTAGTCTTATCGCTGTTTATTAAAACATATGGTGTCATCATTCAATGTCCTTTATTTACAATTGGAGTATATTAAATATAGTACAATAAATATTCAAAGATTAAACGTTCTGAAATGCAAAAATTGCTTAGGATCAAATCTCATTAATGAATGCCGAGAAATATTTATTTAAAATTAAAATGACTTAATTTGTTTTTTTTTTGTTGATACTTGATTATATCGGATGTGTGTCAGTGCTGCCAACGTTAAAACAAAATTTGCTTAGGATCAAATCACATAAATGAACTCCGAGAAATATTTATTTAAAATTAAAATGACTTATTTTGTTTGTTTTGTTGATACTTGATTATATCGGATGTGTGTCAGTGCTGCCAACGTTAAAGTAGAAAGCATTTAGCGGAAAGAGCGTTTTATTTATCCATAAGCTAGCGAATCCGCTAGACTGATAAATAAAACAACCCAATTGATTCGTTTTGTTCAATTGGTTTTGGCAAATATCTGAACTGTGCACATCAGTTGAGATGTTTTGCAAATTTAATTGTTTAGAAATCCAACATAAGTTTTGTTATGAATTATTGTTGAAATTTATTTTCTCTTGCAATATTTACATATTAAATTTTGTATAATTTGTCATTTGTTTTTTAGAAAGGCAAGTGATGTGCCTTGGTTGATATAATTTGGGACGGTGTTCGTTATATATAATCTTGGCGTTTGTTTGGGTTAACGTGCCTTTGACTTGCCTTTGTTGAAAATATGTTGTATTGGCCTTTTTCACCCACTACCTCAATATTGTCGTTTAAGTCAACGGACAGGCCGATATTTATGAAATGTGGCTGATATAATTTGTTGCGAATTTCGTTTAATTGTGTATATTTACATACCAAACTATTTGGTAGAACACAGACTATAATTCTATGACATTACATAGAGACTGTCTCTACATAAATACATTTTTTGGATATCGTCAGAAAGTAACTTTATTTGATTGATTAATTTTAGATAAATAGGAGCCGATATGACCTATTTTCAAAGACCCTACTATACCAAAAACAAAAAGGTTTGACAATTTTCAACCAAAATATTTTGTATTTTGTAGGTTATCTCTGGTTTTGTAGAAATGGATTTACATATATAGCCACAAAGATTACGAAAATAGATCTGCATTATATCTCAGATTCAAGCTCTTATAAAGTTTATTTGAAATATGTGCTCTTCATTTATATGGCTAAAATTTTTTTTATTTTGAAAAAAAAATCATGGAATTGAAATGAAGCAAAACTTTTATGACCCCCTAAATAAGGAAACCAAGATTCGAGCTTAATTTGTTGTAATATTCAACTCCATCTCCATGTTTTTCTAAAAAACACAAAAATCTGAAGATCGTCAAAAATTTATTTTTTTTATTATCGCAGCAAACTAAATTTGTAAAAGTAGTTCCACGCCTGAAAAATAGAGTGTTTAAGTTTGAAGGTCTTACGACTTAAACCTTTGAAAAAATCTACCGTATCATGCTAAATTGAAAACCCGAAAAAGTGTAAGTTCAGGAGCCTACTACAACTAGGTGATAGCAAGACCATATTTTTTTACGGAATATGAAAGAGAATGTTTTACACTTTCGAATGATATACAATATTTTGTTAAAGCTTAAAATTTTAATTTAGAATTGAACTACACTTTTGAGTTTAATTCCAGACATTGCGGCGTGCCGCGTCGCGAAGAAAAACCAACGCTGACATTTTTTTGACGATCTCGCCATGGTTCGAACCCATGTTACATTGTCATCCTGCATTTAGAGGATGTTTTATACCCATCATAGAATGAGGCTATAGTAATTTCGTCATTCCGGTTGTAAAAACTCGAAATGTTCGTCTAAAACCACAAAGCATATACAGTGGCACGAAAAACGAAATTTCCGGAGTAAAAAATTGTTCTGTCATATGTCTATTGTTGCTAGAATTGTTTGCCAAGCTTCCCAGTATTATAATTTGATTGAAATTTTGCATGTGTTGTTTTGGTATGACTTCCAACAACTGTGACGACTATGATTCAAATCAGTCTATTATCTGATATGGCTGCCATGTAGACCGATCTCCCGATTTGACTCCTTAAGCGTCTAGAGGATGCCGATTTGGCTGAAATTTTTTACGTAGCGTATTGTTTTGAATTTCAATAACTGTGTCATGTATGGTCTAAATCGGTGCATAACCTAATATAGCTGCCATATACACCAACTGAGTCTCTGGAGGGGGCAATTACTACTCGATTTTTCTGAAAGTTTGGAGGTGGTTCTTCTATGACTTCTAACAGCCATGACAAGTGAGGTACATATCGGTCTATAACTTTATATAGCTCTTGTAAATGTTGTTGAAATTCCTTCAAAGAGCTTGTCACATGCGATCCATGATGGAGGGTATGTAAGATTCGATCCGGGCGAAATTAGTGCGTTTTTACTTGTTTTTACTAAGACCATAAAGACTGTTGAATTAAAAACAATGAACTTAAAATAATTTTTAATAAAAGTTATAGGTTTCTTCTTCCTTTTAAAAAGTTTTAGAATTGTTAAACAAAAGGCGGATATATATTCCAATTGTCTTAGATTAAGCTGGAAGATGATGGTTCCAAAACACCTTCTAGGTATCCATTGATGCCAACAAATGCCATATGGTGATTTTTATGGTGTACAAACTTTTCATAACGTTGAAATGACTTTTTACTTTCGCATTCATTAAAATTGTATAAACCTTAGTCAATTTTTTTAGGATTGGGGACCAAATAAATTTATTTCAAATCAACTTTAAGTTTTGTGAATAAAGACCTTATACTCTTCCTCCAGTATTCACAACACTTATTGAAAATTTCCAAAAGGTATATTTGAAAGATTTCCTTCATAGAAAGTTTTGTGAATACTGCCGTTAAAATATAATTATGTAAGTATAAAAATTCCTTAATTTTAAGAATTCATCTTCAAGAAAATGAAATTGTTCCTTAGAAAGATGAAAATTGGTCGTCTTACAATGTAATACAACAAATTTTCAAAGTTCGAACATAGTACATTGTAAGTGTAGTTTTGCTACAAACATCTACAAAACTTAATGTAGACTTGAAATAGGTTTATTTGACATATTTCCATTATAGAACTGTCAAGTAAACCTATTCTAAGGCTGCAATCTTTAGTGGAAATCGGCCCTTAGGCATTTATTTTGAGAATCATTAAAACTCTCCGGCAACCCCTTCCCGAGTTGAAAAGAGGGTGCAGATATTAATCCGCCCCATGCAACTATGGACATACACCTAAGCCAGTAATCGGCTTGTTGTGCGCTCTAAAAACTATAAAGTAACATCTAAAAAGAAAATTTTAATTTAGGAATTCCGTGCTACTTACAAAATCCTTAATTGTTTTCAATACCACTCCCCTAAGTTGGTTCATGTCTGGTATTGTGTCCCCACCTAAGTGCCGGTATCTGTTAGACGCGAAAGCCGGGCAATCCCCGTGTTAGCACCATACCATTCCACGCATTCCGTGATCGCTCGGATCTCCACCTGCAGGACCGTATTATGGTCAGGCAGTCTAAAACAGATCTCAGTCCCTGGGTTCGCAAATGTAGACCCCAGGTCCACTCTGTCCTCTAGCTTTGATCCATCCGTGTAACATGATCTTCCAGATGGAAATACTAGGGTTCCGTCAATCCAAGACTGTGCCGTTGGCAGCAGTGCCTCGCACTCGACATCGAGGTTCATCTCAGATATCCGATCGGAATCCTCTTCCCTTCCTTCCAGGTTTTCTATCGTCGCCTCGATTATACCGCAATGGTATGAGCTGCTCCCATCCTCAATCCATTGTCCAATCGCCTTAAGTCTCATAGCCGCAGTGAGGCAGCCTCACACTTAATCTGTATGTCAATGGGTTGGATATCTAGAACAGTCTCCCAGTCTGCCCTAGTGCGCGCTCCGCCTATGCCAAGACAACATGTTTTCTGGTTTTTTTTTTCGGTTACGGTTACGGTAGCATAATTAAAACTTAAGTTTGGACCTAATAAGGTTTGTTTTTGACATCAAAAGGACTAGTGTGTGTTATGAATTTGACTATTTAATTAGGATTATTGGTAACCACGATATTCGTGCGGTGAGAACGATCTGGACATTTGTTACAGACGAAATGACAAATTTAATGTACGTACGTTGTGGCCAGCGATCTGTACATAAACAATACGGTACAACAACAACAACAGCAACATGGGAAGACAGACGAAAACGTAAATCTAAAATAATGAAGACATTAAAAACGCTAAAACCAGCGAACACACACAGGCATTCGACGATGGCGGTGGTAAGACAGATAGACAGAAAGACGTACGGACCGACAGCCGACCACAGAGAGAGATTGTAGTATCGTTGGAATTGGCCACAAACAAACCCATTCAAAGCATTTCAACAATAACAGCCATTAAGACACAAAAACAACAACGGCCACAATACCAGCATCATCACCATTGCCATCATCATTATCATCTTCGATCCAGCCCTAAAGCACAACTTCATTACGGCGCTTACAAAAACAACCTATGGACAACAAAAAAATAAACCTTGGATATTGTAAGATGTAAGAGAGAGGTATGGATGGATGGATGGATGTGTATGGAAGTATGTTTTTTGGTTGGATGGATGGATGGATAGATGTATGTATCTGAGTCTGTGGACAGACTACCGCATAGTGCCCAGCCAGTCCCGTAATAAGAAAGAACACCGAAAGCAAAATGAATGATCATCGTTTTTCTTATCACTGGTGTGGCATTCTCCAGCGCGCGCATTTGCCAGCAACGAAACCCCCAGCTAACGTGACGGACGGCCATAACATAAGAAAGGTTTTCCAAACAAAGTTATTCTAATGCTGCCTCCAACAGCCTTCTAGTATTGGTTGGGTGGAGTCGACCCTGTAATACCCGAAAGTAGGTCTCCTAACATAACAGCGTAGATTATTAACCATATACATACACAACATGTTCGCAGCTATAGGCAAAACAGTTATGAAAAAAACTTTGTGGCGTTTTTGGATCAATTTCCGATATCTTTACAGTTTAAGGCTCTATCACACTACATGTTCTAGTCTTATGACATGTCACTTTTTATGTATCATTTATTATGTGTGTCAAAATTTCCAATTTACATTCGATTCATTATTTTTGCTATCACACTAGGATGTTATTTTTGTATGACATAACCTAAAAATGTGAGCAGAAGCTGATTTGTTGTGGCTACAAATTGTTAAAGTTGTGAAAACAATTTAATTTGGGATTGCTTTCATTTAACTTGCAACAAAAACAGCAGATTTCTTTAAGTTTTTTGTCAGAAGGAATAGAACACCGCTCAAATCGAAAAAATAGCAGTGCTATTTTGAAAAGTGATTTTCATGTGTTATTTTTATTCGTATGTATCACACTATGTGTGCAACTTTAACAATAGCAAAATTTGAAAGACAAGAACATGTAGTGTGATGGCACCTTTACCAACTGGAAAAGCACAAGAACTACATTCACAACAATTTAAAATTGCACCAGCACAAAAGTGCATAGTGGCTCCAAAACATGTGTACTCGTATAGTAATACAACATTTTAGCTTTTTTTGGAGTATAATTACCCCAAAATATTTGGGGTGATTTGGCATTTAAATGTACTATGATTTTATACACTTTATTGTGTATTAAAAATTTTACCTAAAATTGGCATACAAATTTTATTTCGCGTTGTGCAAAAGTAGCGCGAAAACAGATTAATGAACGAAAGGCACTCCGATAAATCTATATGCTGCAATACGCGCACATTGAAAGGTTACTCTTTGGCAATCAAAGATTGCTGGGTAACAGGTTTTGGCTACTATGTATGTTGTTGATGTTACACTCAGAAAAAATGCATACCTTTTCGGAAATTTATTACTGAATGAACTACTTAAAGAAAAAAAGATTTTTAGTTCAATATAACTAAAACGTTCATTCCCATTTTTTGAGCAGTAATATATTCTCGAAATTAAGAACATTTTGATAAACACACTTCTAATGGTGAGATATTGTGTAAATAGAACATGGCAAAGCTGAACAAAATAAGCATGACCTTCTTTGATGAAAATAAGTGAGAAAATGTTTTGCTGTTGTGTTGTTAGTAAATATTGAAATGGGAAAATAGTCGAAGACTCAAACAATACTGATGTGGATGAATGCTTTATAAACAGAAGGTTCTTGGTTCAATACTCGGGTGGGACAAAAGTTAGATTTTATTAAATTTATAATTGCAATGTTTCATTGCAATGTTTCATATTAAATTTGTATTATTCACAATAACTGAGCACTTGATAACGTGGAGATGGGGGATGCAGGCGGAAATAAATGGATTGAGTAATTAAGATGTGTCCAATGGATGCTCCAAAGTGTTCGGAAAAGCGATTTTTTTAATAATTTTTCCATCATTTTCAATGCTCTTTGGCGTTGAAAAGTATAAACAAGTACAAACAATTTCGAAGCTATAAAGAAATTGTTGAACTCGCAACGAGCATATTATTCTTTAGCGCCATAGGAAGCTAAATATTTCCTAAATTGAGTTCATTTTAACTAGTGTTGAGGTACAACATTTTTTGAGTATAGGTGTTTTTTTGAGTAGATGCTATATGTTCTTTTTGGCATGCTTCTACCATTGCAGAGCTCACTAATTAGTGAGTAGGTGGACTGATGATGAAGTATGGCTTAGCGGACTGGTGATGAAGCTTTGGCCAGCATGGAAATAGCTATCTCCGTAGCCTGCCCACATATACCTTAACATTTAAAAAAGGGGTTTTTTGCTTTCTTTTCTAAATAGAAGCAAAATCAAAGCCCATTAATTTCATCTGGACAAAGAAATTCAACAATAAAATTAAACAACAAAAAAAAAAAGGAAAAAACATAATATTTCCTTATGTTACAAAAATTTACTAAACTACGGAAATTATATGCTATTATCAAAGAAATCGTATTTAGTTCATGTAATTGCAGTAAGAATGCATAAATTTCCAACATTTTTTCCCTAATACCAGTTAAAAAATCGTTGACTGAAGTTTATTAAATCAGAAAATTTACTAAACTGCGGAAATTATATGCTATTATCAAGGAAATCGCATTTAGTTCATGTAATTGCAGTGAGAATGCATATATATCCAAGATTCTTTCACTAATACCAATTAAAAAATTGTTGACTGAAATATGTATGGAAAAAGAATATGTAAGCCAGACGAGAACTTCAAATTAGTCCAGCAAATCTCTAAATTTAGGACAAAATTATTTCTGTTTGTTGCCAATTTAAAACTTAGTTCATGCTCGTTCTACTTTTTATTGCATTCTCTATAATTTTTTCTCTCAGAAGTTTACTGACATCAAAGAGTGCTGCCCGATTCCGAATTTTCCATTTTTTTATATAGAAAAGTTTACATGACTAATCTACTGTTGCCATAATAAGCAGGAGATTAACAACTCGCGCGTCATTGATACATAAGGTGCCCTTATTTTCATATTTATTATTTACCCGACTTCAAAGAATTGTGCAAAAGTAAATTGGCCAAAACGAACAATAGGCACGTCTACAAATATTTCCGGTTTCCGCTTCAAAACAAATTCAAATAAGCCGCCTTCATCTCAACAAAATTCCCCACCCCATTATTTTTAATTCTTCTCTTCACTCCCAGTCTCTCTATCTCGTATGCCGCTTCTAAGAGGTCTATCATTAATAATAATAAAGTTATCAGCATTTCCGAAGATATCGAAGACTCAGAGAAAAGAAATTATGAAGACATTAAAAACAGACCACACTCAGTGTTGTGTCTTTCTTTGTTTTTGTTTGAGGGGAAACAACAGCAGCCCGAAGGGTATGACGCAAGAAAGAATCCAAAAACACACACACACACACTCACACAATTGTTCATGGCACCGGAAAGAAACTTCGTCGTCATCATCTCGTATCCACATAAAGTAGTAAACCTTCTCGCATTCGGCGAAAATTCTACTCAGGAATCGAAAAGTATGTGGCACTCCAGCCATACGGACGGACAGACATTCGACAGCATGGGCAAAACACTCAGCCGATCACTTATGAAGATGTTGTGTTTACCTGGGCACGGTTTACAACGATACCCACATTCATGGCTCGGACGGACGAATGGTCGGATAACTCAACCTTACCCGAATTGTTTTTATTTTGATTTCTTGGTTTTTCTCTCTCTCTCTCTTCCTCAAAAATAAGACATTCATGTCAGTCGGCTCACAAACACGCCAATGTGCAAGCTGCTGAACGACTGCTAAGGTTTTATGTTTTTCTCAGTTCGATTTTGTAAAACGAAAAAAAAATCAAGATTCGTTCGTATTATTAACAGTGTGAGCCACGCAGCATCAAGAAGCAAGTGTTGTAAAGGGTGATTTTTTTGAGGTTAGGATTTTCATGCATTAGTATTTGACAGATCACGTGGGATTTCAGACATGGTGTCAAAGAGAAAGATGCTCAGTATGCTTTGACATTTCATCATGAATAGACTTACTAACGAGCAACGCTTGCAAATCATAGAATTTTATTACCAAAATCAGTGTTCGGTTCGAAATGTGTTCATTCACCGTAACGTTGCGTCCAACAGCATCTTTGAAAAAATACGGTCCAATGATTCCACCAGCGTACAAACCACACGAAACAGTGCATTTTTCGGGATGCATGGGCAGTTCTTGAACGGCTTCTGGTTGCTCTTCACTCCAAATGCGGCAATTTTGCTTATTTACGTAGCCATTCAACCAGAAATGAGCCTCATCGCTGAACAAAATTTGTCAAAATTTGAACACATTTCGAACCGAACACTGATTTTGGTAATAAAATTCAATGATTTGCAAGCGTTGCTCGTTAGTAAGTCTATTCATGATGAAATGTCAAAGCATACTGAGCATCTTTCTCTTTGACACCATGTCTGAAATCCCACGTGATCTGTCAAATACTAATGCATGAAAATCCTAACCTCAAAAAAATCACCCTTTAGTTCCACAAACACTGGGCTCTTAAACAACAAAAAGTTGTAAACTCAGCCGGAACATCGCTGGTTGCGCGCACCTTTAAGAACTTTTCATTTGTTATTGGTAAAAAAGCTAAAAACTATCTGCCTCACTTTTTGTGACACCATCAGAGTTTTTTGTAAAAAAATCTCTGGATTTGGTTGATTTTTTTAGATAATAGGTTTTGAAAAACCCTGTCTACACTGCTCTTTAAATCTGGATTCAATGGCTCGATCATAAGTGTTTCCTTTATAAAATCAGCTGAAGAGAGTCTTAAATCCGAATTTAATGTGGAGTGTAAACGGATTTAAACAAACTTGCTGATTTCCGCACAACTTATGAAACAATTTTAATGATGTATTATGTTATCATTGAGATTTTTGTATTGTGTCAAAAAAGTAAACGCGAAAAACATGTGTTTTCAACTGTGAAAATCGAATATAGTGCCGGCCATGTGGCTGGAAAACGTCTTATGCATAGGTCACCAGTCATTCTGTATGGTGACCTATGATGCATAACGTGACCATCCCAATTTGACAATAAAAAAGGTTTTTTACAGTAGAAACGCGGGGATTTGGCGGGATACCTTTAGAATAGAAATAAACAGTACTCCTGGAACCTTCCATATACACTAAGTTTTAAAAAACCTTTAACAACAAATAATTTTTTTTATTTCTTAACTCTCGCAACCACTGTTGCCACTCAAGAAAATTATTTCTTACCAAAGTTAAAAAAAAATACTACCAAAGCCTACCAAATGCTCTATAAGCCGAATTTGGATAAACCGATATTCCGATTTAAGGGATTGTTCCCAGAAATACGCTTTTACTACCCATTTTTGCCTACATCGTAAGTTGCGTACATCCCTCAACATCTATTTCCGATTGAAGGCATTGAACAGGTGAATTTTAAACGCACAAAAATCGAATTTCTTACCCAGAATTTACGAAATTTGGAAGAGATCCCTTAACACTCGTACCAGTTACTGTCAGTATCAGAACTTGCGCCCTCTTTCTAAAATTGTAAGCAGTGAGACGCCATGTATCAAAATCCATGATTTTATTCTGCACTCGTAACGAATACACACAGATAAAAATATTTTTGAAAAACAACAACTTTTGCCGAAAAAACGCCGACGAAATTTGTTAATTTTTCTGCAACAATTTATTTTGAATTTCAACGACCCAAATTCAAATTTGTTGTTGGAAGGCACCCTTTGCAAGCCAACATATAACAACAACAATATGTGCATAAGGAAGACAAAACACCATTTAACCCGCCAGCACATGTGCTTTGCTGCACAGCTTCGGTGTGGTGGTGTTTTCATTTTCTTTCGCGCCGCTTGTCTTCTTGGTTTACTGATTTGCTCTCAGGTTTCTTCTCTGCCACTCTCTCTACTAATACCCTAAAATCTAATTTTGTTACTTTTGCCGCCGCGTGATATGAACTCATGATGTCATGTTCGGAGGTATTGCACGCATCCTCTAGCCTACCGATATCACGTTATTCAAGCTGAAATAATTCAATAAGCATTATTGCACAGTACTAAATGTCTCAATAAAATTCGATTTAAAAAAAATATAAAGAGAATTCAAACCTGGGTTTGCAAGTACTTAATGGCATGGGAGTCTTATGTGCTACATAGTAATACGCGTATTTTAACAACCAGCTCAACAAAAGAATTTGTTGAAAATCCAAAAAATTTCAATTATTTTGTCTGTCAAGTCTCTATAAACTTACTTCGACATATAGTCTTGATTGATGCTTTAACAACAAATCATAATATTTTTCTTTTCAAACCAAGTCACTAAATCAGGTTTCATAAATGTCCCAGAACCTATATCTTGGTTTTTCGCCTTACTCATTCCCATATCTATGTATGCATGCCATGTTTGTCGTGCTTGCACTTGTTTTGTGCCGAAAATCTGTACTTAGGTTACTCTGCCCAAAGAAATGAAATCAATCTCCTAATGCACGGTACATGTGTAATGGCCATCAAAGTGAAGATAAAAATACGACCGGCAATGAGAAGGCCAAATAAAAGCAGGCGCCATCCATCCCATCACGTTGAATATACGGTTGTACATACTACTACTGTTTGTCGTAATCGTGTACTGCCGGATTCAGTGTTAGATCAAAGACAAAGACTTACGGTATGTAATGATATTGCGACTTTTGAATCTCAGATGTTGTCAGTATATACATTTCTACCGATTTAATCAATCCGCATATACACTGGGCTATATGTACTTAAAATATGTGATAATGGTTCGTTCCATCCTAATGAATGTAATGCCATCTATGCGTTCAAAATCGCGTTTTTATTTACCGAATCTTTATCAGCCCTATTCTGAATAACAATCCCTGGAAGTTTTTTCCTAATCCCTTTTCCCTTATTCTGAATAATAATCCCTGGGAGTTCTTTCCCCACTCCCTTTTCCACTATTCAGAATAAACTTCGAAAAAGGGAAATAAAGTGTGATTTTTTTAAGAGCTATGGGAAAGTTTTTCAAAAGAAAAAAACACATAACATTCAGAAAAATGTATGAAATCTTCTTTTTTAAATCGATAATACGGTCCATATAATTTAATGATTGAATATTATTTCATGCAAATGTTAACCGTGACTGTGCCTCGCTTAGTCCAATTTTTGCATACTCTTTCCAAGATTTCGGCCGATATCTCACGAATAAATGCTTCAATGTTGTCTTCGAATGCATCCCCCACAAAAAATAGTCCAAATAGTAAAAAGTCGCATCATCTTTGAAGAAGAACGGTCCAATGATGCCACCAGCCCATAAACTACACCAAACTGTGACTTTACTGGACGCATTGGTAGCTGTTGCAATGCTTCTGGCTGATCTTCACTCCAAAGTCGACAATTCTGCTTATTTACGTACCCATTGAGCCAAAAATAAGAAGAAGAAGCGCGACATGAGCTTTCTTTATAGAGCACGCATTTCGAAAAATAAATTCTATAATTTTCTAGCGTAAACCAGTGTTACCAAAGAGATAATACCTAAAAACACCGTTTATCTCCCAGGGACAAAAGAAAGTATTCTGAATCGAAATAAAAGGGAGAATGAGACAATAAATTTTGGGAAAAAATTCCCCCAATCAAATGAAAGGGAGTTGGGATGAAAAATTATGAATTTAATTATTATATCGGTTCTTAGAACTCTTACAGAATTTTTTTTCACTTTTTCATCAAAAACAAGTAACATTTTCTTAGGTTCTCTCGGTTAAAATATGTAAAATAAATATATGTAATTTGCATTTATTTATCGGTTTTATAGATAAAGACGAAAATTCTAGACGAAATAGGTGTCTGAATACACATAGGTATTAAAATATGTGGTTCATATTTCAAAATTCTTAGACCCGTATGCATAAACCAGATGTCGCTAAGTTGGACGCCGTTCGGAGTTGGATACTAAAAGGAGTTAGAAATGGGCAGCATTCATTGATATGCAAGAAGTTTTCTGCCTGTACTTAATAGAATGTTGGTGGGCAAATTTACACTTTATAGCATCAATTATTCAAAAATACTTGGCGTCACATTTGGCAGCATTTACCCCACAGGAGTAGGAAAAAATCCAAAAAAAGCTTTTCGGCAGCACTGCGTTCGTACCAGCCAATAAGAAACGTGCAGAAATGTTGTATGTCTTTGTCAAAGATTATGGGATTCTTTTCCCATTTTCTTTTCATTGAAGAATTCGTTTATTATTAAAATTACATATATACACCAAAAAAATGCTGTTAGTTTTTCGCATTAAAAATACAGTTTTCGCACATACTCCAACTTTTAGGGCTCCTAATAAAAAAATACAATCATATTTGAAGATTTACCTACAGCGGTCAAAAAAAGTATTCATCATTAGCAAAATTGATAATAAATTCACTTATTTTGGGTAATTGAAGAAAATTTAAAGTAAACAAATAATGCAGTTTTATGCAATAGTTTATTTTTCGTAATCAGCCTTATTACGGTTGTCGAAGACGTAGTCGAATGTCGATTTTTTTGGAAAACGGTACTACGGTTGTCGAAAATGTACAATCTGTTACAATTTTCGTAACACGGAAGACGAAAACGACTGTCAATGTTGGCTAAAACAGTCGATCAATTTTTTCCATACGACTAGAGACGTCGCCGCATTCAATTGACAACAATTGTTAGCCGTTGGTTTCATCCGCTAACACGCCGTTAACTAATTTTAAATTTAACACATTTTTTTGACATTTTATATTCGACAATAAATAAATATAACAAAATTGTATAAAATAAATTATTTATCTATTTTTAACATTGGGTAAATTTGCGGTATTTTACCAAGAAAACTTTTATCTTATGTCGACCGCTGATATAAAGTTTATGTCGCCGTCACTTGTTTTGTGTCAGTTGTCGCCGTAAAAATGAACAATCAGTCGTCGTTTTCTGAATATATTCACATTTGTTTACAAAGATGAGCTGCAAAATGTAAGTATTTGTGTTTTGTGAGAAAATTCATTTAATTAATTATTTATTTATTCCAGGAATAAAATAACCACGCAACAACAGTTTGCAAAAATGATGGAATTGTTGGAGGCAAATCCAAATCTTGCGCGTGCGTACCACAGCGGCCTACATAAAGTAAATACCAAGGAGGAATGGGCGAAAATTGCCATTGAATTAAATTCCATTGGGCCTCCCATGCGCCAAGGTACGGAATGGATGAAGGTGTGGGCAGACTTCAAATGTAATTTGAAAAAGAAGCTGCTGCACAACAAGGCAGAATGCCGTGCAACGGGAGGAGGGCCACACAAACAATTTGTGCTGACGACAGTGGAGGAAGCTGCCTCAAGTTTGCTGCAGCTAGACTCCATAGTAAATTCGGATGGAGAAATTGGAGTCTCAAATACTCCACTTAAGTCCAGCTATTGCCCTATGGACACCACAAAGGAAAATGAGAGTAGTGAGTATATCTCGACACCGCGAATTCGGAAAAAAGTGGAAACAAAGGCTGACAAGACAGAGAAGACTGCGCTGCTGGAAAACCAGCTAAAAGTCCAAACCGAGCTATACTCTCAAGTGAAGGACTCTCTACAAAATGTGGAGAGATACAATAGAAAAATCTTCAAAATTAAAGAAGAAGAGCTTAAAATTTACAAAGCTGCAGAAAAAAGGGAAGAAGAAAAGTTTTTATTATATAAAAAGGAGTTAAAGAGCAAAGAAGACTTCAGAAATAAATTGCTAAAAGCAAGAACGGAGGAAATCGAAATAAAAAAAAGGCGAATAGAGCTGGATGAATGGAAGAGCGGCATTCGGGAGTAATTTGCTGATCTCATTTAGTTTTTAACTTGAAAAGACTGAACTAATGTAATTTGTTTTGTGTTCCTTTTTTATTTTATTTTATAATCTAAGTGCCTGAAGTACCTTTTATTTTAAATAACTTTAATAAATATCCAAAGACTGCATAATTCTCCTTCTTATATTTAAAGCAGTGGCGTCTTCGCTAGTTTCATTGAGGTTCGACATTGCTTCATTGCTAGGAATTTCTGTGCTTTCATTGGGCTCAACTGCGGATTCAATTTTGTAATGAATACATATGTTATGCAAAGCAGCACAAACAGAAGTAATTTTTCCAGCCATTTTCGGTTTATAATGCAGTTGCCTCGCTCCTAAAATACATCGAAAACGATTTTTGAGGACACCAATTGTACGCTCCACTACATTTCTAGCTTGTGAATGTATGTAATTAAAGCGGCTTTCTGCAGTTCCGTCTTCCGCTGACCTGAATGGAGTTATCAAGTAGGGTTCAAGAGGGTAGCCTGCATCTCCTACAAAATATGACAAATTTATGTTGGTTTTCACTATAAAAACAAAATGTTTAATACCAAGCAGCCATGTATTAGTTTCGCCATTTAAATAGTTGGTCTTTAGAAACTCTTTTAAGTCGCTTGTATTCCACACCAATGAATCGTGAACTGAGCCGGGATGATTGGGGGATATATATCTGATTCTAAGTTTATGGTCGCAAACCTGTAATGAAATCTTTGAAATAGACTACGACTCTTATTTAAAATAGGATTTTGGTTTACCACGGTAGCATTTAAACTATAAAATCCTTTTCGATTATAATATTTAAATCTTTCACCAACTCCTGGAGCCAAAATTTTGATATGCGTTCCATCTATGCATCCAATAATGCCGGGAAATTTAAACTTTTTATAAAAATAATCCTTTATTTCAAACTTTTCCACTTCCGTCATTCTAACCGATATCCATTTTGGACAAATTTCACTGTGCATTGCATCAATGCATTCTGTAAAAATTTTGCTTACAGAAGACTGTGAAAGCCCAACATTATAGTCGTTGCCAGCTCCTTTTTGGTAACTGCCTTCAGCAAGTATGCGCAATGTTACCGCCAACTTCAATTCTTTGGGAACAGCAGACGACTTTATTGGGTCTTGCAATTTACCCGATATGCTTTCCAAGACGTATTTAAAAGCATCTTTATTCAATCTAAAAAGGCCAATGAAACTTAAGTGCAGATAGGGATTATAAATTTTAACTCATTTCTCAATTTCAAAACTTACTTTGAATTGGGCATTGCAAATATGTCCGAATTCTGTCTTATTTCCTTACGCAAAGCACTCATATCACATTCTGTATATGCCTCGTCGTCTTCATCCGAAGAAAAAAAATGTCCCAAACTTAACATATTTGTTTTATTATATTTATTTTATTTTATATTGAGAAAATTTCAATGTTGCCTTTGGCGGACAATTATGTAAAAAGTAAACATTGTTTTGACAGTATAGCACATCTTTTACTTTTCAATCTATTACAAAATAACAAGAGTCGAAAAAGTTACATAATACCAAAAATAATCGAAATCGACAACGACTTCGACTGCTCTCGATTTTCGTCTTCGACAACCGTAATAAGGCTGAATATGTTTTAAAATAAATTCAAAAAATAAATTTAATTAGCGCAAAAAATGCAATTTTATATAATAACACCAAAAACAGAACAAAAAAAGTATTCATCATTGATGTGCTATCATCAAAGTCAAATTCAAATATTATTTGGGAATCCCCCTTTTCTGTTTTATTTAGTAAAGGAGGCTTTGCCCTTAACAGCAAATATTTAATTTCATTGAAAATATAGTTTTTTGTCAAAATAGGTCGTAAGCAAAACGAGGTTTCTGATGAGGTAAAAGTTTTGATAATAAAACACCACAGGAATGGTTTAACTCAAAAAACTATCAGTGAAATATTAAATAGACCACGATCTACTATACAATCCATCATCAGAAAGTGGACAGAAACGAAAACTGTTGACAATAAACCAAGATCTGGTCGACCAAAAGCACTTTCAGTTGGAGATGTGCGTTGGCTAGTGCGGCAAGTTCAGAAAACTCCGAAGACAAATGCGACCATTCTTCGTAAAAACACTATGGAATATTTAGGGAAGGAAGTTACTACACAAACAATTCGAAATACACTCAAAAGGCATAGTTACAGAGGAAGAACTGCACGTAAGAAGCCCTTTATAAATAAAATAAACCGAGTGAAAAGGCTAAACTTCGCAAAAATGTATGTAAAACAGCCCGAATCATTTTGGAAAACAGTCATTTTTGCAGACGAGAGCAAGTTTAATCTTTTTGGGTGCGATGGAAAGGTCATAGTGTACAGAAAACCAAATACAGAGCTTGAAGAACGAAACACAGTTGCTACTGTAAAACATGGTGGAGGTGGTTTAATGGTTTGGGGGTGTATGGCGGCTTCAGGAGCGGGAAATCTTGAAATTATTAATGGAGTAATGGATCATAAGTATTACATTGACATTTTAAAGAGGAATTTAAAATATAGTGCTGTAAAACTTGGGCTTGGTAATAACTTTCAATATTATCAAGATAATGACCCCAAACATTCTGCTTTAAATACCAAGATGTGGATGCTGTATAACTGCCCCAAAGTCATTAAAACTCCTCCTCAAAGTCCCGACTTGAACCCAATTGAACATCTTTGGGAACATCTCGAACGCAAATTGAGAACGCGCAATTTTTCGAGCAAGAGTCAAATGCAACAGGTGATAATGGAGGAATGGACTAATATAGACCAAAATATAACCGCTAAATTAGTCCAATCGATGTCAAACCGTTTAAAAGAAGTTATAAGACGCGGTGGTCGAATAACAAAGTATTAATTTTTTTAAATTATGTTATTTATTTTTTTGTTTTTTTGCAATGATGAATACTTTTTTTGTTTAATTTTTTGTGTTCAGCTGTAAAATGGCCCTTTTTGTTCCAATAAATACTATTTTTTTCTTTAAAAACAATGAAATTGTGTACATATATATCACACAAGCACTACTGCATCATTAGTTTAATATGTTTTTATTCCAATTGTCTTTTGTAGACTTATTAAAAAAAAAACATTGAATGATGAATACTTTTTTTGACCGCTGTATAAAAAGTATATTTACCAAAAATTCAATTTAAAATATTTTTTATACGTTTTTTTGTCTATAAGTATGGCTCTCCCAAAATGTGATCAATATTCCTTACGCTACCAAATTGAATTGTTCTTATTTTAAATAAATAAAAAACGTGGTATTTAAGTTTGTTTTCTAGATACAAACGTTTTGCTGCAGAAACAACTTTTGCACTCCTTTTGGGTCAGCAGAGCGATTTTCGCCCTTATCTTAACTGTGTTTAAAGTCCAAAAAGTGTATGTTATCTGTTATAATTCCCAGTCACATCTTTTATTGCTTTTTATGTGAATATATGAGTTTTCTTCTATTCCGCACAAAAATTTCAATGCGTATGATGTGTATTTGACAACTGAAGCAAGTCTTATTTTGGTTTGTATTTTTTGTGGCTGGTCAATAAAATGTATCTTCTCAAATATTGTTGGTCGTCAAATGAAATTCGCACTCAAACGATTGGCCCTTAAAAAAGTAATTGGTGTAGAAAATTGGAAAGAAATGCACTTTTTTTTAATTTTTGTCAGTTATTACAAATTCGCACAAACGATTGGCAGGTAAATCAAAACCACTGTACTTACAATTAGCATGCACTTATCGGAACATAAATTCATTTTCAGTTTCTTAAGGTCCTCATTTGATTTGATGGAAAAAATGGTTTTTGTTACCTTTATTATTTGCTTTCACTTTTTTAAAACAAAATAACAAAAGTTCTGGTCTCGTCAAATGTTGGTACTAGTTCAGATTCGATTGCATTTTTCTTGGTTTTGTTATTTCGTACAGCTAGATTTAATTTTCATTAGGTTAGGTTAGGTTGAAGAAAAAGGTGCCCCACGGCACTATGGACACACACCTAAGCCAGTGATCGGCTTGTTGTGCGCTCTAAATTCTAAAAAGAAACCTCGAAAAAGAAAATCTAATTAAGGAATTCTGTGCTACTTACAAATCCCTAAATGTTTTCCTTACCACGCCCCCAAGTTATTTCATCTCTGGTATTGTGTCCCGACCTAAGTACTGGTGTCTGTTGGCCGCGAAAGCCGGGCAATGACATATGAAATGCTCCAACGTCTTATCATCTTCCCCACATGTCCTACACATGTTATCACTTGCCGCACCGAATTGGCAAAACTGTACAAAACAAAGTTTTTTCAGATGACGGTTTGAACGACATTGTCTGCTTAGATGTCCTCTACATAGTAAAATGTTTAAATTATCAATGAGAGAGAAAATAAAAAAATTTCAGTGTATTTCTCGACAATAAAATTTTTACTTAAAGAAGTCTTTGGAGACAATGTCATGATTGATGTTTGAACTGCTGGGACATGCCCGTACATATGCAAGAAATACATACATACATAATCTGGTGAATTGCCAGCAACTTAGGGCCTTTCCATTACTTCAATGCTGACCCTCAAAAATTGTTCAGAAACACAAGCCGGCATGCAAGCAGCTGTTGCCATACTCCAATGTTCACACATATACTTACGAGCATAACATGTATATGGCTACGCACATGCTTCAATGGGATGGGTGTGTATCTGTGTGTGTGTGCATGTATTTTGGGACCATCATACAACGTGGGTGTCCTCCTAAACGTGAATACAGATACAGATCACCCCTATGTTTGTTCATTTTGATTTTTTTTCTGTTCCCCAAGATTTAATGTTGCCGCATTGATTCGCGTAACTCGATTCGAATAAAAAAGACGTCGAATTCGAAATGCTTTTTATCAGATCGACAGTCATTTGTTTTATGTGATTTTACATATTATGTAGGTACATATGTGTGTATGTACGAAGTTTGTTGTAGTTAGGTGCATGCGTGAAGTATGAAGCATGTACCTACATACATACATGTGTGTAAGCGAATATTGCATTCCGTTAGCTGCCTAGTATGGTAAGTGAAAAAAAATCTACTTTTCAGCAGATGTGATTTACCAAATTGATTTAATAAATTGACATTTGAAACCAGATGTGGACAGAATCTTCGATAATAAAAACACTAGACGAATAAGACGCAGCTGACAACTTGCAATACTAATATTAAGAAAAATCTTTGTTAACTGATTTAATGAAAAAACGACATCGTTGAAAAACGCCAATTAGCGAAACTGCGCAGATGTAGCAAAATTTACAAATCCCTTCCAAGGTGAAGGATATCACCATGGAAGGCATTTCTAAATTTCCTTAAATGCTTTCTATCTACAATCTTGGCAGCAAATCAGTTAAGAACTGGGTCCCTCAGTTGTGGAAGATTTCAAAACGTAGTATCGATGTTTTAGAAGTCATAACGAGGATCTTAATGCTTCATATTTTTCGAATGGGGTGCTAATTGCACATTCCAGGTTCACAAAAATCAAATCGGCCAGCGGTTTCCAATGGAGTTATATCAGGTTACAGAAGTCAAATCTCTTTGTATGTCAGCTATTTCAACCTATATACTGATTCGGACCATTCTTATGTGAGCCGTTGGAAGCCATCGTTCAAGATGTTATGAAAGCCATCAGACCTACCACAATAAGAAGTATTTGTGAACAATTCCCAGTGAAACTTTAATAGCTCGAAAATTAGCGTGCTTCCGACAGAGGTACGGGCAGAACGTATATAGGTATTAACTATGTAACACAAGCCCTTGCCATCAAGAACATGCGAAGAAGGTCCCAAAAGTAACCCACCTTACATGTAAATGGTGGTAGTAGTATGAAAGTAAACGCTTTTGCAACCTTCTAAAACATATGTTTTAAATTTCAAGCCGTCACTTTCAAAATATTTTTAGATATGGCAAAATTGGTAAATATTAAAAAAAAATTGACAAAGATCAATGAATTAAAGTTCGAATTGCTTCAGCAAGAACCTTATTCGCCGGATGTAGCTCACTCGGAATATTTTTGGTTTCCAAACTTAAAAAATGCCAATGAAGAGGTGGAAGTTGCAGTTGATGACTATTTTGAGAAGCTATAAAACAGTTCTTACTGCAAATAGGGTATCGAAACTATTGAAAATCGCATGAAAAAGTGTATCGAGCTGATGGGAGATTGTGTTGAGAAATAAAAAAAAAAATCCCAAATTTGTTGTGTTTTCTGTATTGGAGAGTCTAGTTTTGGTGCAACCCAGGGGCTTTTTCAGGGACGCTACAAAAGTAGACCTATAGGGACAGCAAACGACGCCAGAGTTTCGCCGCTCTTTTGACATTTCTCTCAGTAAGGTTTGCATTTCACTATTGAAAGATATACGAGCCAACAACGGGTTGAAATAATTAAAATTGTAAATGTGGATTGTCAGAATGCAATCCACATGTACTCCATGAGTCATCGCATGGTACAATTAAGAGGAAGCGTCATTAGCACAAAAACAAAAATCTACCCCCAACGAAACTACCTTGAGTGGCAAATGCCGCAAGTTGAAATGTCAAAGTGGTTAAGGAATTAACTTTGTTTTACAACTTATCTTCTTCAAATGTATATATTTGTATTTTCATCACTGTTTTGTTACTTATTTGTGGAATATCCGATAGAATAGAACATCTTTAAAATATTTTAGAAAAAAATCGCAGCACTCAAACAACGGAAAATGGCGCGAACTAGTAACATACACATATGAGAGTAGCACTAATCACTGATTTTGATAGATAGTGCACTCAATATTTTGTTGTTGGGCAACTGCCACTACTTGTGAGGAGGGGAAAACCACCGCTGATGGTCTGATGATTCCGAACGGCGTACCGCAGTGCGTCAACTCTCAGGATTCACTGAATAAGACTAAGCCAAGCGATCAGCCGACATACAATTTTTTTAATTATTGGCAGCACTTGGCATTGAGGATGTCAACTTGTTCTCCTTTTATGTTCATTCTTTGATTGCGTTTTCTCCTATTTAATGACATTTTCGATCGGCAGATTTGACAACCTTAATAAGGTTCATGGGGCCTATCCACTTTATGTTTTCGCAAGTGACCTAATAACCTTCTATTAGTGAATCCTATGTACTTTTTGGGATATAGGTTTTTACATGTCATGGTACTTCAAAAATGTCACCAGCATTAGGACGGAATAACCACTGCTGAAAATGTTTTTTGATGTTCTCGCCAGGCTTCGAAATAGAATACTCAATTAATTTAGTAATGGGACCCATTTAAAACAAGTTAATTTTCGTGAACCACCCTATATACGTACATAGATGGTGGATAATTTTTTTATTTTAGGATTTTTATTTTGATTCATTTTGAATTTAAAATATTACAATTTGTTCGTCCAGTTTTCTGCTATTCTATCTACACTTTGCAAGATCAACGAAGATAATTGAGATGTACAGATAGTCTGCGTTAGTCAACTCCTTTGTTTAGTCCACGGGTGGCATTTTAGCCACTATTGAAATTAAAGCATAATAGCCATTACAAGGCTATTACACAGACACTCATTCGTTAGAATTGCCGATAAAATTGTTCTTTGGAAACAGGGAGTAATCTTAAAAGAAAAAATATTGAAACTAGGAAACAACTCTGCACATCAGAGATGTTGAGATGAGGAATTGCTATGCATGGAGAGGGAGGACATCTAAGCACGACTAAACTACCAATTCGTAATAAATCATGTTGCCTTGGAATATATTCGATTGCACATTAGGGTGGATCCGCAACTGACATAGTTTTAAGCAAACAATCAAATTCGTCTATACAAAATTTTATCAACGATAAATAAAAATTGTGTTTTAGCCTGCCATTCCTCTTTCTCTTTTGGATTCTCATGCAATCACATAATTGTCTCATCCTTGTTCAAGACTCAAAATGCTTTATGCAGCACAAATTTTCTGCATATTTCTGGAGGTTCCAGAAATATTCAGAAAGTTAATGGTAGAAAATTTTTAGGTTTTTTTATTTTGAAAAAATGCTATATTTGCCGAACAACAGAACAAATCCAATTACTCTCTACTTAAACTTATGATCTTATTATCGGTAGTCTTCCATGCATCTTCTAGCCTAACGACATTATTTTGTTAATCATGGAATAACGCAGTAAGCATTACTGCACAGCAATAAGTTTCTCAATTTAATTAAAATGAAAACATTTAGAAATCATTTTAAATTTTTTTTTTTTTAATGAGAAATAACTAAAAAAAATTGCACCGAATTTTCTCAAATTAGTTTAAAGAAAAAATAGGAAAAAATATTTTTCCGGCCGGGGGACTTGAACCTGGGTTTGCGAATCTATCAGTGGCGTGTGCATTTTTGGTGGTGCAAATTCTTGAGAGAAGTATCCACTGTTTAGTAATCATTCGAAATATCCGACCCATTGACATACAGATTAAGCGTGAGGCAGCCACTGCGGCTATGAGACTTAAGGCGATGGGAGAAAGGATTGAGGATGGAGCAGCTCATACCAACGGTGTATAATCGATGCGACGATAGGAAACCTGGAAGGAAGGGAAGAGGTTTCCAATCGGATACTGAGATGAACCTTGAAGTCGAGTGCGAGGCACTGGTGCCAACGGCACAGTCTTGGATTGACGGAACCCTAGTATTGCCATCTGGAAGATCACGTTACAGGGACGGATCAAAGCTAGAGGACAAAATGGGCCTGGGGGTTAACATTGAGAACCCAGATTATGAGATCTGTTTTAGACTGCCTGACCACAATACGGTCCTGCGGGCGGAGATCCGGGCGATCACGGAATGCGTCAAGTGGTGTGGTGCTAACGCGAGGACGTCGAGTGTGAACATCTTTACCGACAGTAAAATTGCCATAAGGGCCATAACAACCAGGATGGTAAGGTCACGAACAGTCTTGCAGTGTAAGAAGTAGATTAACGCCTTCTCTGAGGATAGCAAAATCCACATCGTTTGGGTGCAGGGCCATAATGGAGTAAGGGGAAATGAAAGGGCATACGATTTGGCGGTGAAGGCCAGAGGACCGCCGTCAATAAACTTGGTTAACCCGAAGCCTTTCGGGTCGACACAGTCCGAGTTAAGGGAGTGGGCGACGAATGCACATGCAACATTTTGTTACAGCGAAACGGTCGGCAGGATGGCAAAAATCCTATGGGGGGATCCAGATCGTGAGAAGACGAGGCTATTACTAAAAGGAAGCAAGAAGGAGGTCAGTATAGCTATTGGTATCATAACGAGACACATAGGACTACGAGCTCACTTATGTAAAATCGGTGCGGCAAGTGATAGCATGTGTAGGGCATGTGGGGGAGATGATGAGACATTGGAGCATTTCCTTTGTCATTGCCCGGCTCTCGCGTCTAACAGATACCGGTATTGAAAACAATGAACGATTTTGTAAGTAGCACGTAATTCCTAACTTACAATGTTCTTGTTAGAGGTTACTTTATAGTTCTTAGATCGCACAACAAGCCGATTACTGACTTTGGTGTATGATCATAGTGGCATGGGGCAGATTAATATATGCACCCTCTTTTCAACCTAACCCTAACCTAATCATCCGAAATAAATGTTGAAATCTTAGCGAGAAATTTGAAATAAGCACGAACCTTTTTTTGATTCACCCTAATGTACACATTTTTATCAGCTTTTATTGTAGTCAGCAACACTATGACAATTTGAGGGACGGTCATAATATGCAGTCCCAACAATGTGCATGTATAACGCCATGGATATATGCATGTATGTGTGTGTGTGTGTGTGTGTGTGTCCTTAAACCGTATTCCGTACAACAGGCAAAGAGATTTCAACTCCCTTCTCACAGCAAGCAACACGTATTCACGTACTACATGTCCTGAAAGCGTTTCCCTGGAAATTGGTGAAGAACACGGAATCACACAGGGAAAAAGAAGGTCGACCGTTGTCTTTTGTATGGATAGAGTCATAAAAGTGTTAACATGTCGTTGAAAATAATGTGATGAGAATGGCCATAAAGTATTTCAACTATACAACGCGGCCACCACCAAAGCCTTTTATACCTCGGAACTCTCCCGTGGCGAATTTTCGGGAAGTTGTAAGAAGAAATGAAGTGATCGTTCAACAATCACAAATAGCAACACACAGCAGGGCCTAACGAACAAAGCCATCCTTGCAGTTAACTTACTAAAGACAAGACAACAAAGGGATTCTGACTTCTACCTGCACACAGCGGCAATAATAACTGCAGGAAAAGACGTCTCAATTAGATGTTTCCGAGCAGCGCGCACATTCTTTTTAGAAGAACTCTAGAGTATTTTCCATCTAATTTTAAGGTAATTTCCCAGTAAGGATTTATTCTAACGATTATTGTTTAGGCAAATGCCAAGAATAAGTAGGTATGGCACTAAACCATTTTGCCAAATAGATCTTTAGGTATGTTGAAAATACCAAAACTGCATTGGCCCATTATTCAAATACTGTTCCTTAGTACTCAGAATAGGAAAATGTCACAACTACTACCTATCTATCATTACTAAACAATAAAAGTGTTTCACTCACATTCGAACCTTGAAGTCGTTGCTAGTTTTGTAACATATTCGATTTTCATAAAAAGCTTTCATATGGCTATTATAGGGGTTTTGCACCCCGGTTTTTTTTTCCGTATGATATTATGTAGGCTGTTGGGTTTGTCTTGTGTTCTTATTGTTGTCCTTATTTGCAATGTCTGCCGATGCAAGGCAAAGCTTAGACAAAACTTGTGTGTAGATATACAAATCTTATCAAGGGCATACTGTACGAACTGTATGTCTGATGTACACAATGCATAATTTCACCCATAACATTTATGGAGTCACATTGAAATTCATAGAGTTTTATTTTGCTTTGTTTTCAGGGTAAAGCTCGCGGCAATCGTACGTCAATATACCTGCGCTCAGTATTCCAATCACACCTCGAGTCATTGGGATGTTCAGTACAAAAGCATGCCGGCAAAGTTCTGTTCGTAGCCATTCTAGTATTAAGCACGTTCTGCGTTGGCCTCAAAAGCGTTCAAATTCATTCAAAAGTGCATCAGTTGTGGATACAGGAGGGTGGTCGTTTGGAGACAGAGCTGGCCTACACACAGAAGACAATTGGAGAAACGGAAAGCTCGACGCATCAGTTGTTGATACAAACGGGGCATGATCCCAATGCATCCGTGCTGCATCCGCAGGCGCTGCTGACGCATCTGGAGGTGCTGAAGAAAGCGACTGCCGTCAAGATACACATGTTTGATACCGACTGGAGTCTGAGGGATATGTGCAACTCGCCGACGACGCCTAGCTTTGAAGGGCCCTACTACATAGAACAGATTTTCAAACACTTGATACCATGTTCGATAATAACACCTTTGGATTGCTTCTGGGAGGGGAGTCAATTGTTGGGCCCCGAATTTCCTGTCCAAATACCGTAAGTACATGCCAATTAACATGCAGATGCATGCTTATAACTCCTTTGTTTTTCGTTTCTTTTCAGAGGCATGGACAAACGTATTACGTGGAGTTCCCTGAACCCCTCACAACTCATGCAGTCAATGAAGAAACAAATGAACGACCAAAAGATACCCTTCGATTTTGGCACCATCGAGCAGTACATGAAACGTGCGGCAATCACTTCGGGCTACACTGAAAAACCCTGTCTGAATCCAAAGGATCCTGAATGTCCGGAAACAGCACCGAACAAGAATAGCGATTTTCCCTTGGATGTGGGCGGTATTTTGACGGGTGGATGTTATGGCTTCGCTGCCAAATATATGCATTGGCCGGAAGAGTTGATCGTGGGTGGAGTTCAGCGCAATCGCACCGGGCATTTGAAAAAGGCCAAGGGTGTGCAAACTGTAGTGCAGTTGATGACTGAAAAGGAAATGTACGATTTCTGGAATGAAAACTACAAAGTCCACCACATAAGCTGGACACCGGAGAAGGCAGCCGAGGTGTTGAATGCTTGGCAAAGAAATTTTTCAAAGGAGGTGGAAAACATAATGAGCAGCCCGGGAATGTCGAAGAAGTACGAAGTGTATGTGTTCTCGTCAGCCACTCTGGATGACATTTTGGAAAAATTCTCTAACCCGAAACCCTTGAGTATTCTGATTGGTGTGATCGCTACCGTCAGTTATGCATTCTGCACATTGATTCGTTGGCGAGACCCCGTGAAAGGTCAGTCCAGTGTGGGGGTGGCTGGAGTATTGCTGATTGGATTTTCCACTGCGGCTGGCCTGGGTTTGTGCGCAATACTGGGTATTGTTTTCAATGCAGCCAGTACACAGGTGGTGCCCTTTTTAGCCTTAGGTCTTGGAGTGGATCACATTTTCATGCTAACGGCCGCTTATGCCGAGAGCAGTCGAAAGGAACAAACCAAATACATTCTGAAAAAAGTTGGACCCAGTATTTTGTTCAGTGCAAGTGCAACGACAGGAGCATTTTTCGCTGCTGCCTTTATACCGGTGCCCGCGCTGAAAGTTTTCTGCCTCCAGGCTGCGATTGTTATGTGCTTTAATTTGGCCGCTGCCTTGTTGGTATTTCCTGCCATGATTTCTTTGGACCTTCGAAGAAGAACTGCCGGAAGAGCCGATATATCCTGTTGTTGTTTCCCCATATGGAAGGAGCGTCCAATTGGTAACGAGCAACATATAAACAACAATTCAATGAGGGGGGTCGGCATTAACAACAGGCTACAGAATTCGGCAACTGCAACGTCCAAAATGTCCAACTCAAGAGCATCGTCGGCTACAAGCACAAGTGCACAGGAAGAAGCCCTGCTCTCGTGTTCTGCGGAAAAGCGTCTTCCATCATTTTCTTTGGCAGCATTTGCTACGAAATATTATACGCCATTCCTCATGAAGAGCTGGGTTAAATTTATTGTTGTTATGTCGTTTGTTGGAACCATCATATTCAGCTTGTATGTCTCGACAAAACTTCAAGATGGCTTGGATTTGATCGACCTGGTACCCAAGGAAACCAATGAGTACAAGTTCCTAAATGCCCAGACATCGATGTTTGGCTTCTACAGCATGTACGCAGTGACCCAAGGCAATTTTGAGTACCCCAACAAGCAACGCCTTCTGCATGAGTACCACGAAGCTTTTGTTCGAGTGCCGCACGTAATTAAAAATGACAACGGCGGTTTGCCCGATTTTTGGTTATCCTTGTTCCGCGATTGGCTAAGGAACTTACAAACAATTTTCGATCGTGAGTATAAAGATGGCTGCATCAACGCAGAAGGATGGCATGCAAATGCGAGTAGTGAAGCTATATTAGCGTACAAGCTGCTAGTTCAGACGGGCAACGTAGACAATCCGGTGAAAAAGAGTATTCTGCTGCAGCATCGTCTAGTCGACAACGAGGGCATAATAAATCCCAGAGCATTCTACAACTATCTATCGGCCTGGGCAACGAACGATGTATTTGCTTACGGTGCCTCCCAGGTAAGTGCATCGCACTTCCGCCGCTGTAAGCACCAACTTGACTAACACCTAAATCTCTTTTTAGGCCAAATTACATCCTGAACCGCGGCAATACTATCATGTGCCTACAGAATACGATTTGAAAATTCCAAAATCCTTGCCTTTAGTTTACTCACAGCTGCCGTTCTACCTACATGGCCTGACTGACACCTCAGAAATAAAATCTCTAATCAGTCATATAAGGGATCTGAGTATTCGCTTTGAGGCGCGGGGTCTTCCCAACTATCCATCAGGTAGGTCGGCAGAATAATGCCTCCTGAGTGTGGAAATGGTAAAATTCATGGCCATCTATGATTTCTTTCAGGAATTCCTTTCATCTTTTGGGAACAATATATGACACTACGATCATCATTGGCCATGATCTTAGGTTGCTGTGTTGTTGCGGCTTTTATACTTGTGTCCATACTACTGCTGTCAATGTGGGCCGCAGTTTTGGTCATATTTAGTGTTTCGGCTTCATTGGCCCAGATATTTGGGGCCATGACCTTGTTGGGAATTAAATTATCCGCGCTGCCGGCAGTTATCCTTATCTTAAGCGTGGGCATGATACTATGCTTTACTGTGCACATAACACTGGTACGTCTCCCACTCACTGCAAGCGATTCGTCATGTTTATATTTTTGTATTTTTGTTTCAGGGTTTTATGACCTCAGTTGGTAATCGGGAACGACGAATATTACTCTCAATGCAAGTCACTCTGGGACCACTTACACACGGAATACTTACGTCAACACTAGCCGTGTTTATGCTGTCGACCTCACCCTTTGAATTTGTCATCCGCCACTTCTTTTGGCTGCTGTTGGCGGTATTGTGTGTAGGAGCCTTCAATAGCTTGATAGTGTTTCCCATCATATTGAGTATGATCGGACCTGAAGCTGAATTGGTGCCGCTAGAACATCCAGACCGTATATCCACCCCATCGCCACAAATGACACGAAGCAATAAACGTCTAAATAAGAACATTGCAATGGGTTCGTCATCTCGATCATCGTCACGTTCGTGTGCGAAACAACACTATCTTCACAAAGATATCAACGACCCCTCACTGACAACAATAACTGAAGAACCACCCTCATGGAAATCTTCCAATTCGTCGATACAGACAAACAATGAATGGGCAGGAGGCATGCCAGGACATTATGGCAACAATCTCAATTATGGCCGTCATACGCCCCCACCACCGAACTTTATGCGCCAACAGCCATCGCAATCTGCTCGCCACTATTATAACCAGCAACAGAATTATCCCACACATCCTACACCACCACCTCATTACCACCACAACCATCAACCACCACCGCCGCCACCAGCCTCATCAAGGCGATGCTCAAGTGCTGCATCGGACGGCTCTCATCGTTCGCATACTGCAAATGTAAATAACATCAACGATGGCATGAACAACTTTCCGCCCGAGCTGCAGAGCATTGTTGTACAACCGGAAGTTACCGTCGAGACACACCACTCTGACACAAACACCACGAAAGTGACGGCCACAGCGAACATTAAAGTAGAATTGGTAACGCCTGGTAGAGCAGTACGCAGCTACAACTTCACATCATAGCAATAAGGAACCACCACCGCCCGCCCCTACAGTGATTCCCTCATCCCAACACACCTCTGTCCCGCCAATTAGATAATTTTAAATTATTTATTTAAACAATACCACTGTACATTATTACACACTCCACATGTAAATATCAATCGAATAACACAAAACACATAGAAACTATAGCCAATGTCCAATGCTCATATTTAGATAGACCTGAACCTGACATTAAGCCAAAAAAAGGCGCATGCATGTGCAAGCGAATGGATTTTATATATATATATATATACAGTGACGACACGAAGGCACCGATTGCGGTCAAATTGATTATGGCGGCGACGACGCTGTTTTATTAAATGCACTGATTGCTCAAACTCCTACTATATAAATAATATAGCTTATCATTTAACGAGAAAATATCGGTCTAACCTTAGGTTAACATCGAGTATGTACAGATATGTAGGTATTTTTACGCTTCCTATATAATGTCATTTTTATCAAGTTTACTACGCCTAAAACCCCAAACGTTTGTACATATCGTGTATTTAATTTAATATAGCGAAGAGCCCCCACACACACGAAGCCACTCTTAAGAGTTGGTTTATTTTTAATCAAATACCCGATAGTATTCTACAAATATATACACCCGTATTTATGCATATGTACAAATTTTGTACAATTATATTGTACTGTTATCCCCAACGATTGCATTTTATTTTTTGCTTCGATCCAATATATCATTCGCAAATATTGTATATAGTTTGTTTTATTGTTTAAGTGTTCCCTAGAAATATTATTTATATACAAAATGTAAATTTACGTATCGCATTTCCTTCCTCTTTATGTGTATTATATAATAATTGTATAATGAAAATAAATTTGCACATTTTTAACTAACTTCTATACTTTATTTACAATAGCTCTATTTAGAAGGGTTTGCAACGGCAAATTTGCCCACAAACAACATTCCATTAAGAAACAGGAACAAACTTCTCACGTATCAATGAGCCATGTACACCCAGTGATTATACTTGGGTTAACTCCCCATTTCCTTAGTTCACTCGGCCTGAACACAACCTTGCAAGATTTTGGATCGATTTTACAAGTTTTGCTTTGCTTGATAGATAGGGCGATCAGCAAACGGAAGACTTAAGCAACGAACTTTTTTGAGAAGTTAAGCTGAGTATTCTGTTCTGCTTTTCGAGCGGAATGCTGTCAAACTCCATATAAAAAAACGTCGGCGAAACATTGGCTGAAAAACGGCGAAAAAGTAGTACTCTGTTTTTATTGAGGAAAATAGCAAAAAACCACTAGAGTGGCAACACTTGAAACAATTGCCGGCATTATTTTAGTTTGTTTCATTGGTTTCAATAGTTTGTATTTCTTTATTTATTTGAGAAAAAATATATAAAATAGAAAAAACAATAAATGCAGATTTGATTTGATTTGAATTCTGTCAAATTTCGCTAACAAACAATTACAAGTTTCAGCGGCTATTCCGAAAGCAGAATAGAATACCAACCCTTAAACGCAAAACCGTAGACTAACCAACAACTGCATACACATAAAGTGACATGTCATAAGACAATAACATGCACTGTAACAGAGCCTTTAGTGACTTAACGTCCGGATAAATACAGCTGTGTTTTGTTTACCGATCGCTGCATATTACAGCGCTGTTTGCGTACTTATCCAGTAACAATTTGCCACTAAAAATTTGCAAAAGAACAAGAAACATCTGCGGGGAAAAACAACAAGAAATTTGCAACCTTTCATTTCCAAAATTCCAAATGTTTTTCGTTCTCACACTCTCTTTTACTTAGCAACGAACGACTTTCCGAAAAATACTGTACAAATTCTTGAGTACGTCAGAATTAACCGAATAAGGTTAAGCCAAGCGATCAGCCGACATACGATTTCTTTAATTTTTGGCAGTACTTGGCATTCAGAATTCACAAATAGAAGGTTAGGTCAGTTGCATGGCGAAACAGTTAAAGGTGGTCTCATTTGTACAACAACCACAAAACCGCCATGTTATCATCAAGCTGATAGACGTTTTGCCAACACACACAAATAAATTTGTGTATACGTGTGTGTTCATGAGCAGAGAATATGCGAGAAAGGCGATAACAAAAAAGAGAATGCAAACAAAATCTGTCATGTTAATACCTTCAAACCTGGACGGCGGTTAAAAGCAGTTCGCGTGAGACCACCATTTAAAATCACTTGTGTAAACAAAAAGTGGATAGGCCCCACGACCATCATTATGAATGTCAAATCTGCCGATTGAAAATGTCATCATATAGGAGAAAACGTAAACAAAGAATTAATGTAAAAATAGAACAACTTGACGTCATCAATGTCAAATACTGACAAAAGTAAAAAAAAATATGTCGGCTGATCGCTTGGCTTAAACTTATTCAGTGAATCCTGGGCCAACAGCAACGAAATCAATGATCGACATTTTCTCAGCACAAACAAAGCAATTTATGCGTATACGTGTGCAGAAAATGTGCGCATGTGAGCAGGAATATGCGACAAAGAAGATAACAACAAAGAGAATGCTAACAAAAATCTGACATTTTAATGCCGTCAAATCTGGTAGGCCGTTAAATGCTATTCGCGTGAGTCCACCTTTTTAAATCCGATTCCATGGGCAGATAATTCTTCAGCTGGGCTGAAGTGACGGGATACCGGAAAAAAATAAAACCGCCCGTTGTACAATTTAGTAAAATCTGAATCGGATGATGGTAGTATTGCCTGTATGTCTTTTTATTGCAAAGAAAAAAACTTTTTGGAGGATTTCTACAATAAAGGAAACTAGGTTTTGTGAACGATCTTAACACCTACCTTAAGCTAGCAAACCCGCTAACACGTTAAATAAAACGGATGATGGGAGTATTGCCAGTATGTCTTTTTATTGCAAAGAAAAAAACTTTTTGGAGGATTTCTACAATAAAGGAAACTAGGTTTTGTGAACGATCTTAACACCTACCTTAAGCTAGCAAACCCGCTAGCCTGTTAAATAAAACAACCCTAATGAAGAGGTAGAGTCATCAGCGCAACAACAAAATTCAACCCCCAACGAAACTACCTTGACTGGCAAATGCCATAACTTCAAATGTCAAAGTGGTTTTAGAAATAAATAAACTTTAACTTGATTTTTAAAATCTTATTGTTAAATCGTTACCAAATTTGTTAATCTCATGGCATAGTGCCCTTACCAATTTCCAAGCTGCCGAGATATCAACAGTTGGAGATGGTATTGGCTAAAGGTGATATTGCCCGCTTAATGTTTTCAACTAAAGATCGATAGTCCATTGCCTTATAGAGCCCAGAAAGACAGACCATGGTATGATGCTATGATTATAAAACTTGCACATGAACATTCCATTAAGCAACAGGTGCAAACTTCTCATATATCAATGAGTGCTGTCACCTGCACCGTGATGCAGAGGTTAGCGGAGGTTCGAATTCTGGCGAAGACTTCTTCCGCGGTTTGTATTGTAGCAGTGCGTTGCGTCTCATCCATTCGTCTGCTTGGTTCTGTTAAGTATCTAGACATAGCAAATATGCGACAAAATTTGGGCAATCATACAGTTGACGTGTGTCCTGGTTACAATCACCACATATATCTAATACGCTGTCATCAATCCTAGCTGTGTAGAAGTGGAGGCGGCAGCATCTGCCGGATCGCAATTGAGCCAGAACTACTCCAATTTGCCGAGGGAGGCTAACTTCGTCAATTGCAATGGCTGACGATCGATCTCCAAGGACTACTTTCACTCGGTAACAATTCACCACTTCTGTTACCGTGTCTGCGTGAATGCTATCTAGACCCGCTTGAAGCGCCGTCTGATCTAAAGGTTTTCTCCTGTAGCGCTGAACCTTGCACTCTACATCATGTAGATCCACCCTGATATCTCTGGGCGATAGATGCCTATCCACAAGGTGGTGATCGCGACTGTTTCTACGATAGCAGTCTAGTAGATGCTGCCTAAACAGCCTTCGCACGCTTAGGATCTTTGTCTCCTGATTGAAATGGTCCACATGAGAACTGAGGAGACAGCCCGTCGCAATACCTAGGCCAGTGTTCTAAAAGATCTGAATATAATTCCACGGCGTGTCGCTTAGCTGAAATAACTGTATTGAATATATTGTAGTCAACAAGGTTATTTTTCAGTGCTGCCGGCAAGCAACTTGAGGACCTTGCTTCTACGCCTGCCATGGTGTTACCAAGTATTTTAAATATATTGTGGTCGGAATTCTTCACATTTGACTTTCACGTTAAACTCCTTATTCCTCGCCTTATTCTTCTTCCCGCTATGAAAGGCGAACGTGCCAACCTCTGAGCTACGGTGGTCTCTCCTTTTAAGTACGAATAAGAGGTTTTTCGTGAATACCATCCCTTAGGTTGTAGGTTAAATTGCGATTTAAATTAAGTTAAAATTCAATAAATTAATATTGAATGTTTGCATTCTTTTTTGCAGCACTACGTAGCAATGCTGATAAACTGAATTGAGAAGCGGTCAAATAAATAACAATTTGTGCGATAGGATTTTGAAAAAAGGAGAGAAATAACATTAGCGAAACCATATGAGAATGAAAATATTGAAAATCCCGATATATACGTATACAGACATATGAAAGTCTACAGGGATTGCGTGAACTTGGCATATGGTTGGACAACAATGCTAATAAGGGTAACATTAGTTGCCATGGGGACGGAAACATGCATAGAATGGGCAAAGTTTTCATTTAAAAAGAAAT
This sequence comes from Stomoxys calcitrans, assembly GCF_963082655.1. NCBI lineage: Eukaryota > Metazoa > Arthropoda > Insecta > Diptera > Muscidae > Stomoxys > Stomoxys calcitrans. Next base: position 623,357 of record NC_081556.1, on the reverse strand, counting down.
GCATGAACGCACAGCGACGATGAGTCTGACGTTTTAGGGATGGTATCAGACAAGATAATAAAGCTCAAAAAGAAGCCGATTGAGAGAATGTCGTTTGAAAAGGTTTTGTACAAATATGAAGAACCTCATGGACCAGGCGATGTATATTTTATTTGGCAAAAAGCACAAGGATCTCTCTTGGCCACAACTGGCTCCGATGGCACTGTGGCTGTATTCAATCGCCAAGGTCAATTGTTGGAAAGAATCATTTTACCAGGGTAAGTTGTGACCAAAATAGACTAATCATTTTTTCTGAGTCTCTTCTACAAACAATTTTAGACTATGCTCGGGATTTGCTTGGGATAATGATGGCGAGATATTAGGCATAATTACTGCTTCTTCGCCCACAATAACATTATGGAATTCAATTACATTGCAAAAAACGTCGGTTGAGTCTGGTCTTCGAGATCCATTGTCCTGCGTTATATGGTCGAAACAAGAGCAAATAATGGCGGTGGGAACTGCCCGAGGAAATTTGGCTATATATAATCATAGAACAGGAAAGCGGATACCCGTTTTGGGGAAGCATTCAAAACGAATTAGCTGCGGCGCATGGTCGGCCCAAAACATACTGGCGCTGGGTTCAGACGATAAAACATTTTCACTGAGTAACGAAGAAGGCGATTCGGTGCGTGTAGTTCAACTTCGGGACGTGCCCAGTGATATGTATTTTGCTGAGATGGCAAATGACGACCGTATAAATGGCGACAATGCCATCAGTATGATTATTGGTAAAAGGACACTCTACCTATATTACTTGCCAGAACCCGACGCTCCAACTGAACTTGGTTTCCAAAGTCGATATGGGTCCTTACTGCAGCACAAGTGGTTTGGAGACGGTTATATCCTATTGGGGTTTTCAAATGGCCATGTGGTTGCAATAAGTACACACCCCAAGGACATAGGACAGGAGTTGTGGCAAGTAAAAAATCACAAAGAATTGCTAACGGGTCTCGCTTACAGTCCAGCTTTGGAAATCGTTGCCTCTTGTGGAGATGATAAGTAAATACTCGAATGGCTTTGGCTTATTAAATGAAATAAAATGACTTCAATCTCTCTATCTAGCATTAAAATCCACTCTATTACAAATCTTCATGAAACTGAAAAAATCATCACCGTTCCTGATCACACGGGCGTACAAATGATTGACTGGTCTGCCGACGGTCAACTTCTTTCTATAACAACGATGACAGGCTCCGTATATATTTATGTTACTCTTCTACCTCGAGTATATGCGGTTTCGGCTCCAAGGATTGCGATTTTGAGTAGTCTTGCCGAAGTCTCTATTTATGTTTATTCTCCAGAAAAGGTATGTAGCAATTCACCATTTATCTTTACACTCTATGTTCGATTTGGCCTGTGTAAGACGCGCTATGTTCATGCTAACCGTAGCGCAAAGGTTAGCATGTGCGCCTATGACGCTGAACGTCTGGGTTCGAATCCAGGCGAAACCACAAAAAAAAAAATTTCAGCGTTGGTTTTCCCCTCCTAATGCTGGCAACATTTCTGAGGTACTATGCCATGTAAAACTTCTCTCCAGAGGGGTCGCACTGCGGCACGCCGTTTGGATTCGGCTTTAAAAAGGAGGCCCCTTATCATTGAGCCAAAACTTGAATCAGACTGCACCCAGTGAGAAGTTTGCCCCTGTTCCTTAGTGGAGTGTTCATGGGCAAAAATTGCAAATTGCAAGACGCGCTATTCTAACGGAGGTTTGGATTTAAGATGATCTAACAATGTTCGTGTGACTATCCGTTCGTCTGTCTGGCCTTCCGTTAGTTTTGGTCACGCTACGGCCTTTCAAAATTGAGATATTGAGTTTGAATTTGGCACAGATCCTGGTCAAGTTCTTGAAAGGGATTAAGTCGGGCAATATTTGGATGATGAGATCTGCCAATTCCGATTCTTAAGCTCATAAAATCGGAATTTATTGCCCGATTCCCATTTAATTTGAAACAGTGAGTTGTACTTGACCTCCGATATTCGAACCGATATAATATCGAATCATATTTAAATATAGCGACATACAGACGTAAGTAGTTTACCCACCATATAGATCGATTATTAAGCTCATAACAGCGGAATTTTTGCCTGATTTCGATGAAACTTGGAACAGTGAGTTATAAAAGCTCCATAGAAAAAATTTGGTTTTTTTAGAACAAATTTCATTGACAGTTTGTCTTTAGAAAAAAATTTCATTGACTTTTTGTTTTAGAGAAAATTTGGTTGACATTTTTACTTAAGAGAAATTTCATTACAATTTTGTCTTTAGAAAAACTTTCAAGAAAATTTGACTAGAGAAAATTAAAAGAATTTTGTGTTTGGGAAACATTTTGCCTAATTTGTGCTTAGAGAACATTTTACTTAAATTTTGTGTTTAGGTTAAATTTCCTCGTCAGGCTTTTCTCATTTCTCACGGGCATAAGAAAAGAAAACTACAACCCAGCCATACTGCTCTTTTCATGTCAGTATGGCTCTGATGACGAATTAGATCTACAGATTTTATTTTGTTTTTGGATAACATCCAGCTTAGTCCAATATCAAATAGAAAAAATTGAAAAGCAAAACAACAAAAACCTTTAAAAAAGTCTCAGCAATGTATTGTGCTAAATATATTGTGAGCAGGCTGCAATGGTCGCGATTTCGGCCTTTGCCAGAGGCCTCATCAGATTGCGATGCCAGCAAAAGATTACATGCTTTCACCTACTGGACGTATCCAAAAAACAAAATGAAATAATTTTTGTAACCAAACAAAATAAGCGCAAAATAAAAGATCTATAGATCTGTTCATTTTATATCCACCACCGAACGATGGGTTGTCATTCCTTATGCAATACATCGAAATATCCATTTCCGCCCCTATAATGTATATGTAGATTCTTGATCGTCGTAAAAAGCAAAACAACAAAAACCTTTAAAAAAGTCTCAGCAATGTATTGTGCTAAATATATTGTGAGCAGGCTGCAATGGTCGCGATTTCGGCCTTTGCCAGAGGCCTCATCAGATTGCGATGCCAGCAAAAGATTACATGCTTTCACCTACTGGACGTATCCAAAAAACAAAATGAAATAATTTTTGTAACCAAACAAAATAAGCGCAAAATAAAAGATCTATAGATCTGTTCATTTTATATCCACCACCGAACGATGGGTTGTCATTCCTTATGCAATACATCGAAATATCCATTTCCGCCCCTATAATGTATATGTAGATTCTTGATCGTCGTAAAAATCTAAGACGACGTAGCTATGTCCGTCCGTCCGTTGTCTGTTGAAATCACGCTACAGTCTTTGAAAATAGAGATATTGAGCTGAAACTTTGAAAGATTCTTTTTTTGTCCATAAGCAGGTTAAGTTGGAAAATGGGCTATATCGGACTATATCTCGATATAGCCCGCATATAGACCGATCCGCCGATTTAAAGTCTTAGACCCACAAAAACCACATTTAATATCTTATTTTGCTGAAATTTGGGACAGTGACTTGACATCCTTCTTCAATTTGGCCCAGATCGGTCAAGACTTGGATATAGCTGCCATATAGACCGATCTCCCGATATAAGGTCTTAGGCCCATAAAAAGCGCATTTATTGTCAGAATTTGCCAAAATTTGAGACAGTGAGTTGTGTAAGGTTACTCGATATTCTTCTTCAGTTTATCCCTGATCGCTTCAGATTTGAATATAGCTGCCGTATAGACCGGTCTCTCGATTTGAGGTCTTTGGCCCATAAAAGGCCCATTTTCTGTCCGATTTTGCCAAAATTTGAGACAGTGAGTTGTATTAGGCCCTTCGACATCCTTTTTCAATTTGGCCTAGAACGGTCAAGATTTGGATATAGCTGCCATATACACCGATCTCCCGATTTAAGGTCTTGGGCCCATAAAAGGCGCATTTATTGCCCGATTTTGCCAAAATTTGGGACAGTGAGTTGTGTTAGCCCCTTCGACATCCTTCACCAATTTGGCTCAGATCGGTTCAGATTTGGATATAGCTGACAAACAGACCGATCTCTCGATATAAGGTTTTGGGTTCATAAAAGGTGCACTTATTGTCCGCTATCGCCGAAATTTGGGAGAGTGCGTTGTGTTGGGCTCCTGAATAGATTTGGTTATAGCTGTCATAAAGACCGAGCCCTCGATTTAAGGTTTTGGGCCCATAAAAGGCGCATTTATTGTCCGAGGTCGCCGAAATTTGGGACAGTGAGTTGTGCTAGGCCCCTTGACATCTTTACGCAATTTGTCACAGATCGGTCCAGATTTGTATATAGCTGCCATGTAGACATTTCTCTCGATTGGACCCATAAAAGATGCATTTATTGTTCTATTTCGCCGAAATTTGGGAGAGAGAGATGTGTTAGGCCCTTCCACATCCCTCTTCAATTTCGCCCAGATCGATTCAGATTTGGATATAGTTGCCATATAGACCGATCTCTTGATTTAAAGTCTTGTCCCCATAAAAGGCACATTTATAATCCAATTTCGCTGAAATTTGACACAGTGTCTTATGTTAGGCTTTTCGACGTCTGTGTTGTATATGGTTCAGATCGGTGTATATTTGGATATAGCTACCAAAAAGACCAATATTTTGTTCTGCAAAATTGAACAGTGACTTGTACTTATTACACCACTCAATGTCCGTGGCGAATTCGGTCCAAATCAGACCATAATTCGATATAGCTGCAATGGGGGCATAAATTATGCATTTTCTACCGGATTATGACGAAAGGAGGTTTACATATATACCCGAGGTGGTGGGTATCCAAAGTTCGGCCCGGCCGAACTTAAAGCCTATTTTACTTGTTTGAGTTCAGCTTTTAAGTTTCTGTATACCGAATGAAAATGTTTGTAAAATTAAAAAAAAAAAACATGCTTCTCCTTCCTCATAGTCAAAATCAATCCCATATCGACAACCGCTTGAAACAGAGCCACAATTTTTGGCTTTGGGTTCATATCACTTAGCGGCGGGGGTAGATAAACATATCTGGTTTTATGATTTGGGAAAAACTCTGGGCGATAAGCCGGAGCCCCTGAGCGAAAGAGATTTCTCGCAACCCATACAGGACATAAGGCTCAATGCGGACTATTGTGCTGTATTATGTCCACCCCAGCTCATACTTCAGGCTATCGTTAGTGACAACCCCAATGTCAAAGATAAACTTATGCAGACATTCCCCAACGCCGTGCCCATTTTGAATGATGCCGTTATAACATGCTTCGGATTGACGCAGGAATATTTGATTTTTGCTACTGATGTAAGTATAGGAGGAAATGGTATGAGCACATCTTAAACAAACAATGTATTCTCTGGTCCTTGCAGATAGGACATTTGCTGTATTTCTCTTTGGAAAAGTGGGAAGTGTGTACCACATATCGGCATAACATGGGCATTATTAAAATGTTTCCCGATTGTGAGGGCACAAAATTGATATTCATCGATGACCATTCGCAAGGTTATGTATTCCTGCCAGCGCTGGAGGAAGCAGTTATTATAGCGGATTTTCCCAAAAAATGCGATCTTTGTCTATGGGATTTGGCACAATCGAATCATTTCATTACCTACAACGATAAAATAGCCACGACAAACGTTTTCGTTCGCCATTCCGTTTACGGCAAATACACAATTAAAGCAGGAGAGACTAAGCTCAATGCGTCTCAAATTCCTTTGATGTTATGTGATGGGGAAATGGTTTTGCACATTGACGGGGGTCAGTATGGGACGCAAACATTGGCCACACATCTGGTATTGCCGGGTGCTAGTCAAAACAGTAACCTGAAAAATTTATTGCAATTAAGAAAATATACGGAGGCATTTAAGGTCTGCGAGAAAATAAATCTAAATGGTTCGTGGATTGAGTTTGCCCAACAAGCAATATCCGATCTGGAACCGACATTGGGTAAATATATTTCTCGCTGCACCACTGCCAGCTGAGTGGAGTAATGTTTCATTTTTACATCCAGCACTTAGAGCCTACCGTCAGGTGGGTGACGCGAGCATGGTACGAGTACTAGAGGACATCCGATATATGGAGGACATAAATCTATTGACTGGATTTTGTTGTATGCTTCTGGAGAAGTACGAGGAAGCCAAAGAATTCTTTTTGAAAGGGTCATATACCAAAGAGGCTTTAGATATATGTAGAGATATGTTGCAGTGGGAGCAGGCGTTGTTATTAGCCCACAAATACGAGTCAGAAGAAGTTCCTTTTATTGCCAGGGAATATGCTCAACAGTTGGAGTTTAGGTATGGGCATGACAAAATATGTTGGCAAATCTCCATGTACCTTTAAATTTATTTTCAGTGGAAATTACATTGATGCCCTATACAACTATGAGAAGGGCTATAAAGAAGACTTAATCGACAATACGGAACTTCAACAACTAATCAACAGTTCACCTGAGTATGAAGAACACGTGCGTCTTTGTAAAATGGGCATAGCGAGAACATCTATCCGAGCTGGGGACTTTCGAAGGGGCGTAAGTACACACAGCGTTCGAATGCAATTTTATTCTTCAAACAGATTAACAAACTCCAACCTATGTGTCCATTATGTTAGATCCAATATGCTGTTGAGTTAAATGACAAACAGCTTCTGTTTGATTGTGCAGAGCTTTTAAGCACCGTGGGTCATACCACCGAGGCTGCTGGTCTATATGAGCGCGGTGAATATTACGATGAGGCCTGTTCCCGCTACATTTCTCTAAAAATGTGGAATAAGATTTCACAAATCTTGCCCAATGTTAAGTCGAAAAAATTGCATCTGCTCTATGCCAAGGCTAAGGAGTCAGATGGTCAGTTTGAGGAGGCAATCGGTAGTTATCGTATGGCAGGTGACTTGGAAGCCTGTGTACGAATATACTTGGATCACCTTTCCGACCCCCATTCAGCTTCGGAAATTGTGCTAGAGTCAAGATCGTCGGAGAGTGCAAAGCTGCTAGCCAAATTCTACCAAAAAATAGGCGACATAGATCAGGCCTTGCAGTTTCTCGTCCTCTGCGGGTGCGTTCAGGAAGCATTTTCTTTGGCTCAGCGGCACAACAAACTTAAGAGGCATGGCGAGTTACTCGAAAGATACGAGAATGGCAAATCGAGTGATTACTTGGCACTTGCTCATTACTTTGAAGGCGAGAAATATACACTGTTGGCTGGGAAATATTACTTTCTGGCTCGCGAGTTCACAAAAGCTTTAAGGTTTCTGTTAAAAGCATCCGCATTTACAAACGACGAGTCGCAGGCTTTATCAATGGCCATTGACTGTGTTGCAACATCGAATAACGAACAGCTTTCCACGCAGTTGATAGAATTTTTGCTTGGCGAAGTGGATGGTTCCCCCAAAGACCCCAGATATTTGTTCAGGCTGTATATGGCTAGGCGACACTATAAGGTAAAAGCAAATTTCAGCTAGCTTATCCATTTCTATTTATGAACGTGATAATTTAGGATGCTGCAAAGACGGCCGTAATAATTGCTAACCAAGAGCAGCTATCGGGAAATTATAAGTCTGCAAGAGACCTACTATTTTCTATGTATCAGGAGTTGAGACGCAACAATCTCTCTGTTACAGCCGAAATGCGACACAACTTAATTTTATTACATCGTTATTCGTTAGTTCGGGTTCACGTGAAATTGGGAAATCACCTTCTGGCCGCCAAATTATTAGTACAAGTAGCCGGTAACATATCTCAGTTTCCACTGCGTAAGTATCTTAGGAAGAAAACTCCCAAACTCCATAATAGGCCGAAAAACGAAAATACTTTCTTACATGTAAATAAATATTAAAGTCATCATTCCTCTGCATTTTCTCGCTGCAAAATTCTGGTGGATGTGTGTGTGTGTGTTATATATTTTTAGATGTTATTCCCATAATTACATCGACTGTCATTGAATGTCATCGTTCTGGTTTGAAAAAATCAGCTTTCATCTATGCATCCATGTTGATGAGACCGGAATACAGAAACAATCTCGATCCCCGGTATTCAAAGAAAATTGAATCCATCGTCCGCAAAGCTCCGAAGGGTGTTAAAAATTTACGCGACGAAATCGATGATGAGACTATGGAGTGTCCGATTTGTGACGCGAATCTTCCTAACATGGAAGTAACTTGCTATAGCTGCAAGACAACTTTGCCCATCTGCATTGCGACTGGACAACATATAATTAAACATCATATGACCTCTTGCCCATCGTGCGATTTTCCATGTTTTCGTGCTGAAATGGAAAAGTAAGTGTTGTCCATTATTTCTCTGGGCATGCCAAAATATTTTTTTTTATACTACCATTTCAGCATTTTGTCTGAGCTTAATGAATGCCCGATGTGCGAAGAAAATGTTGCACCCGAAAAACTCTTGGACGTGGAAGACATTCGACCGTATATTTTATCATCCTCTTAGTAGTTAGTAGTCAATCTGCATAGCACTATGCCCTGGAAACAATAGAAAGGAAAGTTTCTAATCATTTAATTGAGATTAATAATTCTTAACTTGAGAGCTTAATTATGATTTAATAAGCATGAATGCACTTTGAAACATTTATTAAGGCTGAGATATTGACAAAGCCAAAAAATACGTATATTTGATGTAAGAATGTCGTGTACATATATTTATTAAATTGTAATAAGAATAACTTAATATCAATATCTGTTTCAATAAGGTACTTTAACATAAAAAAGGCCTAACTCAATTTTTTGTTGCTTTACACGAGGAGGAAAAAACTTAACTCAAGCCTTTTTTGAAATCTTTATAAATCTATTTTTGCAATTGTATTCAGCTGAAATTTTGAGGGAAGGTGCGTGCATCTGATATTTGTCTTCCAGAATAAACAAAAAAAAAGTCATTTTGAAAAAAAAGAAATGAGTTAGGCCCTTTTTGTATTAAAGCCTTCGATATATAACAAAATTAATCGAAATACTAGCTGAACCAGCGCGCCTCACTACACCCTAAAATTGAAAAAAGATTCTTAAAATATTTTACCTTAAAGGTTCCATTTCAGATACAACAAAGACCAGTTTGCAGGAGAGTTAGGTCAGAACCTTTACTCTCTTTTGCTTTTTATTTGAATTAAACAGAAAAAAGCTGTTCGATGCTGCAAATTTCTATAGGGAAAAAAATCTCCAGTAAAAATTTGCAATCTCTCAATTACCAAGCTCTCAACATTTTGTTCTCTCTCTTCTGTTGGCAAATAAAGCACGCGAACGACTACCAATAACAATTTGTGCAAATTTGCAAAAATTTTTGAAAAATTTGTCTCTACCCCCAAAGAACTTTGAGGTTTTCATTGTCCAAACCGGCGAACATATCCTTTTCGGGGTTTTATTTTGGGTGCGTGCCCCCCATGAACTTGGAGGCGAATGTTTATATCAGATTCCTAATGTACTTACAAGAGTCTTTCGTTGGATACAGATATTGGACAATTCGGTAAATATGTCCGTTTTGAATAGAATTTCCAAGGATTTTGAGTTACAATAAGGGCGCAAATCTAATGGAAGATATTCGACCGTAAATCACTTTAATTTTCTTAGTTTATTCCTAGTCTTTGCACTAGGTGCCCCTTTAAAGAGTCGCTTGGCTTATCATTATTCGTTTATTGTATGTGCTATAGCGACAATCGTCGATTTATTATTCTGCCAGATTCTTAATCATTTTTGTTTAATAATGTACATATATGCTAGCATTCATTTTTATTTGTAGCATGAAACGATCAAAATATAATTGTTTATTTATATTTGTTAGCAAAAATTCTCCAATGCCTATTATGTCACCCTGTTACGCAAAGAAAATTTCATTTGAGCAAGCGAAATTGTCGGTATCGAAACCCACAATTTCGCATTTCTTATAGAAACGAAATTTTCGCCAAAGGTGCATACCGCCCTTAATGGGATTTTAATTAGAGCTGCCAAACTATCGATAATTGCAACATTCGATATTTCTAATAATAAATATCTATAGTTGTTGTTATTGTTGTTGTAGCAACAACAATAGTTGTATACAGAGGCGGCAGCCCTTGCCGACGAGAGACTCCATCGGGCCAATCCGGTATTGGAGCTGGCAAACAATCGATAATCGCAACATTTGATATTTCTAATAATAAATATCAATACTATCGTTAATTTCACATCACCTATATTTACAACGAAAATTAGAAGAAATCAGGAGATCGATTTATGTACAAGCAACTAACTGAACCCGGCCCGCTCTGCTGCGCCCTCATTAACACCATGCGAAAAAGATGTTTTTTTACTTAATACCATATGGATCTCTATAGAACAATTTGTTTATACAATATATACTTCCAAATACCAAATTTGTGTCCCATATAGCCATGATTGGCAAATATTCCCATTTGGGAAGGGATTTTGGAGTCCCATATTATCCCATGTCATGGGTCGGGCGGCCCCCTAGCTACCTGGACACAATTTAATGTCAACTTATTACTCTACTCTCGGATACCTTTCATTTGAGACCCATATTGTCCCGTTTGGTCTACTTAAATTTTTGGAAGTGCTTTTAAGGTATGGGGTCCGCCCCCAGAAGGGAAAAATATCAATCGATATTCAGACAAAAAAAATTAGATGGTGCCATCGATATTTTGCCAGCTCTATCCGGTACGTACAACCGTCTGTCATGGGATTGGTTGTTGTAATATCGATAGTATCGATACTACCATTAATTTCCCATCACCTATATTTTAAATGAAAACGATAGGTAAAAATCGGGAGATCGATTTATATAGAAGCAATATAAATGTACAGACCAAATAAAACTAAATTTAATAAAGTCAGTTGGAAGTCATGACAGAAATCATTGTAAACAATTTTAGCCTAACCGGATGAAAATTGCGCCCTCTTAATGTATCTTAAAGGATCATTCAGTGTCGGATCACCTGTTTTTGTTAAATTTTGCAAAATATTTAACATTGCCAATAGTATCGATAGGAGAACTATCAATCGATATTCAGACAAAAATAAAATATCGAGAGTGCCACAATATTTTGCCAGCTATAATTTGAATACAACTCTGAAATTGGAAAATATCTTTTTCGAATCGAAAAATCGATAACATTTATACAATTCGATAATTAATTATTCGATTTTCTCATTTCATTTCCAATGGATGGAAATGGAATGGATGGAATGGAAAATAGTCAAACAATCGATTAGTCGATAATCGACTTTTAGACTTTAGAAAAAGCAATCAGAAAAAAAAATAATAATAAAAAAGTAATAACAAAATAACAAATAATAATATGAAAAAGTAAAAAAGTTGATTAGATTTGATTGATTTCATTACCAAGACAAGAAAAATTGTTTTACTGTGTTGATTAACAACAAAAAAGGAGAAAAATTGAACTTCTATAAGTGAATGTGTATATGTGTATGAAACAACTAAAGGAAAAAAACAAGCAAAAAATATTTATCTAGACAGAGTTACAGCCGCATTAGAAAAATAGTGAGTACATTGTAGTTCCATTGTAAATCTTCCACGTAGTGAGTAAATTCCTGATCCCGGAAATTTCTTCATCTGCCTTCACCTACTACTGTGACGGATTACCGATATGGGATAAAAACTCCAAAAGGCGGCCTTGTTTCAATGCCCACACAATGGTGACTGCAGAACAAACTACACACCATTTCATTTACGTTTTCCCAGAAAATGAAATTCATAAAAAAATATTTAATAGAAGTTCAAGCAAACCGTAGGCAAAATATTTTAGGACTTTATATGTTAAATGTAGGGGTTAAAAATGTATTGGAAAAGCTTGTATTCCTGTAAAAGATGTATAAGCATTGCACTGCTCCTAAAAGTTGTATCTGGGTGAAACATTTTTACATCTTAAATTGTTCCCACATTTTACACCCGCTACCATAGGATGAGGCTATACTTATCTAGTCCTTTTGTTTGTAACACCTCGAAATAATGATCTGTGACCCCATTAAGTATATACAAATGTTTTTGATCGTCTCGACATTCTAAGTCGATCTAGTCATGTCCGACCTTTTCTCCGTCCGCCCGTTGGGGATTGTGAATGGGCCATATCGGTTCAAATTTAGATATGGCTCCCATCTCCTGATTTTACTTCTTGACAAGCCGTAATTTTTCTCCGATTTGGCCTGTGGTGTTCTGTTACATCTTCCAGCAACTGTGCCAAGTACGGTTGAAAACCGTATAAACCGATCTCCCGATTATCCTTGTTCGGTTCTTAGAAGCTTTAATTTTTGCCTGGTTTGGCAGAAAATTTGGTACGTGGGGTAAAATTGTACCCTTACACTTAATTTATTTTGTGTTAAATCCATGGCGGTGGGTTCCCAGGCATGTTCCTACTTGTTTAATTCCACAGAGGTATGCTTTGGCAGACGACAGCAAATTGCAATTTTTTCCACGGACTTCTCAAATTGGGATTCCATCTAAAGCTTTTCGCACTAGATTTGGTGCTTTTTATGCCACGTCTAACCCGTAATGGTACCTACCAACGAGAAGTCGTAGATAAGAAGTGAGATATGGCTATTCCAAAATGATAGAATCGATGAGTATTCCATATATTTTTGGCGTGGTGGATCAATATAAGACACACTAGTCGAAAGCCTGGCGATAGCAGCAAAAATATTTGACGGCGAATCCTCCCTTTTTTGTGTAAATTCGTAGATTCATGGTGTCTTATTTCAAGAAAAATCCATATCCAAACAATTTTCTTAAAATTATAATATACCATTTTGTAACATTTTCCATTTTTTGTTAAGTTTTTTTTTTTTTATAATAAATTATTGGTGTCACTGAGCACAATTAAGATAAGCGAGGAAAATTTGGTCAGCTATGGAATGAGTGCTGTCTAATTCAAGCCTTTAGCTCAAAAGTTATGGGTATTTTAGTTGAAGAGGAGTCCGAACGTCGTGATGCAGAGCTACATTTCTGTTGTCGAGTGGTGGATGATCAAGTTAAAATTTTTAGCTCACTTGTAAGGGGTTTTTTAAATAAAGCGGAGTATCCTGTTCTGGAGGCCACCGTAGCACAGAGGTTAGCATGTCCGCCTATGATTTTCGCACAGGTTATCCCCTCCTAATGCTGGCGAAATTTTTGAGGAACTATGCCAATTGAAAAAATGGTGTGGCAGCCATGTAAAATCTTCACCCCAAAGAGGTGTCGCACAGCGGCACGTCGTAAACTTCCTTAAACTTGAATCGGACAGCACTCATTGAGAAGTTTGCCCCCGTTCCTCAAATGGAATGTCCATTGGCAAATTTTTACCCGTTCTACTTTTGGTATAGTTGTTCCGGATAGTGGAATGTTCCAAACGGAGTAGCTGCAACTGCAGTCGCGGATAATAAGCGCTATCAAGTGGAGAGTCTCACTACACGCCACAACCTCTTCTAAGAGAAGTTTTAAAAAGCTGAATTATTCAAATATCTCGTCAGATTTTATTGGCAAATGGCCACCTACTGGAATTCATTGGCAAGGGCTGCCGCCTCAGTGTATAACACACTCCTACAACAACAACTACTACATACAGTATTTCGCTTAGTTTCGAATCCTTCTCATTTTCTTAGCCATAAAAAACTAAAATCCGAGGGGCTGGTAATATTTTTTTAAAGAAGAAATGTATATTTAGACGTTTATAGAGCTGAGATGCATGTTGGTAGTTGTGAATAGATACGCAGGTCAAATTCAATTCGCGTGCTGCGATTACTTGCCGATTATACACAAATTTAATTGTTTAGGATTTAATGCTAATATTATTAAATATATTATTTTATGACATTGCTATTTAAACATTTATGATTAATACTGTATTTATTTTAAGTTTAGTAAATTTTAAATAGAGTAAATTTTTCCATTTTCTCATTGTATTCGTAATCAAAACAAAAATCCAGTTTTTCATTTCGCTTCCCCTTGTGCTTCTTATTCCCTTTAACTACGAAACGTTAAAAGGAAACATCAAAGACTTCCCATGCAGGCAGAGTCAAATGCTGAACGAAAATCTTGTCAGAAGCAATCTGTACGTTCTTGACACCTTCCAAGCGCAAGACTTATGAAAAAATATCCAATTGTCGAGGACTGAACTTGTTCTTCCCATCATCGTTGTTTCGTGTAGCTTACATAGTTAAGTTCGATTGTTCTCGGCCAGGCGAGTAGGTTCGAAAAGAAAGATTGAAGTCCATTTGGTTTTGATATACACATTTATATTAAATTTTGTTACCGCACGTTGCATGTTAAATACCGAATGCTGGGTGAGTGGTGGTTGGTGTTAGTGTTGGTGTGAAAACTTCTCACTTCTGCTAGATCATCATGTAGCTTTGTAAAACCTCCATCGAAATGAACACTGAACCAAAAGCGGACAATTTACGCCCAAATGAAACGGCTTTTTGGTTTCCTAACGCGGGCTTTGCAACACGTTAAGAATGAGATCTGGATTTGAGTTTTCTTTTAAGTGTACCACAATTCAATTGTCTTTCCGACTTGTTTTCAGTTTCCTTTCAGAGTTGGGCAACAAGACACCGTCTTGTGCAGAATGATTTAGTTTTAACATGTTCAATATATAACATTTAACAAGAACACAAGCCAGTTATTGTTTTGTCGTATTCGGAGCGTATTTCCTTACAAACTTTATGAATGATGAATGTATGAGAGTGATAATAATCCAAAAGTGATGCTATTGATTTCAATATTAGAACCACTTTGTTTTTGAAAAATATCAAGAAGTTTAAAGTGCTAGAGGTTTAAAAATCTAATCACATGTAGGCAGGGCTTTTAAAGCATCCTTGGGGATGCAAAAAAGAGTGTGTCTGTTAATTGGAGCAATAGGGTATCCAACTATTTTTATTTCCTTCGAACATCCTTTGAGTATGGTCTGCGTGGCGCTGTGGTGATTTATTTTACAAATTTCCGCCATCTTACGGCGAAATGTTCGGTATAAATAAAAAACGTTAATATGGTTTTTTAGAAGCAAAAGTTTCGGCTAATTTAGGCCATCAGTCTATTGGTTTTGTCACTAATTCGACAATAATGAAGAAGTGTTCCTATTTAAATCTATTACTGAGTCCGACTTTTCGCCCGAACAAATTTCAAAACTCGCTATAAAAAAAGTTTGAGAAATCATTCCGCAGAAGTGGTACTGAATTCTGGGAGCAAAATTGTAACAACATGTCACTGCGCCAGCATAAATTTCGCTTCAATTAATTGCAAATGTAATTAAATGCTCACGAAATGAGCACAAATTAACTCTGCTTTAATGCTGTTGTTGTTTTAGCACTGTGTTGTTGTTTGACTTTTGTTTGTCCTCCGACGAAGAATAGATTTCGTTGGACTTGGCAATAATTTAGTAAGCATTTTTGCTGCGAATGTAGTGAGTAATAGGCTTTAAGCATACTATTGAGCTAGACTTTTCGCCCGAAAATTTTCAAAACGCACTATACAAATTATGACGAAGAGATTCCAGAATAATTACGCAGAAGCGGTACTGAGTGTCCTTAAGAAAATAGCAGCGACATATGGCTGCATCATTATAGATTTTTAATATTAATTGCTCACGAACTGGAGCATAATCAACACTGCTTCACTAATGTTGCCTTAAGCAGAGTATTCTGTTCAGCTTTCGTAATTGTTGCGAAAAAATTTAACTAAGTATTATATTTAATTAAAAATTATTACAACATAATTTTTTGTACTGAATCTTACATTCATATTACATTACTTGTTTTATACTCCTCCTTTTAAGCCATTATCGTAAAAAAGGCATTTAATTATTTCATATGTTTTTAGCATATACGTTCTTATATATATGGAGTTTGACAGTTGTTTACGTCAAAAGCCGAATAGAGTACCAACCCATGCATAAATATAATCCTAATTAGCATGATACAATTAAAAGGTAGCGTCATTAGCACAACAATAAAAATCTACCCCTAACAAAACTACCTTGAGTGACAAATACCGTAAATTGAAATGTTAAAGTGATTTTAGAAATTAGCTTTGTTTCACAACTTATCTTCTTGAAATGTGTTTTTATTTGTATTATCAGCATTGTAACACTGTTTTGTTGCTTATGTGTGGAATATCGGATCAAATAAAACATCTCTTTAAGATTTATAGAAGAAAATAAAAAATCAAATCAAAAATAAAAAATTTTATTGAGCTGTTCGCATGACTTCACCTTATAAGTGCATCCTGCCTAATTAGTATGACGGCAAAAAATTTGCCGTAAATAGTTTTAAGTAAATTTAAGTTAATTTGTTGAAGTTTTTCACAACTAAAAACAGAGTACACTGCTTTAATTGTTGTTTGACTTTTATTTATATTCTGGCGGCAAAAGCCATCCGTTGGATTTCGCAAACAACTAATATGGATTTTCGCTGCGAAAGAACTTAGTACATACTAGGCTTGACATAAACTCTTACCTGCATTTCGTGACGTGCCTAATATTGGACTTCTCTTCCACAGTCGTTTATTACCTTTTTGTTGATGTCTTTTAAGATTGTTGTTGTTTTACCTTCTTTGGGATTTCTTCATTGTACGAAGGTTTCATGTGTGTTTCGTGTTGTAGTTGTTTTTTGTGTTCTTCCCTTCTCAATTTAAACCATCACCTGAGGTGTGAAGAAGAGTCGTTTTCTGTATAGTTCCTATGTTGTTGTTCTTGTAAGTTGCGTTTTTGTATGCTAACAATACAGTAGAGAGCAAAATTTGACTAAAGTATACGATATATTGGGTTGCCCAAAAAGTAATTGCGGATTTTTCATATAGTCGGTGTTGAAAATTTTTTTCACAGCTTGTGACTCTGTAATTACATTCTTTCTTCTGTCAGTTATCAGCTGTTACTTTTAGCTTGCTTTAGAAAAAAAGTGTAAAAAAGTATATTTGATTAAAGTTCATTCTAAGTTTTATTAAAAATGCATTTACTTTCTTTTAAAAAATCCGCAATTACTTTTTGGGCAACCCAATATATTTAATTATTCATTCAGGACATGTAACAAACTTTCAAGTTTCCGATAACTGTTTTTAAATGAAAAAAGGATTTATGCTCAAGGTTATGCACAATTATTTTTTCTTAGCAAAGCATTTATGTCGCTACTATATTAAATTTCGCTTAAAATTCACCTTGATTTCTTGCAAATTCTTTGATGAAAACAATTGGATTATCAGTGCAGAGGTCGTGGGTTCGATTCCCGCCAGAAGCCTTGGTCTGTCGTTACTGTGGTATCACAATGGACTTAAAATTGTCTAAGTGAGTCTGTAAAGGACTGCCACCCTTACCTGTAAAGGACTTACATACAAATAAAACAGTTTTTCAATTTTTTTTTGTTATTAATTTTCACCTAGTAGTTTCTTGGTATTTCTTTGATAATTTGTAGTCGGGGGTCTCACAATGTATCGTTTTTATACTCACTACCATCGGATGGGGGTTATAGTAAATTTACCATTCTGTAATATAGGTTTCAGATTCTATAAATTATATATATATATATATATATATATATATATATATATATATATATATATATATATATATATATATATATATATATATATATATATATATATATATATATATATATATATATATATATATATATATATATATTTATATATATATATATATATATATATATATATATATATATATATATATATATATATATATATATATATATATATATATATATATATATATACATATATATATATATATTTTCTTGAATTGTTATTACATTCTAAATCGATCTAGTCCTACTCTTCCGCCAGTCTATATAACCCAATATTAACCGCTCTCCCGATTTGACTTGTTGGGCTCCTTGAAGGCGTCATTCATATTCGACTTGACTTTTAACATGTCGTCGTTTTTATACTCACTACCATCGGATGGGGGTTATAGTAAATTTACCATTCTGTAATATAGGTTTCAGATTCTATAAATTATATATATATATATATATATATATATATATATATATATATATATATATATATATATATATATATATATATATATATATATATATATATATATATATATATATATATATATATATATATATATATATATATATATATATATATATATATATATATATATATATATATATATATATATATATATATATATATATATATATATATATATATATATATATATATATATATATATATATATATATATATATATACATATATATATATATATTTTCTTGAATTGTTATTACATTCTAAATCGATCTAGTCCTACTCTTCCGCCAGTCTATATAACCCAATATTAACCGCTCTCCCGATTTGACTTGTTGGGCTCCTTGAAGGCGTCATTCATATTCGACTTGACTTTTAACATGTTATGTATAGGCATAACTTTCTATATCCATTTCAAGTATGGTTCGAAAATAAATAATAGGAACTTCTCTCGTGGGTAAGGTGAGGTAGGTTGGAGAGCACGCTAATAGCAGCAACCTCGGTCTATTGTGTTCGCCCTTGAAGAAGGAAGAAAAGAAAAAGAAAACAAGATAAAGCTGATAGAGAAATCTTACGCACAAGAAATCAGTTAGAGGAACACATCGTAAATAGTCCAGCCGGTTAATTCAGGTCTCTAGAGAAATTCGGAATGACGAGAGGACTAAGTGTCTGGAGAGAATCAAGGCGCGGAAAGAATTTTCACCCATTTTGCTGTGTAGATAGACAAATCTTGATCATGGTGACCGTCTTCCATTCGCCTGGATTACTTTCCCGATAGGCTAAAGTACTTTCCCAAACAGGCTAAAGTAGTTTAGATTTTGCCGTAAATGAGTAATTTTTATAGAAAATTCGAAAGAAATTTACATTTTTCTTAATTTTGGTCAGAAATAAGAAATTTGCACTTAAAAGATTGGCAGGTAACTCAAAATTACCGTATACGTTTTTCTTAAATACATTAAAATTTTGTATAAAACAATGTATGTATGATCATTTTTGTACCACACTTTTTGTACTTAGTGATCAAGTATGTGCATTTGTAATAGGGCGGAACGACGTGCGATGATGCTCATATTTTGATTTTGCCTAACAGCATAGGGAAGGTCAACTGTTAAAGATACGAAATTTTGAATTGAAAAATATCAATTTCACATATTCTTTTGGTATTTTTTGGGAAAACAATTTTGCGAAAAAAAATTTTAAAGAAACCAACCATAGCCAGCCAATAGGGTTTTGAGCGGCCAACCCTAGTGCAAGTGTGTGGATCTGTCTGTCTTCTGTCTGATGTGGTGTGGTGTTGTGTGTTGTTGGGTTGTATGACGTTCTTTCTGTTCGTCTGTCAGTCGGGCCAGTTTGGTCTCTGTTGAGGTGATGCGGTATGGGAATTGTTGCTGCATTTGTTTTTTTTTCACCATTAATCTTGATTTCTTTTGAGATACGTTTCGTCGTTATTTATACCCTACCTTTTTTAATTTTTTGTTTTGTTCTTTGTTTTCAACTTGAGTGTATGTGTGTTGCACGTCCAGAAATGCATGTGTGAATGCTTATTTTTGTATGTGGAGTACATTCATCGCTGCCTATGTTGTTTCTGGTTCTGGCTATGCTGCTAGCCCATGGAATTGAATTAAGTATTGTTTTGTGCTTCGTTTGCCTCACACCAACGAATGAATTTACGCGGCAGTTTGTCTGATCTTTTCGGCTGTTGTGGCATTCATTTTCGAGGTATGCTTTCGTGCTGTTAACTCTTACAACTAACTAGAAAATCAGTTGGCGCGTTTAATGCCATTAGACTGAAACGCAACCGTTGCATACGCAGACTTCACACTTTCGGGTTAAAATAATTGCGATTTTCTACGTAGTGCTTTCAGATATTGTGATATAACTCCTGAATTCCTGTCATATAAGACGGGAACCTGCCGTTTACGACTGAATACGCGGCAATTAAATAAGGTTATAGATAGTATCAACAAGGTCAAAATAAAAAAATGTAATTGAACAAAACCCTGCAATTATTTGTTTTGAGATTTATATGTATAAAAAAAATGTTATGTGAAATGAATCAATAACCTATTGACCAGCTTTTTATTGTGCAGCGCTTTTAAAATATTGATCAACTATTAAAAAATATGTTGTAGTTAGTGAAACAGTTTGCATCGAATAACACTGGACGCTGGCGCAGTTATTATTGTACAAATTGTGCATGCAATTTTAGCACATAAATTTGTATCCCACGGGTTCACAACACTAAGCTTGTAAATGTTACAAGCCCAAATTGAAAATGGATTTAATTTAATGGATTTAACGGTGGAAATCAAAAGGAATTAATAGGTTCGTATATTAATACAGAAATATATTTCAAATCACCTTACTTTAGGTGGTCATTACAGAATATTCGTTCCACTTACTCGAACCTAGAATATATATCGATCATCTACGCTCCTTCTCCAATGTCTAACACCTAGTTTCCAGATGTCTTCCATCATATGGTCTTTCCATCGGAGTCTTGGTCTTTCCCTTTTGCGTTTTTCATTATGGTCATTTTCGAAGGCTTCTTAGCTGGAACTTCTTAATTCATTCAGACAGTATGACCTAGTCAACGCAGCGATTGTGTTTTGATCTGTTTAACTGCGCTAACGTGGTTCATACGAACCCTATACTCTCCATCGACGCAAACTGGTCCATATATGTAACGAAGGATCTTTCTCTTACACATTCCGTGTAGCGTACCATTCCTACTCAGAAGAACATCTCGTATAATCTTCTCCAGCATGATATTAATGTGTTTACACAATAAGCTGTCTCCCTGTCTGAAACCTCGTTAGGTATTAAACGGTTCTAAGAGGTTCCTTCCCACTTTATTTTCTGAGTGTATATCACTCATATCATTCTGCAGAGTCTTATCAATTTTGAAGGGATACCAAACTCAGTCACAGCTTGAAATACCTTTGTATGCATAGGACTGTCGAAAAGATGCTAGGTGTCGATTTGTCCTTCTCAGGCCTTTTCCTGTATTTTTTTGTGTACGGGAAATAGTATGCTGAGGTTTCGATCATCGGGTGTGCGTTCTTCTAGTCATGTCGCGAAGACGAGCTGATGTAGGCGCGTTATAAACAACAAATTTCCTTCTTTGCAGGAGGATGTGCGTCTACCAAGCCATCAGCTTGATGTTTAATTCTTTAGCAGATTCTAGACTTCACTCTGGCTCCTGAACTTCTCCATTCGCCCATATTCATATATTCACGCAGCGAAATCGGATAACAATTGCGGCCTCCATGGGCTCAAAAAGTCAAATCAGGAGATCGATTTATATGGGGGCTACATCCAAATCTTAACCGATATGGCCCATTTGCAATCCCCAACGACCTACGTCAATAATAAGTATCTGTGCTTAATTTCAAGCGACTAGCTTTATGCGTTCGACCGCCATCGCGATTTCGACAGACGGACGGACATGGCTAGATCGACTCAGAATATCGTGCTGATCAAAAATATATATACGTTATGGGGTCGCAGAACAATATTTCGAGGTGTTACAAACGGAATGACTAGATTAGTATACCCAGTATGGTTGTGGGTATAAAAAGTCGCCGAGGATAGCTCAAAATTATTTAACTTCAGGTTATTTCTGCGTATTGGTGCAGAATAAAACCTTGGATATTGAGGGGCCTAATACCCTAACAAGTAGTCTCATTGTTTCAAATTTTAGAGAAAAAGTGCGTAAGTTCTGATATTAACTGTAACTGGTACGAGTGTCAAGAGATTTCTTCCGAATTTCGTAAATTCTGAGCAAGATGTTGTTGTTGTTGTTGTAGCCACATTTTCACGTGGAGGTGACGATCCACGTCAAGCTACTGTAGGTAATCAAGCTCGTTCCGGTCCAAAGAACCGATCGCCGCGGCACAGAGTCACATCGAGCACTCAGTATTTGTGCAAGAGCCGGTGCCGCCCGCCTCTCACTGAGACTCTTCGCATGATACGGCTGATTTTCCGCGACTGCCGTTGCAGCTACTCCGTATCGAGCATTCCACTATCCGCAACCTGTGGATGAGCCCGGTAGCTCGCAGCTAAGCTTCTCGTGATAGCAACAAACACCACACAAATTGGAGCTGAATATTCCAGACTGTGTGGTGCTCACAGCTATTCAGTGCCGTGTCTGGGTAAGGTATGTGGATTTTGCGAGTTCAATGCCTTTAAACTGATAACAGGACTATATTTTAGGTACATACAAATATGGTCAGTTTTGTTTCATCCTCAAATGTTGAGCGGTCCGTGTAGTAAACTGTTATGGAAAAAATGGGTAGTAAATGCGGATTTATGGACTCATTTTGGCTAATCCAATTTCTGCATTTGTTCATTGAAAATTAAATGATAAAATGGCCAACTCTAGGTAGTAGACTTAAAAATATACACCCACGTTTTGGCTTTGGTTTTTCTTAAATTTCGGTAGGAAATAATTTTTCTTAAGTGGCAACGAAAGGAAGGAAATTTATTCAAAATATTCCACATATTTTATTCACGTCTTTCCTTTCTAAACTTTAGTTGAAAAACTTCTATTGAGTTGCCCAAAAAGTAATTGCGGATTTTTCATATAGTCGGCATTGACAAATTTTTTCACAGCTTGTGACTCTGTAATTGCATTCTTTCTTCTGTCAGTTATCAGCTGTTACTTTCAGCTTGCTTCAGAAAAAAATTGTAAAAAAAGTATATTTGATTAAAGTTCATTCTAAGTTTTATTAAAAATGCATTTACTTTCTTTTAAAAAATCCGCAATTACTTTTTGGGCAATCCAATAGTTTAAAATTTTGAATTTTACCCCCCCCCCCATTTCTTTTTTAATGCCAGCAACCACAATTAGCTATAACATAAACATAGCATTGCAGCATAAGCACGTATGAATGGCATTGCCGCAAAATCGACACTGGTAGAACGCCTTGGACGTTTGCATTTCGCTTAACTTACCGCCATAATTGCATTAAAAAAATACTGCTGAGAAGTATGTTATTGTAACAAATTATGAATGAAAGGCAAAACCAATGCCCCCAAATGAAATCAGTTTAAGACAATAAGAACGTTGGGGCTTGTATTAATCTTTACTCATGGTCAAAGAAAAAAAATCCTTTTAAATGTGCTACATTAAAAAAAATTCTTTGTATTGTCGTAAAATCTATGTTCGATTGGTCAAGAGGTGTAGTTCCAAATTCTGGCGAGAATATCACAAAAACATTTCGGCTGTGGTTTTCCTCTCCTACGGGCAATTTTGCAATTGCTACACTCGAGTGCGATTTTCATAAACGTCATAACGACGTTAATGAAAATATCGATGGCGCTATCGATATTTAAGTTTTTGACTGAATATTGATTGATATTTTCCCGATGGATACTATCGGAAAAGTTGAATTTTTTACAAAATTAAACAAAAATAAACGATGCGACACTAAATGTATCCTTTAAGAAGCATTGCGCCTATAGAGGGCGCAACTTTCATCCGATTAGGCTAAGATTATGTGCAATGATTTCTCTCATACTCTCTCCAACTGACTTTATTGATCTTGGTTTCATTTGTTCTGTGCATTGATATTGCTTCTATATAAATCGATCTCCTGGTTTTTAGTTCTCATTTTCGTTTGAAATATAGGAGATGGGAAAGTAACTATAGTATCGATACTATCGATATTTATTATTAAAACTATCGAAAATATCGGATGTTGCGATTATCGACAGTTTGCCAGCTCTACAAAGTATGTAACCATATTTGGAGATTTTACTTATTGTATTGTATTATAGCAAACTTGAAACATATTTTCGTTGGTATACAAATGTGTTTAGATTAACCGTTTTGGTCGTACACTTTTTTGACATTCTGATATCATTTGGGCTTGGGCTATGTTTCATTTGTGTTCCAGGTTTAATGTGCAATTGAAATTGGAATAGAATTTTGTTGAAGCTGTCAAGCTCTTATGGGTGGGCAAGCTCGTTCCGGTCCATAGGACCGATCGCCGCGGTAACATTAGGCCATTTGATATTTAAAGGCACCAATAACTTGCCTTGTCATATCGAGCATCATAAGCAGTCGGTGCCGCCCGGCCTACCGCTGATTGACCGTGACTGCAGTTGCAGCTACTCCGTGTGGAGCATTCCACTATCCGCAACCTGTGGTCGTGATGACGATGAACACCACACAGATCGTGGCTCAAAGGGTAGTTTTAGAACCCCTTCGCTTGGAAAGTGTAGTTTTATTACCCTTTCCTTTGGGAAAAGTTAGTTTTAGTACCTTTTCCCTTAAGAAATGGTAGTTTTAGTACCCTTTCCCTTGGAGAAGCCTATTTTTTGTACTCCTTCGCTTGGGGAAGGCTAGTTTTAGTACCCTTTACTTTGGAGAAAATTAGTTTTAGTACCCTTTTCCTTGGGGTAGTGTCGATAGCATAACAAAGCGTGCTCTTTATAACACAATAGGCGTTCACGTGGATAAGGAAGTTATTATTCCATATGTCCCTAGCTGAAGAGAAATAGTTTTTATTTGGATTACTCCCCAAAATGGGAACGAAAAACAAACAACTAGCCAAGGACATTAGTGAAAGCTTTTTGGCTTTTCCAATTTTCTTAATGAAAATATTGCAAATTTGTTAACCGAAAATATTCCCGGGAACCCGAAAATGAGAATTGTCGTACCCACATTTCTGTCAATAAAAAGATAAGCCCGAAAATGGAAAACCTTATCATTATCTAATCAAAATCTCACATTTTAACCGAACACCTAAAGGGGAAAGAATTAGACCCATTGTTGACCATACCCAACTTTGTGAAGTCTTAATGTCGTCGTATAATGCCTGCATTGAATCACCTCTTTCGACTCCCTCCTTAGCCAAAAAGTGTTTTTTACATCAGTAGACGCAACACAATAATGTCCATAGCTAGCTTCCCATTGACATTTGGCTGCTGTTTGTTGATGTGGTATTTTTAATTGCTCTTCTTTAGTCTGTAAAAAGTCCATTGATCTTAATTAGATCTCATTTCTATTTCATGGCAATTTTTGCTAGGTTCAAGTATTTTTAGCAACGTTGCCGACTTCGGCTATGATTCAACCTAATTTTATTTCCCGCTCACTCGATTAGACTTTCCGACTTTGGCGTTGGCAATATGAATTTTTTTAGGCGTTCCTCCAAAAAAAGTTTTCTTTCCGCATACAGTAAAATAGTGTTTGTGTGTGTGTGTGTGTCTTTAGTTCCAATTTCAATTCAAATTTGAGAAGGAACATACTCCAGTTGATTGGACCTGCAACACATAACGGCCCGAGAAATGTGTCTAAAAATTTGTTTTAATTTTTAAAAATAGCAACAAGTGGAAATTTCTAGGCGCCTGCAACGCAAAAATCCTAAAAAATTTTCACACGGCTGCCAAAGATTGCAAGTTAGAAGAGTTAGAGTTAGAACCTTAACTAGACCAACCAACTAAGCCAAACCAAAGTACAAAGGCAAACCGAACCAATCCCATGGCAGTCGGTTGTACGTACCGGATTGACCCGATTAAGTCCTTCATCGGCAAGGGCTGCCGCCTCAGTGTACAACACACTGCTACAACAACAACAACAACAAAGGTAAATCTAAGATGAAGTCTTAAAAAGACGACATCAATGACAGAAAAGCATTAAATTTCTTAGGTTGGCCTTCAATTACTTTTGTTCCTCGCACGATCTGGAAGTTTGTGGCTTGCGCCAGAGAGAAGATTTGTTTGGTTTTTTATGAGAAATAAATAAATGATAACATAATAGTAAGATGTGAGCGCTTGCTGTATGCGCTTTTGCCATGACATTCAAATCCGATGGCATAGAGAGGAGCAAATGGAAATTTGGTTTCAATGTGACACTTTAAAGAACCACCCTAGAAAATGTGTTTTTTGGATTCAATTTGGACCACGAATTTTTCCGATGGAAGATTGAAACTCAAAAGTGGTCGATTGATATGCTTTTTATGAAGCAACGAACGACAATGTAGACCACAGCGTTGCATCAGGTGTGCGTGGTGTAATCATTGTTCGTTGCTTGCCTCGCTCTTTTCTGTGAGCATTATCTTTATTGCGAACATCCGGCTGTGGTCTTGGCGCGCACCATTTTATGAATTCTATTTTGATAGACTAGAACAGTTCGGCATGAATTTATTCGTTTTCATTCATTAAACGCCGCTCATCCAGCAAAAGATAGTCCGACTTGCCACTGAACATTAAAAGAAGATTCGATTTTTTTTTTCTTTAAACTTTTTTTTTTTTTTGTTGATCTCTTCTTATTCAAGATCATCCTGGGAAGACAAGCTGCAACGACCTTCGTGAGCCGTGCTGTAAGGGGAAAGAAACTGCCCCCATGATGACCCTCCAGTGTTTAGCAGACAATCTAAATGGTGGTTAAAGATAATGATACGGTGAGACGGCAAACAGCGAATATTGCCACTTAATCTTTGGCAGAGACCAGAATTAAAAAAAAAAAAAAAAAAACAGAGAAAAATATGTTAGAACATACAACAATGTCACAATGCAATGATGAGGCGCTGAATATGCAGCTGAAATACAAACAACGACAGCAAAAGTTGTTACAGTCATACAAACATTGTAGGCGACGGAGAGGGGTGTGGTCCAAACCACTGCCAACCGACGAGAGGACCACGGCACCATCGCTCGTGCTATGGGCGTCATATAGTTCTGCACACTTTACATACCCAAATGAGTTAAGAAGTCGAACGACGCAGCAAATAAGCGAAATTTGTCGTTACAACCCTATGGAACTTGTTCGACGACGTTGGAATGTACTGCTAAATTTTTGGCAAAAACTACCGCTACTTGTGGTCTTGTTAGTGACATGGATGTCGATTTTCTCAATAATCTGCAGGCCTACTGACGCTGCAGTAGCAGCTGGTGGTTTAAATGCTCCCACTGCTTCTCAAGCTATGCACGATGTCCAACAATCCGTCGAAAGTCCGTCCTCTTCGACACCCACCCAGCAGAGACAACTGCAGCAGCAACAGTTGTTTGCTTTGTTGAAGTTAGATGGTGGTGTGCCGTCAAGGTCGGGTGCATCTGTTGGGGAATCTTTACCACCGTCTTCAACAAACTACAGAAAGACTGATCACAATCATTATAACCATTTAGTGGATGACCACCAAAACAATGATGATGAAGATGATGCCGTCACACGCGATAGGGAGTCTTTAAATTTCACGGCAAACCGCGAGGCTGCTCTTTTGGAGACCACAGGTTATGTCTCGGATGATGGTCAGAAATATGAGAAAGCAGAGAAGGCTTTGGCAACGGATGGAGGTGGATCGAGTGGGCAGCTGCCACAGGTTATGGCAAACAATGTGATTTGCCCTAAAGAATGCAAATGTCTCAGTGACTATTTTGATTGTGGAAAGAAGCATTTGGATCGCGTACCAACCCTACCCAGCTATGTGCAAGTCATGTAAGTCCATGGTTGATGAAGATGGCGCGGATTTAAACCTAAATGAATAAATTTCCAATTATTTCACAGTGACTTCATAGGGAACAAGCTAAATGACAGTACGGTATTGCTAATTCGCAATTTGCCGGAACTTAACAAACTGTAAGTAAAATGTCCTGCCTCTTTGGTGGCCTGAAGGAAGCCTAATGGTTGTGTACACTAATTACAGAATTCTGAAGCGGAATCAATTGGACACAATGCCCAAATTCGTGGGACTCACATCATTGAAGCAATTGAGTTTGGCGCACAATCGCATACAAAGGATTTCGTCTGAGGCTTTGGCTGTTTTACCCAAATTAAAGTCATTAGACCTGTCTAAGAACTACTTGCACACAATTGAAACGTCTTATTTTCCGGCTCCAAATCGATTGGCCCATTTGTAAGATATCAGAACTTGTTTGGATACACAGCATACATTGCATATTTTAACTTTTAATATTAACATTTAGGATCCTGAATGCCAACGAGATTTCTAGCATAGAAGAGAAAGCGTTTGAAAACCTTTTGGACTTGCTAGACCTGGAGTTGAACAATAATCGGCTGGGTTCCCTGCCTGCGGGCGTATTTAAGAGTATGAATAAATTAAGAAAGCTGTAAGTCCCAAAAGCGTTCTATGAAGATTCAAAATAATAAAATTTCTGAAACGCATTTTAGCTCATTGAACTACAATCAGCTGGAGATAAATTGGTCAACATTTCGCGGTTTGACTTCGTTGCAGAAGCTATTCCTTAAATCCAATAACATACGGGCCTTGCAGGACGGCGTGTTTCATGTCATGAGGTCTATCGAAACAATTGAATTGGACCATAACGACATTAGCTCGTTAAGCCGTCAAGGATTATTCAATTTGACCAAACTCCACCACTTGAGTCTCTCAAATAACTCCATCTCACGGATTGAGGGGGACACTTGGGAGTTCACCCAGTCGCTAATAAGTCTAGATCTTTCGCACAACAACATAAGCGAGTTCAAGCGAGAGCACCTTGAGTGTCTGCAACGGTTGAAGCACTTGAACCTGGGCCACAACAAAATCCAGTATCTTTTGGAAAATACCTTCGACTGTGTTAAAAATCTTGAAGATTTGAATCTGCGACGCAATAAGCTATCATGGATCATTGAGGACCCTGGAGCCGCCCCGCCCTTTAAGTCACTTAGAAAGTTAAAAAAGCTTGATCTTTACGGGAATAACTTGAAACAGATAAACAGCAAATCCCTAAGCGGATTATCTAACTTGGAGTTTCTGAATTTGGGAGGCAATGCCTTGGCTTCCATACAATCTGGAGCCTTCGACTCAATGACGCATTTGCAAAAGCTTACTTTTAAATCATTAAATTTCATATGTGATTGTGAGATTTTGGGATTCAAGCGGTGGCTAACCAAACATTTGCAATCAACTGGGCAACAGCAGTCTTCTTCAGTGTCATCCCAAGTCGTTTGTGGATATCCGGAACATTTATTGGACCGCGAATTGCTTTCGCTGCAGCAGAGTGAATTGATTTGTGGTAAGCAAAACCTTGTCCATAAACTAAACGTTAAAGGTTTACTTAAACGTGTTTTGTCCTTTCACAGCGGAAACGCCCAAACCCAAGCTATCTCACGAGCCCTCCAATCAACTGGCTGTCAAAGGAGCAAACATTACAATGGAATGTCGAGCAACCTCGCCCAGAGCTGCCTCGTTTGCTGCCACAGATGAATTGAAAATCAAATGGCGTCATGACAATCACAATGTCAAGGAGAAGGATCGCAACTCGCTTATGATCACCTCGGCGGCAGGGTCCCTAGCATCCTACACAATGACTGAAACCCAAATCCACAACGACCCGTCAAATAATCAAACATCGATTATTGGCTTTTTACGTTTGTACAATGTTAGTTACGAGCTGGCAGGAAAATATCAGTGTGTGGTCTCAAATGCGTTTGGTACAACCTATTCCCAAAAATTCAAAATATCCATAGGAAGTAAGCTAGCTACTCTTCACACGCACACATGACAAGAAAGTTAAAAATATTTGTTTTTTCAGTACATCCATCATTTTTGCAAATTCCCTCTAATATAACAATTGACTCCGGCGATACGGCTAGATTGGTGTGCTCGGCTACAGGCGATCCTACACCTGAAATAGCTCTGCAGAAATTCGGAGCAAGTGATTTCCCAGCAGCAACAGAACGTCGCCTACAGGTGTTGCGAGAAGAAAATGCTTTTGTTATTACAAACGCGAAGCCCATCGACAGTGGCATTTATACATGCACTGCGGAGAGTCTTGCAGGAGAGATTAGAGTGAACGCGTCGTTGGTAGTAAATGGTAGGCACGCAACTTAATTTGTAATGCAAGTACTTGATTCTATTGTTCTTCTTTATTTTTTTTTTTTTGCGGATAGATAAACCTCAGCCCGATATACCTACAGTGAGAAAGGAAGTCGTTGTTGGCAACCCCAGTGTCCTCGAGTGTCTAAATGATATCGCAGCCGAATTAAATCAACCTCATCGCGAATGGTACAAAAATAACAAGCCATTTCATATTACCCCATCTTTGGACTCAGATCGGTATTATTTCACAGCTGAAAGGGAACTCCTGATCATAGTTAATACACAATCTGTTGACGCTGCGCGTTATCGGTGTGAGATAACCGATGGTTCGAAAACATATACTATGCAAATGGAACTGATAGTTGTCAAAGAGCATTTCAGTCAACACATCATCATCATTGGGGTGGTGCTGGTAACGCTGGCATGTATTGTGGTGGGCTCTCTCATTGTCTGGATCATTCTGTTTTACCAGAAGAAGAAACTGTATATCAGCTCCTCTGGACAGCGTAATGGCGCAGGCTGCGGCTCCAGGGTTGCTGCCGCTCATGACACAAATGCTTTGACAAGCAGTCGTATAAGTACTCTGGACCAAACGCAAATGACCACACTGAATCGAACATACCTCAGATCGCCGCGAGAGCATTGCAACCATAGACCACGTAGTTTAGCCGCTCTGGAGTTGAACGCTGGCCGTTATCATGCTGGCGAAGATGAACACCAGCCTTTGACAGAGCAAAGAAGCTGTCTTATTGTTACCACCACTCCCAATTACCAGCAACTGATGATGCAAAAAAGAAGTCATGATGGGCGCCATGAACGCCATGTTCTCAGTGATGAGGAGGAACATTTAACATTGGAGTTCTTGCGTTTGAATACATCGCAGGAGACAGACCATCAGCAGGATCACCTGTCCAGCAAAGACTCCGGTACGGGCTCGGACGCTGCAAACAAAAGAAGTCTGGAGGATTTTTCCATTACTTTAATACCGAATGCCTCAACGCCCACATCTTCCTCAGCACTTAAAATACCGCGTGGTCGAGCGTCCTTAGCGAAGCCGGACACAGATGATGACGACGACGCGACATCCGAAACGGTGATGAATCATAACGACAACGAAGACTTTGACGCTTCACCCACTTTGGGAGTATCAATATATCCTCTCGACGCTACTGAACTGCTTGAAAATAATAACGGTGCCGTAATGCATAAAGATTACATCGGTTCATCTATCTCGGCAGCAGCGGCTACACCTGATGCTCAGGATTACAAAGTTCAAAATTATTCGGCAGCGCGGACGTCAGCTCCCCAGTCCCATACACAACAAACTATAGACATTTAGTATCGCTCCTCTCAGAGCGCTAAGAACAATTAAAAATACTACCAAAATAATCAAAAGACTGTACCCTAAAGAAGTGTGTGATCCCCCTTCACGAAAATCGCATCACTAGCCCGCATAAATTGCAAACAACCACAATTTATTTGTGTAACCGAATCTACTTTCTTCCCGCACTTTGAAACGTGTATTTTCCAAGAAAATGCCAGCTTCAAGGCAGCTAAACCATTTGAATCACTCTAAAGCCAAATGTCAATGACTCCTTTTACTTCTACTGTAAATAGAATATCTATGTATATGTTTAACAATTTATTATTTCCCAGTCCCTACTCCCTACTCCCTCCAGTGCTTGTCCCATTTGAGCCCTTGTATGTACGTGTGATATTATTATTTATTGTTACCACATTTTGTGTGACCAACTGTATAGAAGAAATGTTTTTGTAAATACCAACAAGATCCTTATCCCGTCACTGAACCAAAATGTGTGTGAGTGCGTGTGTGTGTTTCTTGCAGTATCGCCAGATCATGCCACATGTGTAATAGACCAAGCAGTAAGTCTTCAATTCCATCCTTTTATGCTTTTAGCCATAGTTATTTCTGTTTTTAACAACAATCAAGTACAAACCATTATATATATATACTATATATATATATATATATATATGTATATACAATAACGTTCAAACATATTCCGTATTATATGCCCAATAAGAATCCGTAATGAAAGTGTCCCATAGTTTGGTTCAGTGTAATTGTAGAGCATACCATTTTATGTTTAGTATATACACCCTCCTCCTCCCTTATTCCCTTTCCGTTTTGATTAATATTCGTATAAACTCGACCATACCAAAGAGAGAAAAACAACGTATTCCGTAATCCAGAAATAAACAACTATTCTTAAATATAAACGAAAACGTAGGTTTAAAAGAAAATCATCGTGTGCCTGTTCCGTTCCGTTCCGAAACCAACCAACCAACAGCCATTTTGCCTTAAACATGTCTGAATATTTTAGTTTTTATTCACTATATTTTTTTTTGTGTTACTGTGCCTAAAACAAAATGGATCAACATCAACATGCATTTGAATTTGTTGCAAGTTTTCCATCGATTTTAGATGGACCAGCATCTAACACCACGCGGTGATGATCTATTTAAAATTTACTACACATAAGCCTTTGATAAAGAGAGCCTTCTCCATTTAAAACGAAAACATCCAAAATTGTTTTAAAGTAAAATAAATAACTATATATATATTTATATGATATTATTAATTTTGTACGCTAATGAAACAGAGACCGAATAGAAAGGACAATTGAAACGAGAGTAGTTATACTTAAGAAGATAAAACACACCATATTGCGTATGTAGTAGTACAAACGTAGTGTAGCAATGTAAGCGTAGAAAATAAACAAAACAAATAGTCCTAGTATTTATATATACATTAACTGTAAAAATAAAAACAAAAATATATTGAATAATGAAAAAATAAAAACAATACCTACCTATTTAAGATTTATTTATGTTGTGTTTGTTGCTATCTTCATCGCAAGTGACAACTGCCTCCATCGATCTTTCTTGGAGAGTCGTCGGTGGAGGTGATTTTTCAACGCAAGTCGTATTCAAAGCGAATTTCCTTCCAATCAACCATATCAATTACAAACAAATAATCCTTTATGTAATCATACGACCAGAAAAAAATTTACACATTTACACGAAAATGCAAACCGATTGCCGCAAAAACAACAACTCTGTAACAAATCTTGCCTCTCCGTCACTCACTTCAGCAAGTGACAAATATTTCAGGTGAACCGTTCGTTATACAAGGTGCGCCAAAAAACTTACATATTTGACAAAACCCCCTAGATGTGTGTTGGGGGCGCATCTAGAGGGTGTAAGTCCCCAAGTTTGTTCCTCTCTGCTGTTTGTTGCCATCAAGTTCTGGTCTGGGGAGCAGCGGGCCTTCGTTGTCGGGAGCTTTTCTAACGGTTACTCACTTGTTGCTACGCTACGCGCCGTGAACAGTTACCGTGAATGCAGCTCGTTACAGGAACATGATAGAGGATTTTTTTCTTCCAAGCCTCGAAGAAATGGACGTTAGAAACGTGTGGTTTCAGCAAGATGGAGCCATAGTATTAGACTCAATGAATTTGTTGCGATCTCCAATGCCACTGCCAACATGCAAGTGCAAATGCAAATTTGCCCATGAACATTCCACTAAGGAACTGGGGCAAACTGCTCGCCGATGTCATTTTCAATGCTGTATAAAAAAAATTGGGATATTGCATTCTCAAATAAATAAGGAAATAAAACAATAGTTGAGGTACTTTTGTTTTTATTGACCTTTCAAATAAGTACGTTTCTCTGGCGCACCCTGTAAATGTATGCAAAGAGATTAATAAAACAACAAATCTATTGTTATTGCATTTCTCTTGCTATCTCATTGCTTCTCAACACATACACACATTCACATCAATTAAAATACATGCATATGTATGCAAAGGAGATTATTAAAACAACAAATCTATTAAGATTGCATTTCTCTTGCTTTCTCATTGCACCTCAATACATACACATATTCACATCAATTAATACACAGGCACGCAATGTTTTTGGCATTGCTTACATTAAATTATGACTGCCGGGTATGGTCGGATCGATTGGTAGCGCCAAACAAAAAGTATTTTTCCACTCCTATTGACCGGACGCTTTCCGGGGGATAGCTGTGAGCACCACACAGGCTGGGACATTGAGCTCCAATTTTGTGTGGAGTTCATTGCTGTCACGAGAAGATTAGCTGCTAGCTACCTGGCGCGTCCACAGGTTGCGGATAGTAGAATGCTCCATACAGAGTAGCTGCAACGGCAGTCGCGGACAATCAGTGGTATCAAGCGAAGAGTTTCAGTGAGAGGCCGGGTGGTATCGTCTTCTGCACAAATACTAAGTGCCTATGATATTCGATATGACAAGGCGGATTATTGGCGCCTTTAAATCAATGGTATCGAGCGGAAAGTCTCAGTGAGAGGCCGGGCAGCATCGTCTTCTGCAAAAATACTAAGTGCATATGATGCTCGATATGACATGGCGGGTTATTGGGGCCTTTAAATAACCAATGGCCATCCTGTTCCAGCGGCGATCGATCCTTTGAACCGGAAAGAGCTTGCTCACCTACAGGAGCTTGACGAGTATCGCCACCTCCGCATGAAAATGTGGCTACAACAACAACTTTCTGATTGCCTGGCATGAAAAAAAAAACAATGTTTTGGACACTTTAGATTGAGCACAAACGACAATGAAGTAAGTGAAAAACCATAAAATTCACAAATTATACAGGCGATCGAAAAATACAGCATGTCGCTGTTTTTTATTTATTCGTAATTTTTTGATAAGAGTACAAGTTAAAAATTTGGCGCCAATTAAACAACAACATATCATTTGCCTTACTTCCGACAAGGAGGAAAATAGTGTTGCGGGCAATAATTACGTTGACCATTTGTAATGGAAAGAGACAGGCAGGTTGAATATCTAATAATAAGTGTGTTTGTGTATTCAAAAAATTGTGCATATTTGAACAAATTGTTTTGTAAAAGCGTTCGCGTACTTTATTTACCAGCAGAAGAGAGCGGAGGAATGCGTGAGAGTGGGCAAAACTTTGAGTTTGGTATTTGAGAGCTTGCAAATTTCTACGGAAAGTTTTTTTTCCCACCAGAAATTTGCAGCATCTTACATCTGTTTTATGAAAAAATGTGTTCCTTTCTGCACTGCCTATTGCATTTTCTGACCGCCTGGTATAAACGAAGTTATTTGAAAATTTTGTTTGATTTGGGAGGAGGAGAGAGACCCCAAAAATAATAACCAAAATAGGAATTTCTACCAGGCGATCAGAAAATAAAGCATGTCGCAATGTTTTTTTCATAAGGCTCGCTGAAAAGTATGGCGCCATTTCAGCCTTGCATTTTCTGATTGCCTGGTAATAAAGTGAATTTGTCGACCGTTTTGATGGATTTTCGAGAAAACGCAGCGGGTTGGTTGCAATGGCAATTTTTTAGATGTCTAAATAGAAATCTAAAAATACCAGGCGAACAGTAAATTTAGGCGCCAAAAAGAGAAAGCTTTTTTTGCCTTGCTTCCTTATGGCTGAATAGACTTACACTAACAAAAATGTGTTCCTTTCTGCACTGCCTATTGCATTTTCTGATTGCCTGGTATAAACGAAGTTGTTTGACAATTTTGTTTGATTCGGGAGGAGGACGGGGAGACCCCAAAAATAATAACCAAAATAGGAATTTCTACCAGGCGATCAGAAAATAAAGCATGTCGCAATGTTTTTTCATAAGGCTCGCTGAAAAGTATGGCGCCATTTCAGCCTTGCATTTTCTGACTGCCTGGTAATAAAGTGAATTTGTCGACCGTTTTGATGGATTTTCGAGAAAACGCAGCGGGTTGCAATGGCATTTTTTTAGATGTCTAAATAGAAATCTAAAAATACCAGGCGAACAGTAAATTTAGGCGCCAAAAACAGAAAGTTTTTGCTTTGCTTCCTTATGGCTGAATAGACTTACACCAACAAAAATGTGTTTCTTTCTGCACTGCCTATTGCATTTTCTGATTGCCTGGTATAAACGAAGTTATTTGAAAATTTTGTTTGATTTGGGTGGAGTAGAGGAGAGACCCCAAAAATAATAACCAAAATAGGAATTTCTACCAGGCGATCAGAAAATAAAGCATGTCGCAATGTTTTTTTTATAAGGCTCGCTGAAAAGTATGGCGTCATTTCAGCCTTATGGCTGAATGCATTAACACCAACAAAAAATACCTTTCTTGCATTTTCTGATTGCCTGGTAATAAAGTGAATTTGTTGACCGTTTTGATGGATTTTCGAGAAAACGCAGCGGGTTGGTTGCAATGGCATTTTTTTAGATGTCTAAATAGAAATCTAAAAATACCAGGTGAACAGTAAATTTAGGCGCCAAAAACAAAGCTTTTGCCTTGCTTCCTTACACTAAGTCTTCCTGAATAGACTTACATTAACAAAAATGTGTTTCTTTCTGCACTGCCTATTGCATTTTCTGATTGCCTGGTATAAACGAAGTTGTTTGACAATTTTGTTTGATTTGGGTGGAGGAGAGAGACCCCAAAAATAATGACCAAAATAGGCGAACAGAAAATACAGCATCTCGCAATTTTTTTTTATTAGGCGCCATTTCAACCTTATGACTGAATGCATTAACACCAACACCTATTGCAATTTCTGATTGCCTGTTAATAAAGCAAGTTTTTGAAAAATTTTAAATTTTTGAGTACGGAGGAGGAAACTCAAATAATTACCAAAATGGGAATTCTACCAGGCGATTAGAAAACGCAGCAGGTTGCAATGACATTTTTTTATTTAATCCCCTTTGAGATGTCTAAACGAAAATCAAAAAATACCAGGCGAACAGAAAAATGTAGGCGCCAAAAAACAGAAAGCCTTGCTTCGTTATGGCTGAATAGACTTACACTAACAAAAATGTGTTTCTTTCTGCATGTAGCAGTAAACTTCTTTCTCTCTTCGCTTTCTTATGGCTGAATGATCTAACACAAACACTACCACTGCCTATTTCATATTGGTGTTGAGAGAGAGAGAGAGAGAGAGCTTATGAAACAACAATTCCATGTGAAGAGAATATCTGCCTTTCTCGCTTACACACACGGAAACCGCATTAACTACAGTTCAGTTGTGTGCATGCCTAATCCCCTATTTGCTTTTACTGATCTCGATTCATGTTGCTTTGGTTGTCGTCGTTTGTCCTTTTGACAGTGTTGTTTTAATGCATAATTAGTACCTATTATTAACAAGGGGGACGGAAATGGCGGTTTCTACTTACACATTGCTTCCGCTCAACAAATCAAATTTCAGATCAGTATTTTTTTAAATGTTTTTTTTTTAGTTTTCACTTTTATTTGATTTGCACAATATATTTTTTGTATTTATTTTTGTGTAAATATTTTTGCAGGTGTACTGTAATTTTAATACATTATAGTAAAAGTAAATGTAAACTAAAAACACAATTAGTTATTTATTAATAGAATTAAAGTTTAAATACAATCCAGTAACACTAACTTGCAGTGTTCCCTATCTTCCGCAGTGTTTCTCCAAGAGAAGACAAAGGAAGGAAAAAAATAAAACAAAGAATAATAATAATAATAATAATAAAAGTTGTTTTGCTTTCGCTACGATTTAAATTGTTCCTAACACACACACACACATATATGTATATATACGTATTTTCCAAGAATAATAAGGCTTTTTCTAATTTAATCGGTTTGGCGTGGAGTTTAGCAGGGAGTGAGTCCACGTTTGGAAACAAAAAGGTATGCATGCAGTTCATGGAAAAGATATGACTGCAAGATCAGGAAATTGCGTAACAAGGAGTGTGCCGTTGTAGGTATGATTTCATGTTGGTGTAGAAAGGGACATTGTGCGGTTGGCTTAGTGTTGTACGGACGAGTAGCTTTGTATGGATTTTTCGAAACATTTCACATAAATGGTAATGAAAGGGGCTGTTTGTTAATGCTTGCGATATAGGCTGCGAGAGATTGAGGAGAAAGGCATTTTTTAGAGGGTAAGTGGGGGCTGGATTCGCACACGAAAAATATTTTCAATAGTACTCGTATTGTAGTTTATTAATTGGGGTTGTGTGTATGTATTGCATGTATATTTATAGTTTCCTGATCTAAGATACTCTAAGTAAGTTTATATGAATATTTGTATATATGTATGTATATCGATTGTAAATCTTTACTTTATATAAGCGCCAATTCAATTGGCAGGTGGTTATATATCAAAAATATTTCCTTTTATTTATTTTTTTTATCATAACTTTTAACACTAAGTCTGTTCAGTTTTTAATTTTGTGCCTCCACAGATCCATCGGTGCTTCCGACTGCCGTTTTGTTTTCGTCTTCGCCAACTGGTTGTGCCGAGATGTTGTTAACTGGTACTGGAGTAGGCGTAGGTGTTGTAGATGTAGTGGGAGAGGAGACATCCATTTCGTTATCGGCCATTTCGGCACTTGTTGTGATGTCACATGGAGTTTCCTAAATATACAGAATAAATTAATCAAATCAGTGCTGTGGAGAAATAGATTTCTTGAAAACTACTGAACACATCAAGTTATAACAAGCTAACAATGTACCATCAAAAAGCTTAAAAAAAAATTGTAAAAAGAGAAAATTTTGAGTAAAAAAAAGGGGGGAAAATCATATTTTTTTTCTTTATTCACAACATCTTCTTTGTAGATTCACAATAATCCTCTTTATTTATTCTTTTGGTTGCAACTGGCAGCTTTACACAGAGTCGGATATACATACATCTATTCTATCAACAGTCTATGTAAAGTTGTGGCTCGATTATGGAAGTTGATATAGAAATTTTCATTTCTGTGTTCAATTGACTACTTTTTTACAATTAACATAGTAGCTGAACGTGCAAAACACTGTCATTGAATGATATTGTAAACAAAATTTTCACTGAATCCCAGCGGCGTTCGGCTTAGCGACATTAGGGATGATAAACGTGGTTGGCAAAATGGTATTAAAAAAAATTTAAACAAGTGAAAAGGCGTTAA
Organism: Stomoxys calcitrans; assembly: GCF_963082655.1. NCBI lineage: Eukaryota > Metazoa > Arthropoda > Insecta > Diptera > Muscidae > Stomoxys > Stomoxys calcitrans. The sequence goes on along the minus strand of NC_081556.1, from coordinate 584,673 downwards.
GTTCGGCCGGGCCGAACTTTGGATACCCACCAACTCGGGTATATATGTAGTAAACCACCTTTCGGCAAAATCTGGTGAAAAATGTATACCTTGTGCCCCACAGCAGCTTTATCGAAATATGTTCAGATTTGGACCAAATACTTATAAGTACAAGTCATTGTTCAATTGTGTATAACAAAATATTGTTTTTTTTTTAGTAGCCATATCCAAATGTAGACCGATCTGAACCATATACGACACGCATGTCGAAAAGCCTAACATAAGTCACTGTCCCAAATTTCAGTGAAATCGGATTATAAATGCGCCTTTTGTGGGGCCAAGACTTTAAATCGAGATATTGGTCTATATGACAGCTATATCCAAATTTGGACCGATTTGGGCCAAGTTTCAGAAAAATGCCGAAGAGCCTAACACAACTCCCTGTCCCAAATTTCGACGAAATCGGACAATAAAAGCGCCTTTTGGGGCCTAAAAACCTTAAATCGAAAAATCGGTCTATATGGCAGCTATATCCAAATTTGGCCCGATGTGAGCCAAATTGAAGAAGAATGTCGAGGAACCTAACACAATACACTGTCCCAAATTTCAGCAAAATTGGATAATACATGTGACTTTTATGGGCCTAAGACCGAAAATCGGCGGATGGTTCTATATGGCAGCTATATCCAAATCTGGACCGATCTGGGCCATATTGAAAAAGAATGTCAAGGGCCTAACACAACTCACTGTCTCAAATTTCAGCAAAATTGGATAATAAATTTGGCTTTTATGGGCCTAAGACCCTAAATCGGCGAATCGGTCTATATGGGGGCTATATGAAGATATAGTCCGATATAGCCTTCATCGGAACTTAACCTGCTTATAGAAAAAAAAAAGAATCTGTGCAAAGTTTCAGTTCAATATCTCTATTTTTAAAAACTGTAGCGCCATTTCAACAGGCAGACAGACAGACGGACGAACATGGCTAAATTCTCTTTGATTTTAACGCTGATCAAGAATATATATATACTTTATAGGGTCGGAAATGGATATTTGGATGTTGCAAACGGAATGACAGCATGAATATACCCCCATGCTTCGGTGGTGAGTTCAGATTTGGATATAGCTCCCGTATTAACCGATCCAACAACTGTGCTAAGTACGGTCCGAATCGGTAAAGAACCTGATATAGCTCCCATTTAACCCGTACTCCCGATTTGACCTCTTGAGCCCCTGGAAGCCTCAAATTTTATCCGATTTGGCTGAAATTTTGCACATAGTGTTCTGTTATGGGTTCCAACAACTGTGCCGAGTACGTTTTGAAGGTATATAACCTCATATAGCTCCCATATTAACCGATCTCCCGATTTGGCTCAAGGGCTCAAGACCCTGAAAGCCGCAATTTTTGTCCGATTTGGCTGAAAATTTGCACATAGTGTTCTCCTGGGGACACACGTCCGCCCGTCTGTCGAAATCGAAATGTTTATGTAGGTCGTTGGGGATTTCAAATGGGCCATATCGATTCAGATTTGGATAAAGCTCCCGCATGATCTGAGACGCTTGGAGAAAAATTATTCGTTTCATAGAAAAATATATTTTCGATCGTAAGTTGTGTGTCTGGTGAGTAAAAAAAAAAGACGTGGAAAATGCGGCTACAACAACAGCATAAGCGTACCAAAATTGTGGTTTCGATAAAAAAAAAAAAAAACTCAACTTTGGAAAAAGGGTAAAATGCACTAACTAGAAATACAAAAAGGTTGGATTAAGTGTCTTTTGTTCGTTTGCCACTTGGTGGTACATTTTGGGGGTTTTTGTGAGCTAAAAAGCTGAAAATGTAGTGCGAAGTCACAAAATTGGCACCCCTTGATACAAAGCACTGTAAATAGCACATAAAAGAAAATGTTTTCCCACAAGGGGCTCTCGAGGGGCTCTTGATGGCTTGGATTTTTGTGTCCACGGGCTGGTTTGGCTTGTGCATTTATTTGTTGATTTCAAAATTCAGCATTGCTAGTCAGTACTCACCAGTTTTGATTCAACTCTCTGTCGTTCATGCATCGCATTCAATAATTCTCTTAAATGTTGGTTTTCCTTTCTTAAACGTTCCCGTTCCATATCACGTTCATTGATCTTGGGCTAAAAAGTAGAAGAAGGAATCGATTGGGTCAAATCGTGCAGGGCGGTGCAATTCTCTTTTGGACTTACCAATAGTAATGAAATTTGCGCATTCAGAGAACTAACAATGCTGCTTAAAGCATAGCAAGGTACACTTGGCTCTAATGAATTTGCATGCTGGACGCGATTTGGTCCACACGGAGTGGGAAGATGGCCGTTGCTGCTGGCACCAGTTGCATTTGGGAGGGTGCTTGCGTTGCTGCCAGAGCAGATTGGTGAAATTGTGGCTGTGGACAACGTTTGGGTTGAGCTATCGACCATAGAGGTAGCCACGGTTGTCAAATTATTTAGCATAGCCTAAAAAATAGATAGAAGGGGAGAGAGAGAGAGGTTTGGAGTCAAAACATTATTTCTTTAGTGATTTGGGGCTTTTCTGATATTTCCAGCCAACTTACCAAACACTCGAATGCCTGGTTGACCTCAACATGTTCGCTTCCCAGTGAAAGATCATCGGCCTGCGTGGCATTGCTGTTCTGTCTTTGGGGCTCTGCAATCATGGGTGCGCTTAATTCATTTTCTGTTGCTATGGCGGGGGTGGTGGGCTTCCCGTCAGCCTCCAACGGTTGGATTGATTTATCATCAACGGAAATGCTTTCGCATTCGGCTGTATGCATTGCCGAATCGTCCTCTTTATCCTCCTCATCATCGATAGTGGCTATAGGAGCTGTTGTTTCCACATTCTCCGCAATGTCGCAAAGCGATTCGTTTGTATTGTTTTTGTCCAAAGTTTGTGGCGGCTCTTCTGGGGTATCCATTAGCCGATGTCCATCCTCAATGACTTCTTCGGCTTTCGAAGCACCATCCGCCAGAGCATTCGTAAGGTCATCAGTAGATTCTTCTGGAATGCTGTCAGCACTGATTGTACTTTGGCGTTTTATTAATTCGGGTGTCGTCGATGTGGATATGGAAGAGCATGTCGTTGGCGCCGCCGTGCTTTTTACCGGAGGCGGTGGAGGGGGAGGCGGACTTTTGAAGCTGCCGGCTGGTGGTGGCAGGGGCGGTGGGGGTGAACCCTTCATAGCTGCTGTTGTCTTTGTTATGGGTGGGGTTGGCGGAGGTATTCCTGCAGGGGTGGACGTTGTCTTTGTTAAAGGAGGTAAAGCTGGCAAACGCAACTCGTCAATTTCGCAATATCCATCGTCATCTTCGTGAATGTTTGTCTCCTCCAAAGCGCACATTTGAATCTTTGTCGCCGTCGGCGCTGGTGTCTGTTGCTGCGCCTGGGCCGTTTGCTTGTTTGGCGGAGGCAAGGGCGGAGGTACATCTGGGCCAACACTTAATTTTCCCACATTGTGGGGGGGGAGACGTTGTCGATTCTGTTGCTGTTTCTCGTGACACTTGTCACAGACAGCAGTTGAGACCGCCGATACCTCTTGCTCGGGAGTTACCTTCATGTACTCGTTTATCACTTCGGTGAGCGACTGCACTTGGGCATAGGCAGCCAAGGCTATATCAGTGCTGTCCTTTGGTGCCTCCGGCATGGCCGCAATATCTACAATCTCGTGAAAGTGTTCCACGGGCAGGCGGAACATATCACATATTATCTTTTGTTTTTCCAACAGACCGTCCCGTATGCTGGCATCCAGACGTCTCAGCTTTTCGGCCGGTGTTAGAACAGGCTCCGCTGTATGGGCAGGACTTATACTAATCTGTATAGCTGTGGGTTCCACCAGTGGCGGCGATGATTGCATTAAAGTACGGGTGTTATTGGAATTATTGGAATAGACAATACTAGCGCTGTCTCTCTTATTGCTAACGGAGCCGGCGGCGTTGTCTTCGCCAGATCCGTTGGCCTGTCTGGCCGACTGTGTGTGCCGCAAAGTGACGCCATTTGCGCCCGCAAAGTCACCCGTGTTGCTGTAGTTATGATAGGCATCGCCACAGCTGCGAGTGGACATGGTACGATTGACAGCGCTCGCATTTGCCGACAGCTCGTTGTGGCTCAATCTCTGTTTCATGTTGTAGTAGGGGGGATAGGAGTCACTTGCCGTGCCCACTGACGTTGGTGTGCTCTCGCGGCGACCATTACGCAACTGCACATCACTGGGATGACTGCCAAAGCCACTTCTCTCATTGTTCACACTTGGCATTGGCATTATGGGTGCCAACGGCGTCGTTATCACAGTTGCGGTAGCCGACTGCGGTGGCATTCGTTCCGGTGTCAGCTCCAAGGATTCGCGTGTATTGGAATGCGGTAATGTCGCAATGGCCGGATCATCAATATGTTCATGATTTGTGTTTTTGGAGCGGGGCTTGTATTGTTCGGCAGCATCCGATATGTGCTTAAACCATCTGAAAAGTGAAAACAAACAACAAATTATACCACATTCAGACACACGTCTATTTGGATTAAAGAGGCTTGATGTAGCCTTGCTCTAACACTCTCAGCTAACATGTCTCCCTTGTTCTTCCATTCTCTCCCCCCCTGCCAATACCCACAATTTACCTTGAAACCAATGAAGCTCTGCGTCCGCCACTATCCTTGCCGCATCCGCCGCTGGTTGCTACAGGTTCGTTAAAACTTCCGCGGCGTCGTTCTTTTTTATTTTTGCCCGAGGAGCTATTGTCTCCGTTGTGCTTGCCCGCGAGCGTTAACAGAGAACCATTGCAAAGACTTTTGCGGCGAGCCCCAGTAAAAATGTCGTCCGGCGACAGGAAGTTCATGGCGTCGAAATAATTGGCTCACTACGACTGAGAGATATTTTCGGTCACCTATTACACGTTCTCATATGCATTGACACATGTTCTTTGCAAGCTCATTGTACGCTTTTGACATCCTAAATTTCAAATATTTTCGAATAAAATACAAAATTATCCACAACAATAACAGCCTCCCCAATACTCAAAGTCATTGGTAGTGAAAACTGAACTCTAAAACAGAACAGAAGTTCGTTATTTCTCTAAACGAAGGAAAGAAAGGTACAGCCCAATCGAAGATAAATTTGCCACAAATTTGCATTTATTCCCGCTTAGTCAAGGGTCTGGTTGCAGGCTGGCACCATTTTTTTAACTAACCCAGCCCAGTTACACTAGCATTAGCAACATTTATGTGGCAAAAATGCTTACTAAAAACAAAAACCAAAATTTGCCCATGAATATTCCATGAAGGAACAGAGGGCAATCACATCTCACATTTCAATGAGTCCTGCTGTCCGATTCAGATGTTATGCTCAATGAAAAGGGACCTCCTTCTTATAGCCGAGTACGAACGGCGTGCCGCAGTGCGACACCCTCTTTGGCTAGAGAAGTTTTTACATGGCGTAGTCCCTCAACACTGTAGCGCAGAGGTTAGCATGTCTGCCTATGACGCTGAACGCCTGGGTTCAAATCCTGGCGAGAAATTTTTTCTGCGCTGGTTTTCCCCTCCTAACAAACATTTGTGAGGTACTATACCATGTAAAACTTCTCTCCAAAGAGATGTGGCACTGCGGCACGCCGTTCGGACTCGCCTAAAAAAAGGAGGCCCCTTATTATTGAGCTTAAACTTGAATCGGACTGCACTCACTAATATGTGAGAAGTTTGCCCCTGTTTCTTAGTGGAATGTTCATGGGCAAAATTTGTATTTGTACCTCGCAAATGTCGTCTGCACTAGGGTGGTATAACCACCGCCGACATTTTTTTTCTGGTGGTCTCGCCAGGATTCATCATAGGTGGACATTCTAACCTCTGCGCTACGTTGGCCTCCGACACATGTCAATACAAGTTGTATTGTAGATATTCCAAAACAGGCATCGTACTCCTATTCACTTTAATTGTACAAAGACTTGCTCAGCAAAAAAAAAAAAAAAAAAAAAAAAACAATTACAAACACCCCAATACTTTTCAGTTTGGCCCAGAACGGAATGATGCGGAATGCCATCAACAGACATTGCGAAATATATGCTTCTATTTGTTTAAACTCATCTTCATTCAATTCATTCCAATTGAATTGCGTTTGTTGCTTGGACGTCATAGCTGGGTAGAGAGCTATGAGAGCGAACTTAGATGAAACCCCAGCACACTAAGGCAACGCTAATTAGAGACGGTTAACAATAAAACTTTAAACAAAAATATATCCAAAAATATTTCGTGACACATACGTGACAATTCACCGAATTAAAATTACCCAGGGTTCGGTACGAATTCGATATAGTAATCTCAAAAAAAATGATTGTTGCTAACAGAGCCTACCTAGAAACCATATTTAAATCTTAATCAATGTTGCTGTTGAAACATGCCCACGAACTTCCCATTAAAAGACAAAACAGGGAGACTTTTCTTATTTCAATGAGTGCTGTCAGTTTACATGTGAAAGTAGCGATCCTCGTCAAGATCCTATAGGTAAGGTGAGCAAGGTCGTTTCGGTCCATAGAACCAATCGTTGTTGAAACGTGACGGCCATTGATTATTAAAAGGCGCATTGCCACATCGAGTATCATGGGAACTCAGTATTTAAGCAAGAGCCGGTGCCACTCGGTCTCTAACTGAGACTATCCACTCCATACCGCTAGCTGTCCATATAACTACGGAGCATTCCACTATCCGCAATCTGTGAACCCGTAGCTCTCATTTGAGCTGATAACAATAAACATCACGCAGCTCAAAGTTCTAACCTATGTGGTGCTCATAGATCGAGTTTATAGAGATGAGATCGGTTTATACGGCAGCTATATACAAATCCGGACCGATCTGGGCCAAATTGCAGAAAGATGTTAAAGGATGTGGAAGCCATATCCACATCCGTACCAATCTGGTCCAAATTAAAACATGATGTCAAAGGGCCTAACACAACTCACTGTCCCGAATCTCGTCGAAATCGGATAATAAATGCGACCTTAAATCGAGAGATCGGTTTATACGGCAGCTATATACAAATCCGGACCGATCTGGGCCAAATTGCAGAAAGATGTTAAAGGACCTAACAAAACTCTCTGTTCCTAATTTCGGTGAACTCGGACAATAAATGCGTCTTTTATGGACCCAAGACCTTAAATCGAGAGATCAGTCTATATGGCAGTTATATCCAGATCCGGACCGATCTGGGCCAAATTGCAGAAAGATGTCGAGGGGCCTAACAAAACTCACTGTCCCAAATTTCGGTCACATCGGACAATAAATGCCCCTTTTTCGGGCCCAAAACCTTAAATCGAGGGATCGGTCTATATGGCAGCTATATCCAAATCTGGAACGATCGGGGCCAAATTGAAGAAGAATGTGCAGTGGCCTAACACAGCTCACTGTCCCAAATTTCAGCAAAATCGGGTAATAAATGTGGCTTTTATGGGCCTAAAACCTTAAATCGGCGGATCAGTCTATGTGGGGTTATATCAAGATATAGTCCGATATAGCCCATCTTGGAACTTAACCTGCTTATAGACAAAAAAAAAACACAATCTGTGCAATGTTTCAGCTCTAAATCTCTTTTTTTTTTTTTTGAAGACTGTAGCGTAATTTCAACAGATAGACGGACGGGCATGGCTAGATCGTCTTAGATTTGTACGACGACCAAGAATATGTATACTTTATAGGGTCGGTAATGGAAATTTCAATGTGTTACAAACGGAATGACAAAATGAATATACCCCCATCCTTCGGTGGTGGGTATAAAAATATAATAGTTTTCATTAGATGAAGTGCCCTAATATTCAAATGATAGGACGCTTCTTTAATTCTACACCAGTGATGTCCAGCCGTTTACCGTAGCTTTGATGACAAGTCACACGTATTCTTAGGCGTCGATTATGAATGGCAACTCAACATGGTTGCGTTGCCAGAAGATAAAATCATCAAATTTTTATAGCCCATCTATATATAGGAAATGTTTGTCAGTTTCATTCAATTTAAGTATTTTGAACGCTCAGCTACTAAGTAAATTTAAAAAAATATGCAATTCAATACAGAAATGGAAATTTCTATAACAACTTTGCCTGTTGGCAACTCAACTGCAGTTGGGTTGCAATCCATAATCGACTCAATATTCTCTTTGTTTCCGACAGCAACGGGTGAACATGCGCATGAGTACACATCATTTCCCTGGTTTAATTTTTAAAGCAATGCTTTTTTTTTATTTTCCCTTGGAATGACTGAAAAAGGATTTAAAATTTGTTTATTTTATGTTTAATTTTCCAAAAAATCAATCATTCAGTCAAAAAAATCATTTTACGCATAGAGAGGATTAAAAATATTTAAAGAGGGCATCTCACACATACAATAACATTTTTATTTTGGACATCCCTGTTTTATACCGTATATCCCTGCAAACATTTTCTATCGTGCGAGTCACTAAATCTGCACTCAGGGAAGTTGAAAACAATCTCAGGCGATATCATTTTTTACGCTAAATAGTGTCTCAGTACGGCAGAAAACGTGCCACTTGGCGATATATACCAATGAGTGACTAAATAGGAACTAAAAAAAGTTTAAAATTCGATTATCACCGTCATTAATAAAAATAAATTTTTATTTGCCTAATGTTTTTTTTTAAACTTTTAGAGTGAGGCTTATTTTTATTTCTCTTTCCCAAATCAAGATTAATAATCGAAGATTTTATTTGCAATGATTTTCCCTGACTGGGTTTTGAACAGCCAACCTTACGATTGTGAGTCGTACGCTATCCCTCTGTGCTACCGGCCTTTCTTCATTACAGGCTAAGGCTAAGTAAACATACATCCTCTTGGGTGGGTTTTTTAAGTTTTTTTAAGTTAGCGTCCATTACAACAACAAAAAATCTATTTTTAAATTTCTAACAATAACAGTTGATTATGAGAAACTAATAAGCGAAACATGAATGATGGAATTCCGATAGTAATGTATTGGGTTGCCCAAAAAGTAATTGCGGATTTTTTAAAAGAAAGTAAATGCATTTTTAATAAAACTTAGAATTAACTTTAGTCAAATATACTTTTTTTACACTTTTTTTTTCTAAAGCAAGCTAAAGGTAACAGCTGATAACTGACAGAAGAAAGAATGCAATTAGAGAGTCACAAGCTGTGAAAAAATTTGTCAACGCCGACTATATGAAAAATCCGCAATTACTTTTTGGGCAACCCAATATTTTGTTGTTTTTTGAATCATGAAATCTCTACAAACTGTCATACAAAAGGACCCAAAACGTGACTATTCTGGGAGGGAGTGAAAAAGTCACTTCCAAATGTTTAGCTTTAGCTTTCATACCGAATAGTACAATTACATGTATTGTATTATCCTAATGTATTGTTATTGTTGGTGTGTGCAGAGATTGCTCAACTGTGTGAACTTGACGAGGCAAGAGTTTTTGATATTTTTCAATTCATTTTGAAAAAAGCAAAAACTTCCGCAAACAAAAAACATTTTCAAAAATCACGCGAGTTTTGCAAATATTTTTTTTTTTAATTTTTTGGAAATTTTGTGAAAATATTTATTTTGTTATTGATTTAATGCAAAATATTGCTTTGTTATCATGCACACCTTTAGTCGCGTGTTTAAAATGCTATTTCACACTGCAGGCAATTGCCCTGGGGCTTATTTAAGTTTCAGAAAATGTGTCCGAATTTGCTGATTTTGTGTAGTCCCAACAAAATAGTGACGTAAGGCCCCACAGAGTAAAATGCAATTATAGCCCAATACTATTTATTTCCCAATTTTAATTGAAAATTATGGATTTACTCGAGGGCAAACTACACTGGCCCCAATGGCTAATTGAAAAAAAGGCCCCAATGGCTAATTGAAAAAAAGGCCCCAAAAGTTTTGTTCTTGCTCTCCATACATCTGGCATATTTTTTCTTGTTTTGGGTTTGGGGTGCAATTTTGTGGGACCAAACATCTTACCGCCTAACAGGATTATTTTTTACCCTTTCCACGTATATTCCCTCCTTTGCTTTTTCTTTTGTTTTTGGATGGTCCTTATGTACTTGACAGATTGATTACATATCGAATACTTAAACACTGGTTGTTGTTGTATTTTCAAGAGATGGCAACAATAAATTATTGTTTAGCGTCGTCCTTGAATGAGTAGCAAACAATGATGTATACTTTGGAATTGTATCACACAATACTTGGAGGGACAGGTTGGGTGAGAGGGCAAGCACTCAACAGCCCTGGACTGTGTATTTCAAAAAACAGTGCTAATGACATATGTATAGGTAAATTGAATACACATGTATTTTCACCTAGATGGCAGTTGGGCTTAACAAACATCTCATTGTTATAATTTTTCTCATCCAAAATATTATGAGCCCTCTGTTATTAGGCTTAATTTGAAGTGTGAAGATTTTCCGATATGGAAAGAATTTCTTCTTGAAACTATTTTACTTTACACTGTTCACTTGCTAACAGTCTGGTATAAAATGCTTATTTAAACATACACCAATTCAAATGGTGACTGGTTAAGGATCATAGCCGAAACGAGGACGACACCATATGACACCCTAAGAAATGAAAAATTAAGATAACAGTTACAACTTTCGCTATAATTTATGTAGAAAATGTATATGACACCGTGACAGATTTGTGGAACAATAAGAAGTTATATGTACACTCGGAGGCTGCCGTGGCGCAGAGGTTAGCAGGTCCGCCTATGACGCCGAACTTCTGGGTTCAAATCCCTGCGTGAACATCAATCAAATTTTTAGCGGCGGTACCCCCTTGCTAATGCTGGCTACATTTGTAAGGTATCCTGCCATGTTAAAACTTCTCTACCAAATGGTGTCGCTATGCTGCACGCCGTCGGAACGGAATTATTCTTCGAACAAAAACTCGCTCGATAGCGGAAGCGAGAATAAGGCCCAAGAATTCTCTCTATAAAGCATTGTGCAGTCCGCTGGCCAATCAATTACAAACGGGTGTGAGTTCCTGTAATGTCTAGTATCCCTGACAAACATCCTTACATCAGGAATAAGTAGACGAATATTAAACGAACACACACCATGGAAGTACCGATATAACAGCGCCAAACAACCCACATTGCCCTACTGTATACCCTACTGTCCCCAATCAACGCCATCGCTGTCCTCTGTGCACGGCCCAGTGGCTCCAGAGATGATTTTGAAGCTCCAGCCCATATATGTGAGTTGTACTCCATTTTTGGCCTTACGAAACTGGTGTAGATGTTAAGAAGATCAGACGGAGCGAAGTAATTCTTACACCGTTTAAGGAAGCCGAAACACTTTCGACACTTCAAATACATGTTTAGCCCAACGGACATCACTGTGTATTTCCAGCACAGAGTCTTTCGTGCTACTCGATTCTTTCGACCCCACTCAGAAATGGCCAGCAAATCCTGGTGGAGTGTATCGTCCATAACCCGCCTCTTGTGCTCAATTTCTCGAAGGCTCGGCCTATGGTGTAATCTCGGATGACAGTAATCTCTGTCATTCGTACTCATTCGACCAAAACCCGCCTATTGTCCTCATTCTCTCGAAGACTCGGCCAATGGTCGAATGAGTACGAATGACAGAGATTACTCTCATCCGCAAATGAGTAGATCGGATTCAATGTCTGACTCAATAGATAGTTGATGAAAATAAGAAAAAGAGAAAGAACAGAGCCCTGGGGTACATCTGCGGTCAATTTCTGCGCGTTGGATGAAAACCCATCTATCTGAGAAAGCTCGAAATTAATCGAACGAAGCCATTACCGACACCAAGTGCGACAAGCTTTGATAGTAGTGCACCATGCCAGACCCTATCAAATGCTTTGGATATCCAGAGTCACAATCTTACTCTCACCAAACTGGTTGATTGAGCGACTCCAACGTTCCGATAGAACAGCCATGAGATCGCCCGTAGAGCGATTTCTGCGGAATCCATACTGTTGGTCGCTAGGAAGGCCATTAGACTCTAAATACCTCACAAGATGGTGATTAACCATGCTTTCCATAACCTTGGAGAGAAAGGAGAATATCGCAATTGGCAGATAATTCACTGGGATATTTGCCTCACCCTTCTTGGGTATTGGCTGAACGTTCGCAACCTTCCAAGGCGCCGTAAAGACTCCCGCACGGTATGCAAGGTTGAAAAGGTTGCGTAATGGACGAGCAAGCGTAGAAGAACTACCTGGGCCGGGGATTTATTTACGTCTAGATTCTCAAGAGCTCTTTTAACTCCACAAGTTCGAAAAAATTTCTGGGGCATGACGCCAGATACATTTTCGATTGAGAGAGTGGTTGATTGCTATCCGACAGGCAAAAGTTCCCAAAAGGTTAGCCTTATCAACCGGGTCAGTGAACGTTTGACCATCCTTACCAAGAGTTGGATGCCACCGTAGCGCAGATGTTCGAGTCTCCACCTATGACGCTGAACGCCTGGGTTCGAATCCTGGGGAGACCATCAGAAAAAATTTTCAGCGGTGGTTTTCCCCTCCTAATGCTGGCAACATTTGTGAGGTACTATGCCATGTAAAACTTCTCTCCAAAGAGGTGTCGCACTGCGGCACGCCTTTCGGACTCGGCTACAAAAAGGAGGCCCCTTATCATTGAGCTTAAACTTGAATCGGACTGCACTCATTGATATGTGAGAAGCTTGCCCGTGTTCCTTAGTGGAATGTTCATGGGCAATATTTGCAATTTGCATTACCAAGAGTTGGAATAGATGAAGAACTACCCTTTATCCTTTTCACGAACGATCAAAGCTCTTACTTCGTCGTGTATAAGCAAGAACCCTAGTACGCAGGCGCTGTTCGTAAAGAAATTTTTCGCGCCTAAGCACAGTGGCACACGAAGATCTTGCCAAGAAGATCTTCAGCAGTAGCAATGCTATTGAAATGCTGAAAGAATCCATTGAGCTCAGCCCAACGTGCTTGTTCGTATACAAATATTGACCGCTTCGGGACTGGGGAGGAAGCAGTACGAAGAGCAGAATACGAAAAAGATGCTGAAACAATGCAGTGATCGGAGTTACCAAAAGGTGCAAGAGTATTAACTTCATACTTTTCAGGGTGTGAGGTTAAAAAAAGGTCAGGGGCAAAGATTTGGAGCCGAAGAAGCAAGACTTTAAATTAAGGATCTTATTTTTAACATTTTATTCTTTTAAGTTTCAAAATTTGACACCCTTTAAATGTGCTTAGCTAATCTTTAGAGTTAGGGCAACATCTTTGCCGGTATACATATATTTTGAGATTTGATTTAGAATTCGAAGAATGTTTTTATGAATATGAATTAAATTAAGAAAACAAACAAAATGAAAAATATTCCTGGTCTTCAAATCGAAGGCACGACCTTTTCTGGCGGTTTTCGACACTACAGACCCCAACAACAACAGCATGTCAACGTTTGCAAATACTTCAATCTCAGTCGTTCAGTCGCTCATTTGCTCCTTTATGCTGTTATTCAGAACAAAATTTTGGATGGGGTATATAAACGGGACACAAAATTCAATTAAAATATTCCGGAGTATACTTTGGGGTTTATATTTTGAATATATAATTGGGCTTGTAAAGTTGCTACAGCCGTCCACACATCCACATTGCTTGACGCACTGATGGTTGATGGTGGTGGGCGATGGGCGGTTGGCGGTGATGTCGTTTGATACTGTATTCAGAGCTTTGCCAGTTCTGGTGATGGGATTGGGATTGGGCGAATGAAAAACAAAATGGTTGATGATTACATTTATCGACGGTTGGCCCTATGTATAGCCCTTTCACTTGTGTGTACGAGCTGGGTCGATTGTGGTAAGGCAAACGACAGCTAACAGATGTAACAGCATCATCCTTGAAATCAGTCAAGCAGCAATTTCAATGTTTTGCTGGAGTGCATATCCACTTCACGTTCGTTAACCATACCTTTTAAGTAAGTTTTCGTTCGAGGCATGCGCTCAAAAGTCGTGGGCAACTGCTTTAAACTACAAGGGCGGTAGGTGGTACAAACTAAGGTCGTACGATGTACGATCAAATGGACGGAATTGTGAATGAAATGTGCTCCTGTGTGAACCCCCACCTTTATCTTGGAGCATCCTTTCGTTGTCGCTGGCCAAAAGTATAAAAAAAAAGATTCGCTTTCTATGGACTGTCCGACCATTCGATATAAACTTATCATACCAGCATCGTTGAATCTCTTTCTAATTCTATGATTTGATTTGTTATTACGATTATTAATAACATTACAATAGACAGCCCCTCTCCCCCTCACTTCACATGAAGCTGAAGTAAAACCCTAGCCATGTGCTCATGTAACACAGAACGTAATATCCTCATGTGATAGAAACCTCATCTCTATTTATAGCAGAATCACATTGGTGGTTACGCTTCAAGTACATTGAAATATTTGTACACAAGCAAACAACTTTCACCTCTGTGGTTTCGGATTAACGTAGCGCTCCTGACGAATTCATATACGCCAGTTGAGATGTAAGCAAAGGGGTTCTTCGTATCATGCAGTCGTTGCTCATCATAGTCACCAAACAGTGGCTGCTCATTATGATGTCAAGATTAGTGCTAGTTGGGCATTAGTATTTGTATAGATGCGATAAGTTCGACTTTGCGAATCTTATATACCATCCGCCACCATGGATTGCATTTGTCAAGATCTTGGACAATTTCTTTTAGCAAAATTAAAATTGGTATTTTGTTTGGGCGAGGAGCCTACCGTAGCGCAGGGGTTAGCATGTCCGCTAGCCTATGACGCTAAACGAATACTGGGAAAAACATAATCATTTTTTTAGCTGTGGTTTTCCCCTCCCAATGCAGGCGACAATTGTGAGATACTGCGAAAACTGTCGAAATTTTTACAAAATGGTGTTATGGTTGTCGAAGACGAAAATTCTTTTACATTTTTCATATCACATAAGTCGAATTTGACTGTCAAGTTTGACAAAAACGATCGATCTATATGCAAATTATGCCCATGAACATTTCACTAAGGAACAAGGGCAAACGACCGACCCATAAGTTACTTGAAATCTAAACTGCATCGGGGCTGTTTGTTGAAAGAGTATGGAACCCACTTTTTTTATTTACCACAATATTTTTCTATTATCACACTGTCGAATAAGTTACAGAATACCACCAAACGTGACATTTGCCTTCGACTACGACTGCTGTTGATCTTCGCCTTCGACAACGGGAATTCGTTCGGACTCGGCTATAAAAATGAGGAGCCTTATCATTGAGCTTAAACTTGAATCGGACAGCCCTCATTGATATGTGAGAAGTTTGCCCTTGTTCCTTTATGGAACAAGGGCAAACTCCATGGGCAAATTTGCAATTTGTTCGGGCGAAGATTATTTTTCTAATGATGTGTTAGTTACTCTTTCGAGATGAGCTTAATGATCGAGCATTTTTTTCTATGGGTGTATTGTTTTAAAATGCATCATGTTCTGATTCGATTTAGCTATGTCCGTTAGTTTGTCCATGTATTCTTGGGATCAAGTTACAGGTGGCATTTATTGTCCGATTGTCATGAAATTTTGGACAAGTCTCTTTTTTGGCACAAGGACGAACGCTATTAATTTTGAACAAAATCGCTTCAGATTTAGATATAGCTTCCATATATAACTTTTATCCGATATGGAATTCTATGGCTGTAGTAGCTGCCATAATTTTGGTCCGATCTTTACAATTTAAAATGAGGTGTTTTATTTGACGTCCTCATATGTGTGCGAAATTTCGTCAAAAACGGTCCAGATTTAGATAAAGCTCCCATATATAACTTTCATCTGATATGGAATTTTATGGCTGTAACAGCCACAATTTTGGTCCAATCTTTACAAAACTTTGCATGAAGTGTTTTCTTTATAGTCTCAATATGAGTGCAAGATTTCATAAAAATCGGTTCAGATTTAGATACAGCATCCATATCTTTTATCCGATATGGGGTTTTAAGACTGTAGCACATACAATTTTGGTCCGATCTTTACAAAAATTTGCATCAGCTATTTTATTTGACGTCCTCATTTGTGTACAACATTTTTTTAAAAATCGGTCCAGATTGTGATTTAGATCTCATATATATCTTTCAGCCTTTTAAGCCAGCAGAAGCCACAATTTTGGTCCGATCTTTACAAAATTTGGTATGAGGTAATTGATTTGACGTCTTCATATCTGTGCAAAATTTCAAAAATTTCGTTTCAGATTTAGATATATCTTTCATCCAATTTAGACTTTTAAGGCTGTAGTAGGCAGGATTTTGGTTCGATTTCCACAAAATTTTGCGGTCCAGATTTAAATATGGCTCCCATATATATCTTTTATCCGATATTATCTTTTAAAGCTATAGAAGTAGAGCTGGCAAAATATCGAAGGCACTATCGATATTTAATTTTTTGAGTGAATATCGATCGATATGTTACCGATGGATACTATCGCAAAAGTCAAATTTTTGCAAAACTAAACAAAAATAAGCTATCCGACACAAAATATATCCTTAAAGATACATTGCGCCTATAGAGGGCGTAATTTTCATCAGATTATTATATTTTGTTTCATAGGTATGATTTTATGTCAATGTCATAACAATCCAACGTATCGAAAGTAAGCCGAATAAAAAAAAATAACACTACATATATTGCAAATTTGCCCATGAACATTCCATTAAGTAACAGGGGCAAACAAACCTAATGTATATGTAAGGTTAAGCGAAGAAAATCAACGATTCTATTGGAGTTATCAGAGCATACTACTACATAATAATTCCATATTTAACCCTTAATCGATAATACCAGCTATCCAATAATGACAATGATTAAATAAACTTAAATTTGCATTAAATCCACATAGTGCCACAAGTTTAAGCTCAATGATAAGGGGCCACTATTTTACAGCCGAGTTCGAACGGCGTGCCGCAGGGCGACACCACTTTGGAGAGAAGTTTTACATGGCATAGTACCCCACAAATGTTGCCAGCATTAGGAGGGGAAAACCACCGCCGATAATTTTTTCTGATGGTCTAGCCAGGATTCGAACCCAGGCGTTCAGCGTCATAGGCGGACATGCTAACCTCTGCGCTACGGTGGCCTCGCATACATACGGTAGGGATTTTTAAGAGTAACTAATTTTTTTTTTGCAATTGCAATTTAGCTATATGGGCATCTTGGCCTTATGCTACATGAGATCTATTGTATTAATTTGGGCAGGTTTCCCTCAATAACAAGTATGTAACTCTAGCATTGTGTTCTAATTGGGGATTTTAAATACAAAAAATTCCAAAACATGTAAAAAAAAAAAACACAAAACGCAGAATATTTAGTCATTTGTAGGGGGAAATTGGGCGGAAAAGTAAAAATTGTGTTTTCTTTCTTTCTATTTTGTTTGCTTGGCTCCTAATAATGTACTCAGATGATCGCTTCCAAAAAGCTATGCTGATATTTGTGTAACCACAAAGAAAAAAATTATTTCAAGGTCGTTTTAAAATATCGCCGATAAGAAACATTCTTAATAGGTACATCATAAAAAATCTATACATTTGTTTATTAACATAAAAAAGGCTCTTAGGTTGGCGATAAGTGTCTGCCTTGCGAGTAGTTAGTTGGCTTCCCAGATAACATATTAATTTGAATGAATATTCGTTGATTTGTGTGTTTCCAAATAATTTTTAAAACTCTTTTTTTGTTGCATGAAAGCACCAAGATATCTACTTTCAACCACCTCTGACTATAATTGTACAGCATGTCTGTCTCTGCATGTACGTCCATGAACTTTCTCCATCTCTGACAACCACATTTTGATGGATTTCCTCGATGGCTGGTTGCCACATTACTCTATTCATAATAAATGGAGCAGACAATGGGAAAGATTTCAAGATTTCAGCTGTGGTTGAATGAAGAAAATGTGGCAAAAGAAACCAAACGGAGTTGCGTTGCAGTGCTAGTGCGTGAGATGCAGATCTAGCTGCAAACAAGTGACGATGGGCAGAGACATTGTGCATTGTTTGTTTGGCTGCTGTCGCTTACTTCCTCGGCCACCTTATTCATAGCTCACACTTGGCGTAAAGGAGCAACAAAAGCACCAACTTGACCCACAAGAGGTGAACTGAACTGAATTGAACAGATTGTCAGCATTGATGACTCCGTGTCGGAGTCATCAATTATTATGTATCACTATCAATGACGATTATGCTATGCATAGGGATACGCCATAGACTTGGACATTTTGTGCATTAATTCACCAAAAGAGAAATATTGCAGCAGCTAAGAATGGAAGGTTCCACTTAAATTTGCTTTTAAAATTAAAAAAAACTCTGACTCAGGAACTTAAAAAGGGAATCGTTTTGCTTGTTGCCACCTGTCGATGACCTATGACAAATGACTACAGTCAACTTTGTGGTTAGGATATTTATGGCACAGCTAAAATCCTAGCCGCGATTTATTTCCGGAGTTGATTTTAATGCAAGTTTTCACACAAAGGCTTTCAAAGTCAAATGGTTGAATTGATTCCGCTTTGATTTGCTGATGATTTGCGAGCGAGCACTTGTTTCACGCAAAATATTCAATAAAAAACTCAAACTCTGCTATTGTTTCAGTAAATTGCCAATAGCATTTCAATCAATTATGTATTTACACGTTTTTTTTTGTGTTGTTGAAATCAAATACATTCAATTCAATTCGCAACGCGGTTCACTTTCTAAAACATTGATGAGATTGAATGTATGTTTCGTGTGTATGAGCGTGTGTGCGTGCGTGCGTGTGTTCTTATTAACAATTTCCTTATACGGTGAGGTGCAAGGACTTCACTACAACTATATTGAATGGCGTCCGACAATCTAATGAATTATTACCAAAAATGGTACAAACAAAATTATAACGATTAACATTTTCAGGGCAGTTTAATAATCACAACAACTACAAAAAAATTAGAAACAAACACAGAATAGGGAGCGAGCGAGCGCGCGCGTTGGCTTGAAAAACGAACAAGCTGCATACACGACGTTGCGCCCCAAACGAAACGTCTATGTGAGGTGACAAATGAATACTAAAATACAGTTGCGGCTGGTGGCAATTCGTTGGGTGGTCGCCTTCATCGTTATACATAGATGAAGAGAAAAAGCACACACAACCATTCGCCTATGCTTTACTTCTAACGAACGTTGTAAATCTATAGCATTTCATGAGAGAGAGAGAGAGAGACGCTTGAATAAGGATACACATGCAAGAGAAATTTCCGTATACTCTGAAGAGAGTATGTTTTTACTGTGAGGCATCTGTGAAATGTGCGCTCTCGGCATTTGTTTTGTTGCCCACCCCAAACCCCCCACCCCCTTTATTGCAAGATATCAAGTGCCGGTAGCCAAACATGAGGCGGCGGTCTAACAATGTGGGAATATTCCGTAATCGTGTGATTAAATCATGAAAATAGAAGAGCTCCCTCATGGGGGTGGAGGCAGAGCGAGTTCGACAGCAAACCACTTTGCAATTGGGTCATAGGCAGACATTTGGCAGTAGTCTATGGGATGTTGCTAGACAATGTGTCCCAATTCATATTTACAATATAGACTTTAAGGATGTTTGTTGTTATTTGCTCTGTGCGATTTATTTAATTTTAGTCCGAATAGATAAAACGTGCTAGGGCTTGTCATCGAGCTTTATGGGTGTTTGCAAAGGCCTCACCATTTACTACCATGGATTCATTCTATTGTATTGTTTCTCAGATAAATTCATTCAAGTATTTACTTTCATACATACTCGTATCAAAAATGTCGCCAAGAAAACGGCAGAATTAACATATTTGCACACAAACAATACCATACACACATACTTAAACAAACAAAAGCCAATTATGAATTGGGACGCTGTCGATGAAATCGAATCGAAAAAATCTCTTAACTTTTGGAGTATCGGTGGCAGAATGGTGATATTCGACTAAATTCGTAACTTGAGCATACCAAACAGAGTCCAAGTTAAGGGGCTGCTCTACTAACGCGTATTTAACACTGTGGAACAGCGAAACGGTCAGTAGGATGGCGAGAATCCTAAAGGGAAATCCAAATTGTGAGAAGACGAGGCTATTGCTAAAAGGAAGTAAGCAGGTCAGTAAAAAAAAAGGGACTGGGCTACGAACCCGTATTTAACACTATGGTAGTCGGACGGTAGGACGACGAAAATCGCACGGGTAAATCCAGATTGTAAGAAGACGAGGGTATTGCTGAAAGGAAGTAAACAGGAGGTCAGTAAAGCTTTCGGTATAACAGGACACATGACACTACTGACTCGCTTGTCTAAAATATGTGTGACAAGTGATGCATGTGGGGAAGATGATGAGACGTTGGGGCATTTCCCATGTCATTGCTCATTTTTCGCGGCTAACAGACATCGGTACTTATCTGGGGACACAATACCAAACATGAACCAACTTAAGGACGTGGTATGCAAAACAATTGGAGATTTTGTAAGTAGCAAGGAATTCCTGACTTACATTTTCTTTTTCGAGTTTACTTTTCAACTTTTTTTGTAATAAGTGAGTAAGATTATAGTGGCAGTTTGTAATCAAACTTACTTCCACAATGTAATACCACAGGAACAGGAGAAGCTGAAAATACCTTACTATGACTTGCAAATGTTTACACCCACTAATTGAGAAGTCTTCAATCAAATATGGAGCTTTACAGATGTCACGTCTTCCTCTACGTTCACATAACTTTACTTGCAGCCTCTCTAATCAGGAAGTAATGTCTGAAACATAGAGCGTTCACAATCCCAAAATTGTAAATATTGCAAATTTTGCCCATGAACATTCCACACTAAGGAAAAGGGGCAATGAGTGCAGTCCGATTTAAGTTTTAAGCTCAATAATAAGGGGCCTCCTTTTTAGGGCCGAGTCCTCTTTGAAGAGAAGTTTTACATAGCATAGTACCTCACAAATGTTGCCAGCATAAGGACGGGAAAACCACCGCTGAAAATGTTTTCTGATGGTCCCGCCAGGCGTTCAGCGTCATAGGCGGACATGCTAACCTCTGCGCTATGGTGTCCACCAAATTGTAACCATCTTTTATCTGTTGCTCTTAGCGCATAATCTTCCAGTTCTCTGCAATGTGTAAGCTAGCTCCTAGCCTCGCTAGCTCGATTGCGCTACAAATCTTAGTGGTGCGGCGCCCACCATAACAGTTGAACTTTGAATTCTTCAGCCTTCTCGTTAAATATAGTGAGTCGTGGGCGATTTCTGATTCTAGAAACACGTTCTCCAGATATGCGATGGCTGTCTTTGAAATTTGTTTATTAGTTTCATAAAGTGAAACCAATGAAAAAAATATTTGCATAGGCTCGGACTTACATCCTACTAAAATTGTACCTATGTACATAGTAGAGCGTTAATTGACATCACAGAAACATTTAACCCTTTAAACGTTTTTAAAATATATTTTTCCTAATAGCCTTTTTCGGTTTGTGTATGTTGAATTCAATTGATCGCCAACACATACGTAAGCCAATGTTTTCATTTTCACATGTTTACGATTTTGGGGTTGCCATATGGTTGTTTCTTCAAATCTACTACCCAATTCCTTTGTACAATTGTGCAACTATGGTATGATTTTCTTTATCTCAATCACATACACAAGCATAAAACACATATAAAATTATGTTGTGTTTAATAAAAACTAAATGGAATCGTCTATTGACGTTTACTTTTTTAGCGGGTGAACAGGATCCTAACATTGTAAAACTATCTTTAGATATAAAGCTCATAGAAGCTCTCACTTATGTAAAAATTTGCAGAAGCATGCTTTGGTAAGAGGTCCGTAAAGTGTTACAGACAAACCTTTTTGGCCCTTTATTTTTGTCATAGAAGCAATAGCACACATTAAATATCATAGCAAAATGAAAATAAAAATTCGGGCAGATATTATTTTATTCGGAATTTGAATAGTGGCACGAATTGACAATTGTGGTTTAATCGTGTTCCAACACAACGTCAAGTTCGTAATATTAAGTGAACTTTAGCAAAAATAGCATTACTTGTGGGTGTTACAATCTAAAAAGGTGTTGTTCTACCAGGTTCAAACTCGAACCTCGAAAAGGTGCGGCACGCCGTTCGGACTCGGCTATAAAAAAAGAAGGTCCCTTATAATTGAGCTTAAACTTGAAGACAAGACAAGACGCATTGATATGTGAGAAGTTTTCCCCTGTTCCTTAGTGGAATGTTCATGGTAAATTTGCATTTGCAGTTTTTAAGTCATAATTATAATACAATATTTTGTATATTAAACACAAGTTGTAGTCAATTGTAATTGGTTAAAATTGGCCACTGCGTGGATTAAAGTTGCATTATCTAAATAAGATGAAATGAAAATAATAATAATGATAATTGAAAATAGCATTAACATTCCAAAAAAAAAAAAAAACTTATTAATTTCGCTGCCTTTATTTGGGGAAGACAATTCAAACTTATTGATTGATCTAACCCATAGTTGACAACACGTAACCTTTATCAAGGCTATCATGGATGAATAATCAACAACAATTCCAAACTGAACATGTCAATAGGTTTTGCTTACCCGTTGTATACATGGTCATTGTTCATGAGAATATCTTTTATGTTGGTTTTTTCTACTTTGCTACTCAATGTGATCTATAACCTGGCATTAAATCTTTAAATCTCTAAAAAAAAGTTTTTATTTGTGATTGGCCCATGGCAAAAAAAAGCCTTTGGGTTAATGTATGAATGTTACCGTAGAGAGAAAAATACAATAAGTTGTACGTTGCCTTATACTGGTATCCGTTCCGTAGGCAACATGCTAAAATAGATTTGGGGACGGAATCACAGCAACCTTCGAATGAACCTATCCCGCTTAAAATTTTTCATAGATCGTTGAAGATTAAATAAAAGTTATATCGGCTTATACTAGTATTCAACAACTATTTTAATACCCATCACCATAGGATGGGGGAATACTAATCATTCCGTTTGTAACCCCTCGAAATATTCGTCTCACGCCCCATAAAGTATATATATTCTTAATCGTCCCGACGTTCTGAGTCGATATATTTAGCCATGTCCGTCCGTCTGTCGAAATCACGATAGAGGTAGAACGCGTAAAGCTAGCCGCTTAAAATTTCGCACAGATACCAAGTATTGATGTAGGTCATTGGATGTTGCAAATGGACCATATCGATTAGGATGAAATTTTGCATGCGATTTTCTCCTTTGACTTCCAACAACTGTGGCAAATACGGCCAAAATCAGTCTATTACCTGATATAGCTTCCATGTAATCCGGTCTCTCGGTTATCCTTGTTCGGTTCCTAGAAGCTTTAATTTTTGCTGGTGTTACAGAAGTTTGGTATGTAGAATACAATTATGCTCTACAATTTAATGTATTTTGTATTAATTTTCCAGCAGAATCCATGGTGGTGGGTGCCGAAGATTCGCCCCGGCCGAACTTACCTTTTTTTCTTGAATCCACTAAAGCCTCAATTTTTGGAGATAAGCATTTGGTCATATCGGTGGTTGAGTTGGTAGCAACCTGGGTCTGCCGCTACTGTTGTATCACATTTTTATTTGACTTTCAACCAGATCACTCCGTAAAGGACCCGCCCGTTTCAGTGTTCCAAGATCTGAATTTTTAACTAAATTAAGCATGACGACAAACACACTCTTACAGCAACAACAGATTAAGAAAAAAAAACAATCCCATGGCGAACGGTTATACGCACCGTATTGACCTGATCCCTGCAAACATTTTCTATCGTACGAGTCACTAAATCTGCACTCAAGGAAGTGGAAAACCATCCCAGGCGATGTCATTTTTTTAATTTAATTAGTATATCGGCATGGGAGAAAACGTACCACTTGGCGATATATCCCAACGATTCAATGATTCAACCTGACTGAGAATTGAACAGCCAAGCTCCCGATTGCGAGGCGTATGCTCTCCCTCTGTGCTATATACCTTACTTGATCACAGAAGGCTAAGTAAACATACATTCACTTATGTGTAGGGATTTTTGCGTTAACGTCACAAGCAACAACAAAAAATCTATTTTTAGAATTGGACCAATAACAGTCGATGGTATGAAACTATTTTGCGAAACTGGATGATAGAAAGCCGATGGTAATGTATTTTGTTGTTTTAAATCATGAAATCTCTACAAACTATCACTAAAAAGTGTCAGGTCAGAGAGGGAGTAAGAAATTAACTCCCAAATGTTTGGAGGGAAAGAGTTCTTCATTGGCAAGGGCTATCACCTCATGATATAACACACTTCTACAACAACAACAATAAAAAAAGAATTAAACTTAATTGTTGTAAACAATGAATGGAAGCGAAAGAAATATTTTTCGTATTCTAAGTCGAAGTCAAATTATGGACAATTTTCTGTGATGAATGTGCTGCACCCATTTCATATTCAATCTTTGGTGAAAAAAATTTGACAACATTAAAATTGTTGGGTTGCCTAAAAAGTAATTGCGGATTTTTTAAAAGAAAGTAAATGCATTTTTAATAATACTTAGAATGAACTTTAATCAAATATATAATTGCCATTTTGTTCGATAACCTTTTGCCATCTTCCTGGCAAATTTAGTACTCCACGCTCATAGAACTTCTGGCCTTTATCTGCAAAGACTGAACCAAGTGCGATTTTATAGCCTGATCATTGCCGAAAGTTTTACCATTTAAGGAGTTCTGGAAAGATCCAAAAAAAAGGTAGTCTGATGGTGCAAGGTCAGGGCTATATGGTGGATGCATACAAAGGTTCCCAGCCAAGCTCACTCAGTTTTTGGCGAGTGACCAAAGATGTGTGTGGTCTAGCGTTCTCCTGGTGGAATATGACACCTTTACGATTGACCAATTCTGGTCGCTTCTCCTTGATGGCTGTATTCAATTTGTTCAATCGTTGACAGTAAACATCCGAATTAATCGTTTGGTTCCTTGGAAGCAGCTCAAAATATACCACACCCTTCCAATCCCACCAAACAGACAGCATAACTTTCTTTTGGTGGATATCAGCCTTTGAAGCGGTTTGAGCTGGTTCACCATGCTTGGACCATGATCGTTTTCGACTAACAATCCATTTTTCATCTCCAGTTATGATTCGTTTTAAAAACGGATCGAATTCATTGCGTTTAAGGTGCATATAGGTGCATAAGGTGCGCAAGCGTTGATTCGGTTTGTTAAATGAATTTTTCAATACATGTGGTACCCAAATATCAAGCTTTTTCACCAGTCCAAGACTTTTTATGTGATAATGAACGGTTGATTTTGGTATATTTAACTTCTCTCCTATCTCACGCTCAGTTACATGACGATCCAATTCGATTAATGCTTAAAATTTGCTTAAAATTTGTCAACGCCGACTATATGAAAAATCAGCAATTACTTTTTGGGCAACCCAATATGAAGAGCCTTTGCTGAACAATACATTCGATCGAAATTTATGGAAACACAAAATAAACAAAAGTAGTCAAAAAAAAAAAAAATTAAATTCCGAAGAACTTAAAGTAAGGGCATAGAGTCAATGTATAGCTTCTACCAAATATTGTAGTTTTGGTATTTACATAAATTAGCATTATATCTAAATCTGATTCGATTAACTTGAAGTTCGCCACACATTTACTCATTTACCAA
This sequence comes from Stomoxys calcitrans, assembly GCF_963082655.1. Lineage (NCBI taxonomy): Eukaryota > Metazoa > Arthropoda > Insecta > Diptera > Muscidae > Stomoxys > Stomoxys calcitrans. The sequence continues at coordinate 559,079 of NC_081556.1, read as the reverse complement.
TAAATTTGGAAACAATCGGTTGTTGAATATGGGACTAAAGCTCTTCAAAGGTAAAAACTAAATATATCTAACCTATATCCAAAATTGATTTTTTTAACTCTCAAAACGTTTTCTCGTAAACAGCTACGGTCAAAAAAATAGCACCGCAGAATAACAAACATTTGAATTGATTTAAAATTGAATTGAATCTAAAACTAGAGGTTAGAATGTCTGCTTATGACGCTGTACGCTTAAGTTTGAATCCTCGCAAGACTATTAAGAAAAAATTTTCAGTGGTGGTTTTCCCCTCCTAATGCATTTTTGCATTACTTTTCTTAATACAAGTTTCAGTGTCCGCGCTTTAACGATTCCTATGGTCTAGAATGGATGCGCACAACAGTAATTGTATACGATTTTGTCCACCAGTTCATTCAGAGAATGTTCCAAGGGAATTACTTTAGCTCTTGCTTAATATTGGGTCGTCAAGTGTGTGTAGTTAAGAGATAATAAAGTCTACTTACGTTTTACATTCTGAACTGCTGGGGGCTCGGAGCTCCAACATTTGTGATGATTTTGTTTTAATAAGGAAAAATGAGTTCTTATCGGCTGCCTCTTGACGTACCAGTGTCTCAGAGTCTATGCTCATGACGGGACAGACTCCTTTGTTATTGACTTCCGTGTTTCGTGCGGCATGTAAATATTTCAATGAATATTTGTCGTCCTGAAATTGAACAATTTTTAGAAATGAATTTTTTTAAGTTGCGTCCTCGAAAAAATGTTTGCACTTGAGTTACCAGTTTTGTTAGCAGCACAATCATTGTCTCGAATAGCAAGCCATACAGTTGTACACTTGGATTCTTCTTCATGGTTAAGCTACCATCGTGTATCAAACGGTATTGAGTCAAATCCAAGTTCTGCAATTAATAGGAAAATGTATGTGGTTATGTTCAGGTCATTATTATGAAAATCGATCGAGTGTTGGCGGTGCTCACCCTGAATTCATCTTTGTCCTTTTCTTTGTCGAATGTAGATTTGTCCAATTTTCGCTGAATATTTTGCAACCTAAAAAAAAAGAGGTGGAGCAAAATGTTTAAAAAGTTTGCCAAAATGGTCTAAAGGATGCGGTTGACATACTTGTGCGCATCTTCAGCCGTCTTTACCGCCTGATTGACATCGACCAAAATTTTCTTTGACGACTCCAATGCTTTTTGTATAGCCTCAGCCTCTGCCACATCTTCCGGCACAACACGCACAGTCACCTTGTGCAGATTTTCGAACAACAAAGGATATTTGGTCAGGCGCTGCAAAACTGTTGGCAACAAGTCCTTCAACTGTAAGCGACGACACGCTTTGTGCGATTCCGCTTTCGAAAGCAACTTTTGCAACTGGTCATCCTTTCGACGTTTCTCTTTTAGAGCTTCTAATGCTATTTGCTGACGTGCACAGAATTGAGCGGCGAATTCCCGAAGTTCCTCTCCGGATTTACCGTCGAACATGCCGGCAAGTAAGTCGCCAATGTTATTTACAATGTAGGAGTTGTCAATGCGACGCTGCTTGATCTTCTGCTCAAATGACCCATGGAGATCACACAGCGACAACAGAGAGGGCGGAAAGAGCAGATGCAAGTGATCCTGGGTAAGCAGGCCACTTTCCTGCAGCGGGTAGAAAAATAAACGCTCCAGAAGCTTTAACGTACGAACATGGCTCCGTTCGGTTTGATAGATTTCTGCAATTGTTTCACAAAGAAAGTTACAATTTCTTTTTCTTTTTTTCTGAGTTTTTAAATACCATTAATAATTTCCTGCCTCTTTTTCTCGGCGTCTGTCAAAGTCGCCAATATTTCTGCAGCCACATTAGAACTCCAGTCGGCTTCATTGATGAGATCATCCTCCTCGTCACTCTCGAAATTCCAATGTCTAGCCATTTGACCCGTTGGCGCAGAGCCACTCCAGAAACTGGCATTTGAAGAGCCACCAATGCTGCCATGAAAAGAGTCTTGGTGACTGTGTTGGTGCTGGTGATGATGTTGCGGATGCGGATGTATTGATGCTGCGCCTGTTGCGGTGGTGCTGTTGGCACCCACTCCTCCCATTTGTTCCATGGATGTCGATGGACTCTCGGATCCACCACCCGAAGAAAGACTAGAATTTGAACTTGCAGTGAAGTTGGAATTGGATAGGCCCAAGTCAGGTTGATCATCGCTAAAATAAGAAAGCAACCGGCATTAGCAATATACACTCCTCCCACCCCCGCCAAGATTGTTTTAAACAAACTACGTCCAACCCTGAAATCGCTTAATTACCTTTCATGGTTGTAGCCCAGCATTTCTTTGAAGCTCTTGCTGCGGGTGTAACGAATCTTGCTTTTCATTGTAAACGAATGAAAGAATTTTGGGAATTCTCATAGAGTAACAGCGACTAGAATTGCGCCGATTAATAAACTAAGCCAACGCCATCTACACATATATCACAAACGAATAAATGCATACAACTCTTGTTGGAATCTCAACGACGATTTAGCCAGGATTCAGACTTGACATCGAATGAGAATGTCCTTACAACGCAGAGTTTCTAGTCAGACTAAAAGCTAAAGCTTACCAACAGGTAAAGGCTGAACAACGCAAACAACAGGTTGCTGCTTGCTGCCAACGAAGCGACCCCGACTATGTTCGATTAGTTATTGACGAACAGCAGTCACAATGCACAAAGTGAATGCAAACGCACCACCACCCTGGCTTGCAAGCATTATTGGCAGACCGAAAAGGATGTGTGTGTGTGTGTGTGTGTGGGTGTGAAGGTGCAATTTATGTGTCCTTCAGACGCTGACACAGTTCCAGACAATAAAGCAAAAAGGGGCCAATTGTGAAATGCATTACTTGGAGTCGTAGTATTTTTCCTAAGCACTCATCGAATAACAAACGACCTTCGCTGGTCGCAGGAGATTGATGCTCCCATCGAATTGATCATAAAATCGTTTTTTGTGGTTTTATGCAGCTTGCTATCAACTAATAAACAAAAAAATAGTCCCCAAACAATTAGATATCATTAAATTAATTTTTATTCCTCTCCTCCATTTTATTCTACTCAATCGCAAGCGCTGGCCAACTGGCCAGCATTGAAAATGAAATGCGACTTGTAGGCCGATAGGATTTCCTCGTCACAACGGCTCATTGGAAGAAGTAATAAAAAAAATTCCATTGGTCTGCGGTCCTCATTCCTGGCCTGGTGATATCATGTCATTGTTCGAACTTTGTAAATCTAAAACCATTGGGAATAGTCCGGGGGTTGTAGTCTTTTTTGAATTTGTAGCGACTATTTTCCGTCTGGTTTCCATTCCAAACGACGTTCATAACAACAGTTTTAATATTCCACTATATACAATTAAAAGCCGCACCTCGAAAATATTCCTCCGTTATATCACAAACGCACACACACACACACAACACTATTATGTTTGTATGTATGTGTGTGTGTCAGTCCTTATTTCGCAGCAGCTAAAACCCATGGTCGGGCTTCCAACAACTACAAGCCGCCACTTTCAATTCGTAATCAATTACTTTAAATTGCTAATGTCTGTAATAGATTCTACAAGAGGAAGCTCTAGCATTCGAAATATGGCATGACTGTGTGTGTGTGTGTGTGTGTGCATGTGACAATCGAAGGTGGAAATTTCATGATTCGCATAAACTTCCGTTCTCTATCGCTTTTCATTAGGACTTAACATGAGAAGCCTGTGGGTGTAGAATTTTCCATTGACCGCATTATCCAAGATTCCAGTGTCATTGAGAATGGTGACGAACCCTCTCAATGCCTACAATATTCTAGACGGCAACAGGATGAACACCAAACCCATGACATAGTTAGTGGTTGGCCAAACTAAAGATCTTTTAAGAGGTTCATGGAAAATTTTACTACTCACATGCATGCTATGCCTACACTTATTGATGTTTGATCGATTCCAATTCGTTTGCCACCTTTTGTTTTCTGTTTGTCTCCCCATAAGAATTGAAATCTGCAGCAGGTCTTCTCGCCCACGATTGGCACAAAAAATATTGTATTGTCCATATGGGCTTTTCCGAACAAACTGACATTCCAAGTAGGGTATGTTAGGGTTAGAGTGGCAGTTTTTTTTCTAAACAGGCTCACTTGGACTATTTATCACATTGTGATACCGCCTCAGCGACAGACCAGGCCTCTGGTGGGAATCGTATCCACGATCTCGCACTGGCAATTCGAGAACGTTACCAACTCGGCTACTTCCTCCAAGGGCGAAGATAGTTTTTGTCATGATTTCTTGTTTATTTCTCTTTCGAGGCAAGCTTGTTGATCGAAGATTTTTTGCAATGGAAAAGCAAAGCCATAGTCTACCACAAAGCAAACATTTCGTCCTTGGTGGGGACTTCTCAAGGCTTCAAAAAGACCTTACATGCTCAAGTTTTTCTGCTTCTAAGAGCAAAGATTTTTATACCCTCCACCATAGGATGGAGGTATACTAATTTCGTCATTCCGTAACACTTCGAAATGGGCGTCTAAGACTAGAGCTGGCAAAATATCAATGGCACTATCGATATTTAATTTTTTGACTTAATATCGGTTGATATTTTTCCGATAGATACTATCGCAAAAGTTAAACTTTTTGTTAAAATAAGCAATCCTACCTTTAATGTATCCTTTAAGATACATTGCACCTATAGAGGGCGCAATTTTCATCCGATTAAGCTAACATTTTGTACAATGATGTCTCTTATGACTTCCAACTGTTTTTATTTACCTTGGTTTTAGTCTGGTCTGTGCATTGATATTGCTTCTACATACATATATCGATCTCCTGATTTTGACTTCTCATTTTCGTTTGAAATATAGGTGATGGGAAATTAACGATAGTATCGATTATCGACAATTTGTCAGCTCTATCTGAGACCCTATAAAGTATATATATTCTTGATCGCTATGACATTTTAAGTCAATCGAGCCTTGTCCGTCCATTTGTCTGTCGAAAGCATGCTAACTTTCGAAGGAGTAAAGCTGGGCTCTTGATACTACTTATTAGTGTAGTTAGGTTGGGATTGTCAATGGGCCAAATCGGTCAATGTTTGGTACAGCTGTCAATTAAACCTACATTGGGTCTTGACTTCTTGAGATTCTAGAGGGCGCCTTTCTTATTAGATTTAGCTGAAATTTTGTATATGTCTCTTTGGTATGATTTTCAACAATTGTTCTAAGTATGGTTCAAATAAACCAATCACCCGATTAGACTTCTTGCGGTTCTAGACAGCGCAATTCTTAGCCAATCTGGTTGAAATATTCCACATATCGTTTTAGTATGACTTTCAACAAGTGTGCCAAGTGTGGTCTAAATCAGTCCATAACCTGAAATAGCCGCCATATAAACTAATCTCCCGATTGGAATTCTTATTCGATCTGGTTGAAATATTCGACATATCGTTTTAGTTTGACTTCCAACAATTGTGTCAAGTGTGGTCTAAACCAATCCATAACCTGATATAGCCGCCATATAAAGCGATCTCCCGATTGGAATTCTTGGACTAGAGGGCACATTTCTTATCCAATTTGATGAATATTTTTTTGTAATAGAAAAGGAAAGCCAGAGTTTACCAAACCAAACATTTTGAGACGCATTTTGTCCTTAGTGAGGTACGCATTAGGTGTGAAGGCACCAAAGGCCATACGCATTTACAAAGTGAGTACGACACTAACCAAGTTCCATAATTGCTCACACTAACTTTCCTTTTAGAATGCATATGTTTCCCCAATTGGACTTCTTGAGAGCCTAAAATATCTACTTTTATTGCATATTGGTTAAAATTTGTATGCGAATTTAACCGCCAACTAAAGCTGAGTATTCTGTTCAGTATTTCGAGCGGAATGCTGTCAAACTCCATATAAAAAAAAACGTCGGCGAAACATTGGCTGAAAACCAGCGTAAAAGTAGTTAGGAAAAACGCTAAAAAAACTATTATATTGGCAACACTTGAAACTATTGCCGGCATCGTTTTAGTTAGTTTTAATGGTTTCAATTATATAAAATAGAGAAAACACCAAGTGCAGATAAAGAAACGTGTTTTGATATGGGAACAAAAACATCTGATTGCTGTCAAATTCCGCTCGCGAAATAATTAAAAATTTCAGCGGCTATTTCGAAAGCAGAATAGAATACCAACCCTTACGGCGTAGTTGGTCTATAGTATGTCCATAGTGGCTTGGGGCGGATTAATATCCGTACCCTCTTTTCAACCTAAGCTAACCTATCCTGGTCCATAACAGATGGCCGAAGAACTCTTCATATTGTACGAGCATCATGGAAATACCCATATATGTATGTGCATACACATGCTCGTCGTCTGTGTGAACTTACATGCACATACATACATATATTTAATAATTGTACAGTTTTTTGTTTTGCAAAATTGATGTTTTCTTTTTGGGGAAAAAACTATTTTATTTCCATTTTTATTGTTTTCAATGTAGTTTTCGATGGGTTGTTGTTGTTGTTGTTATTGTTTGCCGATCACGAAGCTGCAGCAATCCCAGTGTCCACTGTGATGGCAATGGATTCTAAAATATATATGTACCTATTTCACGAAACGACTACGAAATGCGCAATTCCTTTATACGAATCACTGAGAGTATTACTCGAATTTCCGATCAAAGGAATGGGGAAAATAGAATTTACAAAACACACAAGCGTTACAAACCACATTTGTCGTTAGTTGATTTTGAGCAAAATAAAAAATTATAAATTATAACAACTTCCCCTGAACTTCGGTCTTATACTGAAAATGGTAGGACCCAAGTTGGGAGACAATCAAGTAGCTGCGGTTTGGAGTTTAGTTCAATCGCATAGATCAGTGTTGATACACTGTTAGGGCTGTACCATAGAGATAATTTGCATCCCAAAAAAAAAAAAAAACGCTGCCGAAACGTAGAGCTGGCAGAAAACACCGATGAAGACAAAAGCATTGGTTTTCTTCCATGTTAATATTAAATATTTTCAGAAGCCACTGATCCATGAAACAAAAATAATGTATTTGGTGGTGGTGACGGTGTGTGTTTTGCATACGATTGCTATTCCATTCATGCGATCGAAAATTCGATTTTTTGAATGAGATATAAAAGGTTGTTTATTGAATTTTGGTGCAACAAAATTGTACAATATGCCACTGGGAGATTTTCCATACTTAGCCAAGATAACAACATTTTTTCGTTTTTCGTCTAAGTGTATATGAGAGCTATATCCGAAATCGCCATCATAGAGTTTCTTGAACTTGTCTACCTTACAACAAGACAATATGGGCAATGCTTAGTTAGAACAACAACATCCACATTCTCTTAGCTTCCATATCCATTCATTTTGAGGTAAAACATTTCATTCATTTCTTTGTCCGATCGATATCTGAACACTTCAATAATTATTTGTTTATTTTAACAAAAGGCTATAATTTAAAATTTTTATTTCTCACAAATAACAATATGGTTGGTACAATCTGCATTCGTTTGGTGTTGATAAAAGAAAAATATGCACTAGCACAAAATACAAGTACAAGAATTCTGTGCATAAATGTTTCCACAAAAATATGTTTTGCCCAAAAAGTAATTGCGGATTTTTCATATAGTCGGCGTTGACAAATTTTTTCACAGCTTGTGACTCTGTAATTGCATTCTTTCTTCTGTCAGTTATCAGCTGTTACTTTTAGCTTGCTTTAGAAAAAAGTGTAAAAAAAGTATATTTGATTAAAGTTCATTCTAAGTTTTATTAAAAATGCATTTACTTTCTTTTAAAAAATCCGCAATTACTTTTTGGGCAACCCAATACATCCCATTAAGGCACAATGTTTTCTGATCTCCTCGCTAGGATGCCACGTGCCACGGTGTCCTTCTATGCACATCTGGACTTATCCTAGGTTAGGTTAGGGTTAGCTAAGAGTGGCAGTCCTTTTACAGACTCACTTAGAAAATTTTAAGTCCATTGTGATACCACAGTAGCGACAGACCAAGGCTTTTGGCGGGAATCGAACCCACGACCTCTGCACTGGTAATCCAAGCACGCTACCAACTCGGCTACCGGGTCGCCCAGGCGTAGGACTTATCCTATGCCAACATAAATTCAAGCAAATTTAACATGCCTAAGTGAAGTTATCCCAAACCTCGGATATCCATCCGCAGGTTTCCCATTATTTTTGATAAGTAGTTTTCGTGAAAAAAAAGGTGACGAAATAATCCATTTTGTACCTATAGACGAAGCAGAAATAAGTCTAGGTTTCAAATGTCAACCCAATCCAACGCTGCAAAATAAACACTTATCCATTGTACTACTATCCAGTTCTAGTTCTTCTCTTAATTGTTAATTAATTACCTATTATTGGTTTGTTTGAACTTTTGTCCAGTGAGGGACTGTAAGTGCAGCACATCACAGTCCTCCACTAAAGATGTGCATTTTTATGCCAGCATGTCTTTGGCCATATGTATTCCATATACAAAATTTTAATTTTTTTTTATACGAGAAAGCCTCGTATGCAGGTAATTCTTGTTGAATTTGTGATAGATGCAAATAAAATGCTTACGTGCTTCACTAAAATACACAAATATCAATTTCAATAAGTGGCCCTCCCAATGGGGGTACAGGCAAAAGGCCAATGGGCATCGCGTGTCAAAAATGTCGTCACTTTAACGCGTTGATTGTCGTCATAGAATATTATCTGATACGCAGTTTAGTTTTGGGCCTAAAACGCGTAACGGATGTCTTTCTCACAAAAAGTCTTTTTTAGGTGTATCATAGGAATGCAGTTTTTGAAATCACACGCACAGACACGCACATATTAGTCAGTCAAGTGGCACACATTTTTAATTGAAACCATCTCTTATACGAAATATTTAGATTGGACTTCTTTCAGCCGAAAAACGTTATGTCCATCATTCGTGGGGGGCACGCACGATCGTTATATGTATATGTTTTTATGATATTCGTCATATCAATGCGCACATTTCTACACACACACACACACACATATCTATACATGGCAAACATGTATGTAAATAGATGTAAAGGATGATTTCCTTCTAGCACATGCAAGGGCAGTTAAACTTGGGCACATTCTTATTGGGGCAGGGTCGTAAATGGTGAAAACAAAAAAGACGACGCTACTAGAATCCCGAATGAGAATTTTTGCGTGAACTCCAAATGGATGGATGATGTGAAAGGCACACGTTTAGATGCCATACTGACTGATTCTCAATTCTGTTCGTTTTGTTGGGAAACAAGCGGTTGCCAAATGTCAGCGTTCACTTTGCACAGCAAAAATATTATTATACGCACACAAACATACTTGGGGATATACCGAGGCAAAACACATACCAAGACGGAACCTCCATATTCGAATGGTGGTGTCTGATGAGATGGTTTGGTCAGCTTTCGTTGAGGACTAAAGAGAACTAACCAACTGCCAAGGACAATTTTAATACAAACAAGTTTTTGACTTTCATTATAGAGCTTTGGCCACAAAGCTTTTTTAAGTAAAATGTAAAGCAACACAAACGACGACCACAACTAGTTACATGGAGTTCAATAGCTTTCAAAGTGCACATTCTTAAAGAACAAGTAAAAACGGGATAATGTTCGGCCGGCCCAACTTTGGATACCCATTGGATACATTATAGCCTCATTGCGTCAAGTCGGATAAAAAAATAGACAATTTATGAAACCTTTGCAGCTGTATCGAAATATGACTTCATCTGGATCAAACTCGTCAGTTGAGACAACAAGGGGTCTTACACAATTCAAATAGGGAGGTCTGTATATATGGCAGCCATTTCCAAATATAGCCCGATCTGGGCCATATTCGGTACGGTTTTTGAGGAGCCTAGAACAACTCATTGTGACAATTTAAGCGAAATGTGTTAATAAATGTGGTTTTTATTGGCCCAACAGCTTATATTTGGCAGCTATATCCAAATATAGACCGATCCAGGGTCCTAGAACTTAAATCGGGAGATCGGTCTATATGGTCATCGGTCATCTTTGAATTTATGAAACCTTAGCAACTGTATCGAAATATGACCCTATCTGGATCAAACTCGTCTGGTACGACGAGGGTCTAACACAATACAAATCGGGAGGTCGGTATATATGGCAGCCATTTCCAAATATAGCCCGATCTGGGCCATATTCGGTACGATTTTTGAGGAGGCTAGAATAACTCATTGTGACAATTTCAGCGAAATGTGTTAATAAATGTGCCTTTTATTGGCTCAACAGCTTAAATCGGGGGATCGGTATATTGAACAGAACTTAAATCGGGAAATCGGTCTATATGGGGTATATAGCCCATCTTTGAACTTAAACCCATAGATAGGGGGTTTCAGCTCGATATCTCTATTTCGCTCGGACTCGGCTATAAAAATGAGGCCTCTTATACTTGAGCTTAAACTTGAATCGGACAGAACTAATTGATATGTGAGAAGTTTGCCCTGTTCCTTAATGGAATGTTCATGGACAAATTTGCATTTGTAGTGTTATTTCAGCAAACAGATGGAAGGGCATGGCTAGATCGTCTCAGATTTTTATGACGATCAAAAATATACATATATTCTTATTAGGTGTGTCGTTTACGGGATGACAATCCTTCAGTGGTGGATATAAAATTGGAAATTTTATTGAAAATCTTATGTTACGCCTTAGGATTGTATCCTAACTTTTATCTTACCATACCTCTCAGTGATAGAGCTGGCAAACTATCGAAAATCGCAACATTCGATATTTTCGATAGTTTTAATAATAAATATCGATGTTGTCGATACTATTATTACTTTCCCATCACCTATATTTCAAACGAAAATGAAAAGTACAAATCGGGAGATCGTTTTATATAGAAGCAATACCAAATAAAACCAAGGTTATTAAAGTCAGTTGGAAGTCATGAGAGAAATCATGCCATCGATGTGTTGCCAGCTTTACCCAGTGACCCTGGCCAAAGTGAGCTTCAGGCTTCGATCCCAATACAACAAACCGTAGGAGGTGCCTCTGTCCCTGATTATTCATATCTTTGTTTCGTTTTCCGCTATTTCTAATAGAAACTACAGGTGCTTACAATATGTAAACTTACATGTGTTTACATTGCATTAAGAAACAAGGGGCAAACTTCTCACAGAAAGCTATCGATATCCTTACGATAACCTCCAATGCTAACAGGTGAGATAACAATTTCGTGCAGAGCTGCTCTTTTTTAACTCTTAGAATTCATCCAGTGTACATTTCATAGAAGCGCAAACAAAACAAGCTTTGTTAATGAATGGCTTGCATTGCATTGCATCTGATTTTAGGTGATGCGTTTCAGAGACATGCCCAACTTTGCTTAGGATATACAAAAAAAAAATATACTCACTTTGGCCTTGATGTTAAATTTGGATCGGATGTCTTGCGTTGGCTACGATTACGTTTGTGCGAAAGTCGTTCTTTATACGATTCCGATCGATTCACAGAAACGGGGGCACTTTTATTTTGCTGATGTTGTTGGTGTAAACTAATGGTAAAGAAAATTGAAATTGTTTTGAAAGATCTTAGGGGAGATGCAATGTGATGAGTTCCTCACCGTTCCCTGCGTAGTAAATTGCTCTCACTTGCGTCCTGCGCATTTATATCGTTGAGAGCACATAAGGCACCCGATACGCCTGTTGACACCCCAGCTCCAGCACCACCTGCTGTAAGGTTAATGTCGGCACCCGCCTGGGAGCCGCCAACGGCGCCCATACTGACGTCCGTGGCATTAAATGAATTTTGCAAATCGCTGGCATTTAAATGAGCGGATGTGTTGCCATTGGATCGTATCGAAATATTCGCTCCATCCGTCCTGCGGTCTGATGGGTGTCTTTGAATCGAAGTGGAGTTTAAACGTTCTGAAATATAAAATAAAAATAGCGTTAATAGCGGTTCCAAGTTATATTCAAGCTTTAAAATTAAACGAATATATGGATACAAAACTTGATTTCAACACAGATGTTCGGAATATAGGATCTGTGGCCTAGTTGCTTCATATGTATAACTAAACTACCAAAAGAATCTAAGCAATATCTTCTTTGCGAAGCTTCCTTACAATTTCCGGTAAAACTCGCAAATGTCTTTTAGAATTTTGGATATAATTCAGAGATGGCCATAAAGGTTATCGAAAACTCGATCAAAACAAGTCAACAACGTATTTTCATAATCGTACATTGCCAGGTGAATGGAATCCAGAAGTTTTTTTACTACTCCATCCTTTATATTTCTACTGCATTTAAGAAAAAATTAAAATCTTGTAAACTCAAAATGTAAACGGGAAGCTTTGGGGAACTCTTCAATATTGAAAAAAGTAATGTGAAAGAAGATTTAAAAAAAAAAACACATGTGCTCACCAACGCTTAACTGTTTATAAAATTCTGGTCTTGGGTTAGCGCTTGAGCTGGCATCTGCTACTGTGAGATTTTTTCGTTTTTTATTATTCTTGTTGGCCGCTTTACGATTTTTGTAGTTGTTGGTGGTCTCATTTATCTTGGCCGCTACTCTCGAGGTAAGAGAAGGGGAAGAAGATTTGTGCTTCGATTGAAATAGGGCAACATTGGGCTGCAGGGATTGTTCTTCTTCGCGTAAGCGCTGTTCTTCCACTTCGTCGCAGGAATAGAAGGCCTCATCTTCGAAGTTTCCACTACTCTTACTGCTATTTGAGCTATTGCGCTTTACTTTTGCTGAGATGATTTTGTCACAAGGACTTTTGACTGACGATGACTGGGAGCCGATAGAGACGGATGAAATGGACGAAGATGATTTTCTTTCCTTAACGGGCGGCTTGAGCGAGTCGGCATTGGCGGCGCAATTATTATTGTTTAGGGGCTGTTTCTTGACCAATACCACATTTCGCTCGCCCTTCGGGTCGTTCTCCTTGGGCGTTTCAGCCACTACACTGTCAGTGGGGTATTTTAAAGCTATAGGCAGGGGTTTACAAGTGGCTGCAACCTGTATAACTGCGGAGGCGGCCTCCGATAGCGATTTGCGCCGTATCAGGTTGAAATCGTCGGTGTTTAAAAATTTCTTGTTGTTAACTACGAATTTAACCAACGCTTGAAAATTAAGGTTGCCACTTGTCCGAGATGATTTTTTCGCCTCTTTATGGTCCTTACTCTTTTTACCAACCTTGCTCTCGTCGACTAGAGCGGGCGCTTGGTATATTTTGCGATTGCTGCGAGATCGTTTTATACTCTCTTTTTTGTCTAAATCAGCTATTTTTGTCTTGGATGAGCTTTTTTCAATGCGGTTATTCCGGAATTTGCGGTCGGTCAAGAGAATTTTTTCTTTACCAGAATGTGGTAAATTGTCGGTTATAGTAAGTTTCGCATTAATAGCGTTGACATTTGCCCCACCATTCATGTCTCCATCAGAGTCAGAGTCGTCATCATCATCGTCGTCATCTTCGGCAAGAGCCGATATAGATATGGAAGTAGAGTTTGGTGGAAATATTGTCACATTTTTTGGCACTTTTCTTTCGCTCAACTCTGCCATGGCCTTTTCCTCATCAAGAGTTTCTTGATCCTGTGATAAGGACTTTGTGCTGTAGAAGTTTTTGTAAAATTTTTTCTTTCCTGCCTCAGAATTTTTAACGGACTTCAGTGAGGGTTTTTTGTAGGATGACTTCGTCTTTGGGTCACTTAGGGGAATCAAAGATACATTGTCCGAATTGTCTGTACTGCTTGCGATAAGTGTTTTTTCATCGCTATTAGTCTTTGGCAGACATGTTACGCCACTCTCTTTTGAATGCCGGGGAAGAATTTCCTTCTCTTCCATCTCATCGAACTCATCCAAAGAGGTCGATTGTTGCTTGAGCAAAAATTTCGGTGACATCGATCTCTTACCACTACTGGGACTTGGCGTTGATGATTTACGCCTAAAACTAGCGCGTCGAAACTTGTCAAATTTCGATGATCCATCGTCACTACATTTCCTGGTGAAAACAGGAGAATTTTGTTTGCTGGCTATGCTGCTGCCACTGGGATCTTCCGTCGATGAGCCGCTGCCCGTCAAACGGAACCACATTCTCGATAAATCACTCATTTTTTATGTATAGAGTATATCACACACAAAGCAGCAACTATGCTTCATAGTCTCATGCTTTTGTTGATCTAAACCGGATCGATTCACACTTTACGATTTTTTGTTTTTGCAATTTACGGCCCTTTATCAAGTTCAAACAATTTGTCATTTATCATTCGGAAGAATGTCAAACATTTACACACATATACACCCACACTAGTGATAGCAGCAAACGAATGCCAGTGCGTAGATCACAATGTGCAAATCTCTCATGTAATGCTCTCAGAGCGAAATTCTTCTCTTGTCATAATACCTCTCTCGCTAAACTTTTCAAAGTAAGAAGAGTTCAAGAACATTTCGTTTTCGAATTTGTTTACAGTACACTTCGTGTTTTTATTTGTCGTAGGTTCTATGTTCGTTTAAAATTCGGATTCGTCAAATTGTAATAATCGAAGTGAAAAAATCTTTCCTTTATTTTAGTCAACAAAATTCAATTGAAACAATTGTCGCTGAAAACTTTATTTAGTTCTGAGCCATACGCGATCACTGTTCCCCTTGAATGCAAAAAAAAAAATTGGCGATCAAGTTGTGAGAAGGTGGTGAGATGGGATGGTGCTGTCACTGTTGTCGTTCACAATATTCAAAAAATACTGAATATTAAAAGCTCTTTGGGGCATTTCTTCTGGCTCGAGGGAAAAAAGCTGCTCATAGATTTATTTTTCATTTTTATTTTAAATATAGATTGTTTATGTCCATCGTGTGGATTCATAAGGTATTAATGGCCTCTATAGCTACAGAGACGGCAGATTATACATACACAGAGAATATTTGTTCGAATTAAAGAAAAAAAAAGTAAAGTAAAATTAAAGGAATTGAAAAAAAAACGAAAAAAAAGAGAAAAATGTTTGGCTTGTTTTAAATGAGTCCAAGATAAAAACGAATTCGAAAGTTCAACTTATATAGGTACATTATTAATACAAGTAAAAAGGCATTGAGTTCGGCCGGGCCCATTTTTGGATATCCACCACCTCGGGTATATATGTAAACCCCCTTTCGTCTCAATCCTGTGAAAATTGGATAACTTAACTAATATATACGTCACTATTCAATTTTGTACAACAAAATATTGGTCTTTTTGGCAGATATATCCAGACCGATCTGATCCACATTAAGGTCGGATATCATGAGGATCAGAATAACACACTCTTTCAAATTTCAGCGAATTCGGGTAATAAATAAAGCTTTTATGCGCTTAAGTCCCCTTATCGGCAGATCGGTCTATATGGTAGCTATATCTAAATATAGTCCGATCAGAACCATATTTAGGTCGGATGTTGTGAGGTCTTAACCTACTCACTGCTTAAAATTTCAGCGAAATTTGGTAATAAATAAAGCTTTTATTGGCTTCAGACCTCTTATCGGCAGATCGGTCTATATGACAGCTTTATCTAAATATAGTGAGAACCATATCTAGACTAAAAAGAACTTATTGTTTAAAATTTTAGCGAAATCGGTTAAAAAATAAAGCTTTTATGGGCTTCAGACCCTTTATCGGGAAATCGGTTTATATGGCAGCTATATCTAAATATAGTCCGATCTGAACCACATTTAGGACAGATGACGGAAGCCTAAAAATAACCCACTGTTTTAAATTTCAGCGAAATCGGATAAAAATAAAGCTTTTATGGGCTTCAGACACTTTATCGGGAGATCGGTCTGTATGACAGCTATATCAAAATATGGACCGATCTGAACTATATTTGAGCCAGTTGTCGGGAGCCTTAAACTACTCACTGTTTCAAATTTCAGCAAAATCGGATGAAAAATTAAGTTTTTATGGGCATTAGACGCTTTATCAAAAAATCGGCCTATATAGCAGCCATATCCAAATATGGTCCGATTTGGCCCGTTCAAGAACTTAACTAGCGTGCATCAAAAAGACGTATCTGTGCCAAATTTCAGCTCAATATCTCAATTTTTGAAGGCTCTAGAGTGATTAAAACAGACGGACGGACAGACACACGGACATCGTTAAATCGTCTTAGAATTTTACGACGATCCGAAATATACATACTTTGTAGGGTCGAAAATTGATATTTCGATGTGTTGCAAACGGAATGACTAAATGAATATACCCCCTATCCTACGGTGTTGGATATAAAAATGAAATCAACTAATTTAAATCAAGTTTCGTTGGGTGTTTCAATCAATTTATTTGATGATTTAATAAAAAATTTATTATGTTTGCGAATGTCGCCAACAATTGCATAAACTCGGACAAGGCGAATCTTGTATACCCTCTATAATACGCGAAGTTCGCCGGATAATTACATATACACTGCAAAATTATGACTGAGCCAGGTAAAATTTAGGTCATACAACAGTTAAAGAGTAAAATCAAATATAAACTTGGCATGGATGTTGAATGTTGTCAAGACAAAACTTCATATTTAAAATTTTATGAAAAATAACAAAAAAAAAGTTTGCTTCCTCTAGGTGTCGAAAAACATAACAAAACTTCACATTGTAAATAATGCATATCAAAGAGTGCAGGCCCATTCACGTTTTACCTCAATCATATGGGGTTACTTGTTAGAGAAGTTTAAACATGGCTGGATATTTAACAAATGTCACCAGTAAGGAGACTACCACCGCTGAAAAATTTTTTCTGGTGATCACGCCGGGATTTGAACCCAGGGGGGGTGGCCCCCAACATTAAGAGAATATAAATATTTGCTTCAGTATGGTAAACATTGGTCACAAGGAACCATTTTATTCTATTCTCAGTGTAGGCATTTGCGACACAAGAAAATATACTAATAACCCAATGATTGGCATTTGGGTGATTTTGGAAAGCGTTTACACAAAGAGAGACATTTTTTCTCTTGATCAAATGTAAAGGTCAAGTTTAATGAAAGTGTGATTCAATCGTTCCACATCGGGTAGTTGTGCAGCGAGCGATTCAAAAACGAAATTCCCATTTCGATATGTACACATTTCCTGCTCGTTTGGCAAAATGTTTCAGCCTCAAAGTTATTTTTAAAACTGAAGTAATATCGATCAACTGCCAGTGTTCAGGTGTTGTTGGGTAACGCATAATTTTTGTTCCAACACTCCCCCCCCACTGTGCGGGTTCATATGTACTCCCAAACAAACGGCCATACACTCACACCTTGATTAACAATTATCAACTAATACACAGAGGGCAAGCAGGCAGACAGGTGTTGCTGTTTATTTGCCTGCCCTCTTTGAAGACTCATACCGTTTTATGCACAGACATGATATATTTATTGACTCCACTCGATCGATGGCAGCTGATTGTGTTATCACTAATTTGCTTTGCCGTTCGACTCCAATGCGAATATCCCCCTAAAAAGGTTAAAAATAATAATAACAACAAAGGCAAACTAAATCCCAACGAATGCCAAACTAAACAATTTGTGTAATCATTGAAAGGCATCATCACCCACTAACCAGCCCCAGCGCTGCTTGACTATGTAAAATATCATAAAAGGGTTTTTTACGTTTCCTTTCTCTAAGTGATTGGTGGCAAGCAAGAGGACCCAATCTAGCTTTCACACACAACAGGGACGACGACTATCCGAGGCTTCACATGTGGATATTCATTTTGACCACACATATATGATGTCATCCATCGCCTGTTCTGTTCTGTTATGTGTGCTGTGCTGGCTCTTCTTGGAATAAACGTTTCAATGGCAAAATATTATCAAACAACAAATCAACAAAAAAAAAAAAACCAAAGGCAAAGACAAAACAAGCCGACTAAGCAGCAGAGGTATTTCTGTTCTGCTATGAATTTTTGTTTGCTTTTAGCCATCATGAAACGTTGCCAATATTTTATCTCTAACGTCTAAAAGGATTATAAGTATTTTAGTACACATCTGCCACATCCAAAGGTTTTGTGGGTTTAGAACGACTCATAGGCACCATATACGAGGTATGATCAAAAAATCACCGTTAGTTTAATTTTTCTTTAAAGTATTTATTTATTCATCAGAAAGTCGTAACAGAACACTACATGCAAAATATTAGCCAAATCGGACAAAAATTGCGCCCTCCTCGGGGTTTAAGATGTTAAATCGGGTGATCGGGCTATAGACCGATTTCAACCGTACTTGGCACGGTTATTGGACGCCGTAACAGATCACTACATGTAAAATTTTAGCCCAATCGGATAGCAATTACGGTTTCTAGGCGTTTAACCCTAACCCCGAATTATCCAAATCTGCAATCCCCAACAACCTACATCAATAAGATGTATATGTGCAAAATTTCAAGCGGCTAGCTTAATGCGTTCGACCGCTTTCGTGATTTCGACAGACGGGCGGAAGGAGGGGCGGACGGACATGACCAGATCGACTCAAAATGTCCAGACGATCAAGAACATATATACTTTATAGAGTCGTAGATCAATATTTCGAGGTGTTCCAAAGGTTAATATAAAAAAGTACTTTACTAACATTTTCTGCTAAAATTAAAAAAAAGAAAATCAGATTAGTGCATTTATTGAGTATGTGCTATACAAGTGAGTGGTAGTGTATGACGGACATGTGTCCCAACACAACAAAAAAAATGAGAAAATCGAACATACGTAATTAAGGAAATCTGCAAATAACGGTTATTTTTTGATCAGACCTCGTACATACATAGATCAATTGATAATAGTCTAGTTCACAAGAGCAACTAGAGAAAACAATTTGGTTGTACAATTAAAATTTAATAAAATGTTATTATATGGAAGCTATAACAGGCTTTAGACTGATTTGGAAAATACTTGGGGCGATGAAGAATATATGCATACATACATACATAGCTAGTCAAATGGTCGATTTTTTAGCAAATTCTTGTAACGACAAAAACAATACGGATTGCAAAGACTCTTTAGAATTATATAGAAAAGTTTTTTCAAAATTTGTTTGTTGTATTTTTATTAACATAAGCCAAAAAAATTGATTTCCAAAAAATTTTTAAAAATTTCACCTTTTTGCAACTCTAAAATTTTGATGAAAAAAAAATAGGTAAAATATTAATTTGAGTGCATTCCTTAGTCAACAAGAAGATAGGAACAATTTAAATTGTTTAAAGAATATTTTTTTAAAATTTTATTTTTTGGTATTAAATATAGTGTTTACTCATATATCCATTGTCCACTCCATTGGAAATGAACCCATGGTACGACCAAGAGTGTCCAGATGCTACTGAAGTCAAGAATGCGGCATACAGAGCAACCCTGTAATCAGTACCAACTAGAGCTGGCAACATATCGATGGCACTATCGATATTTAATTTTCTGGCTGAATATCGATTAATATTCTTACGATGGATACTATCGGAAAAGTTAAATTTTTTATAAAACTCAACAAACATAAGCAATCCGATACTGAATGTATCCCTCAAGATACATTGCGCCTATAGAGGACACAATTTTCATTCGATTAGGCTAACATTTTGTACAATGATTTCTCTCGTAACTTCTAACTGACTTTATTAACCTTGGTTTTATTTGGTCTATGCATTGATATTGCTTCTATATAAATCGATCTCACGATTTTTACTTCTCATTTTCGTTTGAAATATAGGTTATTGGGAAATAAACGATAGTATCGATACAAACGATATTTATTATTAAAACTATCGAATGTTACGATTATCGATAGTTTGCCAGCCCTAGTACCAACGTATCGGGTATCGGAAGAAGAGGAGAAACGTCTATCAAGCAGAAAGAAAAAGGAAATGGTTAAGACGTGGCTGTGGGCGAATTGAGATGTACAGGAGTCAAAATGAAGTCCGGAAATTCTACCAAAGAATTAAACATCAAACCATGGCTTTGCTGCAGGCCCATCCTCCTGCGAGACAAAGAAGGAAATCTAGTAACTGATATAGATAGTGTGCTGAGGATATAGAAAGAACATTTTATCCAGCTTTAGTCTCCCACTTTGGCGGCGAAGATGATACCCAGAACCAATCCCTGGTGATCGTATAGAATGTTAACCTCCTAGCTGTGACCCAATGGGTTGCCCGTTGAACTATTTAAGAGCGGAGGCGACACGCTGATATGGCATATGCATCATACGCAATGATTGGAACCTCAGCATACTACAGGGTGGCTGATGAAAGCCGCTACCAAAAAAAAATGTAATAACTTTTTTTCTATTTAATAATAATAATTTAATAATTAATTTAATTAATTAATTAATTAATTTAATTAATAATAATTTAATAATTAATTTAATAATTTAATTTAACATGAATAAAAGAAAAATGTATTCCATACACCGAAAAAAAAATGTAGCAATATTCATCATTGTAGCAATATTCATCAGCCACCCTGTATGTCCCGTACACAAGAAAGGAGACAATACGGAATGCGCCAACTACAGAAGAATAAGTCTAATCCCCATCGCAAATACAACGGCTGCGTTGGCTAGGTCATGTTGTCAGAATGGATGAAGAAGCTCCAGCAAAGAAGTCTTTTGAAGGCAAACACGGTGGTACACGCAAACCGGGAAGACCAAAATCCCGATGTACAACACACTGCCAAAACAACAACCACAACAACCAAAAGCCCGATGGAAAGATCAAGTGGTGGGAGACACCTCTAAACTTGGTGTCAGACATTTTAGAATGAGCGCAGAAAATCGAGGCGCTTGGAACGCTATGCTACGTTCAGCTAGTGGAACTGTTCTGTCATAGCCAATTAAAGTAAATAGGTTATGGTTCGATTCGAACAATACTTGAAATACTCAACAAGAAGGACAAAATGTACGATTGGGATACATTCCGATCGGATAGCTAATTTTTCGTGTGAGAAGTTGTGACCCTTTTCCTTAATGAAATTTTCATGAGCAAATTTGCCTTGACGTAAAAGCGATCCCAAATTGCGACTTTTGACTATTGAATTTTTCCCCAAAACATGAGAAAATCATTAATTAACTATAATCATTCGTCCAGTATATGCCAATGATATCCAAATTGATATACCTCTAACTAAAATCGAGCTAGAAATTTTCTAAGACAACTCTATTTTTTTGGGTATTTTTCTGTCTATTCGAAGTTAATGGGTTAAAAATCAATTGTACACCTTTTTATGAACGAATGCGAAGTACAAATAACCTCCAAAATATATTGAAGGAGATGAGGAGGAACTTTTATCGCTGGTTATTATGTTTGTACAATAATGATTTTCAATAACAAATACCAAAACGAAGAAATTATGTCCATATTCTCTGTAGAACTTTCTGGCGTCATACCAATCCCTAATGGGGGCCAACAGTCAAGAGTGAAAATCAACTTGCAATGAATTTAAAATTTCAAGTGTCAAGAAGAACTTGTGACGTAACTCATCATCCGTTTCGAGATGGTCAAAATCATCAAATGCAAAGCAAATGAAATTTTGAAATGGCCAAATCTTAAAATAACCAAAGTACGCAGTGGATTTAGCGTACGTTCTTATATATAAAAAAAAGAAAAGAAAAAAAAAAACAACAGATGAATCATCTCTCTTTGGGAAGGAAGACAGGTGAAGATAGCAGACAAAAGGCGACAACAACGAGAACGAGTTCAATGTCGAGGTAACACAAATAAATAATTACAAAATATTAATTTTTATTGATGGGCACACAAGAGTAAATTTCATATATTTTTCAACACTTTGCACAGCAATCAAGAAATTGGACATTCTCATATACATTTAAAGAAAAAAATCATATATTGCTGAATCATAATTTTACAAAATCTTAAATTTGATCAATTGGAATCAAAGGCAGACATGGGCATATCTCATTCACTTATCTCTTTGTGTTCATGATAAAAGAGAGAATTCTAAAGGGAAATATTTTAAGTTCAATGATAATCTCAAAAGTCCATATGAAGTCGTAATTAAAGTTGCTATCACACGATATGTATTGTCATATACATTTTCATATATAGCAACTCTAAAAGTTGTACACATCCTGTGTAATATGCAATTCTTTTGATTAAACAATCTCTTATTTTGTCGATGCCGATTAAAGCGCGCTCTATTCGCGTTTGATGTACATAAGGAGTCTTTGAAAGTGACAGCACATATGTAACGCACATATCGTGTGATAGCAGCTTAAGTCTGGCAAATAAACTTAAAAAAAACCAAATAAAATATGGAAAGCTATTTTACGTTCGGCTAGTGGAACAAATGTTCTGTCAAAGCCAATTAAAGTAAAGTAAGTACAATATCTATAAGAAATGCACTTTGATGATCTTTCGTATTGAAAGAAAATGAATGTGTAGTTCTAAATCTTTCCCAATAATTGCAACTTATTGAAAATTCATATTCCACTGATATCCAGCAGACCCAGTCTCATTATTGCCGCATGACCCAAATTGCATGACCCATATTTCATTCGAATAGTGTGTAAGTATGTATACATCTGTAATTTAAAACTGAGCCATGAGCCTTATAATTGCATTTTCCCCCAAAAAGAGAAATATTTTTGGTATCCACAATGAAAGCCAATATGCACATGCTAACCAATATGTTTACGGATAGGTGATGGAAAATCCGAGTTTGAAAACAAAACAAAACTAAAGGCGCAAAACAAACAATTCACAGCGAAATAGTAATGCAACATGTGGTATTTTTTTAGAAGTTACAAATACAATGTCCATGTACAAAACAGATAGTGGCCCATTGAAGGCTGCAAACGAAAATTGTTTTCTAAATTCTACAAATGCGCTGTAGCTTTGTTCATATACATATTAATATATTACCCAATGCTTTCGAATCAATATAAGATATGATATGAGGCAAAAAATCGAATTAAAAACAAAAAAAATGAAGGAATTAATAAAGAAAAAATCATGCATTCATGTTGTAATAATTTTTGAGATTTTGTAAAACATATGCAACGCAAAATTGCACGCAGCTTTGCTTGGACGCTTTTGTGAAGATTTTTATGTTTCTGAATGGTGACAAGTGTTTTTTTGTTTAAGTTGTGTGAAAAATTAAAAAATTAGCAAGTCCATATCGGTGAAAGTTGTTATAACTTTGATTTGAAACTATAAATTATGAAAAATTTATGTTTTGTAAAAAAATTAAGTTGTTTCAAGTGCTGTGTACATTTTTAATGGTAAATTTTGTAATTGTGAACTTTTTTTGCCGTTAAAACCAAGCGGTGTCATATGGTTAGGTTACTATATTTCATATATATTTCACTTTCACTAGAACTCTCGAAAGAGTAAAGCTAACTCTCGAATGAGTAAAGCTAACTCTTGAACGAGTAAAGCCAGCTCTTGAACGAGTAATTCTCAAATTTTTCACAGATTCTACTCATTGATGGGCCAAATCAGTCCACGTTTAGATATAGCTTCCATAAATTCCTAGAGGGCGAAACTCCTAACCGATTTGGCTGATATTTTGCACGATGACTTTAGCTATGACTTCCAATGTCCTAGTCAAATATACCCCAAGTCGGCCTGCAAACTGATACAGCTCCTTGATTTGACAAAAGCGACTACAGTGCAATGTTTAAATGATTGTGTTTCCACTGAATTTTATATACTTTACTAAATTGCAACGGGATGGATGTCGATTTTGACAAGTTGAATGGAAGATTTATTTTTTACCAACTTCACGACCCTGGAAGTATTGGTGATTTGTTGCTGCTTAATGTCTTTTAATGGAAGTTTCTCCTTTGAAATTATTTCCTTAGGCGAACTGTTTGATGCATTTTCATTAATTAAATCCAATGCCACGGGAGGTGATGGGTTTCTATCGCTTCTTATTTTTTGCGTTTCATTAACTCAATTATAATAACGTCGACTTTTCCTTCCGAATGGAAGGTTGCGAAAATTATTCCCCTACGGAAGAAGTCAACTGATATATGTTTGGATAACTTAAGACCAATATCGATTTTGATGTTTCTATCGAAAACTGTTGAACAAGTCCTTAAACGTCAATTATTAACCTATCCTCTCTATCGCTAAGCGATTATCAATGTGGGTTTCGTAGCAATAGAAATACAACGGGTTTACTACTTGGATTGACTGATTTAATCAGGGGCAATTTTAATGACAAAAAACTCTCCATTCGACTGTTCATGGATTAAGAGAAAGCGTTCGACAGGTTGGATTATTCCTTTCTTCTTCAAAAGCTGAGTGACCTTTATGGTATTGGGTCGAATGCTTGGCAACTTATATTGTCTCATCTTACGGACAGATATCAGTGCGTTTGTGTGCATGGCGAAACATCTGGAATCCTTTCCGTTAGAAATGAAGTTCCCCAAGGTTCCGTCTTAGGGCAAATGCTCTTCATTTTGTATGTAAATGATCTGTTTTCAAGTAGTGTTGGTGATTTTGCTCTATGTATTTATTTGATGATGATATGCAATTTTATTTACAGGAGGGCATAGTTCCATGGACGTGATACAACATAAGATACTTGACACCATGCACATGTTACAGGATTGGATGGCACGGCATAAATTAATTGTTAATCCTGAGAAGACGAAGGCCATAATATTTTCTTCTCAATCAACATCTTTCGATATTTCCTATAATGGCATCCCTACACAATTGGTAGATCAACTCGAATGCTTAGGTGTCATATTAGATGACAAGTTGGGTTTTGGTCCTATATAGAGCGGGTTGTATCGCGTACATATGGCTCTTTGCGCCGTCTACTTAATTGCGATTTATTGCTACCAAGGTCTATGAGGACCTTCATGGTTCATGCTCTGATAATGCCCAATATTCTCTAATGTTTAGAGGTTTATTGTGGTACATCGGCCCAGAGTATGGGCAGGGTGAGCAAAGGCTTTAATAGTGCTATGCGTTATCTATATTCTGTTAGTCGTTTTTCTCACATTTCCCCTTATGTTCTTAAGTTTTTTTAGGCTGCTCCTTTGTGGATTATGTGAAGTTAAGGTGCCTCAGTTCACATAAAATTTGTAAATTTCAATGTCCATAGTTTCTTCTTCGGTTGTTTCATTTCTCACACTCTATCCGTTCAACACATTTAAATATTTCCCGATTGTCACAACACATGGATAAATCATTTCAGGTGAAAGTGGCACGCCTTTTTAATATTCTGCCGGATGCACTAAAGTCTTAATATGTCTTTGCCTACCTACCGGAAAAAGCCTCTTGAATATTTTGTTATTAACACACAGACTTGATATATTTGTTGTTAACTTTACACTTTCAAATGCCTAATCCTTATGGCGTTTTTTAGTAGTATCCTGATGCTGGGAAATTATATTTTCTTTATTTTTGCTAAACCATGATAGGGTTTATTATTAAGAATAGAATTAAATTATGTATTTATTAATTTATTTTTTTATGAGTAGTTATTACACATGCTGAATATTGTGATTGGTAATCGGCCACTTGTGGCTTATAATTGCATAATAAATAAATAAATTAATGATTTCTTATTCAGTAAAATGCAGCAATATCCGAAATTTTTAGACAAAAAAACTGTGTACCAACAGCCCTGATGTTACCGTATGGCAAAGGGATATTTCTTGCTTCAAATTACAATAAAGGATTAAATCAAGCTTTTAGAAACCTTAACGAACGTTCAAACAATAAATAATGAATAAATCGTCCAAAAATTTCAGCGAGATTCGAATTAGCTTAGTTTACATCTGGTTTGGATGAAGAAAATGGTCAAGTGCTCGTATCTCTCCCCTTTGGGAGATTAATGAAGAATATATGAAATCAATGACCAAGCCATAATAGGCAACCATAACAAAACGGGTTGTGATTAAGACAGTTAGGAAGGGATGCCAACTTGGCGCTTTTCGCACTAGATTTGGTGCTTTTAAGGGCACGATAAACGCGAAAAGGTACCACCTAGCGTCAAACAAAAAAAAAGAGAACTAAGCGGACTCTATTTGCATTTGCACTTAGTGCTTTTACCCTTTTTTTTGCAAATTTGAACTTGAACCCAGGCGTTTTGAGGAGTAAATCAAATCGACAAGTGGGCGGTTGAAGCGGAATGGTTCAAGGGCGACGCGCACCTTTTGTGATTTGTTCGTGCATTGCTTATAATTTTCTTGTTTTTTGCTTACTCCACGAGCTACCCAAATTCTAATCCAGCGTAGATAAGCATTTCAAGTATTTTTCGTTAAAATTATACAACTATTCGGAAGTTTGGAATATTAGAATTTTCAGTGTTGTTTACACTTTTTTCTAATAATTTATACTCTTTTTACTGATAAATTGTTGGCATCGCCGCTCTACCGGGTTGAATATGATTTGTATGGGATATATATGCACAGGAAAAAATAACTCTTAGAAAAAAACCAACTACCAAATTTGTATGTGAAACTTTAAATTCTCAATGAATTTAGCATTGAATTGAAGACATTTTTTGTTGAAGTACGTAAGTAAGTCTCTACAAGAGACTTGACAATGGTAGTTGTTAAAAAATTCGCACTACAATGTAGATCACAAAACTCCCATGCCATTCATGACTTGCAAACCTAAGTTCGAGTCCCCTAACGACCAAAAAAAATTTATTTTTTTTTTCATTACAATTATTTTAAAATATTCGGCATAAAAAAAAGAATTTCGTATTCAGAAAAGAATTGTTTAGAGTGGTGGTTTTTACTTTTTTTTTTAAATTAATTGAGACAGTACATATTGATTTATTTCATCATAAATATGATGTCGGTTAGGGGATGCGTGCAAGACTGCCAAACATGAGTTCAATAGTCTTGCGGTACCAAAATTATTAAAATTTGTTTTTTGAGGGTAATACAGAGTGACAGAGGAAAACCCGAGAGCAGCAGTAAAACGAACGAGACAAAGCAACGCGAGCCGAACAAAGAAAACAAAAACACCACCACCCGAAGCAAGGCACATGCATTGGCTGGTTAGATCGGTTTTTGCCTTGCTTATGGATATATTGTTGTTGTTGTTACATGTTGGCTTGCAAAGAGTGTCAACAACAAATTCGTACGTTGGATCGTTGAGATTCAAAATAAATTGTTGCAGGAAAATTAACAACTTTCGTAGTTGTTTTTTCGATCAAATTTGTTCTTTCATTTGTCTGATTGGTTCTGGTGAATATCCGGATCCAGGAACTATGCGACTAAGGTAAAATGCAAATTTGCCCGTTAACAATCCATTAAGGATCAGGGGCAAACTTCTCACATATCAATGAGTGCTGTCCGATTC
This sequence comes from Stomoxys calcitrans, assembly GCF_963082655.1. NCBI lineage: Eukaryota > Metazoa > Arthropoda > Insecta > Diptera > Muscidae > Stomoxys > Stomoxys calcitrans. Next base: position 531,848 of record NC_081556.1, on the reverse strand, counting down.
AAGTTTAAGCTCAATGATAGGAGCCATCTTTTTGTAGCCGAGTCCGAACGGTGTGCCGCAGTTCAACACCTCTTTGGGGAGAAGTCTTTACATGGCTTCTGTTCATGGTAATTCGAGATAAAAATACTCCCAAGCACTGAATGGTGGTTGGTTTTCAAAATTATCTGCTCAACAGCAACTTGTTCGCTTTACTCTATCTTCAGTGTCTGGCTCTTAAGTAGTTTTGAAATACAACATCATGTGGGTTCAGCGTTCACGAGTTCAGCAAAAACAGTCACCAATGAATGGTTTTGTGCAGGCCTTTGATGTGGTAGCACCTTAATGTAAAGTATTTTCGACTAACCCAGTTTGAACCATGGAAAGATACGCAATCGAGTAACGGCTTAAAGTTATTCAAAAATCAATATCGGAACTTATGGGCAGCTTTGTTTAGAGAATTTATTAAACAAATTTACTGCCTTTCATCGAGAGCTACAAACAACTTCAAAATAATTTAAAAAACATTTCTTTAGCTTATTTGCATCGATTGAATGACATAAATTATTTTTCAATTGGACCGCAGCCAAAAAATGTGCCACCCATCTTTTTCTCTTTTCTTCCGTGTGTGTCTCATTAATGTTTTTGCTCTATGTGTTGATCAAAGAAAACAAAAAAAAAAAGTAATTTTGTAAATTTCAAGAATGATCAGATGTACAAATGCACATTTAATAGATATGTATGCATACAGGCCGCTGGGGAAAATGCATTTTAGCTCACTTATACTTAGGCTTGTCAGATGCCGGAAGCAGAAAATCGGAAAACCAAATACAATAAGAAGGGATCCTTCGAAAAAAATATACATATATTAAAAATCCAGGTTTTAGTAAACAACTGGAAATTTGGTGAAGGCCTACTAAGAACATGGTTTTCATCGCCTAAAAATCAGTAATTGCTAGCTGACAAACAAAATGATTAGGTTTCTTTTAAAACGATTAGATTTTTAAACGCCTTTTTAAACTATTCATAACATTAGAGATAATTACGAACAGCCAGCCAGGTTAGAATACAAGCGCTGTGCTGCTATGAGCGAAAGTCGTCAACAAACGAAAAATAGTGCTGATGTAATGTGGCTGAATTTAACGAATAATTCTCATTGAGTTATTCGTCGTAGTTGCTGTTGTTGGCTATAACACACAACTCTTAATGTCTTAGTTTGTGTTTCATTTGCCTCCTCTTCTCACTCTCCCACCCGCTATACAGCTCAATATAGCTTTTAACTCTCTCACTACACACTCACTTGCTCCCTCCCCGTTGCACCTTTCAAAATCAATATTTTGTTTTTGTTTTTGATTTATTGTATTTTATTTTATTCCCTTATTAACTCTGCTCTGTGTCATCATGTCGTTTTCTAAGCAATTAGGTTTCATTGCAGACATGCCAGTTTCTACATGATTTGGCATTTATTCGGCAATTTTCGTGTGGGCTAATATTTCTAACAGCAACAAGAGTTGAGCCGCCACATATATAGTAATATTTAGATTTTAATTTAATGAAGTTCGTAGTTTAAAAAAAGAAAACTATCAAAGCATTAAGGTATTGTAGACAAATATAGCGTTATTGGTTTTTTTTCTACTTATACAGCTGCGATTCTCGGATGGTAAGCCAAACGTGCGTATGAGTGTATTACCATAGGTTTATAGAGAAAAAGAAGCCAATTTGACCACGGTTACATTGCTTGCAAGCGATGGAGGTGATTAAAGTAAAACAAATTTCCTACCACTCCAAGTTACTTAAATTGATAACTGGTCTATACTATGCCGGAACCATTTGAATAGAAGAGTATATCCACCATTACTATAGTAATGATGGATATACTCTTCTAATGGGTAATGGGCTTTTTTCTTGCAGCAAATAATACTCATACGTAAATTTTCTTGTATAATGGAGTAGAGACACCACATCAACCTACGAACGTCAGTCACATAAATACACGAAGGTGTCGATTAGTAAGTAATATTTTATTCTGCACTCTTGCAAACTTTAGACATTTTTATTGAATATTTGCTCATATTTACACCTACCATGCTTGTAAAAGGGCAGTAGGTGATGTTGAAATGCAATTTATGTGCAAAACACGTAAGTTTAAAGGAACAAATGAAAATTATATTTATGAATAACCCCCTTCCTATTTGCATTCATTCATACAGCAAGTCAGATGCGCAACAATGAAAGGCAAATAAAACGTTTAAACTTTTGACCGATTGCAAACCCATTTTTGTATTTTGATATCAAGAAAATTTGTTCACAGAAAATTTATCAACATCGAAATATATGAGTTCATCCATCGTATATGCAATAATGAAACAATAGCAATTAAGAGAGAAATAAATTTCGGCCATTGGAATATAATAAAACATTTCTATTATAAAAAAAAAAGAACTCTAAAACCAAAATCTAAAAAAAATCATTTGTTAAACTAGGGCCATTAGCCCATTAGAGCCATACTCCCGATTCCCTTGTATTATTGTGGCGAATCGCAAACATGAAATACTTAGAGCATTTATATTGAAGTGGATTTTTGGAGACCACCGAGGCGCATGTCCGCCTATTACGGCGAACGCTTGTGTTCAAACCCCGTCGTGAACATCCGAAACATTGTCAGCGGTGGTTACCCCTTACTATGCTGGTTACATTTGTGAGGTATCTTGCCATGTTAAAACATCTATACCAAGTTGTGTCGCTATGCGCCACGCAGTCCGAACTCGGTATAGAATATGAGGTCATTGAGCTTAAACTTGAATCGGCCTGCGCTCATTGCTGTGGGAGAAGTATCCCCTGTTCCTTAATGGAATGTTCATGAGAAATTTAGTTGTATTTAGGACTTTTTTTATACCCACCACCATAGGATGGGGTATACTAATCTAGTCATTCCGTTCGTGACACTTCGAAATATTGATCTAGGACCCCATAAAGTACAGCGGTCAAAAAAAGTATTCATCATTAGCAAAATTGATAATAAATTCACTTATTTTGGGTAATTGAAGAAAATTTAAAGTAAACAAATAATGCAGTTTTATGCAATAGTTTATTTTTCGTAATATGTTTTAAAATAAATTCAAAAAATAAATTTAATTAGCGCAAAAAATGCAATTTTATATAATAACACCAAAAACAGAACAAAAAAAGTATTCATCATTGATGTGCTATCATCAAAGTCAAATTCAAATATTATTTGGGAATCCCCCTTTTCTGTTTTATTTAGTAAAGGAGGCTTTGCCCTTGACATTTATATTTAATTGATATTTAATTTCATTGAAAATATAGTTTTCGTCAAAATGGGTCGTAAGCAAAACGAGGTTTCTGATGAGGTAAAAGTTTTGATAATAAAACACCACAGGAATGGTTTAACTCAAAAAACTATCAGTGAAATATTAAATAGACCACGATCTACTATACAATCCATCATCAGAAAGTGGACAGAAACGAAAACGGTTGACAATAAACCAAGATCTGGTCGACCAAAAGCACTTTCAGTTGGAGATGTGCGTTGGCTAGTGCGGCAAGTTCAGAAAACTCCGAAGACAAATGCGACCATATTTCGTAAAAACACTATGGAATATTTAGGGAAGGAAGTTACTACACAAACAATTCGAAATACACTCAAAAGGCATAGTTACAGAGGAAGAACTGCACGTAAGAAGCCCTTTATAAATAAAATAAACCGAGTGAAAAGGCTAAACTTCGCAAAAATGTATGTAAAACAGCCCGAATCATTTTGGAAAACAGTCATTTTTGCAGACGAGAGAAAGTTTAATCTTTTTGGGTGCGATGGAAAGGTCATAGTGTACAGAAAACCAAATACAGAGCTTGAAGAACGAAACACAGTTGCTACTGTAAAACATGGTGGAGGTGGTTTAATGGTTTGGGGGTGTATGGCGGCTTCAGGAGCGGGAAATCTTGAAATTATTAATGGAGTAATGGATCATAAGTATTACATTGACATTTTAAAGAGGAATTTAAAAGATAGTGCTGTAAAACTTGGGCTTGGTAATAACTTTCAATATTATCAAGATAATGACCCCAAACATTCTGCTTTAAATACCTAGATGTGGATGCTGTATAACTGCCCCAAAGTCATTAAAACTCCTCCTCAAAGTCCCGACTTGAACCCAATTGAACATCTTTGGGAACATCTCGAACGCAAATTGAGAACGCGCAATTTTTCGAGCAAGAGTCAAATGCAACAGGTGATAATGGAGGAATGGACTAATATAGACCAAAATATAACCGCTAAATTAGTCCAATCGATGTCAAACCGTTTAAAAGAAGTTATAAGACGCGGTGGTCGAATAACAAAGTATTAATTTTTTTAAATTATGTTATTTATTTTTTTGTTTTTTTGCAATGATGAATACTTTTTTTGTTTAATTTTTTGTGTTCAGCTGTAAAATGGCCCTTTTTGTTCCAATAAATACTATTTTTTTCTTTAAAAACAATGAAATTGTGTACATATATATCACACAAGCACTACTGCATCATTAGTTTAATATGTTTTTATTCCAATTGTCTTTTGTAGACTTATTAAAAAAAAAAACATTGAATGATGAATACTTTTTTTGACCGCTGTATATATATTCTTGATCGTCTCTACAATCTGAGTCAAACTAGCCATGTGCGTCCATCCGTCTGTCGGAATCACTATAGCGGTCGATGGATATAGCTCCCATACCAACCGATCTCTCTATTTGACTTCTTGAGCCCCTGGAAGCCTCAACTTTCATCCGATTTGACTGAAACTTTGCATGCGGTGTTCTGTTATGACTTCCAACAACTGTGTCTAGTACGATCCAAATCGGTCTATAACCTGAAATAGCTCCCATATAAGCCGATCTTTCGATTTGATTTCCTGAGCTCCTGGAAGCCCCAATTTTTTTCCGATTTGGCTGAAATTTTACACATAATTTTATGTTATGACTTTTAACAACTGTGCTAAGTACGGTCTGAATCGGTTTATAACCTGTATAGCTCCCATATTTTAGCAGAATCATGGTTGCCATGATTCGGCCCGGCCGAACATAGCACGCTTTTACTTGTTTTTTTTTTTATTTTATTTTTGGTTTGTTTTTAATTTTGTATTATACTTACTATTAAATCATAAATTTTTTAATACGATTCAAATTGAAATTTTCAATTAATAAATTAATTGATTCGATAATTTTTTTAATTGAATCTTAAAGAATTTTTATATATGTGAAATGTTATTGAAAATTTAATCTTTTATAATTAAACAATAACGGCCTAGACCATTAACTGTTTTATCGATTTCTTCCCCAAGCTGATTTTATAAATGGAAAAAGAGTTGTTTTCATTGAATTGGCGAACGAATCCAGTGACAAGAAGAAAAATATGTTAGTGGTCTAGACAGTAAGTTATTTCAATATTTTTTTTAATGGAATCGGAAACTTTTCTAGATCCAACAGCTCTGTTACGACTGTTCGATCCAACAGCACTGTTATGACTGTTCGTTTTTGAAAAATTCTAGCCGCTCAAAATTTTGGTAAATATTTTTTATATATTGACTACCTTTTGAATTTTTAGACGCAATTTTAATCTTATTAATGATCAAAATATGCATATTAATGGCATAACGACTTCTCCAGCATCGATCTAATTATAACATATTCTAGATAAACCTCAAATTCGTGTTCCAGGAGTTTTACATATGTGAACCATGTTGTATCGAAATCGAGGGTGCGCCGTTTTTTTCGCAAAAATATAATAGGTCTATTATGGATGGTTACAATTTTTCAGTTGAGTTGCCAACGTACAAAGAGTGATCATGAACCCAAACATTAACCTCAAATTCGTGTTCCAGGAATTTTTCATATGTGAATCATGTTGCATCGAAATCGAGGGTGCGCCCTAAACAACGCTTTTTTCGCAAACATATTATAGGTCGATTATGGATTGTTGCCAATTTCTGCATTGACTATTTTACAATTTACTTAGTAGCAGAACTTTATTGATATTGACAAAAATTTCCAACTTTAAACTTATTTTTATTTCATGATTTTAACTTCTGGCAACTATAGTTGAGTTACCATCCATAATCGACTCCTTAATATAACATTGGAATATTTTCAATAAAATTTTAAATTGATCCAATTAATAAATTAATTGGATATTTCGAAAATTTTAATCATTTTTTAATTGCATCAATTAAAAATTTAATTGAAAATTTATAACAATTCGATAATTTGTTAATTGGATCAATTAAAAAATTAATTGGAAATTTCAGAAATTTTCAATATTTTTTTTAATGGAATATGCAATATTTTTAATTGAAAATTTTTTCAATCATCTTTGTCAAAAACTGTGATTGTTATTATCATTTCCTTCGTGATTGAAGCAGTTGCATTAAAAAATTAACTGGATCCATTCATTTCGTGATTGAAACCAATTCTTTTTCTGAGCATATAGATCGATCCGACAATTTAGGCTCATAAAAGCCTCATTTATTACCCGATTTCGATTGGAATTTTAAACTGCAAGTTGGACAAATTCGTTGGGGAATTGGCTAATTTCGATTCAGTTTTGGTCATATATTCAGATCATAGATAGCGCATCTCATATCCGATTTGGCTGAAATTTGCACAATCGATTCAGGCCATTGCGAAGAATGGCCTGAATCGGTTCGTAACGCGATATTCAAATACAATATGCCCATTAACATTTCATTAAGTAACAGGGGCAAATTACTCACATATCGTGGAGTATAGTCCGATTAAGTTTAAGCTCAATGATAAGAGACCTCCTCTTTATGACCGAGACTGAACGGCGTGCCGCAGTGCAATTCCTTTTTGGATAGACATTTTTAACCTGATATAGCTTGCGATTCCAACATCTAAACCAAGTAAGAGCTGATATAGCTCTTATATAAACCTATTTCTTGGTTTGACTTATTTATTTTTATTGCTTTTATTTCTCTTAAACCAAATGAAATAAAGAATGAGTAAGTTTTTATTGCTATTTTTCAAATATGTGTATTTTGATGCAATAGTAATTGTTGTTGTTGTTGTTGTTGTAGTCCTTGCCGATAAAGGTCAATCCGGTACGTACAACTGGCTGCCATGGGATTGAATAATTTTATTTTAATGGAGATCAATACAAATAGTGCTTTGTTTGGGTTCCATAGAGTTGCGTGCTATTCTAAAACAAAAACATTTGATCTGAGAAATTTAATGAAAACTGTACTCTCGCATTTTAACACGTTCCATTCGAAAACACAGAAAATTTTATACATTTAGGAGTGCTAAAGTGTGCTTCTTTTTCAACAAAAATTTGTTTCCAACTTAAATCAAAAATGTAGTTTTCCTTTTTTCGTATCGAAGGAATGGACAATCGATCCGTGTTTAGATACACATGCAGCTTCCCCATAAAAAATCTTCCTATTTGACTTCGGGGGACCAAAGAAGGCACAAGTCTTATCCGATTTATACAAAACTTTCCAAAATGACATATATTATGACTGACAATATCCATGCCAACTGTGATCGATATCAGGCCCTAGCCCAATATAGCTCCTGTAAACCCATATCCTGGTTTAAAGTGGAGGATGCAATTCTTATCCAATAAGAATTTATGCTTAATGTAAAAACATCAAAGAGAGTTTCGGCTCAGACCACGCTTCTTTTTGTGTATGGATACCCATCAAGTTATTCCCATTAATTTATCCGTAAATCGGGTAAATTTGGTTTGGAAATCATCTTTTGAATATGTTTATAAGTTCCGACATTACAAATCGTGTCTCTCAAAGAGAACAAGTTTTATCAAATTTACTGATTGAATTGAAAATAGAAATTAATTTTTTGGTCGGTTAAAAAAAATATAACATCTTTACGTCTTTGATTCGTGGTTTTATTGGTGTTTTTGATTTTTATTTGCGTTTGCCCACCCCAAAAAAAGAACTGGCGTTAGCCCACAGACGAATCATATATTATCCACTATAGAAATAATTAGAATGCACGGGAAGTGTAACAGAAATACGAGTAAATTCCTTTACATTAGGTGGGTTTTATGTATGTGCGAGTATATATGCATTTTGTTTTTCTTTTAATACAAAGTAAAACTGAATAATTTGATCTATAACAATACAAGTATACGAAAAAAATAGCTCTTGCTGTTCTGGCATTATTTTTGAAAATATTTGGGGAATTTTTTTCATATACATATATCGCGAACTAAACTGCAAAATGACGTATGTATAGGAACAAAAAAAAAGATAAATAAAAGCAGCAGAGGAATTGAGGTGAATCATAGCAAATTTAATTTCAAGAATTTTGTTTCTTACACCATTTTGCTTTTCTACATAACGACAGCAGTCTATTAAAAGTGGGATTTGCAAAACAAAAATAACTTTTGCTAAAAACTAAATAAAAAAGGATATAAATGGTGGGTGGATTGACAAACAAAACAAGACTAATAACACATTTTTATATTTTCGTGTTTGTGTGTGTGTATGTGTACGCAAGTCAATGTATTATCAATTACTGTATTGACAGCACCGAGGAAGAAGAAATGCCGCCACATTTTTGCTAATGGCGAAGACAAAAGAAATGTTTCCTAAATAGAGCGTCCGATTAAAATAAATACGAAATGCTCAAAAGGGGTTAAATGTACATATGTAAATATACATTGCTGGCAAAAAATGTCTACATATGTATGTGTATATGTGTGCGAGTGTTTGAGATATTCTATTCATACGTAAATCTTGACTTTTTCACTCTGAATTTTCAATTTCAAAACCAACAAATTACACTTTTCAAATTGCTTTGTTTTTTCCTTTGTAGATACTTTTATTATTTAAAAATATTGCACAATTTCACAGAAAACTCCTTTCATTTCAAAATCTTGTATTATTTGGAGCTATGTATAAACAACAGTTATTCCGCTTTTTCTATTTTGTTTCTTTTTTTTACACAATTCCGTTAAAAAAAATTGCCGGCAACTTTTTTTTATTATTTGCACTTAGAGAGGAATTGATGGAAATCACAAAAAAGGAGGGATCATGTTGTAAGCCATGCGGTTTTCTTTTCATAAAAAATCATTGGAATTTTGGCATAGCATTCGGAACGCGTCCTCGTTTCCTTTTCGTTGGCCTGCGACAATTTGGCTTTCGGCTATTTATTTTTTATGCAAGTATTTCTATAGGAAAGCTGGCGTGCTTATTAAATTCCGAAAGAGCGCCTAATGATCGCGACCACCGACGCATGATCTCACTATTCGAGCTAAAAACGTACTAATGAGCGATGAGCAGAACCCAACAAAGCCATTGTGCAAAATTTGTTTGTTAAGTTGAGAGAATTTAAATTTTGTTCTGACCGCTCTCAGCAGTGTTGCCAATATGGGGGATTCTTCTTTGTGAATTGGTGGATTTTACCAAATTGGGGACGAAGTTATTGCCTTAAAGACGAGACTTTTTACAAAAAGAATCTATCGATTCTTTGATAGTCTAGATTTGAGCCAAATAAACAGAACCTAGTTTAAAGATGTCTAATTTTCTAAATTTGAAAGGAAACATTTCCTTCGGTGAACGATTTTATGCTTCAATAAAATGGAAATATAATTGATACTCAACTTAACGCCTTATTAATAAATACGAAAATCTTAAAAAGAAGTTTACAATACCATTAAAAAATTTACTTTGGGTAAGGACAATATTTAAGGCACAGAAAAGCTTTGGAAATAAGAGCGCCCCTCAGTATCTGTACAAGTAAAGAGTCCAGCAGCAAAAGTAAAGAAGTATACAAACATTTTTCAAAAAAAAAAAATATATAAGCGGAGTATTTTGTGTCATAAACTGAGAATCAATGTCGAAATCCTTTTACCTTTATCTTTGTAAGTAGGTAAACGGTAAATAATAAATATAGGTTTCAATCACGAAATTAATTGATCCAATTAATTATTTAACTGAAGCTGCTTTAATCACGAAAAAGATAATATTAAACAATGTTTGTGAAAAAAAAAATCGCATACTCAATTAAAAAAAATTATTGAAATTTTCAATAAAATAAAAAATTTTTGTGATATTATCAATTAATTTCTTTATATGATCCAATCGAAAAAATTATTAAATTTTTTGATATTATCAATAAATTTTTTAATTGATCCAATTGTACTTTTTGGAAAATCCGAATTAATTTCTATATATGGTACACAGATTTTTACCTCCTGCGTTGTTAAAGTAAAGGTCCGTATACAAAAAAAAAAAATTCCCGAGGGGGGTTCTTCAAAAAATTTTGGGTGTCGGATAAATTTGTTGTTATTGTCGTAGCAGTGTTTTGTGCACTGAGGCGGCAGCCCTTGGTCGATGAAGGACTCCATCGGGTTAATCCGGCACGTACAGCATGGTATTGCTATAGATTTGTCGAAATTGTGGGACGTATGGGTCTTTGAAATCTCCTTCCCTTTATAATGTAGGAGACAAAATAATAAGCATTTAATTGAATTTACTAAAGCACCATAATTGAAAATATTTTAAGATTCGACTAAAAAAAATGGGAAATTCAATTTAAAAATAGCATGTTTATTTTAAAGTTTTGTTTCTTTTGCTCGTTTTTATTACTAAAATCCTATGAACAAAATCTTAAATTTTGGGCAAACTTTTTTTCAGTGTAGGTCTTGTCTAATTTCCTTGAAATTTTGAAAGTATAATCATATTTAACTCTTTTACAACGGGTTGAATATTTGGATAAGTGTTTGAATTGCTGACTTCAAAATAGTTACACCACAAAAATATTAACCTTGCTTGAATTATTTTCTGTAAACTAAAAACAAAACTCAAGTTTTTTGCCTGTTAGAGCGAAGAAGAAGTGTTTATCCAAAACAAGGGTCAGATATGCTATGAAAATGTTAAAAAAAATTCATTCTGTGTTTTCATAGAAAGAGAACGAAAGAAAATTAGTGTTGTGTATTCAATATATTTGAATTTAATTAATTGACATTAATTGGTACTGTATTTAATAAGCAAAATGTTTGCATTTATTTGGGTTCCCATGCCTCCAATGACTCGTTTTTGTCCTTATAAATTGTGAAGGCAAAACGAAAACGACTTGTTTACCCAAAACAGATTTGAACTAAACGAGTTGGGAAAACGTTGTGAATATTGGCAATAAGAGACCGAAAAATATTGGCAACACTGCTCCACACTAACAAGCATGGCACAGCTCCAAAAGAGCGATCATATGAAATTAGCTCTGTGAGAGAATTTTATTGGCCAGGGATGGAAAGTATATATTGGGAGTACAATTATTCAAAGGCTGGTTATTGTCTTAGATGTGCTATTTATAATTTTATTTTATTTAACAATAAAATTTTATCATCAACTTTATTAATATAATAGTTCAATCTTTCTAGTTGTGCAACATCAACATTTTCAATTAAAAAATTCGAAACAAAAATGTTTTTCATTACATTTCATCCATTCCGACATCTCTGTTATTGGTTGTATGGGGGTTTATTTGCCTCGTGAGAGAACTCTCATTGTTTAATAGATTTGGTTTCCAAAATAGTTTCAACATGAGAACAATAGGCACAGAACTACCATTAAAGTTTGAAAAGCTTTAATAATGGGTTTGTGTCAATGCTAATCGATCGTTGTGTAGTCAAAATCGACGAGAGGGCGATAACAATCAATGGCGCATCTATCTAGTTCGTTTCGTATGAATATATATATATGAAGAAGCTCAATCGAAATGATGGGACAAGCAGATTTAACAACCTTATGACGCTTCACAAATGAGTTTCTTTTTTCTTCCTTCTTTAGTTTAAATAAGAAATTCTGTTCCTTATAAACTCTTTGGCTTGAGTACAAAGGGAATATTGTCGTAGAGCAATAACCAAGAGCAACCACATCAAACACGTGGTGTGTATGTACTGGCGGCGGCGGTCATTGAAATGTAAAAACAAATACAATTGACAGAGATTTTTAATTTATTTATGAACGCGATGCGAGCGATTTGTTTATAATTGTTTGTTGCGATAATATGGTAGGAACGCTGCGGGTTGGAGGCAACATTAATTTATCATTTACGTGTATTTCTTAGTGTGGGAGGAAGTCTCCCACACTAATAAATACAAATACGTGTGTATGTTTGTATGTGTATACCCATTTAACTGCTTCTTTTCGACCATATGTCGTGGATCACAAATCTTTGATTGTTTATAAATATTGGATAGAAAGTCAAGGGAGGGAATGAAAGCCTATGTATGTATGTATGTGCATTATGCTTTTTTACCTAGACCACACCGATTTCTCTGTGTAAAGGGAACTTCCGATGGCCTTTGATTGGACCTGTAATATATTAATCATTGTTGGCTTAAATCATTTTCGTTTTCAACGCATTTTTCGTATTCTTTTTTTTTGCATTCTTCAAGTTCCCATGAAGGGCAATAGCTTAAAGCCAATGCTTTCACCTAAACCATGCCTTATGCATTAGAAAGATAATTAATTTTTCCAATTTTGATGTCGAAGCTACATAGCTTCACTTCCCTTAATCCAAATTTATTTCACCCCTAAAAGATATCCCGAAGTATCATGAGATTTGCGCGCTATGAGTAGAGTAAATGTCAGCTGTTAGTTAAGGGGCAGGTTAATGACTTGCCATTTCCCTCTCTGTGTAACCATAATTTGATTTAAACACCCCCGCCTCCACCATAGTCGAAGTCGTCATATAACATTGAGGTGTTGAACGTTGAAATTGGGGCGTCAATCAATCTGCCAGAACTACTTAAGCAACGTTAAGTGCGTTAGTGCAGGTCAGTGGGGCGACATTTGTTGACAGCTAAATGTCAAAGGTAAGTTGACATATGATTTGGAAAATACATACACCATGTAAGAAAGTATGCGTGACAACTGGAAAATATACATATTTAATAAGACATTCATTGAAACTAAAATTCAAATTGAGACTTAATACAATTTTTAAAAAATATGTAAATGAATTTCGAAAATGGTTAGAATATAAAATATCGCCATATTCAAAGCAAATCTTTTATTAAATTTCGTTTGTATATGGGGCCACCTTAGCTCAGAGGTAAGCATGTCCGCCAGGCTAGAACATCAGAAAAAATTTAAACAGGGCTGACCCTCTCCTAGTACTGGCGATACTTTTAAAGTATTTACTTTAGGTTATCAGCCGTCGGCCGAATATCTCCCTATGCTGCAGGATTAACAACGCGGAATTGGAAAATAGTGTGGCCAGAAGACGGATGACAAAGGTAACGCTTCAAGGAGGGGTGTTCTCGCCGAACACCCTGAAACCTAGTGATGAAAGAAATCCTTGTGGAAGCTATATGCGGACGACGCACTGTGGGAGAAATGACCGATCTACTAATTTTTCAACTTATTCACTGTCGGAAAATTGGTATCTCAGTGGATCAGTAACATTCCACTGATCATTTCTACATTAATTGATTTGTTACAGTAGAACAGCTATAAGCTGTCACACACAACATGTGTTTCAGCCCTGTCACACATAATCGGTCTATATTGCAGCTATATACAAATACGGTCTGAACAATGTGATATTCAACAAATGGGTTTAGAGGGGTACCAGAACTCGATGCGCCAAATTTCATCGAAATCGTTTGAAGAGTGCTCCTTTTATAGGCTCATTACACTATATCGGGAGATCGGTCTATATGACAGCTATATCCAAAAATGTTTCGATGTGGACCACATTTGACAGGAATGGGTAGGGGTCCATCAGAACTCACTGAGCCAATTTTCAAAGAAATCGGGTAATAAATGAATCGTTTATGGCCTTAATACCCCATATCGTGAGATCGGTCGGTCTGTCTATAAAGCAGCTATATCCAAATATGGTCCGATCAGGACTAAACCTAACAGAACTCACAAAATTTATCGAAATCGGATGAAAAATGACCAATTTATTGCCTCAAGACTTTAAGTCTATATATAACTAAAATCCGATTTTATGAGATCGGAAGATCAGGTTTATATACAAAGAATACGAAATCATCAACAATTATTTGATGTTGGAGACAGTACGATAAATCATTACGCAAACTTATAGCCCAATCAGACCATAATTGAACCTTTAGAGGCTCAAAAAGTCAATTGTATGAATTGGTTTATATGTGGGCTACATTCAAATCTGAACCGACATCCCTTGCAATATACAATAAGCTACGTCAATAAGAAGTATCTGTGCAAAAATTCAAGTGGCTAGCTTTATTCGTTTTGCATGGCTAGAATTTTAAAAAAATTTCTTTTGGTTTCTACTGTAGCTTCATCTATTCTCAACCGAAAAATATTAGAAAACAAAAAAAAAACCAAGTTTAGAGCTGCTAAATCAACCATTTCGCTCACAGGCCACTGAAGTGGAGAAAAGAAGCCGAAACGCGGAGGCAGACGAATGGAAATCCCGAATAATGATTAGTGCAGAAGCTCTCTTGATGAGGAGATGACCGAGCACTTGCTCTGCGCTTGACCGGGTCTACAGGGGCACAGGCTTTGGGTCTTAGGGAGACGGGGTTTCTCCATCCTCGGCGATCTTGCATTTGTGTCTTTGAGGAATCTCAGATACGTGGATAAGACGGGAATATCGAACATCATATGCACTCAGTATTTGTGCAAGGGCCGGCGTCGCCCGGTCTCTCACTGAGACTCTCCACTCGATACCGTTGATTGTCCGCGACTGCCGTTGCAGCTACCTCGTATGGAACATTTCACTATCTGTAAGCTGTGGACGCCCGGTAGCTCGCAGCTAAGCTTCTCGTGACACCATTGAACACCACACAAATTAAAGCTTATGTTGTTCCAGCTATCCCGTGCTGGGGCACGGTCACGGGTTTCGCACACTTTCATAAATATTTCTTAAAAATTTATCACAAAATAAAACTAACCAAGGCCTTTTCCCCCCAACTCATTTATGGAGTTCTTCAATAAGTAGTTTAGGCAATTAAACTAATTTGAACAACAGTTCAGCCAACTTGGCTACCAGAGTGTTTATCAATAAAAGCCTTGCATGTGTTACAAATATCAAAACAAAATTTCGTAAAATCTTTGTCAAATTTGACCACAGTTGCATCTTCTGCACTTTGCAAATGCCATTGGGTTTTAACGACGCTTAACACTATAAAATATTCAAGGAAATCTAACGACTTATATTTCATATTCTGCCATTTTAGCAATCAGGAAGTTGAAGCATTGAACGACAAGTAGTCAAGAGGAGAAAAAATAATGAAATTAAGCAACACGTTTTGTTTTATTTGAAAACAAACAGACATAAACGTTAAACAAACGGGTTTTCATTGATCAAATATGATTTGCTGACCGTGTGTACGTACATTCACATCAGAGTTGCCAATCTCCTGGTCTCTAAAAGTTTGGAGCGAAAATCTTCAAGAAAAAGAGAGAGGAATTGCTGTCCATAGCAGTGTTGCCACAGCAGAAAAAATTTGTCTTAAATTCATTAAAATTTTAAATCTCTTAAAAGTCGGTACAAAAATGTGAGTACATAACGCGTAAATGTAAATCGAGAATACACTAAAAGAAAAATTAATGTCAAATGTGGTTGTAGCCGAGCCCGAACGTCGTGCCTCAGTGCAACACCTCTTTGGGGAGAAGTCTTTACATGGCAAAATACCTCACAAATGTCGACAACATTAGAAGGGGATAATCAGCACTGAAAATTTTTTGTCATAGGTGGACATGCCTACCTCTGCGCTAAGGCCACCTCCAAACACACCCACTTTTTTATCGTTGTGTATAGGAAAGATAAATCAAAATTCCAACCCATTTATTGTGTGTGAGACTTTCATGGTTAATGTTCCCAATTTCACAAATGTACTATAAAATATACATGAAAAAAGGGCTGGCTGGGCCGAATCTTATAAACCCTCTATTTGTCAAGAACTATGTACGGTTTTTCTATATTGGCAGGCAAGCGCGCTCAGAGAGATAGACGGACGGACTGAATCGACTTCATATCATATCGAATGTCATAAGGAACGTTCTTGAGGAGTTACAAACGGAATGACGAAATTGAAAACTGATTTGGGCCGTGCAAACGACAAAATCAAATCCTATGGTCCATCTGACCAAATTTGGCAGAAAAGTCCAAAACGGCAACACTGGTCCATACGAAAAGCATGGCAACCCCTAGACGAGCTTGTTATGGCTCTTCTTAAAGGTGAGCCACATTAAACAAAGCCAACAAAAAAAAGTTCATATGTTTAACGAAAACAAATGACAGGGGATGTCGGCATCCACTTTTCGTTCTTGACGATTTGATGCGAGAAGGAAGTCGCCAGAAGAGGTGAGATACCCGGCAAATGAAATCGTCAACAAATGGTAGTTGAAAACCTCATTTGATCATAATGACGATGAGTTGATTGCCAAATGGATCCGGTTGTAAGCGCTTACCAAATTGAACAAGGCTTCTACTAAATGAAAGCGAATAAAATGCTTTACAACGTTTTTTACTCTCATTGACGTACTTAGTTGTGAACATTGGGTTGTCCGTTCTAAGACTTAAAACCAAAATTGAATTTTTTTACATTTTTAATAAAATATTCATAAAAATTATGTCAAAATACAAATGAAATTATCCAAATTTCGTTAACATTTGATTTGTGGAGTTTCCACAGGATTTCCATTTTGTCCAAAAGTTTAAAAAAATTATGTTAAAAATTTGGCTTTCTATGAAATTGAATCGAAATTTGAGGGGTTTTTGAGTTTTCCAAAAGTATGTGGCCTAATCTGAAACTGGAAGAGGTCTACCGCTTTGCAGTCACTGGCTAGAACATATGTCTCAATCATAGTGTCCGTCATGACAGGTCACTGTCTAATCGAAAAACATGCTGACAGACTGAAGATTGCCAGTAACGACTTTTGCAGAAGCTGTAAGGATGTCGAGGAAGAAGAGAACATCTGCTGTGTGTGTGTCCCGCACTGGCAGTCAGAAGGAGTTCCACATTGAGTACTCATTTCTCTCAGAATTTGTCTGATTAAGTGGATGTGAACATTCTCAAGTTGTTGGGCTTTTTAAAGCGATCTGGATGGTAGGAACTACAAGGCATCTCCTAGGAATTAAAAGACATCATCTAATTGAGCCTGATGGTTTACCTTACCTAACCTAAAAGAGCAGTCTGCAAGTCTGTTAATCCCATTTCTGACTAACTGAACAAATACTAACTACATTTCCTGTGAACATCATGAACACTAATGAATGGGGACAGGGAACTCGACAATTAGTCGAGTGTTTATTATTGCCCACCCTAATGTTCCCTCTTATGTAGTACATGTCTATGTACTTACGTTTCGGTACATATATGTATAAATAAATAAATAAATGTGTAATTGATATTTGCTGGGCCGTGTAAACAATTAGCACCGTGAAGCGTTTTCATTTTCTTTATTTACTTGGGATAGTAGTTCAGTGCCACTGTTTCATATCATCTTCGAAAACACATCCACTTTTGCTGTTGCTGTTATCCCCTAGGGAAACAGACCAATTGTTATTTTTTTGCTGAAAAGTTTAGCCGAAAATTATCTACTGCGCAGGCAATGTGGGGAAACTAACTGCTTAGCCAAATAAACAGATCAATGCTAGGAAGGCGTTAAGACAATAAAAGAAAGTCCGAAAGATTGATTCTCTGACGTTGTTAAAATTCCACAATTTTATTATGACGAGTTAAATCTATACTAGTACCTAGACTATGTATGAATATTTTTAAAAGAGAATTGGGAAATAAAGGTATATCCGAACAATATTCGGTTAAACTCACTAAAAGTTCGTCCTACAAAATGTTTGTACCGAAATACCTTCAAATTTGATAAAAAAAAAGGGTTTTTGTTTAAACTTTTTTGAACTCTCATACTGAAAGAATGAATATGACCTGTAATTGGCTTACCTTGACATTGACCACCCCATGGAAATTTTAGTAATCTCTTAATGCTGGGATTTCTTCGAACTGCAGATGCAACCACTGGCTCTCCATCCATTGTAATGGTGACTGTTGCAGCGTTTGGGGTTCGTGCCCCCACCAACCTCTCTTGGTTTAGCTATAGAATATCTACACAATGTCACTTCACTTTACTTCACTTCATCATGTCTCAATAGTTTTCACAAAATTATGGAAACTGCTGCATGTGAGATTGCGTGCGAGCGTAATTGTTCTAACGAGAGTAGTTGGCGAATTTTTCACAATTATTTTAAAAGACACATTTTCAAACCTCGTTCCTTCCGAAAATACACCCACACTTTATATATATTTTACTTGGCATGTTACAGTCACGTGACAGTTTCACTTGTTGCTTGAGGGTGCACTGTTATGTATGTACATATGAATGGATGTACATACGCATGTATATACAGTCTTAAATATTAAAGTATTTAAATTTCGAAATTTTTATTTTCGCTGAAAGGACTGAACAAAGCAAATGTTACAACGAAAATGTATTTTTAGAAATTATTCAAGTTCAGGAGATAAGCTCCGTATGTGACTTTGCTGTGCTTTGTTCACCTCGCCTCGAACAAACATGCGAGAGGAGGCTTTGTAAATGCTTAAGATGACGATGCTAATGTTTGCTGATAAAGACATTTTTTCCAATTTCGAACTTTAGTGTGTGTGTGTGTGTGTGAAGGGGGAATTTGAAAAGCCCGAACCCTTTGACGATTTTACAACGTCAACGAGGAGTTTCTCGACAAAAAGTGAGTACAACACATACAAGTGAGTACAACAATTGCGCCTACACCGACTACATATGTAGAGGTATCGAAATTGGCCCCTGCCCTCTGATATACTTTTAATTAATTTTTGTTTCAAGTCTATAAATTTGCTTATTTTTACGAATTTACCAATTCATCGGTGTATGCGTGGATTGTTTTCGCGCTATAAATATCTTTTGTTTACTGCAAAGTTTAAAAAATGTAGTGCTTCTTTTGTTTTTGAGAAAATATTTTCAATCTGGAAATGTAAACAAAAGGCCGATGGAAAAAACGGAAAACACGAAATTATGTATGTTTGAGGCAAGACTGTGGTCACTCTGATGGCTGGTTGGTTGCTTGTGGAGGTGGTGTTGTTGCTCTTGTTGCTTGAAAACATGAATGAACGAAGTCTAAACGAATGATCCAATGACGACAGCAATGAAAATCCTCACCTACATTTCCGCACTGTTCTGTTTTTGCGGGATCCACCACACCACAATGGCCCAAAGTTGGATGTACACGAAAATGGCACTTGACTGACGTGCATACTAACATATCAGAGAGTACATATGTACTCTGTAGGTAGGTATCAGCGGCCAATATATGTACACATGTATGGGCATATTTATATCGTGTCCATATCATGATGAATTATAATAATTTTATTTAACAATTCGGTTTTCAACATTTAAGTCTATTATCTATTTTATATTAAATTTTGAATATTTATAAATTTAAATTTTATCTATTTTTTTAATGCTAAACAATTAGATATCCCTAACTTTGCCAGAACTACTAGACGTAATATTTCAAATTATTTTTATTTTTAAATCGTTTTAACGCTTTATGTTCGGCTGTGCCTCTACCATGTATCGCATTTGCCAAAATCTTTCGACAATTTTTTTTTTATGTATGCAAAATCTAAGAGCACATGCAATTTTTGTTTAATATTGGAACAAAACAGTGTTTGGTATAGGTGCTCCAGAATTCAAATAGGAAGACTGATTTATATGAGAGCAATCGATATCATCTCATGAACCGATTTGGACCATACTAAACACAAATATTGGAAATAATAAAAAAAATCTCAATATGCACAAAAATGCAAGTTGCTCAAGAAATTAAATGACTTCATATGGGGCCTTTATTGGTTTATGAACAGATTGAGACTATACTCTGCATGGAATTTATACAAAAAGTTAAGTAGATACTTTCGACAAACGTAATGACAACGTTAATATCTCGATTTACAATGGTATTGGTTCGGAAATCAGCAAAAATATGAAAAATAGAAAAACACTGTTATGATATGCAAACAAAAACATAAATTTTGAATTTGACGAAAAAATTTGAAAAACGCACTTTAAAGTTGTAGAAAACACACAGCAATGAAAAATAGAAAAACAATGGCAACACTGTTATGATATGCAATTTTTGCATATCATAACAGTGTTGCCGAAGAAATTGAAAAATGCATTTTAAAGTTGTAGAAAACACACAGCAATTATAGCGATTGCTCTTGGCAAGCTATTGCCAGAATTTGCGGTCATAAATCTTCGGGGTTGATCAACTCTTGATAAAACTGAGAGCTAAAAAGCCCTGTTCAAATTCAGATGTGTGCTTTACAACTTACTCTAGTTGGAATGGTTGTAAACCACCATGACCCATGCTGATGATTTTTCTTGGTCTAAAATGAAAATGCTTCTGGCAACAACACACTTTTGCGGACTTTTAAATGTTTTTTGCTTTACTATTCTTTAAACAGAAAGCAATATCCTGCAATGGAATCTCAATAAACTGAAATAGTTAATAAATTAAACTAATGGATGCTTCTACACGAATGCTTGCCACATCTTTACATAAAGCGATGATTACAATCCCGATCTATTTGTTGGTAATGCGTAACGATTTTATAAGGTTCCACAGCTGAGTATTTCGAAATGACGATGATATTCTCCCTACTCTATGGTGGAGCGTGAGAAATATGTTTAGCACTGTGGCCTGTAATGTACTACTACTGTATTAAATCAGCTCACTAATGCTGAAAACATAAATGATAATTTTAGCGTTGCGCCTACCATAGGTGTCCTCACTGTGAGGCTGGCTATAAAAATTAGGTCTATTTTCCATGAAGTCAATGAGACAAGTGTATCCTCTGCTCGATGGAAACACACACTACCCTTATTTTACTCCGTATTTAATTGGGTCAACTCACTTAGAGATGTATCCTGTTTTCTCCAACCCAAATAGTTTCTAAAAATACTTCTCACAAAATAGATTTTTTCAGTATTCTCTTGGTCGTTTATTGACCATTGAAGCAAGGGATATTTTAGGGCAACCAACACAGGCCAATAGAATTGAAATGTATTTTTATAAAACAAAGATTTGGATAGTTTTTAAGTTTACTCCAAAAATGGCGTTGTTATGAATTTATCTAATATGGAAATGTTGCTTAGTTTTTATGAAAAACCCACGCGTGTTTGCTAAAAATCTCCGCTTTAAATTCTATGTATTAATTGAAATTATCTAAAGCAAATTTCCTACAAAATTCAGTAATCATTTGATAGTAATCTCTACTCCTTGTATGAATTTAGAGCGGCATACTATTGTGCACATTATTGTATCCTACGTACACAAGACCATAAGCTCGCGGGCTTGAAAATAATGTGTGAATGTGCCCATCGCTGATTTAGAGAGATAATTGGAATTGAATTGGACGACCAACTTCAAAGGTACAACAATAACAGAGCAAAATGTGGATAACAGCATCAAACGATTGAAAGAAAAAAATCCTTGTGAACCACCGCAGTTTTCTACCCCTACTTTGTATAATTACTTCCATCTCAGATGTGCAACTAGCTGTTGGGGAAGCTAGGTCTTCGATTTCTTCCCAAACAAACTTCCAGTTTCGAAGACACATTCACATAATGCTCATATTATTGTTGTACTTTTGATGCACCTCTCTTAATCAAAATTAATGTATGTATATATTCACAAGAAGCAAGCATCTATGTATGTATATAAACGTTTACACATGTGAGTGATGACTTTATGTATAAGTGTCAACATTGATACATCTACCTATTTTGAATCGCCGTTATATTCATGTATCCACCTGTCAGCAAATAAAAAAAAAACTCTCTCACGATGCCTTTCTTATACACTAGCAATATATCTAATTTAAAATACCCGATACATCGATAAGCATGTATAAAGGTGAGTGTCAGGAGAGATTTTGAATCGCCAATATACATACATACATACATATGTACATTTCAATGGTAGATTGTTAAATTGACATCTGGTTTGCAATTTCGCGAACTTAAATACCGTTTTCTATCTTTACTATGAGAAAATTACCCTTAATGTGTTAGACACAAGTCTAAACTAGTTTTGTTTTCCCCATCATCTGTGTTGTGCAGCTGCAACATTGCGATACAATTCAAATATTGCACTGGGAATAAGTTTTTTTTATGAAATAAGAAAGACGCTCATGCTTTGCAGACGTTATTTTGCTTTATATCTTAATCTCGAGTGAGTGAACTTTGGAAAACCTTAATTGTGGATGTATGGTCATCAGAATTGTTGCATTGTTCAATGTCATGATGCATGTGTGTTTCTTAGCCACTGCACGAGCATCATCCATGCAACGACATTAAACGCGAATACGACGAAGCTGTGGCGGTTGGTCGCCTGCACAATCTGCATTGATTGTGATAAAAATGCGTTGAACTGTGAGTAAAAAAGAAAACTCTTCCAATGGGCTCACCAATGAATGTCATGTAAAACCACGCAGCAAACATATTGTACCCAAGAAGATTTACATTATCCAAAGAGAAGGGACGGTCCATGATTTACAATCAACATCGTCACCAATCAAAACAATGTTAGTGTATCATCTCGAGAGTTTTCTCACATTTGATGATTTATCAGTTTCGCATACAATTCTACTTTCCTAAATTTCAAAGAACAAAATGCAATTATTATACATATGTATGTACGAAATGCATGTAACGTACTCTCGCAGACACAATTGAATACATTTAGGTATTGCACATGTTGTTGGGTTCAGCGAAAGCTAATCACTTTGGTTTATTATTGCTTGCTATTCCTCCAACTGATATCACATGCAGGGATTTTCTTTCCCTTTTTGTTATTTGTCTAAGACATTTAAATTTGTATCATTGGTTGGGCAAGACAAAAACGTCTCCCTATGAACGGTTTACATTAATAATAGAAAAAAACAGTGAGAATTCATCAATATTCCCAAATTCCCTTTATCTTTTTTCTTCTTTGAACGCTCGAACACACACGCACACACACACACTTTTTTCGCTCGTCTGGCTAGAAAAACTACTCCGACTATTTGTCTTCCTCGACCACCATTGCTACATCCTTTTAGCGGCATTTTTTTTAATATTTGTGTTTTCGTCGAAGAAGTTTTACCCAACACATACCGAATGTGCGTGGTAACGCAGTAACAAGAGGAGCAATATCACACGTCCGTTTTTGCCGTTTCAAAAAACTCAACTGATTACTCTGTTGTTTCAGTGTGATTATCGTTCCATGCATGCCTCTACTGGGGATGGGTGGGGAAATAAGGTGGTGGTGATGACGAGTGATGGTGAGCGGTGATGTTACTTTTGCACATTTATGGGGAGAAAAAAACGGCATAAACAGGCACATACACATGCAAACAAATGCCAGAACAATATCCAACGACAACAAAGCCAACAGAGGCCGTCGTCTGTTCTCTTGGTTGTAGGTATGTTAAGTATGATGTAGTTGTTGATAGCCGTGCTCTCACTCAATAACGTAACAACAGCCCCAAAGAGAGTCAAATGAATTATGCGTTGGAAACACTTAAAAATGAAACATTGCATTACACAGCAAAAAATAAGCTGTTGGAGAAAATATTAATCGCCATCCTTAAAGCCAGATTAATTGTGAAGCAATTTTATTCGTTGGAAATGTTTTACAAGAACAACAACCAAAAGCTTAGAAAAAATGTGGAAACAATATAACATTTTTTAAATCTTAATTAATTTCTAGATTTCTAGAATTTTTGAAACGAATCGAATACGCGCGGAATTCCAGGACACACTTTATCATCTCATAGAGTCTATGTCAAGACAATGACAGGTCGCTATTCAAAATAAGGGTTGGAAACATGGGCTATGGCATATGTTTCCGCTGCAATTGTTTTAGTTAGTTCGAGGAGCGTGCGGAAATTATGCCACTATGGACACACACTGTAGCCAGTCCCGGCACGGGATAGCTGCGAGCACCGCTCAGGCTGGAACATTGACGTCCGATGTGTTTGGTGTTAAATGCTGTCACGAGAAGCTAAGCTGCGGTTACCGGGCGCGTTTACAGGTTGGAGATAGTGAAATGCTCCATCGGAGTAGCTGCGACGGCAGTCGCGGACAATCGACGGTATCGAGCGGAGAGTCTAAATGGCCTCTTTGTTCCTGCGGTGATCGGCCCTTTGGATCGGAACAAGCTTGCTCACCTACAGGAGCAGCTTGACGAGGATCACCACCTCCACATGAAAATGTGGCTACAACAACAACCACCAAAGCCAGAAATCGGCTTGTTGTCCGCTCTAAATACTAATAAGTAACCTCGAAAAAAATCAAAGTCAGAAAATCCGTGCTCCTCATAAGATCCCTAATTGTTCTCCATTCCCTACCCTAAAGGTTGGTACTATACTCGCTTTTCGCCATATTTTTCGGCTACTACTTTTATAGATAATAGATTTAAAGCAAGAAAGCTTAGGGATTTCATTCAATAGGCCATTCCCAAATTACTTGAGGCAAAATTAAAAAAAATAATTATCATTAATATTTGTGAATTGTTTCAAAAAAATTATCATTGATATTTGTGAATTGTTTCAAAAAAATTATCGCGAAACATATGAGTTTACAATGGTGAAACACAAAGATAGTACCACCCATTAGTCGGTTCATGTCTGGTATTGTTTCTCCACCTAAGTGTCGGCGTCTGCTAGCTGCAAAAGTACCGCAACGAAGTAATAAATGCTCCAGCGTTTCATCATCATCAGTCGTATGACCTTCACGGCCAAATTATCTGCTCCTTCATTCCCCCTTACTCCGCTATGGCTCCGCAACCGAACAATTCAGATCGTGTCATCCTTAGAGAATGCGTTAATCGCCTTCTTACACTTCAAGACCGCTCACGAACTGGTTGTGTAATGTCTGATAGCTAGTGTACTGTCCGTAAAGATTTCGTGATAGCCCAGATCTCCACCTGTAGGATCTTCTCCGGGTCCTCAACGTAGATCGCCCGGCCCACTCTGTCCTCTAGCTTTGATACATCTGTGTAACATGAACTTCCAGATGGCAATATCAGAGTTCCGTCAATCCAAGACTGTTCTGCTGGCAGCAGTGCCTCGCACTCGACCTCAATTTTCGCCGGGGGTATCTGATCAGAAACCTCTTTCATTTCTTCCAGATTTCCTATCGGCGTCTTGATTATATCGCGATGGTATGACCTGCTTCAAACTTCTATCCATTCTCTCAACTCTCATGGCCGAATTGAGTGGTTCACACCTATTCTGTTTTCTCTTAATAGTTGTTGGCTATGTTAAGTAAAATTAAACACAAAAATTAGGTGCCAATGAAGTCGTACTATACGTAAATATGCTCATATACTTTTTATATTTTACTTTCAAAATTAAAAACAAAACAAGATTTTCATCTTTTAATAATATGCATACATGTGCAAATATGCACAGACATATATAAATGTGCATATGTAATAGCATATATGTATATGGGACAATGTTTTCGTTAGCCACTCCTAAAATGCCGGCAAAACAGAGAAAATTGGCCAAAACAAACCCCCAATAAATACATACAGAATTATTCTCTTACGTGAATTTCGTCTCATCCAATTGAGACCACTTTAAGAGAGCAACATTCCCAAAATAAGAGTTTGGAAACTGTAGGTTGTCGCGTTTGCAGAAGTTTATGTTGCTAGACTTGCCAGAAAATTATCAAAAGAAAAAGAAAAAAAAAAAACCAGGAATACGAGGTAGCATTGATACTGCATCGCAAATCTGCATATGAAAATCACCAATACTGTAAAGCAATCGTACTACAACAAGAGGTCTAATATATTAACGACCAAAGCTGGGGCCTAATCGCGTCATTCCATTTCCAAATTTTACAATAGAATTTAAAATTTTTCGAAACCCCTTACCCTGTGGGGAAGGGGATAGAAATTCCCAATCACCTGTCAACTTCTGTACACTGTCAATGTCAATCGGCAGCCAAAAAATTAATAGGTTTCTGATTACAAACGTATAAATTTTAAGTTAATAGCACGTTTACATTGATTATTATCAAAAGAAAAAGAAAAAAAACCAGGAATACGAGGTAGCATTGATACTGCATCGCAAATCTGCATATGAAAATCAACAATACTGTAATGCAATCGTACTACAACAAGAGAGGTCTAATATATTAAAGACCAAAGCTGGGGCCTAATCGCGTCATTCAATTTCCAAATTTTACAATAGAATTTAAAATTTTTCGAAACCCCTAACCCTGTGGAAAAGGGGATAGAAATTCCCAATCACCTGTCAACTTCTGTACACTGTCAATGTCAATCGGCAGCCAAAAAATTAAAAGGTTTCTGATTACAAACGTATACATTTTAAGTTAATAGCACGTTTACATTGATTTTTTATGATCTGGATTTAACTAAACACTGCGTTTTTGGGAGATTTAGGTGACATACACAAGCGTACATGCGTATCCATGAATGTACATATCATACATTCCTGAAAACAGTTGCATATTTTGGTACTTTTATCGATTATTCAGCCACGATATCAGGTTTATTTGGGAAAATAAATCCTCCAAAAGTAGGATTTATTTTTGTATGGTAAAACTTGAAAAAAAAAAACAGGATTTAGCACTTAAATCTCGAAAAGGCCATAAATCTGGATTTAGTAGCCAATGTAAACGTACTTTAAAACATTAAAAATGTGGAAAAAAAATGTTGAAAAAACTTAAAAATCTAAACAAACCATTTGACATAAGAGTGTATCTGGATACAACTCTGAATTTGCAATATTTGGTCAGCAAGTGACTTGACTTTCCTTAGCGATCACTGACTTCCCCCAACGAAATTTTCATATATGTTTTGTTACTAATTCGCTTTTTGATGCTGTCAACGCTGCACAAAATGGAAGCATATTTCGATCGAATGACGTGATCCAAATATGTGTTCTTATCGACAATTTGTTCGAGGCAAAAACGAATACGTTATCGAATGCCGTGATTAGGCCATTGTTTTGGGTTACCGACTCCTTTTTCTTTTATAATTCGCTGAAAACGATTCGTTTTTCCTTTATAATGCACTGAAAACCACTCGATTGTTATTACAAATTATTAGGCTAAAACGTCAGTATAGGCATAACATAAGGAATAATTGTTCCAAATATTACCTTCACTGTTATGTACAGTTATATTTGTAAAACCAGTAAAAACCCGGCCGGGCCGAACTCGGGTATATTTTTAAACCACCTTTCGTCATAACCGGTGAAAAATGTAAAATTTATGCCGCCATAGCAGCTATATCCAAATATGGTCGGATTATAAATGCGCCTTTTATGGGACTTTAAATCGAGAGATCGGCCAATATGGCAGCTGTATCCATAACTGAACCGATCTGGGTCAAATTGAAGAGGGATGTCGAAGGGTATAACACGACTCACTCTCCCAAATTTCAACGAAATCCGACAATAAATGCGCCTTTTATGGGCCCTAAAACTTGAATCGAGAGATCGGTTTTGTATGGCAGCAATATCCAAATCTGGGCCAAATTGAAGAAGGGTGGCGAAGGGCCTTACACAACTCGTTGTACCAAATTTCGCCTTTTATGGGCCTAAGATCTTAAATCGGGAGATCGGTATATATGGCACCTATAGCCAAATCTGGGCCGATCGGGGCTAAATTAAAGAGGAATGTCGAAGGGCCTAACACAACTCACTGTCCCAAATTTTAGCAAAATCGGACAATAAGTTCGCCTTTTATGGGCCCAAAAACTTAAATCGAGAAATCGTTGTATATGGCAGCTATATCCAAATCTGGACCGAACGGGTACAAAACATTGGTGTTAAATAATCGTTACATGTTTACCGATTGGAACAATATGGATATCAAATGAAAGTTATTTAAGAGCAGAGTACAAACTTGATATAACCATTCGACATCATGTGTCGGGGGGCCGCCACACCTTCAAAAACCGACCAAAAATGACATGTGTACCGATTGGGGAAATATACGTAGTATCAAATGAAGTGAAATACGAAACTTATATCAAAATTTGGGCTGAAGTACCAGGGGATCGGGGCGCCCAACCTCAAAAATCACCCCCAAACCGACATGTAGGTCGATCGGGGCAGTATGGGATTCAAACGAAAAGTACTTGAAAGTAGAATACGAAGCTTATATAAAAGTTTGGGATCTTTTATCGGGTGGATCGACCCACCCCAATATTAAACATTAAATGGACATGTACACCGAACGGGACAAAATGGGACTCAAACGAAAAGGTATTGGAGATTAGAATACGAAAATTATATAAAAATTTCAGTCAATTCCCGGGTAGTAGCCTCACCCCAAAGTAATGCCCCAAATGGGCATATGTACCAAACGGGACAATATGGAATTCTAAAGAAAGTTATTTGAGAGTTAAATACGAATATTAATAGTTTTCAAATTTAGACCATGTCAAAAGGGGTCGCAAACTCTTATGGGTGTAGCGAAGCACACCGATCCAGCTAGTTTGTGTATAAAGTGCAGGTAGCAATTTTCATCTCATCATCTCCAAATTTGGCACAGACATTTCTTTTTAGCCAAGTAGCCGAAGCTTATCGAAAAAATCGGTTCAAATTTGAATAAAGCTCACATATATATGTTCGTCCGATTCGGACTGATATTGCAATAAAATCGATATTTTTATATGGAGTTCCACTGAGAGATCTTGAAGTGTTAATAAAAAATAAATAAATATTGTCACTATGTCACATAAGATGAAGAAATTTTTAGATTTTTATCAGATGTAATGTCATTCATTTAAAATCACCAGACCTCTTGGAATGTCGATTTATCTTTGGCCCACATTCGTAAAAGTTAAAAACCGCTTTCAACCTTTTGCAACAATGGAGCAATGAAGATTGATGCGGTTAGACAATGATTTGCTATTTTGAAGATATTTTTTAGATTTTTTTCCAGATGTAATGTCGATTTATCTTTGGCCCACATTCGCAAAATATAAAAACCGCTTTCAACCTTCTGCTACAGTGGAACAATGGAGATTGGTGCGGTTAGACAATGATTTGCTATTTTGACCCCCGTTGATAATTATTTGCCTTATTTAACGCAAACAGATACTTCTTATTACGTATACGTATATTATTAAACGGCCAATGATTTTATATTGGCAATTTTGTGGTAAGTATTACGGCCATTCGGCTGAATGGATTTTAATAAAATAGACATCAATCGATAGATATTTTCCAGAGAAGCGAAGAATATATATGAAAAGTAATTTTCCGAAAAGAAAAGCCACGAAGATGAGGAATTAATTTTCAATAAAAGAAGAAGAAGCATAAACACAGCAAATTGTTGTTGGTTTTCTTAAAGCATTCGTTATCGGTGTACATGCAATGTCATGTTGAGATAAATGAGAGTAAATGTGTGTGAGAAAGAGTATCACTATTTAGGTGAGGGTATTGGGTGGGTGTTATGTGCATGGCTCTACTTGGCATGTTGGTAAGCTTTTTTGTTGTTGTTTGTATATTTATTGCGAGCTCGCACAATAATGAATAATGCTAGTAATGAATGATTCTATACTAGGCTCTCAATGAACGAAATAGATGATGGACAGTTTAAAAAACTAAGGGAGAGGATGCAGTATTTTGCACTATGTGGGCTTATATTTTTAGTGTAAAACAAATTCATTTCCATATAGACTCAACAACGACATAACCTATTTTCTTTCAATGTTCGCTGTCAAGAATGGTTCTGTGCTGAAAAAAACGGGTTATCTAGGAAGTGGCCTTTCCCCCAACAACCCCAACGAGTACACGTTTGCTTAGAGGTTGTTAGGGGTAATGCAACGAAAGGCACAATCTGGTGTCTCAAATGGAGGGTACAGCGAATCTGATTAGAAAAATGGCGTCAATTGTCGAGTGCCTGGGGGTCATCCCAATCTATAAAATCACGATCATGATGAGGAAACACTCAATTTCTAGGGTTTTACAACCTAATTATGACAACATGGACTTCAAATTCAAGATATTTGGAGGAGAGTATGAAAACCAAAGCGTGGGCCAAGTATCAAGCCTGTTTATGCCAATCTGGGTATCAAATAAAAGGGGTTTAGGAGTAGAGTACGAACTGACATTGAAACATGAAACAAGATCATGGGAAACCGTTCCGTCCACCTACAAAAGTCCTAAACATGTACCTACTTTACACCTGAAATCGCCATATAAAGTCAATTATCGGAGCGCTCACGTTTCCTTAAATTACACATAAACGGACCTATAACTCGATCATAACAATATTGGACTTAAATTAAAGTCATTATTTTAAGTATAATTAAAATTTTTGGGCTACATGAAAACAGCAGAAAAAAATAATGCTGTCCCATTTCTAGCAAACTTTCTGTTCTGTTTCAATAGGACAGAATTCAAAAGATTATGGGTGAGCTAGTACAAATTAAACGTCAATCTCATGATAGTCGGTTGTACGTACCGGATTGACCCTATAGATTCCTTCATCGGCAAAGGCAGCCACCTCAGTGTACAACACGCTGCTACAACAACAACGACAAATTAAACTTAAAACCCGTAATTGCCCAATTGTGTAACGATTTTTTCATTTTACTTTTCAAGGAAGACCCATATATTCGCATAAATTTTTAAATAAAACCGTCATTGAGCTTAAGATGTGACTTACCATTGGGTAGCTCCAAAGGATCGAAATCGTCTGCATCTTGCCGCTGGCGTTTGTCTGCAATG
The DNA here is from genome assembly GCF_963082655.1 of Stomoxys calcitrans. Lineage (NCBI taxonomy): Eukaryota > Metazoa > Arthropoda > Insecta > Diptera > Muscidae > Stomoxys > Stomoxys calcitrans. The sequence goes on along the minus strand of NC_081556.1, from coordinate 501,071 downwards.
AATCAAATGAGGAAAAAGTGCATTTTGCTTAATAAGAGAGGTCCATAGCGTTATCTAGAAGAATATTTCATACATACCTCCACCACTAGCATCCGTTGACGTTTTCTGGCGGATTTTGCCCATAATTAGTTTACTTATTTTACTATCGTTATTCAGATCTTTATCTTTCCGTTTCGCTTGAGGTAATGGGCCAGGGCAATTCTCTTCTAATATTTTCGAACAAGGACGGTGAATATTTAATTTACAGTCTGTGAACAAGAAGAAGAAGAAAAACAACAACAACAACACTAGTCGTTAGGGAGAGGAACGATTCGCATAGGAATATAATATAGCATTACCTGTACAATGGAAGCCTTGTGGGCTGACACCCCAGATTATCGTTTGGCAATGATTACAGTGGGTCACTTCGTAGTATTGTCTCAATACCAATGGATGACCACGCACAATCATCTGCAAATTGAATGAAATTGGTTTTTGTCCCTTGATAGCTTGGCATAACGAAATTGCTTGCTACTCACCTTTCCTTTCTTGCCCATTAAACGAGATTTGAAACTCTTCTCCCGACTGACGAAATGGTGGACGCGATCTATTATACTATTTGGATGGGAGCGTGTTATGAATATTCGATGTATAACCGTAGACAGTGCGGAGCATAGTGCCAGTTTCTTTGGATCCTCGTTAGGGAGATCTTTATCGTACTCGTCACTGAAACATTCAAAATTTTTTTTTAAAGAGAACATGCCATTTCTACGGCTGCATTACTTACATTAAAACTTGTAACTTCTTCATGAGGGTCTCCTCAAAAATGTGTTGTTCTCGCTGTTTGTCCCCCTTTGCTTCGGCCAATTGAGCATCTGTTGGCCCGTATATAGTTCCCAAACCAGCTGTTCGTTTTTGTTGGAATTCTCTCAATTGTTCGCATATAATATCTCTGGCTTTTTTACGGCTCTTCCAAAATACCTTTCTCAGAATCTCGACTTTGTCGAATTCATTCTGAAGAACCACATCCACCTCTCGGGCCAACAACTCATCGTGACGGTACCAAACAAGAGGGGCACGAGGCACCAGAAAGGTCGAATGAATTTCGTATACCCATTTACGCATGTCTTTGGCGGTGCCCTCCTTGTATAGACCCGTTATAAGGTAAAATAGAAGGGGCGCTGGTTCCGAATTGGAAAGCACAAAGTTCAGAAATACTGCCAGAAATGCAACGTTTTCCGTTTCCAGCAACCGTTGAAGCGAATTGAACGGACCGTTCTCGTCTATAAACGGACCTTCCTGGTCGGACGCATCCTCGTCTTCCATTGACATGATCTCCTTTTGGGTACAACTCGTTTGGGCCGCTTGAATACGACTGGAATGTGATAAAGGGGGAGGCGACACAGCTCCAGCCAAAGGCGTGAAATGATGAGATTCAACGAAAATTCCACTTGTCGATGCTCCGCCATGTTCGTGAATACTATCTTCGTTACCCGACATGCTGGCGGAATGGGCATGTCTGTAGGGAGGTGGTGGTGTACCTGGTGGAGTACTCTCATCGTCTTTTTCTATCAGCTCCCAGGATCCCGAATTTGTTTTGATGTGACGATCTGAGATAAGACAAATCGGAAAATTTCAATATCACATCGTGTAAGAAAAGTTTTGATGGAACTTTCCGATGATAAGCAAATACAATTAAAATAAAACACACTTGAATAGAGACAACATTGTTTGTGCAATCCAAAATTCATTGTAGTTCCCCAGGAAACATTTAAAATTATGCAAAATAAGATATATATTGTATATTTATATATGACACGAAATAAAAAATAAAAATTATCATGAGCACACACTCTTTCGATGCGTTGTTGTTTATTCCCAATGATAACTGCCCCCTAGGCTACGATTATTCCAAAGAAAATGCGAAAACATGCATTTATTGGCATGGTAATGATAACAGCGAACTTTCGATAAAACAACCGCTGCTATGATCACCACTTCTAAGTATTCGGTGTGTTGCAAAAACTTACCCGGATGTCTTGGGTGCATATTTTCCGGCGACGATACCACTCGTCTATGTTTGTTCATGTGGTTCACATTGTGTGGTGTCTGTCCCAAAGCCTAAAAAACGTATGAGACAAAAAGGGCAATGAGGAATAAAATGTCTAAAATCACAGCCTTATTCAACAACATGCAAAACTGTTCCAACATGCAAACTAGCTAGGCTTATAAATTCTACTTCTAATCATAGATAAAATATGCCAAATCTTCTTTATAATATTTTACAACAACAACAACAAAAAAAACGAATAAAATCTATTATGCCATTTAGAGTTGTAGATGGCCATTTGTTATGAAGTGCTTGATTGCCCTTTGGAATTTGCTTAATTCTACTTTTTACAACATTTCACATATGGTGAAAAGGGAACAACACTTTTGTGTGCATGAAAGAAAGTGCAACGCAATGGAGAGCATCTATGTAAGAAGTTTAGATAGTTTGGGAACACCTTAAACCGAAGCATACGTACAAAATTGGCTATTTATATAATGGATTTTCCATGTTAGGTTGTCTGGTGTTAAAGGTCTGGCATTATGTTTGAATTGTAGTACAAGAGTCTGGTCGAAACAAGTGCAACCTTTGAATTTACCGATGCACAGATTTGCTGTAAAGTGTCTCAGATTGAAAAGCCGCAACGTATCACCTAACACAGAACTGTGAGGCTATGAACAAAACAAGAACCCAATGTTCCAACTTTAATTTGTGGATTAGGCCATGAAAAGCCTAGTGGGCATTGCTTACATGCATTATTTTAATAATATTGACGTAGAAACAAGCTCCATACCTTAGGTTAGTAGTTATATCTAATTATTAGTATTCTAGTGATGCCAATACACAATGTTACCAATGTTACGTTCATACATCTACCTAAAAATATTTCCGTTAACCTTCAGCCGTCTGCGCTGTTTCAAAACAAACAAATTTTCAAAAAGTTAAGTTGACTACATTTTCCAAATATCGATACATCAACGATTGTTCTGAAACTTAATTGGGAAGCTAGGTTTCTAGAAACTGTTTCAGTATCTATTCATTCATCTACTGCTAAAGCTGCTACAGCGGTCAAAAAAAGTATTCATCATTAGCAAAATTGATAATAAATTCACTTATTTTGGGTAATTGAAGAAAATTTAAAGTAAACAAATAGTGCAGTTTTATGCAATAGTTTATTTTTCGTAATATGTTTTAAAATAAATTCAAAAAATAAATTTAATTAGCGCAAAAAATGCAATTTTATATAATAACACCAAAAACAGAACAAAAAAAGTATTCATCATTGATGTGCTATCATCAAAGTCAAATTCAAATATTATTTGGGAATCCCCCTTTTCTGTTTTATTTAGTAAAGGAGGCTTTGCCCTTGACAGCAAATATTTAATTTCATTGAAAATTTAGTTTTTGTCAAAATGGGTCGTAAGCAAAACGAGGTTTCTGATGAGGTAAAAGTTTTGATAATAAAACACCACAGGAATGGTTTAACTCAAAAAACTATCAGTGAAATATTAAATAGACCACGATCTACTATACAATCCATCATCAAAAAGTGGACAGAAACGAAAACTGTTGACAATAAACCAAGATCTGGTCGACCAAAAGCACTTTCAGTTGGAGATGTGCGTTGGCTAGTGCGGCAAGTTCAGAAAACTCCGAAGACAAATGCGACCATTCTTCGTAAAAACACTATGGAATATTTAGGGAAGGAAGTTACTACACAAACAATTCGAAATACACTCAAAAGGCATAGTTACAGAGGAAGAACTGCACGTAAGAAGCCCTTTATAAATAAAATAAACCGAGTGAAAAGGCTAAACTTCGCAAAAATGTATGTAAAACAGCCCGAATCATTTTGGAAAACAGTCATTTTTGCAGACGAGAGCAAGTTTAATCTTTTTGGGTGCGATGGAAAGGTCATAGTGTACAGAAAACCAAATACAGAGCTTGAAGAACGAAACACAGTTGCTACTGTAAAACATGGTGGAGGTGGTTTAATGGTTTGGGGGTGTATGGCGGCTTCAGGAGCGGGAAATCTTGAAATTATTAATGGAGTAATGGATCATAAGTATTACATTGACATTTTAAAGAGGAATTTAAAAGATAGTGCTGTAAAACTTGGGCTTGGTAATAACTTTCAATATTATCAAGATAATGACCCCAAACATTCTGCTTTAAATACCAAGATGTGGATGCTGTATAACTGCCCCAAAGTCATTAAAACTCCTCCTCAAAGTCCCGACTTGAACCCAATTGAACATCTTTGGGAACATCTCGAACGCAAATTGAGAACGCGCAATTTTTCGAGCAAGAGTCAAATGCAACAGGTGATAATGGAGGAATGGACTAATATAGACCAAAATATAACCGCTAAATTAGTCCAATCGATGTCAAACCGTTTAAAAGAAGTTATAAGACGCGGTGGTCGAATAACAAAGTATTAATTTTTTTGAATTATGTTATTTATTTTTTTGTTTTTTTGCAATGATGAATACTTTTTTTGTGTTCAGCTGTAAAATGGCCCTTTTTGTTCCAATAAATACTATTTTTTTCTTTAAAAACAATGAAATTGTGTACATATATATCACACAAGCACTACTGCATCATTAGTTTAATATGTTTTTATTCCAATTGTCTTTTGTAGACTTATTAAAAAAAAAACATTGAATGATGAATACTTTTTTTGACCGCTGTATATGTGCTTGTCTTATGACATGTCAATTCATCATGTATGTCAAAATTGTCAATTTACATACGATTCATTTGCTATCACATTTCTGTATGTTATCTTCCTATGACATAACCCAAACATTTTAACAAAATCTGATTCGTTAATGCGTACCCATTGGTAATGTTGTGAGAAAGCTGGTTAAATCATAAAATTACGAAAACAATTTTATTTGGTGTTGCTTTCACCCGACTGACAATTAAAACAGCTGATTATTTTATGTTTTTGTCAGAAGAAATAGAGCACACTTTAACCGAGAAAAAACATGTGTTTTTTAAAATGTTGTTGTTGCTGCTGTAGCAGTGTGTTTTACACCGAGGAGTTCAGCCCATGCCGATGAAGGACTTCATCGGGTCAATCCGGTACGTACAACCGGCTGCCATGGGATTGTTTTAAAATGTGAAAGTCATATGTTACTTCATTAAATGCAAAAATTAGCATGTCATAAAAGTGGAGGCCACCGTAGCGCAGAGGTTAGCATGTCCGCCTATGAAGCTGAACGCCTGGGTCGAATCCTGGCGAGACCATCAGAAAAAAGTTTTCAGCGGTGGTTTGCCCCTCCTAATGCTTGTGAGGTACTAAGCCATGTAAAACTTCTCTCCAAAGAGGTGTCGCAATGCGGCACGCCGTTCGGGCTCGGCAATAAAAAAGGGAGGCCCCTTATCATTGAGCTTAAAACTTGAATCGGACTGCACTCATTGAAGTTTGCCCCTGTTCCTTAGTGGAATGTTCATGGGCAAAATTTGCATTTGCATAAGAAAAGCACATATTGTGTGATAGCAGCTTTAGACTTTAACGGTAAAAACCCCATTTCCTTTAGGAAATCTTAAGAAAAAATTATTAGTTTAAATCATTTTTCAATTTTTGTTTGTTTCTCTATCAAGACGAGCTCAATGATCGGAGATTTTCTTTGCAAATGGAAAAGGAGGCAGAGATAGCAAGACACAGAAACCACTATAGGACTCGTTTCGTCTTTGGTTAGAATCATACCTTTCAACCATATTAGGTGTGATAGCTTCAAGGGCCGTGGTATGTTGTATTTGAATTGAATTAATTGCCAAAGCGCCTCTATGATACAATTACCACATTAACGACGCTCGACAACCCAGTCTATTAGCTGTACTTGTTCCCAATGCATGTGTTTTTTGTGTAGTGACAGACTTTGTGGTCTGGTACACATGATTCTGTGCATCTGTTGCAAGTTGTATTGATGGCTTCGAACGCTAGACAACGGCAACGTCTCTCGCTGTTGCTCCGTGTCCCAGGTTCGAGTCCCGGCCGGGCTCTGCCAAAGTTTTTTTTCAAGTTTTTTGCCTGTTAGGCCATTTACACAAAACATAGCAAAGTTTATCTGATTCGGGTGAAAACTGAGGCACGAGAAGTCAAATCAGAAGACTCAAATTAATAGCAGATATGCAAAGATCTCACAGTAAGCATCATTATTTTTTAAAATAGCGAGTTCTATAAGGTCAATTCCATACTAACGGGTGTTCAATGTTACTGAAAGACACGAGTATACACCTTTGGGAAAAAAATAAGTTTAAAAATTCCAGTTATAGGAGCTTTGGGCAATTGTAGTCCCTTTATGGCATCATCAATCCTTTTTATAGGTTTTGCCAGCATAGTTAGTGCAACGGCAATTAAACTAGCTTAATGGACGTTGACGTTACAATTTGCAGGCCTTGATTAACTAAAAACTCTTGATTGACTAAAAAATGTTTATGAGAATAATTTGGACATAATACATTACATAATTTCCTTTCATCTAATGCATATTTTTCCACACACAATTTCGTAACCCTTCAAAAAATCAGTGCTTTATTTGTAACGGGCGTTACGGAGCAACATTATCCTTACATAACAAAGGGCTTATTTTTTGATTTAAGGATTTTTTATAAATACAATGTATTGTAGAATAGGATTATATTAAACCTCTCATCTTCCTTGGCGAATATGGTTTAGATGGGATCATAATTGCATAAAGGAGTTATATTGTCCTATCCTTTGATCGAATTTCTTAAAATCATCAATACCTATTATTTACCTTCTTTCGCCTAAATGTATTTATTTCTGTCAAGAAAATCCTCTCTCATAATTTGACTAATTTTCTGCACTCTATGTTTCGTAAATGCAACGGGCTTTACAAATTAAAAACAGACTTTTTTCGTAGTTAGCATATAGTTATTCAAAATGATATATGATTAGAACTGGCAAAATATCGATGGCACATATATCACACATATCGATTGATATTTTTCTGATGGATACAATCGCAAAAGTTACATTTTTTGCAAAACTAAACAAAAATAAGCAATCCGACACTGAATGTATCCTTTAAGATATTGGGTTGCCCAAAAAGTAATTGCGGATTTTTTAAAAGAAAGTAAATGCATTTTTAATAAAACTTAGAATGAACTTTAATCAAATATACTTTTTTTACACTTTTTTTCTAAAGCAAGCCAAAAGTAACAGCTGATAACTGACAGAAGAAGAATGCAATTACAGAGTCACAAGCTGTGAAAAAATTTGCCAACGCCGACTATATGAAAAATCCGCAATTACTTTTTGGGCAACCCAATACATTGCGCCTATAGAGGGCGGCTAGGCTAGGGATTAGACTAACATGTACAATGAATGATTTCACTCATGACTTCCAATTGACTTAATTAACCTTGGTTTTTTTGGGTCTGTGCAGTAATATTGCATCTATATAAACCGATACACGGTTGAACGGTTATCATTTTCGTTTGAAATATAGGTGATGGGAAATTAACGATAGCATCGATACTGTCGATATTATTATTATCGGTTATCAATCACCCAAATCAAACCCATATGATATCTCCTTATTTTCTTAAATTTGTCAATAAAAATCAAAAATGAGAAAAAATATATATATTCATTAAAAATTGCTTGTGGAAATCTATTCCTTGAAACCTTAAGATGTCGTCCAATTTGTATTTATTAAGACTTTTTGCATAATGGGGTAATTTTTCGTGGAATTGCCCATAAGTAATTGCTTTAAAAGCCCAGTATGCACCTCAAGCAAAACTTTCGGTCGCAAACACATGTTGAAAAAAAAAATGCATTCGTTTGGCCAATCTACCACACTTTTTTTTTTTGCTGATAAAGTACGCATTACAGTGCATATCGCAACTCAAACGCAACCGAGACATTTACAAGACTACAATATGGCGACAATCATCGATTTATATATTTTTTTTTATAATTTTGAAACATTTTTGGCTAATAAAGTACATATGTACTAAAATTAACCGATCTTATTTGTAAATCACTTTATTTACATTTACGGTATCGAAACCGAAAATTTCGCTTGGGATATGCCAATGTATTTCTTATTTCTTTTTATTACCCGTTTTTATTTCCAATATCTTACGCTTTACCATTGAATTTATGCTTTTAATATTTCATAACTAGCCCCTAGGACAAACCGACAACATTGTCTTACGATAAATTAAAAGAGATTTTTAAGACTTATTCCAGCTAAACCTAATGTTATTTGCAAGGAATAAAGTGCAATAGGTTAGGACTACAATCAAAAAGTGGGTTAGTGTCGAGGCTACAATTAAAAATATATGAGTGTATGTATGTATGTACAGAGTTAAATGATGGTAGAATGACAACAAGATGAGTGTTAGAGCAGTAAATTAAGTTACAACATGAAGCATGGACAATGTAAGAAAGCGTAATGTGACCAAGTTGATACTCGTAGGATAATCTGAGGCTTAGCGATAAATTCTCTCTGAAAAGTTTTGTTTGCAATTTCTATATACACTACCGAAAGCAATGGAAGGGGTTAATTTTTGAGTTATTTCCAAACCCAAAAGGAACAAGTTAACGAACAACTTCACCAAAACTATGTAGGAAATACACCCAGATCATACCAGTATGTTGTAAGAATAATAACGAAACCCGGTGTGACGTATATACTTACAGCCGCATTGGGGCCACCGCTGCCGGCAGCATGCATGGCGTGTTGCTGCTGCTGCTGTTGTTGATGTTGCTGCAATTGCTGAACTATATTTGGCCTTTGGGACAGCGGAAAGGCTGCGGACATATTATCTCGGTGCACTGGAGTGCAGGTGGCAACCAATGGATATTGCATGAGCGTCTCCACGCTGTTCGGCGAAGGCCGCGAATTACTCAAATTTTGAATACTACCTCTGTGGCCCGTTTGGGCTTCCTCTATCATGCCAGGCTGTCGTGGTGGAAGAGGTGGAGGCACCTCCTCCAATTGTGTGCCATCGTGTGGTGTCATATTTTGAGCGCCGGCACTTTCCATCTGCAGAAACATCTGAGTTGACATTTTTGGATCTGATAAAGCTTTCGTTTTGGCTTTGGATCTTTTCGATTTGCTGCCAGCGGCAACGGGGGTACTAGCAGCCGCCGAAAGTGGCGGCTGGGGGGAATTGCGCACAGGTGAATTGGTACCGCCAGCAGCTGCATTGTCTAAATCTGAAATGGGCGAAAAGCCTTGACTTGCAGCATTATTGTTTGTGGCATCCATTTGAAGCTGCCGCGGCAGATTCCTTTGAGGCAATGGTGGCGGAACGTCGTCTTCCTCTATCACGCTCTTCGACTGGGCAGTGAATTTGTTCTTGCTTTTCGATGATTTTGGAGTGCCCTTGCCCTGATGCTGTTGCTGCAACTGTTGCAACTGCTGCTGATGTAAGTGGAACAGTTGTTGAGCCGAATTTCGCGGATGTTGTGCCTGCAAGGGATTGTGCAAGGATTGCGACATATTGAAGGGTGGCGTAGGAGACGAGGTGGCATTGTCCGTGGTGTAGTTGGTGGAGGAGGTATGTAAAAAATCCGTGGTATTATTTAGAGGAGCTGTTATTAAATCTTTGTCAATTTTATTTCTACGACCACCCAACGACAAGGACGATAGCGAACGCGGTAACAACGACAGAAATGCTGGTGATGATTGTGATGGTTGTGGTGTTGTGGCTTGACTGTGGTGATTGTGGGAATGTAGGTTAAGATGTGTAGTAATAAATTGTGGTGATGTGGTCTGGTTGGAGGAGGACGCAGACAGGTGATGTAACTGATTTGGCGACAATAAGCCTACATTTTTACCATTATTATTGGCCGACGATTGTAACTTAACCGACGGTGCATCCTGTAGATTGAAAATAAATATATGCAATTGCTCGGGGGGAATGATGCTTTTTTAAGTGTAGTTATGTATACTTTGCAAGTGTGGGTGGGTGGGTGGGTGGTTGGTTTGGCGAGTGTATGTACATGGATAGTTTGGAGAAAGGAAACAGACATATCCGAATATGCTCCCCATTTACTTGATTATTGATATCACATTTCTCTTCAATTATGGGGTTAGGGTATAAGTAGTTTCTGTTTTTTTTTTTTTATTTATTTTTTGGATTAGAAGTTGTTATTAGATGTGATACGAGCGAGCAAAAGCGCAGCCTTTTTATTTGCTTTCTATCAAAAGTTTGTTTTTTTAATTTTTGCATAGGGATCAGTTGGTTGGTAGCACTATTCTATGATTTAGTGTAGCAAGCAACATTCTACGTTTCTATATCGAGTGTGCAAAAGAAACACACACACACACACAGACAGACAGGGGCAGCGCGTGACTAGGTGGTTGTAGAAGAACAAAAACATTCCAACGACAGATTTTCAATAAAGGAGTCATACGTAGTGTGCCTGGCCTTTGTTTGAATCCTCGAATTGGTGGCGCAAAAATTCAGTACAGTTTGAACAAATGGACGTAGAGCAACATGTCAAGACTATATTCTCGTGCTTTTCTAGGCCCTTAGCATATCTTGTATTAGACGCAAGCAAAGCATCTTTGGCTATTTGCGGGGGTATGAAGGACCAATCAAAAAAAAAAACGGCGAAACTTTTAATCACGGCTAAACTAATGTTCTAAATTTCGAATGCCATTTGAAGTAAACTCAAGGAAAGGAAAGGAGGATTGCAGACACATGTATACATAATAAATAGTACGTGGAAAAGTTTCAGAATAAAACTCACCTCAGCGCCAACTTGTCGCAACTGTTCACGGAGTTTTTTAACGTTTGCATCGGAAAGTTTGTAACTCGGATTGTTGGTATCGCCCTTCAGCCGTTCTAAATTCAGAAGTTCCTGTTCCAGCATTTTTTGAAGGGTTTTAATTTTATACGTTTCCATTTCACGCCGTTTAATGCTCTGCAAAGAAAAAACAAGAAACGGTAAAAGACATAGCGACATCGAAGGACATCATTATACACTTACATCAACCGGTTGTGGTCCAGTTATAGAAGCTGTTCGATCGCGACCCAAGACTGGAGTGGAAGGCACAATGCCGACCGAAGAAGGTCGAACTAACTTTTGACTCCGTTTGACAGCCAGTTCCACAATTGTCGACGCTACATAATTAAACAAAAAACATAGCGCATGTAAGGAAGTAGTACCATCATTTGTATATTAAATGTGAAAGTTGAAGTTTAACATGCGAGTCGTTTAATAGCGTTCCACACTCGCAACGAAAAGTGGCAAAAAAGATTTTAAGTCGCAAATATAAGCGGACAAAACTAAAGCACCCCCAATGTAAGGTACAAAAAAACAACTATTGAAATAAATATTTCGTTTCGATTTCTTTGTACTGGATGACACACGCGCACATCTTTTCGGAATAGAGGATATTAAACTAGTATTTATTTGGGGTGATTTTGCTTTCTAGGCTATTTTTCGGCTTCAAATAAATCTTGCAATTTTGTCGGTTGATTTTTCCAAATTTTCCAAGAGTTTCAATAGGATTAAAGTCCGGCAATGGAGGCGACACTACTTTGCATTAGGTTAGGTAAGAGTGGCAGTCCTGTACAGACTCATTTAGACAATTTCCAGGCCATTGTGATACCACAGTAGCGACAGACCAAGGGTTCTGGCGGGAATCGAACCTACGACCCCTGCACTGGTAATCCAAGCACGCTACCAATTCGGCTACCGGGGCGCCCATTACATTGTTATTTTTTCCTGTAAAAAAAATTTCAGGGCCTGAGGATGCCCGCGGATTGACTCCTACAAAATTTTAAATAAACTGAGTGGTGCTTAGGTTTTGGCCGATACTGTAAGTATGATATAATTTGGCATAGGCATGCTGTGATCTACTGTTAAGTCACTCTCGAACCCCGGAAGAAGACACTATAGCACTGCAGTAATTTTTGGCAACGTAACTATGATTGAGCCATTCGTCGTATCTGTGATCTTGAAGACAATGGGCAGTTACTACAATTTACGGTGGACGAAGTTACGGATGTCATCCATAGCGTCAAGTCGTCCAAGGCTCTGTGCCTCAACGGAATCTCTAAACTGATTTACCTGGAGTCATCAACCTGTCTTTGACCACTCTTATAGTACCCGTTGTCTGAAAGATAGGCAGAGTCATCCCTCTACTGAAGACCTTTAAAATAAGGTTGGACTTTTTGCATATTTAATTGATTCAATTCTAATTTGAATGTGAAGAAACGCACATTAAAACAGAAAACCGCAAAAAAAAAAAACAAGTTTGACAATCTTAATGACGAACATTCTAAAAATTGTGTTTCGGCTAATCGCTTGCGGTAACCTTGTTAGGTGAATCCTGACATTAATAGTTGGACTTGTCAATATTTTCAATTTGGCTTTTCGAAGACCCATTTCTTAATATCCAGGAACTTTGCAACTTGGAGGGGTGCGTCCGGAGAGTTCTGGTAGAAGTCGAGTAGAAAGAAAAAAACGACTTGGTTACTTAGCCTACAAGACAATTAATTAATCGATTGCCTAAAAAGGATTCACTAAACAATTGTCCATGAGTTGCATTTGACAAAGTTGATTTAATTGCAATCTACGAATCAACAATTTAAATTCAAAGCAAGATGTAGTGAAAAGTGCAGTAATACACTCACTCGTCAGTTTGTGGATGTAACAACTGTTCGAGAGCCTAATTGCTGTCACTCACAGAGCTGACTAGATAAAAAATAAAGATTTGCATATAAAAGACGAGTTGATTTAACCAGCGTTTTAATATGTATGCGTTAAATTCGTTTAGTATGTGTGATCGAATTGTATTCATAAATATCTGTCGATGTCGAGGCAAGGTAACCCTGAACTACGTAGAAGACATTACAAATTAAACCCGGCACGGGAGGACTGTGAGCGCCAAACGGGTTGAAACTCGGAGTTCTGTGTTCATTGTCGTCACGTGATGCTCACCTGGGAGCTACCAGGCGCGGACAATCAACGATATCTGGTGGAGAATCTCAATGAGATGCCGACCCGCAACGGCTCTCGCTTAAATACTCAGTGACTCTGTGATTCTCGATATGACAAGGCGAGTTTTTGGCGTTTTGGAATAACCAATGCCCATTAAGGTCCTGTGGCGATCGGTCCTATGGACTGGAACAAGCTTGTTCGATTATGGAGCTTGACGAGAATCGGTGCCTCTACATACAAATGGTGCTTCAAGAACAATAACAATCGAAAAAATGACGGCTTGTTAAGGTTCTTTCAGAGACAAGTATTCTACATTGTATTGGTTGTTTGATGAAATACCAGCAGATTCTAATATTCACCATTTCAATTCCGTATGGATGTCAAATAAAAGTAGAGCTCACTCCAATTCAGTGATGGACACTCTAGCACAGTTGAAATAACCAAATTGTGTTTGTATTAGGGGCAGTAAAACCCGACCGGTCAACCAAATGAAATAGCTGCGCAAAATAACAACAATGCGTCGACCGAACCAACCCACACGAAGTTGTTTACAAAATAGTATCCAGGTTGTCGAAGACGAAAATTCGTTTACATTTTTGGTATCACATAAGTCGAATTCGAGTATCCAATTTGACGAAATCGATCGATATCGAAGTTAATTGCATTCCAAACTACATCGGGCCTGCGTAAATATAACTACCTCTCATCAGATAGCACTTTTTTGATCGTTTACCATAAGTCAATTGTATGAACAATGGTAATTATTTCATAGACATTTTTATTACGATAAAACATTTCTGGATCCACTTAACATAGATTATGGTTGGGCAGTGACATTTTCTTAAAAGTTGATACTCTGCCGTGTTATCCTACGAAATTTGTGTTTGAATAATTCAAATTCGAATTTCGAGCTAAATAGACGCATGCATGCTTGTTTTATGATGAGGGTAACCCTTCTCTTGTTGGCCACAATCTGCTGCGTCACATTGTCTCGTTTGAGACAACAAAAACAAAGAATGTTCCCCTTATCACCTATTTGGACATGTCGCCCCTGCCCGATTGTTCAGTTGTTGTGGTCTGATTATTAATGTTATTAACATGCTGAACATACACTCGTTCATAGTGAACCAAAGCAAACAACGTAACCCGTTGATAGGAAAAAAGCACAACCAGACGTACGATTACAATAACAAATTCATTCCGAAGTCTAGCATTGCAATTCTCTCTCCTCAACATTTGGGCTGATGTTCTGTTCCGTTCGATGGTGTGTTGTTTTATTTTCCGTTTGCCATTTGTTTTGTTGGGACGCCCATTGCTGCTGATTCTCCGCACCCACGTCCATGCCTCTTTTCTTTTCGCATCTACCCTTCGTCGTGCTTCGTCGTTGTCGTCGTCGTCGTTGTATTTGTTTTATTAATTTTTATTTAATAATGCCGCTTTCGTTTCTGTTTTCCATTTTTTTTTTTTTCATTCTATTTCTTTTACTTTTCTTGGGTTTATGCTTTAATTCGCATTTTTTGATTTCGTTGGAAAATGTGTCGTTGACTTTGGCTCGGTAAGTTCAAAATTCATATTTCGTTTTGTGGCCTGTCCATTTTTCCACTGTTCTATTTTGGTCTTTGCCTTATATTGCATCCACGGCTAACGGATCATCGGCGCATGGAGTAGAGGAGAGTTTGCTGGTTCGATAGGCTTATGTGGAGCAGGGTAGAGCAGCGATTCTGCTCATGTATGGCACCATATGAGCAACGCATACAGATACTGCGAGTACTGGAGATAAAAATGTTGAACGATGATTGTTCTGTACATCGTCAGCGCCTTATATTGTTATTAGATAACGCTTAATGTTGTGGAAACAAAGACCAAGTGGACGGACTCATTGACAAATTATATACTCTTGCATGCAAAACGTCTTACAAACAACTTATATTTTATTCTAGTCTCCGGTAGAAGCGAATTCGATTTAGATATATTTTGAAAACATTATCAAAATGAAATATTTTGATATCATTTTTCACATCATTTTATTAATGTAATAAAGAAGGAAACAAAATATAGTAACGGCAAATTAAATTGCAATTGTTTTAATTTACTATGCACCATGCACTATCATTCTTCCTGGAAAATACGGAGAATTCATTTCCCGGATTTCTATATGAAACGCGGAAATGGAAACCCTCAGACCCATTTAAATTTAATACCTATATAAAATTTAATACCTTTATACCATTAATAACAAAAACTTACCTTTTATCAGACTAACCACGGTTGGATGCTTCTCCGAACGCACTTCGAAGCCATTGACCTAAAAGAATTAAAAAAAAAATTACAATTCGTACCTGTTTTTTTTTAATGTTTTGTTTGAATGCAAAATTGTATGCTTACCTTTAGGATCATATCTCCAGCAACTAGACCTGCAATTTGGGCGGCACCCCCTGGTTTCACACTTTCAACAAAGACCGGATTGTCACCAGAAACCTGAGCGAGGAAAAACAATATGCAATATTTATAAAACCCATAGCAGTTGTTTGCTTTTCGAAAGTGATTATAATTCCATTTCTTCAACAAAACAATGTAAATGTGTGTTTATCTATTATCCAGAAGAAATATTGTGGTGCTCGGACGTTTTTCAACATTTGTTTGATTAAGTTTAGTATTAATACTCTCAAAGTATACAAAAATTGTTCTTTAGTCAATTTTCTTGATATTTTTATGTTGGGATTTATGTTGGAAGGAAATTATTGAAAGGGGCTAGATTTCAGAAAAGGGTCGAAACTGCTTCCTAATCACATAACGGTAACGCTGATCCCCCCAACATAAACATATCAATACAATTGTTCTTTAGTCAATTTCATTGATATTTTTATGTTGGCATCAGTGTTACCGTTATGTGATTAGAAAGCAGTGTCGACCCTTTTCTGAAATCTTGCCCCTTTCAATAATCCCTTTCCAACAATTCTGCATTTTTACGATTTTGATAACATTGCTAATTTGGTTTGGAGCAAACCCATGGCGAAACAATTAAAGGTGGTCTAATTTGTACAACAACCACAAATCATATGGTGCAATCTGCCATCTAGTCATTAAACTGATCGTACTTTTGGCAACACACGCAAAGAATTTTCTGTGCGTGTATGTATACGTGTGCGTACATGAGCAGAGAATATGCGAGAAAGAAGATAACAAAAAAGAGAATGCGAACAAAAATCTGACATCTTTATACCTTTAAACCTAGCTAGATGTTAACGGCGTGAGACCACCTCTATAAATCCGGCTTGGAGCCAACCGTAGCGCAGAGGTTGGCTTGTTCGCCTAGCTAACAAGCTAACCTCCTTGTGTTGCACTTTTTCTCCATAGCAGTAGTTTGGTGGGCTGCTATGGAGATAAAGTGCGACATAAGGACCATACAACAGGTTCGGAGAACATGTTGTCTTGGCATAGGCGGAGCGATGAGGACCACGCCCACTAGGACACTGGAGATTATTCTAGATATCCGACCTATTGACATACAGATTAAATGTGAGGCAGCCACTGCGGCTATGAGACTTACTTAAGGCGAAGATCAGAGAACTGCCGTCGATAAACTTGGTTAACTTGAAGCCTCTCGGTTTGACGCAGTCCGATTTAAGGGAGTTGAACAGCGAAACAGTTGGTAGGACGGCGAAAATCCTATGGGGTGATCCCGAACGTGGGAGGACGAGGCTATAACTGAAAGGAAGTAAGAAAGAGATCCGTATAGCTTTGGGTGTCATAACGGGACACATAGGACTACGTGCTCACTTATGCAAAATCGGTGCAATAAGTGATAGCATGTGTAGGGTTTGTGAGGTTTGAAATGATATTTCCTTTATCATTTCCCGGCATTCGCAACAAAAATACACCAGTACATGGGTGGCGACACAATACCAGACATGAACCAACTTAGGGGGGTGGCATGGAAAACAATTAAGCATTTTGTAAGTAGCACCTTCTTTTAAGAGGTTTATAGTTTTTAAAACGCACAACAAGCCTATTACTGGCTTAGGTTTATGTCCATAGTGGTATGGGGCGGATTAATATCCGTACACTCTTTTCAACCTAATCTAGCTTGTTCGCCTATAATGCTGAACGCCTGGGTTCGAATCCTGGCTCTTCTCCTTTTGTAAGGTACTATGCCGCGTAAAAACTTCGTCCCGGCCTGCAGCACACCGTTCGGACTCGGCTATTAAAAGGAGGTCAATTATCATTGAGCTTAAACTTCAAACAAAAAGCAGTCAATGATAAGTGACAAGTTTGCTCCTGTTCCTTAACGGAATGCTCATACGAAAAATTGCAATTTTGGTTTAAGTGGACAGCTTTGGACCCAATTTTTAATTTTGAGCCAATTTTCAATGTCAGGTTCAAATCAATCTCATCAGCTTTAGACAATTTTCTCGGGTTTTGTTGCATACAAATTTCGTTGAACCTTCATTTTTATGGAAATTTGATTGTCAGCATCTTAATGAACTGGTATCCACCACTGTGATATTTGTCCAAGTAAATTTTAAGAAATTTTCGTGGGAAGCATTTCTTATTATAAGGACTAGAATTTCTACCAAAGTGTATATTGTATATTTGGAATATTCTCTGCTCTTTGGAGTCTCCTTGGATGCCTCTATTCGTGTGTGTGTGTGTGTGTGTGTGTGTGCGTGGTAATTAATTGAATCAAAACAATGACAATCAGCAACTGCTGCTAGTGGCGGCACCACGACAAAAACACCAATGTTGGCAATCTCTAATAAATGGCATAAAAACAACAACGACAACAACAAACACAAGGCAACGTGGGAATGAAAATAAATTGTGCTTTGCTAAATTAATTACAATCATCGTTGTCAGCCTTAAACAACGAGCGAGCATTTAAGTTCAGATGTAAAAGGCTGACAAATTGGGTGTGGTACATGTCACGGGAGCATTTGAAATCAAGGGGCAGAGGAAGCAGTGCAGCAAGGCATCCTCAAAACTAAAGGTTTGTAATTTTTGGTTAGAAAACGCTGTTTCTCTGTTTCTTACTATGTGTAAACTTTGCTTGGCTTTTCCACCATTTAGTAGTGGTACAAAAAAAATCTGATGATAAATCGTAGTCTCTTTTGTTTTGTGACTGGTGGAAAAGACGATTTTGTTTTTAGATGATCGAAAATAGTCAAATAAATCCATTTAATCACTGCGATGGCAGATGACGACAACGACGATAATGGCATTTGGCAGTGATCAACATCATCATAGCCGCCGTCATCGTCATCATCATGACACGATCACCTCCGTTTGTTACGAATAACAACTCGTAGAATGACAAAAATTATTAAAATCGCCAAATGAAAGAAAATAATGATAATATCTGATGACTTCATTTCGCGCATTCCTACGTTGCTCTAAAAGCATTGGAATATACTTTTGCGTCGATGATTTAATCGCTAGTAAATACACATTAAGAAAGGTGTAATTGCGAAACAGTGCACTACACAGAAAAGAATATCACGACAATTTTTCCAATTAAAAATTTAATTGAAAAAAAAAAAAAATATTTTCAATTAAAAAATAAATTGAATCAATCATTTGTTTCGGTCATTTTTTCAACTGAATCCTAAAAAAAATTTATATATAAAATGTTATTGTAAATTTGATCTTTATCAATTAAAGAATAACGGCCTAAACCAATAACTTTTTTTTCTCTTGTTGTACTCGATTCGCTCGCTAATTCATTGAAAAAAGTTGATATTATTAAGGCTAGACCGTGGTTTTTATTGACTTGGCGAACGAATAGAGTGGTAAAAATGAAAAAATCTTAGTGATCTAGGCAGTTAGTTTTTTCAATAATATATTAATTTAATCGGAAACTTTTTAGATCCGACAGCACTGTTATGACTGTCCGTTTTTGAGCAAGTCTAGCCGCTCAAAATTTTGATAAATACATTCTATATATAGAAGATAAAACTCCCCCACAAACAGTCTATTAACTAATTTTTTAAATTTCCAGACGCAATTCAAAAAAAAAATTTATCGAAATATGCATTTTGATGGCATAACGGCTTCCTAAGCATCGATCTAAATATAGCATAATCCGTATTTCTGTGGGGTTTTTTTCCATGTAATACATGTAATTTATAAAGTTACTGTAGCTTGACTTATACCAGCCCCATAATATTTTCCATTGAATTTTTGGGAAAATCCCCGGGGGTGTTTTGTTTCTAAGGAGTGATTGTGGACCCAAACATAAACCTCAAATACGTATTCCATCCGTATACAGCGCGCTTTTCACATACATTGTAATATAACATTTGCATATTACATTCTTAATTTATCTAACTAAAAAAATTAATTGTATATTTCGGAAATTTCAGTACTTTTTTAATTGGATCAATTCAAAATTATTTGAAAATTTCAAAATTTTCAATATTTTTTTTATTTGAAAAATTTTTTAATCACCTTTTCCAAAAACGGTGATGGATATTATCATTTTCGTGATTGAAGCAGTTTCAATCAAAAAAATTATTGGATCAATTAATTTCGTGATTGAAACCGACTTTTATTTTTTTCGGTGTATGCATTTGAAATCGAGCAAATCCAACATTTTATGGATAGTCGAATGCATTGTTGCGGCAAAGATAAAATTATGTTAGGTTAAAAAGAGGTTGCGGATATTAATCCGTCCTATGCCACTATGGACATACACCTAAGCCAGTAATCGGCTTGTTGTGCGCTCTAAAAACAATAAAGTAACCTCTAAAAAGAAAATTGAAAGTTAGGAATTCCGTGCTACTTACAAAATCCTTAATTGTTTTATATATCACTCCCCTAAGTTGGTATATGTCTGATATTGTGTCGCCCACGACCTTAATTCGGACCCGAAAAGCTTTGAGGTAACCAAGTTTATTGATGGAAGTCCACTGGTCTGCACCGCCAAATCATCTGCCCTTTTATTCCCCCTTACTCGGCTTGGCATCCAAACGATGAGGATTATGCTATCCTCAGAGAAGGCGTTAATCTCCTTCCTAAACTGCAAGACTGTTCGTGACCGTCCTGGTTGTTATTGCCCTTATGGCCATTTTATTGTTGTTTTAGCACCACACTACCTCACGCATTCCGTGGTCGCCCGGATCTCCGCCTGCAGGACCCTTTTACAGTTAGGCGGTTTAAAACAGATCAGTACTTGGGTTCTCGATGTAGACCCCAGGCCCGCTCTGTCCTATAGCGTTGATCCATGCGTGTAACATGATCTTCCAGATGGCAATACTAGGGTTCCGTCAGTCCAAGACTGTGCCGCAGGCAGCAGTGCCTCGCATTCTACCTCAATTGTCATCTCAGGTATCCGATCGGAAAGCTCAATGATATGAGCTGCTGTCATCCTCAATTCATTCTCCCATCGCTTTTAGTCTCATGGTCGAAGTGGCTGCCTCACATTCAATCAGTATGTCAATGGGTCGGATATCCAGAATATTCTCCTGTGCCCTAGTGGGCGTGGTTCTCATCGCTCCGCCTATGCCAAGGCAACATGTTCTCTGAACCTGTTGTATGGTCCTTATTTTTCACTTTTTCTCCATAGCAGTCCACCAAACAACTGAGGCGTAAGTTAGTATTGGTCTAATCACGCCCCTGTAGGGCCAGTAGACTAAACTCGGATTCAGGCCCGTTTTGAGCCTACTGCCCGCCTACACAGTGCCCAACATCTGTAAGCCTTCTCAGTACGCTTCTGAATGCGACACTTCCAATTAAGTTTCTTATTCACTCCCACGTATTTGATCTTGTCAGATATCGAAATCGTTTTGTTGATGAAACGTGGTGCGTCAAATTGGCACACTTTCGTCTTCCTTGTGAACAGGCATATTTCGGTCATCTCTGCGTTAACATTACGACCCCTGGGTTTAGCCCAGTCATATGCTACATGCAAGACCTTTTCGGCCCTTCTGCATAGCTGGCCCAGATGCTTACCCCTAAGAAGTATTATAACATTGTCTGCATAGCAGATGGATTCAAATCTCTCCTCAGTCAGAAGCCGTAATAGGTCATATATTGACAAATTTTTTCACAGCTTGTGACTCTGTAATTGCATTCTTTCTTCTGTCAGTTATCAGCCGTGACTTTTAGTTTGCTTTAGAAAAAAAGTGTAAAAAAGTATATTTGATTAAAGTTCATTCTAAGTTTTATTAAAAATGCATTTACTTTCTTTTAAAAAATCCGCAATTACTTTTTGGGCAACCCAATATTGTGGTCAACCAAAGGGGTGGCACTAAAATTCCCCCCTGTGGCGTGCCTTGTGCCACTTTCCCCATTATATTTATGTAGTGGGACCATAAGGGGAGGCCACCGTAGCGCAGAGGTTAGCATGTCCGCCTATGACGCCGAACGCCTTGGTTCAAATCCTGGCGAGACCATCAGAAAAAAAATTTTCAGTGGTGGTTTTCCCTACCTAATGCGTGCCGCATTTGCGAGGTATGCGGCACGCCGTTCGGATTCAGCTATAAAAAGGAGGCCCTTATCATTGGACTTAAACTTGATTCGGACTGCACTCATTGATGTGTGAGAAGTTACCCCTGTTTCTTAGCATATGGTTTATCCAGTCTCTAAGGACCCGATCCACCCGGTACTGGTCAAAGATAGGATCATTCAATCAATACAGGTTCACTTTTATAAAAGAGTCTCTTGAACGAGCTTAAATTGATGCAAATTCTCTTTGGTCAGGAGTGTATATATATGAAGAGTTCAGCTTAACATTTAGAGCACAGTTTTATAAAAAGTTCTAGTCCTAATAGGAATACATATGTCGCCATATGATTCAGCCAGAACGGCACTGAAATTGAAAATAATAAAGTGGACGGCAACATCCCAGAATGTGGTGGAACATTTTCCTGGGTTTGGTTAAATGTGCTATTACTCTACAGGGGCTTTACATATGTCCTGTCACATTCTGTATCCACAAGACTTTCCTTATGCATGTATTTTTGTATGTATGTATTCTCATATGCATTGTACTTTTTTGTTTCGTGATTACATGTGCATTCGATGAAAAAAGAATTTTTCATATTAAATTTTTCTTGCGTATCACACGATGTGTACAACTTCAAAGTTACCACATTTAAAAAAACATTATCAGAATACATATCGTGTAATAGCACCATAAAGAAACAAAATGTTTTGTAGCAACACTCCAAGCACACAAGTTAGTCGAAAAAAAAAACTATTTAGATACTGACCTTCATTCCGTAGCCGTTTTCGTCCTTTCGTACGGTCAACGTTAAGAACAGAAAATTTTTAGGAGATTCTCCTGCAATTGGGGAAGATATTTGTAGTTGGGGACGTCGCGTATTTGCAGCCATATTGACGCTGTTACGCTGACCACTATTCGAACTTGCCAAACCTCCTCCGCTATTAGCACTGCTACCGCCAGCCATTATGTTGCTGTTAGTGGGGTTATTAGAGAAAAAATGAGCATTGCTGTTGTCCAGAGGCACTGTCGGCGAATTCTGAGATTTCCCTTTGTTCTGATAGCCTAATGGAAGTGGCGGTGTTTGCGGGGGAATTCCAGATATTGGAGGCGGCTGGAAGTTGTTGTAGCTTAAGGTGCTTGCCAAGGAAGGGGATCGCGGGATTTTAGACTTTGAGGATTTGGAGGACTTCGTCTTGCTGGCTTTTGCGTTACTGTTCACAGTAGATTTGTTCTGTTTGGGCGGTGGCAATTCGGGTGCCGAATCGAAGTTGTTGTTATTATTAAGAGGTCCGATTCCACTGGCTGGTGATAAATTTCCTGTTCCGGACACAATATTGTTATTCTGAGCAGAGAGCAAAGATTGATCAGTGGCTGTTGATTCCTCTGGTAAATCTTGAACTTCGTCATAGTCATGTTCTTCAGCACCAAAATCAATCAATCTGAAAAAAAGAAAAAAAAAAATAGATAAAAAAATATTATAATAACCTAAAAAACGACGTATTACTAAAGTCCAAATTTTTATGCAAAGTCGAAATTTTCCATCTCTTGTTTGGCAAATGCGTTGGTATATTGCAAATTAAGTTACAAACCGCATAACTGTAACTCGCTTAAGTGAAAAATCCCGCTTAAGTGAAACTTGATGAGATGAGAACCATAATTATTTGATGTTCTTCAATGCAATTGAAATCGCTTAAATGAAATATCGTTTAATAGAAAGCACTGCTTAGTTGAAAAGGTTTTTATAACATAAATTTCGTTTTTATGTGAAACTAAAGTCAATTTTTGCATAATCTTGTTATGGCTGGGGAGCCAATTCAAATGAATTAGGCTACGAATCTTACATCTTTATGTAACTGTGAAGTATTTAATTTTATTTAATGTTTATTAAGGAATATATATCGTTGTAATACGTTTTTTTGGTCGAGGAGGCTTATGTAATACTATCAAGAAATAAATAAATAAATAAAATAAATAAATAAGTGAAAACGGTATTTCTATCGCTTAACTGTAAATTACGGATAAGTGAAAAAATAGATGCATTTTTAGCGTTTCACTTATCCGGTTTCAACTGTATATGTTATAGTCATATATATGTATATGTTTCAAGTCATTATCTTTTGTATTAATTTTTGTATTAAAACCAGGACTCTATATATTACATATTTTACAACTAAATCGCTTTAACCTCCACTGAATTATGTTAATACTGCAATTACTGTATATAACATGAGATGGAAATTAGCCACCTTACTAATTTGCAGATATTGACACGGTTACTTAAAATAAAATATACAATAAATAATAACAACAAATATGAACGATTATTTTGAAGGAAACAAGTTACCAAAACTTATTTAAAAAATATTTGCTTTTACAGCGTTAAATTTTATAAAATCTAAAAACAATTCAAGTATCCCATTTTTAAGATTTATAAAAATGAAAGACTTCACTATATTACGAGAGATTAAAGTCAACAAAAATTCTGTCTACCGCGAACTTAACATAGCCTAAGGTTTCGGCATAGTTGTCCCACACAGTTTGTGTCATTTGTGTCGGTCAAAAATTTACATAATTCCTCATCCGATTTGTTTTCTTTGCTTTTTATTAAATATTTTAATTTTGCTAATTTTATTTGAAGAAGAACTTTGCATTGAACTAACATATATCTGCGCACGGGCGTCAATGTTTTATCGTGCTATCAATACATACATATGTACATAATATGGACAAGCTAAAGCGGACGCTACAAATAGATAACGCTTGGAAATCGTGTTTGTGATTCCGTTGATTTGGGAAAATTATCAATTATATTTTATTGGGAGTACTAAATGCGGTGGCTTTAAATTTTCGACGCCCTGAACACCACCCCCTCTCTGCAATGCTTTTTAAGACATATGATATGAAAGCGACAGTGTAAAGAGAAAAACAAAGCTCAAAGTGTGTCAGCTGCACATACCACACTACGCAGTCAACATCGACGTCGGAGTCGTCATCGCTGTTGGGGGTAGACCTTGCTCTGAAGCAAATAAGGTTTTTTTTGGTTTCGCTGGTCTGGCTTAAACTAATAAGGACTTTTGAATTAAACAATTAAACCAAGTAACAGCGATAGAGACAGCACTGCAATGGGAAAAAAAACATGGCAAACAAACATTTAAAAGTATTGCCGTTTTTTACCACCCTGGTATAAACAAAAGCACAAATAAACACATAAACTTTGCTAATAAACAATTCTGGCGATTCACGCATACATTTAAATCGTTATACATTTTCTCTCGTTTATTTGACAACAGGTTTCTTTGGCTCCATGTATGAGAGCGTGTGTGTATGGGTCACAATAACCGCCCACCTATACCGTTCATAATTGTCATCGCTCTCCATCTATCTCGGGGTAACAGTAAGGGCTAGCGCTTTTATTGAAATTTACTCAATACTGGTTTTCTCAATGCGCTCACTTATCCGCATGCACTGCTCCTATCTTCTAAATGACAAAAACACAACAAGAAATTCTAGGAATTGCATTTGGGAGTGTTGATCACCTTAAACATACGTATGAACGTGTGTAGGCACGGTACGTATGTATGGTCGAGTAAGCAATAATAAAAGTCTTTAATTTCAAGAATGCTTAAAAACGGGTCGACAATTTCTCTCACTTCATGCGCTCTGGTTAGGCACAGAACATATAAAATCAGCCTACTTCCTTCAACGATGGGTAACCGACTGTCATTTGTTATTCGCACTCCTGAAGACTGGTTGGTTTTTGAAAAACGAAAGTGTTACACAAACGTCAATTTCAATGGAAGCGAAAATGTTGTCACGATAACACAAGTCTTAAAATGCAGAACCTTAAAGCAACTAACGGAGAGGTCTTCCTATGAAAACAAATGAAGTTCCTATGATATCAAATATCGATATTGATATCAAATATCGATACGTGAGCTGTCGTATCGCTCTGGAGTCACGTAATTCGTGAGCAAGATCCAAACACAGTCACGTGATGGTGCGTGTAAAAAAACAGAAGATAATCAATTACTGGTTCACTATAATATATATTATCTATATTTGAAAATAGGATATTTTTAACTAAAAATTCTTCCCCGAAAAATAACCAAGGCGTATAAATTAAACTTAGATTATATTAGGTTGAGAATAAACTTAGGTCGTATAAGGTTGAATGGTACGCGTCTAGCAACCTCAATCGCTATCCTCTTCACCCTGGAACCTAAAGTCCAATGTGGTCGCCCTAGATATGTTATAAAAAACCGAAGAAAAAAGGTACAATTAAAGGCAGTGCGGTGCCAGTAGGATGATCTTTTTTTTTGGCGGAATATACTAATCGGTTTCTTGAAAAATTTAATTTTCACGTTTTGATAAGTCTTGCCATAAATAACGGGTTTCTTATCAATTATCTAAATTTTACGATAATTCTCACTTTAATTTCATTGAAATTTTATGTTCTGAAACATTTCTCACGTTTAGCTTCTAAAGGAAATGCCTCCAAAAATATATCGCATTATGTTCTTTGAAATATTTTATCGCATTATTTCCAAGAAATTTTGTCTCAAGAAAAATTTAATAAAAATGTTGTCTTTAAAAGTTGGAAAAAAAAAATTAAGTGGATTTGATTGATAATTTCATTCAAGATTTCGATTCTTCAAAAAATTTCCTAGTAACTGATCACCCTTGATCGCTCGCCTGCAAAGAATCCAGAAAGAAAAAAGGTGTGCTCGAGGTTGTACACTCTATTTATCGATTATTAGTGAACGTTCAAGTAGTAGAACAAATGAGAATAAAATATTTTCAAATGAAAAATAATCTAAAATTGTCATTCGATTGGAATGAGAATTTTTGCTTAAGTTTCAAGAGGAAATTAATCGAATACACTCGCCCTATTTACAAATCAAACCGACATGCACATATGAGGAATATTTGATGGATAAAATCCCAAATCCGACAACCATTTCGATCTTGTTCAAATAATCGTTTAACCTGATTTTTCAAATAAACGAATAATTGAAAACTACAAATAAATGTACACACTTATCTAAATAATAATCCTGTGTCTTCTAAAGGGCAGTGGCACAATGAATGCTCAACCGTATATAACTTATCATCCACACACACCCTTAAGAGTCCATCTGACATTGCAATGGACTATCAAGACATCTATCTGTAGTGAGAGCGGCAGTTCCACCCCATCCAGGACGGGTCCCCTGAACACACCATGAACATCATTTTGGTGAACGGTACCATCTCAGTCTCTCTGGGATATACACCAAGCCCCATTAGCCATCGCCAATCTAGACATCATCATATAAACACCCTGTAACATGTTTGTAATAGCATAAGGAAATCAGCCACCAACAAGGTAATGCCATTCTCTGAAAATTCTATTGATAACCTAGAGCCTGAAAACCGTGGATAAAGCTCTTCTTGTGGTGTTCTTCTAACCATAATCTTCCATCATATAAGCCCTATTCATTTGGAGATGAGTAATTCCCTTGTCCACCCGAGATTCATGTATGTGACACGCCTGATAAAACCACTCTTGTCAGTCGTGGGAGGTTAACGGCTTTATTTCTACTCTATCCTCGACTTGCGTTTGGAGCGCGTCTGCATGTTATTTGTGTTAATGTTATCTCATATCATTCTCCTTCTGGGTGCAAATGTTCAATTCAATTAAGATTTGTGTTTGACATTCGAAATTTTGCTTTTTTTCAGATATAATAATAAAAAATCCCTACAAAATAAACAACACTCTGTAGGATGACTTGATGATACACGTTCCTTGGTAAGAATAGGAAAGAATCTCTCCGAACCATTCAATACCAAACGAGGTTTCAGACAAGGAGACAGCTAATCGCGTGATATTTTTATTGTAATATCCTGCTTTCTTTTATTATTTTATTTATTTAAGTAGTCGGCGACATTCTCCAATACTCCCCATAATATGCTCCTATAGTCGGCATATAGTATTTTGGTAAAGAAAATAGTAATTACTAAAGATAATTATGTGGGAACAAAATGCAAATGCTAAAAATGCAAATTTTGCCCATGAACATTCAACTAAGGAACAGGGACAAACTTCTCACATATCAATGAGTGCAGTCCGATTCAAGTTTAAGCTCAATGATAAGGGGCCTCCGAGTCCGAACGGCGTACCGCAGTGTGACACCTCTTTGGAGAGAAGTTTTACGTGGCATAGTACCTCACAAACGTTGCCAGCATTAGGAGGGGAAAACCACCGCTGAAAATTTTTTCTGATGGTCTCGCCAGGATTCGAACCAATGCGTTCAGCGTCATAGGTGGACATGCTAACCTCTGCGCTACAGTGGCCTCCATGTGGGAACAAAATACCAGAGACTAACCGACTTAGAACGCGTGGAGTGGATTACAATTAAGGATTTCGTTTGTAGCACGGAATTTCTTAATATTTTCGGGGTTACTTTTTAATGTTTAGAGTGCACTACAAATGATTATTGGCTTAGGTGTATGGCAGCTGTATCAAAATATGATTCGATGTGCTCACTTTTGGATTGAAGCGATATCTAATATAAAACATTGTCGCAATTGCGAACAAATTGTTTAAAAAATATTCTTTTTAAAAGCTTAAAGGGTATATCGGGTATACAGGGCTATATATAAATGTATTATAGATCGCCAGGATTCGAACTCAAGCGTTCAGCGTCATAGGCGGACATGCTAACATCTGCGCTACGGTGGCCTACTGGGTGATACTTGATAAGAACCTAAATTTTAGATCTCATATTGACCATGTGTATAGTAGAGTGTACTATACATCGCGTAGGATATATTCTATGGATAATAATAATAAAAGCATTAGCCAGCCGCTTTGTTTGATGCCTACTATTAGATATGGTGTGGAGGTTGTAGCTGGTACTGCGATAGGCAACATTAAGAAGTTTCGGAGTTTGTTGAACACCATTGTTGGATTTGCATTTAATGTTCGTAGGAGTGAACATATAACAGAATTCGTCAGAAAGTTTCTTGGCCTTTATATTGAGAACTATATTAGTGGTGGTAACCTGCTGTTGTCTTGTAAAATAATTAAAAATTACGTACCTTTTCCGTTATATGATTTATTTACGTTCTCTTATTCGATTAGAAATACCCAGATTATAATTTCTAAGATATTTTGTTCGTCGTACGAAAAATCATTCGTTATGCGTATTACTCCAACTTTTCACCGATTGATTTGAGAATTTTCTTTTCGATTGAAATTTGCTCTGTAGCTCTGTAGAATCCCGATTTTTACTTATCGTTTTTGCTTCTGAATGTGTGCCTTACTCTACGTTGGCAGTTTTTCTTTTTTCCTATCAACAATGTTGTTGCTATCATCATCGGACGCTTTTCAGTATTTCTGCTTAAATTGTTAATTGGCTGGGGAGCCTACAAAACCCATTTCTTTGTTATCTAATAAGAATAATTAATAATTTAGATTTTAGTCAGCGTTACGTATATTTCGTACTTGGGCATATTGTTACGAATGCATTGCGATTTGTTTTCGGCCAAATAGGGGTAGAGTTGAAAAGATATAAATAAATAAAAAAATGCCTACTACTGGTACATGTCGAACTTAGGAACACTTATCCTACCAATGAAGAAAAAGCTTTCCAATGCCATCAAGAAGATTTTCTTTCATGTAAGAGAGGCTAATGTAAGACACGTCCACAAACGAAGATGAAATCTTGAGAGTACGTTCCTTTTTCCAACACAATAATCGAAAATCAGACAGAACGGAGCCTACTTAATTGTCTGCTTCTCAATCTTTCAATCACATGGGACAGAGAGTTTGACATCATCAGTCTACAACTGTAAAGGTGAAAACACATATCACCATAATACAATACATGTGCCATTTAATTGGCAACTGCACGCAAAGAAAAAATTCGTTTCACATAAGGGCGATTTTCGCCAAGTAAACTTCTTTTTTGAAAACGTGGGACTATGGTTATGATGAAAGTACATGTTTTTGCAATAAATTCCTGCTAGAATTTATAACAAATATAAAGCGTTTTTACCCTGACAATACTCGATTTACGTCGTCTCCGTTTAGGTCATTTCGGTTTACGTCTTAAAAAAATTGTTCCTTCCAACTTCGATTTACGTAAATGCAAATTTTGCCCATGAACATTACACTAAGGAACAGGGGCAAACTTCTCACATATCAATGAGTGCAGTCCGATTCAAGTTTTAAGCTCAATGATAAGGGCCTCCTTTTTATAACCGAGTCCGAACGGCGTGCCACAGTGCGACACCTCTTTGGAGAGAAGTTTTATATGGCATAGTACCTCACAAATGTTACCACGAGCTTACTCGACCTTAGGAGTTTGATCGCTTCCTCCAAATGCAATGTGGCTAGAACAACAATAAAAGAAAAAGTTTGTAATAAAAGTATTTAGCTTGTCGTAGAAATGTCCCAAACGTTTTATTTTTTGCGTGTATATACAGGCATACCAAGAGACATCGCGAATATGCACTAGGGTGGGTCAATTTGTAAGGGTCAACAGCTCTCACCAAGAGACTTTCAAAATTGTAAGCTACGACAAATTCTAAGAATTTTCGCACAGGGATAAATTCAAAACCGAGTTTAACGTCAAAATTCTGTTTTTTGGTCTAAAACTAATCAATCTCACAATATTTTCGTGAAAAACTGAAAACTCGTTTTTGATTTTATACCCTCGATTTCTTGGGTAAAAATTCTTAGTATTTGCTATACATTACGATTTTGACCCACCCTAACATACACCCCAGGCCTCTTTCTCACACACACATACACAGACATTATGGGCCATACATTCATTGTGGTCGTTCGTTATATTACATCATCTAAGAACAGTTCTGACGAACTAAGCATCTGAATTACAAATTGACGAACTGAGATAAACTTGAATGATTGGGCATGACAGAAAAAACAGTTTTTTGTTTTGAAAAGAAAACCAAAACAGATTTGAAACTATACAAAAGTGTATGCCAGTTAAGGGTAGGCGACGACGTCAAATGAAACTTTTGCATACTTTTACTGCCTTTCCCACTAATTCTGTGCCACTCAAACGAATGACTCGACTGTTTTTCTTTTAGGAAAACAGCTGTTTTTGACACGAAAGCGAACGAAAATTACTAATTGTTAATAAAAAAAAGCTAGTGGGACACGCAGTAACTGTTTGTCAATACCGATGTTCACAAACAATGGCATATTATTAATTCGCCGATTTTTAGATACGCACCTCTTTGGATATATGTATTTGTTATCCTATTTCATTATAACTATCTACTATATACACATTCAGATGGGTCGAAGTCGATATGGGCACCGAAAGATCCAAAACGTTCATTTATTTTCAACGCTAGGAAAATCAACTAAATGAAATGCCTTTTTGAGCTCAAGGAGTTAAATCGGAATACTGGTCTATAAAGAACCTATATCCATATGTAGATTTATTCAAATATACTTCAATCTAGTCCATAATGCTTAAATGATATCGAGGGGTCCAAAAGAACTTTTTGTTCCAAATTTCTGCTTTATCGAAAAAATTGCCTTATATGAACAGAGGACGTTAATTCAGGAGATCGGTTCGTAATAGAAACACATACCATGCATACATCTTAAATGAAAAGATCTAAGCCATACTCAGCATGCATGTTGGGGGATCTTATAAAGATAACATTCCAAATTTCAGTTAAACTAGAAAATCGTTCAATATAATAGCTATTTTTCTTTTTATTTTTATGAACGTTATAAAGAAGCCAAATATAGTTCGATCTGGACGTATTGGATACATATGAGCAACACACTTCACTTGGTATTTATAATCTATAGATCGGAGTAAAGAGGGTATATGTGACACCTATATCCAAATATGTTCCAATCTGGCCCGGTCAAGAAACGAGCCTACGCACTGTAGGCGAAGTAACCGATCTAGCGCCTCAAAACTCATTTTTCAACTTTTTAATATCGGAAAAATTGTATCTCAGTGGATTACTAAAATTCCACTGATTATAAATATCAATTCTACATTGATTGATTTTGTCCAGTACAACACCTGTATGCTGTGAAACACAACATAGGTTTCAGCCGGTGCGCACCGGTGTCAATATAGTGAAAAATATTTTGTGTTATTTATAGAAAGTTGTATGTATTAATTAAAAAAAAACGTTGTTTGTGGTCTTGGCGCAATATAGTGAAAAAATAGTTGTGTTATTTATACATAGTGGGGGTTTGTATTAACTAAAAAAATGACACAACCAGATGTATCTTTGCAAAATGTCAAGTGGATAGCTTTCTTTGTTCGACCTTTATCGAGATCAGTGTTGCCACTCAAAAAAATTATTTCCTACCGAAATTTAAAACAAAAGCTTCCAAACTCGACAAAACCTACCAAATGTTCTGCAAACCAAAAATGCGGTATATGTCTTTATTTATACCCACCACTGAAGAGTTGGTAATTTTGTCATTCCATTTGCAACACATCAAATTATGCATTTTCAACCTTACAAAGTTTAAATACTAGAACGTCGTAATAATAAGTTACATATAGCCATGTGTGTCCATCTGTCTTTTGAAATAACTCTGCAGCTTATAGTTCAAAGATGACCTGTATCTTGATATGCGGCCTTTTATACCTTGAATACATAAAAATCGTATATTGCTCCGATCGAACATATGTAAATGGGCATTTACTGTCCACTTTTGCCTTAAAAGTGAGTTTCATGGACCCTCAACATTTGAATATGATCCATATCCGACCAGGATTGTATTTTGGTGCCATGAAGTCCTACTTTCCGATTGAAGGCATTGAACGCACAAAAGCCGCATATCTTACCCATAATTTGGTAAGTTATCCCTTGACACTCGTACCAGAGAACAGCAGCAAGCCACCTTAAAAATAAGTGCAAATGGTAGACATGCAGCGAATCGAAAGTTCACACCTTATACCAGCAATCGCTGTTGACGCGTACGACTCTCAACGACCCAATGCAGCCGGTTGTAAGTACCGGATTGACCCGATGGATTCTTTCACCGACAAGGACTGCCGCCTCAGTGTACAACACACTGCTACAACAACCAGCAATCGTTGTTGACGCTTACGACTCTCAACGACCAAAACATAAAATACTCCTTCAAATTCGTTGAGCTACTGTAAGTGTTTTTTGCTTATGAGGGATTAAAAGGGCTCACAATGACCGTAACTGCACACATACACACAAAGCTACCGTTCAAAGTTATGAGAGCTGAAATTAATTCGCATGCTTTGTAATGGCTTGGGTAAAGAAAAAATGGAAGTTAGTCTGTCACTTTTTAACGAACGAAAACACTGATAAAAACAATTACAACCCAAAAACAAAAAATTAAGATCAAAAAACATCGGAGTATATTTATGTCGCTCAACAAAACTTGATGTCCCATTCCTCTGCATGCTTTGGCTTTATATGGCACCTATCTGAGTGGTGTTCATTTTCAAACAACACACGATGTCCGTCGATCATATTCAAACTAACACCCATTGAACGATTATAAAATGTTCACTCATCTTTCAATCTATTGTATTTGTGCGTGTGTTTCTAGCTTTGTTTTTATGTGGCATGCGATACAGACAATTGCTTTGTTCAAAGTGGCTATTAAGTTCCAAATTTTGGATCTCATGCCATTCTCTGACCCGCACCAGTTACAGTCAATATTAAATCTTTATCATTTTAAAGACCAGAACTCTTTCTCTGAGATTTGAAACAGTGAAACAGTATAGGCCCCTCGACATCCATGGTTTTATTCTGCAGTATAAACGAATACACAGTGACGACAAGAAGTGAAATAATTTAATTTATCCCCAACGATTTTTTTTGCAATTGACTTGGTATTTATATGTTGGCAAAACCTACCAAAATATAAGGTAATCCTACCAACATACCAAGAGAATAAAAACCTACCAATTTTGGTAGCAACCTACCAAAAACAGCAACACTGATCGTGATATCGGCAGACAGATGGGTGGGCATGGCTAGGTCGATTTAGAAAAACAAGACAATCAAGAATATATGTATTTTATAGGGTAGCAGATCAATATTTGGAAGTGTTGCAAACAGAATGACTAGATTAGTTTATTCCCCATCCTACAGTGGTGGGTATAAAAACAACTTTAAAAATATGAAAAATTGTTGCAGCTTTCACAAAAAATTAATTTTTTTGCTTTGGTTTTTATAGCAGCTTAATCTATTCTAAACCAAAAAAAATTATTAGCAAAACAAAAAAAATTATTAGCAAAACAAAAAAAAAAATTAGCGCCACAAGTTTAGAGTTGCCAAATCAACCATTTCTTTAACAAATTAGAGATCTGTGCAAAATTTCAGTGGAACATCTTCATTGTTAAAGACTTGGAACTCGTTTGGAATTTTGCGGCCATAAAGATTACATATGTGCACCCATTTGGGTTGGAATTCGATATTTCAAAATTTTTCAAACGAATGTCTAAGACAACCAGCGCTACCTTTGGAAAATTTCGAAAAGAAGCAAAAAAATGTTTGCTTTTATGCGATTTGTTTGCAGAGTTGCATTTTTCAAAGCAACGCTAAAAACAAAGCTCGTCGCGCTCGTTCTGTTTTGTTCTTTATAAACGTATCCTTCAATGATTTCTTAAGACCCCTGGCACCATTTGTCATGTAAAGCTTCCCTAGATAGCTAGAAAACTTATTTTTAATATCAATTAGAACTATTTTTGCAAAATAACTAGCGATGTTTTTCTTGATGGAAGGGCCGAAGGACCGTTATACAGTACCAATATTTCGATTAGGTACAAACGAGATGACGAAGAGAGAATAAACTCAATCTAAAGGTTGTTAGGTACGAATTGTTTCAAATGAAAATATTCCTATGAACATTCAAAATTTAGACCAATAAAAAAGGACTCATTTTTATAGCGTAGCCCACAAGAGTGCCGCTTCGTACAGAAGATATACTAGCTATTTAAAACTTCTATGTGAAGAGGTAGCGCCAACATTATTTAGGAGAACACCTCTGGATAATATTTCAAATGCACAAATGATTTAGTGTTTGGAGGAATAGTTTTGCCTCGTACACATACACAACAATAGATAGCTTTAAAAATAGTCTCGATAAGCCGAATTAATCTATTTAAAGTGGAAATCCTTTTAACACGTGCGAAACCATGCACTAAACACATGTTCCTATTCAAAATGCTCTGCCAATACCAGCTACCCTTGGGCACGTACATAGCTGTATTGAAAAAATTAGATTAACAAGAGCAAATGAAGAAGAGACGAGATGTTGGTGCCAATACATACTTGAATCTTTTTTTTTTCTTAAATGCTGTTATAGGCCCTCCTTGCTGTGTATTTGTAATTATCCTCCACCCTTGTTAGCACTTGCACTTAAACAGCAATGACATTGAAAAGAATTATACAACATTGTGTATACCACACACAGAAAAAAAAATACATTGAATTGGTTGTCCTTTAATAATTTGTAATGATTTTGAAGGACATTTGCAAATAGGATGAATGCCTCTTGAGAATAGAAAAGATTTTATTTGCCGCTATGGTCAGTTCGCACCATGAACATCTTTTTCGTGATTATCACATGCTGCCATTGGCAAATAGCAGTTAGAGCTCGATAATCACAATCACCTATCAACAGCTCATCTCATTTTTATTACAATAACAGAGACAATAATCCCAGTTTCAGTTATTACAATTCTCATACAAATACCGACATAACCTCGGTTTTAGAAGTGACGTACGATTTGATATAAATACATTTTCTTTTTATTCATTCCATTTGTGCTCGTGTAAATTTGTTTATTTATTATACGTTGTTCCACATTAGAATTGGAAAAATTGGAAGACTTTTGAACAAACACTTCCCGCATCCGGCATAAATAGGAAATTATGAACTATGACCATTTATGGACGGTCAAGAAGTATAATATTGAGATAGCTCTATGGTACAGTTTAATCTCTATGTCTACAAGTATTTGAGAGCGTAGGACAGCTAGATCGTCTTAGACATTTGCGAAGATCAAAAATATTTGTTTTTTAAGTCTGTAAAGGATATTTCGAAGGGTTGCTAACAGAATGATAACTAGAGTATGTTTAGTGTAACAGTCGCAATTATAGCAAAAGTTATTGACAGAAGAGATGTGCACGTGAGCGATTTTTTTATGTCGACTCAAGTTCACACAAGCTTACGAGACAAACATTTTAATCACGCACGACTCACGAGAAAATCATGGCTCATGAAACTCTCACAACTCACGAGACACTCATGATTCATGAGAAAATCACGACTCACGGTTGAAAAAAATAGAGATGTGCACGTGAGTGATTTTTTTATGTCGACTCACGTTCACGCATGCTCACGAGACAAAAATTTTAATCACGCACGACTCAAGAAATAATCAATATATGTATCATCCCTGCACAACGACTTATTTGTTCATTTTAGTCTGTAGACAGAAATTGTTTCTATTCTTCCTGAATTCGTACGTTATAATACTGTATGATTTGTGACGTGCATGCAAAAAATAGTTTTTTGTGATTTTCTTGTGAGTCGAGAGTGTCTTATGTGTTTCCCGAGAGTGTCTCATAAGCCGTGATTTTCTCCTGAATCGTGGTTTTTCTCGTGTCTTGCAGGATTTCACTGAATCGAAGCATTTTAATTTAATTACGGCCACGCACGATCATGTCATGTAGGTCAAGCTCTTTTGGGCACAAAAAAGTAGCATATCATCGCACGGTAGCGCTCACCATTCACAGTTACGTTACGATTCGCTTCATCTTTGAAGAAGTACGGACCAATGAGGCCATCAGCCCATAAACCGCACCAAATTGTGACTTTTTTTGGATGCATTGGTAGATCTTGCAATGCTTTTGGTTGATCTTCACTTCAAAATCGATAACTCTGCATATTTACATACCCATTGAGCCAAAAATAAGAAGAAGACGCGCGCTACGGACATTCTTAACAGAGCACGCATATTGATAATAAAATGCAATAATTTGCAAGCATTGTCCGTTTGTAAGACGATTCATGGCTAAATTATAGACCAACCTGTAGATGTTTGACAGTGAATTAAAACACGAAACGTGTGTGAGCTGTTTAAAACAATGTTGCCAAAAAGATAATAGCTAAAAATATCACCCTTTACTATAAAGTAACATCGATTGATCATAAAATTCTTAAATATGGTCTGACTTCTAACTGTGATATAAGATATGATCGTCTTGAAAGACCTTTTGTTTTTAAAATAGTCAAAATGTGTGGCCTTATTTTAGTGCTTTTTTTACTATACTAGGATTCAGGGACGTAGCCAGGGGTAGCCACCCCGGGCTATTGACTGGCACAAACAATTACTTATTGAAATCATAAAACTGGTTTGAGAGCAAATTTAAATGAGCGCAAAAGAAACAAGTAAAAGCGTGCTTAGTTCGGCCGGGCCGAATCTTATATACCCTCCACCATGAACCACATTTGTCGAGTTCTTTTCCCGGTATCTCTGTTTTGCTGTTTCAGGCTATAGACCGATTCCGAACATATTTGACACGTATGTTGAAGGTCATGGGTGAAAGGTTGTACAAAATTTCAGCCAAATGGGATATTAATTGTGCCCTCAAGAGGCTAAAGAAGTCAAGATCCCAGATCGGTTTATATGACAGCTATATCAGACTAGGTACCGATTTTCGCTGTACTAGACACAGTTGTTGGAAGTCATAGCAAAACACGTCAGGCCAAATTTCAGCCAAATCGCATAGGAATTGCGCCTTCTAAAGGCTCAAGAAGTCAAGACCCCAGATCGGTTTATATGGCAGCTATATCAGGTTATGGACCGATTTCCACCATACTTCGCACAGTTGTTGGAAGTCATAACAAGACACGTCATGCCAAATTTCAGCCAAATCGGATAAGAATTGCGCATTCTAAAGGCTCAAGAAATCAAGATCCAAGATCGGTTTATATGGCAGCTATATCAATACATGGACCGATATGACCCATTTACAATCCCAAACGACCTACACTTATAAGAAATATACTTACAATATTTTAAGCGGCTAGCTTTACTCCTTCGAAAGTTAGCGTGCTTTCAACAGACAGACGGACGGACGGACATGTCTAGATCGACACAAAATTTCATGTCGATCAATAATATATATACTTTATTGGGTCTTCGACGAATATTTCGAGGAGTTACAAACAGAATGAAGAAATTATTATAAAAATTTCATCACAATACTAATACTAAGATTAGGATCGGCCTACAATAATATATATATACAGTAAAGAATAATTTTGGCGATTTTTAGATTCAGTCTAATGATAGACTGTCACTTTAACCTTCACCCGTCATTTTCCTTATATTTTGTTTACACTAGGTGCAAATCTAGATTTGCGATGAGATTTCGGATATCTCGTGTTTTGCAACTAGGTTTCCCATATATTTTCAGTGCGAGAAAATCTACCTATTTAAGGAGATTTGGAGCAAATCTTCTTCGAAATTCAAAAGCAATGCTGCGTTTGTACTCAGTACCGGTAATTATAAGTCAGCCCTTTTCTCAATATCTGAGAATTAAATTTAATAAAATCGCTTCACCAGTTTATTGCTGACAACAGCATATATTCTGAACACAATAAAAATGCAGATCACAATAAAAACGCTGTCAAAAACTTCCCTGTTGACAAATGCAAATCACTGCAATTGTAGTGTAAACGGGGTTTGGAGATTATCTCAAATCAAGTGGATTTTGGGCTCTGGTGTAAACACGATTTTAAACTCAGTCAGTGCATATCTGTCCAAAAAAAAGGAATGTAAAAATTTTTAACTGATTAAGAATGTCAACGTTCTAAAATAACAAAAATAAACATTCCAAAACTTTTCTTAAATATTCAATTTTTTAGTGGAGGCCGTTTTGACGCAGATGATGGGATTTTCATCTATGACACTGAAAGCCTGGGTACGAATCCTGTCGAAATTTGTAAAGTATTCAGCCATGCCTGCACAACTTGCCTACAAAAAGCATGTCCCTTATTTCCCGATCAATTTTGAATTCAAGTTTTTGTAGACTTCATCGATTAAAATTGAAATTTAATTTTATATTCCCAAAGCACAGATTTTAAGAATTGTTAAAATAAAATTGTTAACCAAACCGTTATCTTGAAAAAAAAGTTCCACTCTCGGTTTCGATCTATGTATTTTGTCAAAATTTTAACAAAATTGGTTCGGACTTGTTATTAAGTCAAATCAAAGAAAGCAACAAAAAAAATGAAATATTAAACAGCAGATTCAGCTTATTCCAGGACTTATTCATTGATAGGCATACTTGAGGTGAAAATATCATTGCAGAGAACAACTCATGTTGAATGGTCCTACCTCAAATAAATGCAAAGCCGCATAGAGCACCTTCGTCCAGACAGTACTAAAGCAACCCGACCGCCCTAGCAAACTGTTTTAGAAGTTCTTCAACGTATCTTAGGCACGAGCCACCATTTTGGCTTGTCGTTGTGGCCAACATTTTCGGGGAATGGTTTTTCGTGACTGTGCCAAAAAATGATTTCATGCATTCTCGTTAAGATATTGTTTGTAATAAAAGCCACAGCCAAAGAAGCGGGTTTAGTAGCGGTCATAATCGCCAGCTATATAAACACATGGGTCTAGTACACATGTTGGAATGTGTGAATGTGTTTGTAGATTTTTTTTCTTTTTTGCTTTTTTCGATGAATGATTGTGTTGGTGTGAGCGAAAAAATAAATTTCACTTTGATTTCGTCTTTATTGCTGTCAGCTATGGAATTGTTTGTTAACAAAATAGCAACAAAAAGAAAAAAAAAAAGAAAAAGAAAACAAAGTTGATGTAGTCGCGGCGAATCTTATGAAAAATTCTACATTCAATTCACATACACACAAACACACCTCACTTTCTATTCCAATAAATCGCCATTACAGAAACAAAGCTAATGCGAGCCGCTCGTCCCAAATTATAAAATGTATACAAGGATAATAGCCATTAACTCCCCAAGTTGGGGACTGGGCTCTTTATTCTCGCTTAGATTTGAATCGAAAGCATTTGGGGGCTACTCCACATCCAGCAGACAGACAGACGTCGAACTCGCTTTCAGTTTAATGCGGTTTATCCGTCGCAATGATGTCATCGATGGCCGACCAAAAGACTGGACTGGGCGACCGACCACAAATGCACCACCGTAAACATTGGCAAACATAAGCAGACAACAACCTAATTTTCAAATGAAACGCAAGTGGAGAAAGCGCATTGAAAATGAAACAGAAAAACACCCCCAAGCATACAAGCGCAGAGATAAATCGGGGACTCATGGGAGTAAAGCAGAGAGCATGCAAAGCCCGCATAAAGCTGGAAGCAATCAATTGTAAACGGGGTTGAATTTGTACACTTTGTGTGCTTTGTTCCAAAGTAAAGTCGCAATGAAAAAAAAAAAATAAATAAATAAAAAAAATGACAAAAATTATTTCTCAACATCTTTTTATGGATCTTAAGAAATATTTATTATAAAGTTAAATTGTTTTAAGCTGCCTGTAAATGGTAGAAACAGAATTTGGGATTTTTTTTTAAATAAAAAATCAAATTAAGAAAAATACTCAAAACTAAAGTTTTTGGATAAATAGAAGTTTTAAATGCAATTATTTTCTAATATTTTGTATTAATCTAATGTGAAGAAAACTGGTCATTTCTATTATAAATCAAACGAAGGACATGAACACTCGTTGATTTCTAGGGAAAACATTATTTAATTCGTCGTAAGACTTCGATTTTTACAACTGCAAAAGTTCACCCAATTTCGTAGGCTAGGTCATGTTGAAGAAACTATTTTTCGAGAAGATACTCCACTATCCGTAACAAAACTGTTTGACTATATACACTAAAAAAAAGAGACTTTACAAAACTTACCTTTTGGTGATTGATGGGTCTTCCATAGGTGTTGTACCTTAATGTTGATGTACTTTTTCCGACAATTCTGGGGGCATCAAGTTTTTTGTTTTTTTTTTTTTGAAAAGAGAAGAAGTTGGGAATTTAAAATCAAATTACTGCTGGTGGATAAGTTAATTTGGTTTTTGCATTAGACTAGGTACTACTAACAATATATTGCCTATATATTTTTACTCTAAAAAATTTTCCAGATTTATGGATTTTTGCCGGACTTCTTGGCGTTAAATTTTGGCCATTTTCTTTTTCCCGAATATGTATCATTAAGCAATTATGATTGCTTTGGAATATTGTTGAAATATTTACAGAAACATAAATGAGTAGAACCAAAATGACATAATTAACATCCACCTTGCAAAATTTTTGGCAATGAACATTCCATTAAGGAACAGGGGTAAACTTCTCATATATCAATGAGTGCTGTCTGATTCTGTCGATTCCGAACAGCATACTTCTTTGGCGAGAAGTCTTTACGTGGCCATCGCTAATGGCGCCAGCATCAGGAGGGGATTACTAATGCTTCATTAGGAGGCAATTACCATTGCTTCACCTAACAAGAATCGCTCTAAAAATATTTATTTTCCAACCAAGATTTAAACCTTTAGTTTTCGCACCCAGAAGCCACCGATAGCGTTCGTGGCTTACCAGTCCGGATTTCGTGGTTTTGTTTACAACAAAAATCATAGTACAAACTGACAGACTGTATTTATCGCCAAAACATAAACAAAAGTCAAACAATAACAGTAAAACCAAAGGCGACATAGTTGAAACAGTGTTGATGTTTGCCTACGTCGTGAGTACATGAAATTATTTAAAGCGAGGTTCATAATAATGCAGCGACATTTCGCGGCTGCTTCATTCATCGTATACCCCAGTACCACTGCTGCGGAATGTTTCTACATTCTCTGAGCCACTTTTTAATGGTGGGTATGTTATACAGTTTTTCGGGCAAAAATTTGAACTCAATGCTAGACTTTTTGTTCACGCTGAACATAGGCTTTGGTCAGTCGCCTATTTTAAAATTATAATACCAGAGATGAACCAACTTAGGGGAGTAGTATTGAAAGCAATTAAAGATTTTATAAGTAGCACCAAATTCCAAACTTTCTTTTTAGAGGTTATTTTATAGTTTTTAGAGCGCACAACAAGCCGATTACTGGCTTAGGTGTATGTCCATAGTGGCATGGGGCCGATTAATATAAGCACCCTCTTTTCAACCTAACCTAACTTAACCTGTTTCAAAGTTATACCATTTTAAACATATGCAGCTGTAAAGTAAAGCTGCTATCACACGATATGTACATACACATGTGCTGTCAGTTTCTGTATTCATAAAATTTTCCTTATGTAAGTCAAATACGAATATATCGCTTTCTTATCAGCATATATTCTCATACGATTTGGTTTTTTTTTTAATAGATATGTGTCTACATGTATGTTTGATCAAATAAGTGCTCGCTGTAATGGAGAGAATTGCATTTTTATTTGAAAATTCATTTTTCATTTTAAATTTTTCATACGTATCACAGGATATGTACAACTTTCAGATTTGCTAAATTTCAAAATAATAAGAATTCAGCTTTTTCGTTAAGGATGGTATTCTGTTCATACTAACAACTGTCAAATTTCATGTAAAAAATTGTAAATGTGTATCGTGTAAAGTGCACCAATTTCAGATTCGCTATCTTTGAAGTCATATGACAATACGCATATATCGTGTGATAGCAACTTAAGAATAGCACAGATTTTTTTATGAATAAATCGTCAGCTGTGTACGGCTGACCAAATACTTTCAAGGAGAATCCAGCTTTTTCGTAAAGGATGGTATTCTGTTCGTACTAGCATCTGTCAAATTTCATGTAAAAAATGGTAAATATGTAAAGTGTGTAGAAAAATGAAGTTCTATTTTTGGGCTAGTTTTGTGTTGGCCAGAAAATTTGCTCTTAATAAGTACTCGGCTTTAAGCCAAAAATAGGAGAGAAATAGAGCTGGCAAAATATCGGTGGCACTATTGATAGTATCGATATTTTTCGGCAGTTTGCAAAAATTGAACAAACAAATTGCGATCCGATTTAGAATATATCCCAATCACATATTTTACATGCGATCAGGGACCTAGCCAGGATTTTATTTTGGTGAGAAGCCCACCCCAGATTTTTCAAAATCAAAAAATGTTTCGTTTATAGCAATATACGATTTGTTATACAGTGAGCTAATTTTTTTGATTTGCTTATACCTTGCGTCTTTTCTATTTGACAGAGAATGCAGCTAAAAAATACTGTTTTTTTTAGTAAAGCTCGAACTGTCCTGTTTTAACACTTTATAATAATGAACTCAAGCAACTTGCTAGATGAGATAGTAATTACGTGGGGAACATAACAGGAACGAAATAGTCGAGGCTTGCCCACGGCCTTTGCAGGCCTTTTGCTAAAAACAAAATAAATAATACACTAATACTACACAACACTTGAAACGAAACAACGACTTTAACTGTTAACAGTTACAATGATGTAGGTGTACAAAATAGTTATAAAATTATGAAATCCAAACCAACTAAACTTCTAATGTTTTTCTTTTAACTTTTGTTGTGTTACACTAAGTGTTTTCGCGTACACTTTGTGCCAACAGAAGTGTTTTCGAAGTAATTTTTAATAAAAGCGCCAGTTTTATTTTGCTTTAACAAAATAAATAACAAACGATAGTTAAGGTTCTTACTCGCCTACACATCTTTACTGGAAAACATGACGAACACACCTACTGCCCATTTACAAACATATGTTTTTTGTTTTGATTAATTTGACATTTTTTTCTTCATTTTGGGGTTTTAAATTGTGTTTCCGAATTCTTAAAATTTTTCATTCCATTGCCGTTTTTATTCAAACAATTCATAATTAAATACAATTCTTTGAAAACTCTATTTACTATAAACAAAAGT
Organism: Stomoxys calcitrans; assembly: GCF_963082655.1. Taxonomy (NCBI): domain Eukaryota; kingdom Metazoa; phylum Arthropoda; class Insecta; order Diptera; family Muscidae; genus Stomoxys; species Stomoxys calcitrans. Next base: position 457,742 of record NC_081556.1, on the reverse strand, counting down.
TTTTCAGACTAACAAGCAAAATAATTTATTTGAAGACAATCTTTAAAATATTAAAATTTGACAATTTTTAAATAAAATTTTCTCTACGGATAAAATTTCCATTTTGAAAATTAGATCTATTTCTTACAGAAATGTGTATTAATGTATGATGTTGTAGCCACATTTGCCTGTGGAGGAGGCAATCCTCGTCAAGCTCATGTAGTTGAGCAAGCTCGTTCCTTTCCAAAAGACCGGAAGTTTTATTTTTACATAAAAAAGTAATTTTGTTATTGGAATTCTGTCCAGATTAGAGCAATGGTTTATGGTTTTTGTTCTATTTAGATTTGGAAAGCAAAATTAAAAAAAAAAAAAACTTTTAAAATAGTTTAGAGGCAAAATATAATGTCGCGAAATGCATTTAGTTGGCAAACAAATTTTGGAGCCAGTTGTCACAATGTTCCCGCGGCGATTGGTCCTTTGGCCCGGAACGAGTTTGCTCACCTATAGAAGCTTGACGAGGATCGCCACCTCCACATGCAAATGTGGTTACAACAAAACTGGGCAAAGGTTTGTCTTTAGTGAATTTTTCACTGAAATCTCGCCTTCAGAAAAAAAATTTATAAAAATTTAATCTTTAGAAGAAATGTTATGGAAATTTTATATTTAAAAAAAATTTAATTAAAATTTTGTCTTTAGAAAAAAAACTAATGAAAATTTTGTTTGTTTCTCTTTCGAGATGAGCTCAATGATCGGAGATGCAAATGGAAAAGATAGCAACAAACAACAACCAATATGGGGCGCGTTTCGTCTTTTTGTTAGAAGACTTTTCAACCATATTAGGTGTGATAGCTTCATGGGCCGTGCGTTGGTATGTTGTATTTAAATCGTATTTATTGCAAAAACGCCTCTATGATACAATTACCACATTAACCACGCTCGACAAGCCTGTCTATTAGCTGTACTTTTTCCCAATGCATGTATTTATGTGTAGTGACAGACTTTTTTTCTGCGACAATTACAGGACTTTCGTGGTACACATGATTATGTGCATCTGTTGGAAGTTGTATTGACGGCTTCCTTCGCTAGACAACGGCAACGGCTCTCGCTGTTGCTCCGTGTGCCCAGGATCGAATCCCGAAATTTTGTCTTAAAAAAATAATTTTGAGGTGGCCGAGGGGTCCTGTCCTGACTGAAGTTTTGTTGTTAGAGAATGTTGAAAAATTTTTATTAAAATGTTGTTTTTATTGAGAATTTCATTAAATTTTGTCTTTAAGAAAAATAATTTTGAGGAGGCCCTCGCCTTAGCCTTAGCTAAATTTATTTCTTTTTTTTTTGTTTTCCTTATATAAAATAATTTTAGGGCGCTCGGGTAATGGAGGAAAGCACGGCAAATAAAGGTACAAAATCAAAAGCACAGCATGCCGGTTAACAGGGCTAATCGGTTAAAAGAGGCCTGGATAATCGACGCTCAACCGTATTATAAATATCGAATATTGCGAATATCAATAGTTTGTCAGCTTTTGGAATAAGCCGTGATAAGATAATGTGACTGATTCCTTTAGCCTAGTTCGCACCCGAATAATAAATGTCAATTTAGAAGGTTGTGTGTTCCATGTTATGTATGTATGTAGTATTTTTATTATCGTTTTATTATTACTATTTTTTGATATTTTTAATGGATTTTATGGCTGGTACTATGTTCGTTTCCTAAGTTTGAAACTCATGTTTTTCGCGATTACTTTTTTGAAACACTAAAAAAAGTCAATGATAACATAATACTTTTATTGAAATTGTTGCATAAATTATGGGGGACTGCCCTACTGAATGAAATCAGCAAAAAAGTTATCAAAAATTTAGCTTAACTACTTGCTCCGAACGCACATTTAATATTTGCTTTGTGATTTTGAGAGAGTAAAACATTCGAAAATATCCCCCGTATCGAAAAGTCATTTGTTTACTATCCGAAATGGTTCAAAAAGGTCAATTTTATTTTACCTAGATCCATAGGATAGCTTCGTTTAAAAATAAGAGATTATTTTCAATTTCATCTCCATAAAAATTTCTATAGACAACACAGCATTGCCTTCCACATAACACAGGGGAGTGTAAACAAAGATGTTTGGAAGTAATTTGTGCGAATTTCGATGCAGAAACAAACAACCATCCATTGTAGACTAGCTTAAAGACATACTGTTGAACACAGCGTCGTTTCTAGGATACTATCTGGCTACTTTGTCGACCCTTTTCTACTTTCTTGTACGACTTTTGTTTGTTATTTATTATGTCTGCAAGGGTCCAAAGAGTCCGCGTTCGTAAAAGTTTTTACATTTTCATATCACTCGAACGAAAATAACTCGGGTCGATAAGGAAACAAAGTTGAAAAATGCCAGTTATCTTTACTAAATTTCACTTTTTTGTTGGGTTTTTTTTATGTATTTCAATATTACTTCAAGCATTTTGGCTAAAAATATCCTTCTGTAAACTTTTTTTAGCTTTATTATTGAACTGTCCAGCTAGCAGACTGTGGTTCTCAACTCACTGCACTTAACCCTTTTCAAACAGTTTGCTAAATACTTTTCGAGACTACAATTTTATGGAACACAGTAAAACATAACACGTCAGAATAAAAGACAATAGAAAACAAATCGTAAAAAAATGCAAACAGAAAATTAATAATTTCCACAACCGAATAGCAAACAAAAAATTTTTAAAATACATATTTTATGGAACAGGTGCAGTAGTCGGCCACCATTTTGCCATTTTGGAACAACATTTCGATACACAAATAATGCTAAACATAAAAAAACTAACTGCACACAAAATCCCCCATAAAGCGATCTCCAACTGAATGGTGGTGATCCAATAGCATACATCTTCAATGTACACACCTAATTCACAAACAAACCATATGGTAACGCCAATAAGAAAACAGCCAAAGAGGGTATAAAAGGCAGACAGATTGAGCGAGAGAGAGAGAGAGAGAGAAAAGACAAAAGCGCACAGAGATAGAGATTAGGCAATAAGGAGGGATATATAAACAATCAATTTGTTTTATAAAAAATATCGCAAGAAAAAGAACTACAAAATTGCGAAATATATGATAAATGCATTTTTGTGGCTTTAGCAAAACTCTGGGAGCTTGTCAGAATGGCAGTTTGAGCATTTTTGTTCCAAATGAAATTCACCATTAATGTGTTGCCGCACCTACAAAACAACGACGATCGTCGCACTCTCTCTTTCAAGAATTTTATTTATGACATTTTCGATATGTGGGATATTTACATACATACATGGATATGTATGTACATATATTTTTGGGCAATTTTTGGATTGGATTAATGAATAAGCGTTTTGATATGCATAGTCGGGCATTACCTCAAAAACGATACAATGAACGAAGGTTGCTTGCTTGAGCCTTGTTTTACATGATGTTTACAGCAATTATCTTTTTTTGTTGTTACTTTATTCTCTTCAAACACTACACTTGTTCTTCATAAGAAACTACCTTTAATTCCCTTTTGCAACTTTTTATATTTTATTAATTTATTATTTGCTTATTATCAAGAAAACACCATCATCCAACAAGTGGCGGCCATATTGACTTTTTGTTGTACTTAATATTCGCTGAGATCACTTTTTCACTTTTTTTTCTTACACGACGATCTTTATACCACACGCACACACACATACAAGAAAAATTTGGACTTGCTTTCTTTCCAAACTCCTTTGAAGATTTATTTCCCCAAACTATGCACACAACGCGCAGCGATAATTGAATATGTAGATATAAGTTTTGTAAGCAAACGCCTTGTATTTTAATAACATAAACAATTAGATTGTTTTTGTGTTCGAAATGAAAAGAAAAAAAAAATCGCGAAATCGCGTTCCGTTTCCAGTTACCGTTTCCAAGAGAGAGACAAGAATGTGAAAAAGTAAGTCAAAAAGTCACTGTTTTAAAACGTCGATTTATCGATTATGAAGTCACATAATCGAATTTTTTGTTATGCATTGAGTTGACTAATCGATTTGTCGAAAATCGAATTGTATGGCCAATTTGTATGGTACATCATATTGCGTGATGATTATAACAGAAATGCGTTATCATTACTTGATAGATGTACAGCGACGCCAAAGAAACTTACTCAATGAAGGTCAATAACAACAAATGGCCAAAGGTTTGTACTATGTTCGATTTTCATTTTCGGTAAGTTGTTTACATCCTGTTGTACATAGTTATTTACTGCAATACATAAATAATTGGCCGATGTGGGCTTTCTTTGTATTGGTATTGAATAAATAAACCTGTTAATTTTTTCAGTAGGACATTCCCCCATAACTTAAGAAACAATTTTAATAAAAAGTATTATGTTACCATTCAAATTTTTGTAGGTTTTCAAAAAAGTAATCACAAAAAATATGTGTTTTCAAGTGAAAAAACGAGAATAGTACCAGTCATAAGTGATAACTGAATAATGGCTGGTGCTCTGTTCGTTCTTCACAGATGAAAACACATGTTTTTAGAGATGACTTTTTTGAAACAATACAATGATAACATAATAGTTTAGATATAATTGTTACGTAAGTTGTGGGCTAATGTCCTACAGAATGAAATCAGCAAATTGTTTTGCTTCAAAATCTCTTATCTAAAAAGTTATCACGAACATAATAGTAGAATATTAATGCAAAGTTGTACTGTCTAGTTGTCGTGTTTTGCGCTATTTAGTATTAATGGCCCATTTACATGGCACATCTGAAGCATGGTCATTGTAATAGTATCACATGGTCATTCGCATAATATCGTTAACTTACTAGTACAACTTTGCACTGATATTCTATCCGGGACATTTGACTTGCACTGGATAAGACTAAAATAAAACACAATATTGATATGCCTTATACTTTGTTTATTTGCAATTTTAAATTCTTTGGTTTAGTGCGCATAAGTGCTACGCGTGGTATGTAACTCCAGCTTTACCGTAAGTTTGTGAGAATATGACCAGTAGTGGAATTCAGTAAAGTGTTTTAACGAAAATCGTTTAGTTAAAAGCGATAACTGAAAAGTTAACGAATTTGGTATTCGGTAGCCACTTTTAGCGATAATCGACATCTTTAATATCACCTGTTTTCGCCAACGAATTTCTATTCGTTAATCAAACGACGGACAATTATTTGGGGTTTACTTCAACGAAATAAATAAAGATAAATATTTACGATGGCTTTAGAGTATTTTTTCTTAAAACATTTCGCATATGTGTGTACAATTAATAAGAGTGGTAGCGTGTGTTTCTTAAGCAGACTTTACTTGGCACATCATGATCGTACTCATCGTGTGTACATGTTGATTGCAGCTTTTGTCTTAAACGGTACATCGATTTTTTCCTTTCTTTGATTTTATTTATTTTTTCATACTTCTCATTTCTTAACCTTGTTTATCGCAGAACGAGTTTTTCAATATCTGTCAATTAATGATTACACATTTCTTTGTAAACGGTTATCGATAGACGTCATTCATCGAAAAACATCAAATGATTTTGATTTTTTAGCCATGACTGTACATGCGGCAAATACACCTTTGTTTTCACCAATACTATTACAATGATTATACATCAGATGTGCCATGTAAACTCAGCATTAATATGAAAAAAACATGTCCGCAAAAGTTTTAAACAAATAGATTCGTATTGATAGCACTTTCCCTCAATAATTCTGCACATTTTATTTAGTTTATTTTTGTCGATTCCTCTTTGGGTTTTTCTTTTTTTGCCAGAGGAACAAATAGATAACGATTTCTTTTGACGAGAAATTGCAGAATAAAATAATCGTTTGTGCAAACGATTTTTTTGTCGACATATTTTACTAAACGATGCCTTTTGGAGAGTTACGATACGACGACACTAATCATGTCGATATAAATTTGGATGTTTATGTATTTCTTAATTTTCTGCAGGTTTGATCTTTGTTGTTTGTGAAATACTAACTTTTTGTTAAACTTTTGATGATTTTTAATTAATCTGAAGATAATATGAGTTCGGGATTTATAACTGAGTCAGAATTGGCCGAAGCACGCCAGCGTCGCCAGGAGGAATGGGAGAAAGTACGCACTGCTGACCAACCACTAGGTAAATAATAATTATTTCCCAAGGCGCACTTTACCTTTTCCTTATATTGTATTTACGTTCACAGAACGCCCAGAAGAGACCTACGATAGCCGTTCCCTATACGATCGCTTGCAGGAGCAAAAAATGAAGAAGGATTTGGAATACGAAGAGGCTCACAAATTAAGTAAAAATCTCAAATATTTGCTTACGATTTCGTATAGTTGGCTTTTGTTACAGAAAATCTCATTCGTGGACTTGATGACGATGAAGTTAGCTTCCTAGAGTTGGTTGATAAAAATAAGATGGACCTGGAAAAGCAACAAATGCTTGAAGAAGAAAAAGAGCTAAAGGAGTTTCGAGAGAGAGTAACAACACTTCAGGAAGAGTCTGAAGATAAGGTAACTACCTGCATCTCATCGCAACTGTTTTGCTTTTAACAGCATAAGCCTTATGCATTTCCAACTTAATTTCAGAAACTGCATTATGAGTTAAAAGCAAAAGCACGTGCCCAAACATCCGCATCAAGACCATCACAGAAATCTCTGTTAGGCATTGGCATAAAACGGAAGAACGGGGAAACTCCATCCATAGCCGAATTGAACGAAAGCAAACTGCCAAAGACAGCTAACGAGGAAAAACCAAAGTCACATGCAGCGAAAGTCGACAAAAAGTTTGCCGCCATAAGCGTAGATTCGTTGGATAAGGGACACTTCAAATGCGTTGCTATTTTGCCTGGGTTAGGTCCGTACAATGAGTCTAGCGATTCGGAAATAAGTAGTGGCAGCGAGGACGAACCCAATGGCTGCAATGACAAATGTACTTATGATCTAGTGGGACGCAAAAATGAAAAGAAAAAACATAGTAACGGAGAGAACTAAATTCATCTGCGTAGAATTAAATCGAAGCGTTGTTAGATTATAACATATTTTTTATTCTTCAGCTTGTAAAACTTATTCAAAGATATAAATCTGTCAAAAAACTACAAACGTCTTGCGTATCGTATGCCACCTTTCTATTTCTTTTCTTTCTTATTGCGGTTTCGATTCTTAACATTGGATACTTCATAGAAATTACTGCCGACTTTTTTACGTTTTTGTTGTCTTTCAATGGTACGTTTCTGCTTGGCTGTCAACTTCTTCTTGGCAGGTGGTGCTGTGGCCGCATCTGATTCATCGCTGGATGCTTCTATTTCTTCTTCGACTCGGAATTTTCCGGAGGATGTAATTGCCACCGTTTTCTTTCGTTTAGGTGGTGCCTTCTTGTGAACAACCTTTTCCAAGTCTTCATTGTACTCATCTTCTGAATAAAAGTCGCTGGCGCCGTCGCTGGATTCTTCATCCTCGGCTGGATTGAGTAAACGGGCCTTCTTTCGTGCTGCTCTTTCGGCCTTTTGCTGTTCCAAAAGCTCGAGGTCGATTTTGTCCAATTCTTTGACGTCGTCTTGTTCAAATGTAACACCAACTTTAATTTTGCGGAAGTCTTGCAACTGTTTGAATTCCCGAGCTTTTTTCACAGATTCACTTACGAATGTGGGAGCTTCAGATTTGTCGTCATCATTTTGGTTTTCACTCGCATCATTTGTTTCTTTTTCAACGTCTTGGCCAGTTTGAGATTTCGGAGTTTCGAAACCTTCTGGCGCCACATAGTACGGCAATTTGCCTCTTTGGAAATCGTTCAGTATCATTCGTGCCGTTACTGTAATGTCAGGCTCTCCTCCTCTCAGCAATTTACCGCTCTTCTTGGCTATTTGTTCCAGGAAATCCATGTGCGAAGACCACCGTTCAATTTTATATGTTTTCCTGATGTATTCTGGTCGCACTCTCCGTAAAACTGTATCAACATAGTCCTCTGGATTTGTGACCAATTCCACTCTAACGACGCCTTTTAAAACTTTTTCCGTGTCTGTCTCAGCTGATGGATATACAACGCCTGGACAATCGATGAGGAATATGCGTTTCATCAAGGTGATGTATTGCCACACCTTTGTCTCACCTGCTATGGGCGCAACTTTACAAACCTTTTTGGACCTTAATGCATTTATAACAGATGATTTTCCAACATTGGGATAGCCTATGAAGCCTACACTGATTTGTTTCTTGTCCAAATGCAACTTGCCCAATTGTCGGAATAGATTTATAAGAGCACCTTTACCAAAGGGATGTTGTAAAGAGGCGTGAAAGGCAATTGTTGGATATTCGGAGCTTAGAATTGCTACCCAACGCTGAGTAACCCATACGGGAACTAAATCGACTTTGTTCAAAATAAAGAATAGATGTTTGTGGGGTTTTTCCTTGCGTAGGAACTCTTCTATGTACTTTGATCGCGTTCCCATAGGATCTCTCGCATCCAATACTTGAAGCAATACGTCTGACGCATCCACTACTTTATGTAGCTCATTCCAGATTCGTTTACTCTGGCCAGCAGCAAAGATCCAATCTCTTTGGGCATCTTTATCACCTGTGTCCTCACGTACCAAGTCAACGTCCTTCGTGACATCGTACTCTTGTTCCTGTTCCTCTACTTTCCGGCTTAAATCCTCCAAATCCCTTACTTTGATATTGACACGTTTTCTTTGCTTTTTCGGTCCGAATACGCTTTCAAAGCTTTCCGTTTCCAGCAAGTGGACTCTCTGATGTTTAGCAGATTCGTTCAACAAAGTAATAGGCAGTTGACTTGGCTTCATAATAACTTGGTATGGGTCTTTTACAGCCTTTCCAATTTCGTCCTGGAATTTTTGCAGGGCGGATTGTGATATGACACGAGAGTTGCTGAACCACTTTGGTGTTGGCTCAACTCTTGCCATGGTGCCCGAAGGCAAACGGCCCTAAACACAGTAGTTGCTTTTTAATCTTCTTCAACTTTCACATAAGAACAAAGATTGTCTTACCTGGAAAGGTGCAGGTGCTATAATTTTTCCTGTCCTATCTCTTTTTGCCTTGAAATTTCGGTACATCTGAAGCCTTTTTATTGTTCCCTTTGTTCTGGGATTGGCTACTCCTTTTAATCCAGCCTTGGGTCTCTCGGGATTCATAGAGTGGTTGGACTTGTTAAATCCCTGTTTTCGGGGGGCACCCGATGTGCTTCGAACTTTCGGCATGTTGATCTATTTTATTTTGCGTCACCTTATGAAGTTCAACAGTAGCATTTACTATAGGATAAACAAAAATAAACAACACTCTACAAAACTTCCAAAATAAAAGAACGTAAAATTACGAACGTGGTCTAGGGATGGAAAAATAGCGATTACGACTATCGTCAAAAATCGATTACGAAAACTGTTGCCGGTGGTTAAAACTGAGTTTACACGCTACATCAAATCTTTGCTTTTTTTATTTTCCGTTTCTGTGCATACCGCTCTTATGGGTTGGTATTCCGTTCTGCTTTCGGAGTAACCGCGGATGTTTTTAATTGTTTCGCGTGCCAAATTTGACAGCAATCAAATGGTTTTGTTTCCATACAAAACACGTTATTATTATCTGCACTTATTGTTTTCTCAATTCTATTTATTGTTTCAAATAAATAAAGAAAACGAACCATCGAAACCAAAAATCGTACCAAAATACTGCCGACAAAAATGTTCACAAAAGTATGATGTTATTGTTGAGATTTTTATCAAAAGTAACCGTGAAAAACATGTGTTTTCACTGGTGAAAAATGAACATAGTACCAGCCATTAGGTTGAAAAGAGGGTGCGGATATTAATCCGCCCCATGCAACTATGGACACACACCTAAGCCAGTAATCGACTCATTGTGCGCTCTACATACTTTTCGCATTTTCATTTGCAATTAATTGAAACGAAATTTATACCAACTCAATTAATTTAAAATCCGTTTTCGAACAATGTATCTACCAACTTTGCATTGAGTGGCAACATTTAAAACGATTACTTGGAAATCGATAATCGATTTATCTCATTACAAATCGACCAGCTGGATGTTATTTCGTAAACAAAACATTAGAACTATCTTAATTTTTGTTAATTGGAAAAAATTACAAGTATGTCTCCACATAATAATAAATACACAGCACCATCCCAAAACAACGATCTAAATGTTAAAGTGAAAAAATCGTCGGAGAAGTTGTCCGAGAACATTCATATAGTGGCCAATGACCCATCCTTAGCTTTTTTTCGCATCCAAGAACATGTTAGAAAAGTTATACAGCCCATACTGGACAAGCGAATTGAAGTAATTGAGCTGCAAAAAGACTTACAAGGACATTGCTTCGATATGGAGTATGCAGTAAAGTCGATGAAAGATATTGAATCATCGGGAGCAATTTTTGCAAACATCCAAGACATGGTCAAAAATTCAATATTTCTGAAGCAGCAACTTCGCTATGAAGAGGTCAAAAATAAAATGGACAAGGAACCTACAAAGTCTTCTATGTATAAACGATTTTCGGCCCACTTAACTTTGGATTTGGATTTCACCGATATAACAGGAGTAATGAGGGAGACAAGCCATCGTATGGAGTCTATAATGTCATCGAACAGGGAGAACACATCATCTGGTAGTGTGCCATCAACCAGTGTGGGGGAACTTCAAAGGTCCCATACCACCTTACATTGATTTTAAATTACATTTTAAGAATTTCCATTTTATGTACCTACATATTTGTTTTTCTCCATAGGTTATTAAGGCATTTGTGTTGTTTAATGTATTTATGATTTTGTGACACATAGATTTTTTTTAGAAAGACGTTCTTTTTTATATTCACCATTTTTTTCGATTCTATGGTTTTTTTTTATTATACCTAAGAGATTTAATGGAAATAAACTGATCTCATGTCTACAAATGGATTTGGTGGCATCAAGATGATTGGATCTATTTCTAAGTCGTTGTTGGAAAGCAATGTGGTAACAAGCAATCCATGGCAGCCGGTTGTACGTACGTACCGGATTGACCCGATGCATTTCTTCATCGGCAAGGGCCGCCGCCTCAGTGTACAAAACACTGCTGCAGCATCAACAACAAGAAATAGTATTTGAGGGGTTTAGATCGCTTGTAAATATTCAAATATTCTTTTGCGGGATTTGAGCGCAGCCGCCTTACACCTTGAAAGACATTTTGTAGTCTCCCGCTTTAATAAGCTACTATTGCCCATAGGATGAAAAATAATCATATTTGAATAATGTAACTAAGAAAATTGACGCCATAACCGTGTCTCCTACAATGCTTAGCTATGTGTCATGGTTGTTTGTAAGTCGAGAAACATTTAAATCTGGCCACATTGGAACATTTGCAAAAATTGAGCAAGAAAATAGAATTCATTGAATTTAGTACAGTGGTGGCCACACGAACAAATTGGCACATTTGTTCCAAGCCTATGGGCTTATAAGCATATACATGAGTATTTTCTTGTGTACGAATACAGTTGTTGTGTAAGTACATTTTCATGTGGAAGTGGCGATCCTCGGCAAGATCCTATAGGTCAGTAAGATCGATCCTCGTCAAGCTCCTATAGGTAAGCAAGTTCGTTCCAGTCCATAAAACCGATCGCCGCAGGATCGTTTTTGTTGTTGTAACCACATGTTCATGTGGAGGTGGTGATCCTCGTCAAGCTCCTGTAGGTGAACAAGCTCACCATTGGTTATTTAAAGGCCATTGGTTATTAAAATAGCCCGCCTTGTCACATCGATCATAAGCACTCAGTATTTGTGCAAGAACCGGTGCCGCCGGCCTCTCACTGAGACTCTCCGCTCCATATAGCCGATTGTCCGCGACTGTCGTTGCAGCTACTCCGTACGGAGCTTTCCACTATCCGCAACCTGTGGACGCGCTCGGTAGCTCGTAGCTAAGCTTTCGTGACAGCAATGAACACCACACAGTGTGGTGCTCACAGCCACCAACCTATGTGGTGCTCACAGCTATCCCGTGCCGCGGGAACATGATAGCCATTGGTTTTTAAAGGCGCCAATAACTCGCCTAGTCATAGCGAGTATCATAGGCAATCAGTATTTAAGCAAGATCCGGTGCAGCCGGGGATAACTGCGTAGGACTATGCAATAGTGGGCGTGAATTTTCCCATAACTGATTTAGCATTACAATTGAGTATACAAATTAATGGCACTGGGAAATGTCAAAAGTTTATCCCGGCAAGGGATAACTATAAGCATCACACAGACTGGAACTTTGAGCTTCGAGTTATCGAGTGGAGAGTCTCAGTGAGAGGTAGTGTGGCACCGGCTCTTCCTCATATACTGAGTCCCTATAATGCTATGATGATATGACAAGGGGAGTTATTGGCGTCTTTAAAAAACCTATAGTCATAACGATCCCGCGGCGATCGGTCCTGTGGATCGCAACAAGATGGCTCACTTATGGGGCTAGACGGGATCCCTACCTCCACATACAAATATGGATATAACAACAACACACGTTAACATATTTTTTTATTGCATCGTATTCCGAATAGTAAGTAACATTTATTTCTTATTTTGTTGATATATTTTATTAAAGAGGTGTCGCACTGCGGGACGCTGTTAGGACGCGGCTATAAAAGGAGTCTCCTTATCATTGAGCTCAAACTTGAACCGAACAGCATTCATTGCTATGTGAGAAGTTTGCCCCTGGTCCTTAATGGAATGTTCATGGCCAAATTTGCATTTGCATATGTCTATGTGCGTTCGCGATCATTTGTTGGTGCATACGGTACCTATAGGGATAACTATGTACCAAGCCAAACCAATGGTTGTCCAACTTATTTATTAGTTGGCAACCGTGGGTGATTTTATTTATTGATAAACATAATCAGCCATAATTTTCTGCACAATAGCTCAATGAGTACCGCAAGATTAAAGACTTACCTTAACGATAATCTCTTTTCTTTTTATAGTCGAGTTCCATTGTAGACTGACACCTGCTGTGGGAGTCTTTAATACTCGTTCTAGGTAGGATGTGAACCCATGCGTTCGGAACGAAAGGTAGTTGCAAAGATTTATGTCTTATTGGGGATCTGATTGCTTTAAAAATATAAAGAAGTCTGGCTAAAAAATGCATTTAAACATTCATAAGGTAGGAATTTCGAACATAGGAACATGGCGGGATAGCAACTACTTTGTTCAAACCGTAAATTTAGAATTTAAAACAGAAATAAGTATGTATGTATTGGGTTGCCCAAAAAGTAATTGCGGATTTTTCATATAGTCGGCGTTGACAAATTTTTTTCACAGCTTGTGACTCTGTAATTGCACTCTTTCTTCTGTCAGTAATCAGCTGCTACTTTTAGCTTGGCTTAGAAAAAAAAGTGTAAAAAAGTATATTTGATTAAAGTTCATTCTAAGTTTCATTAAAAATGCATTTACTTTCTTTTAAAAAATCCGCAATTACTTTTTGGGCAACCCCATACATACTTGTTTTATATGTAAACAATTTCGGAGCTTATAACTAGTCAATTATTTAGTCCTATGGCTTAATACAGACGTTTCTCAGAGTTACGTGATTTTTACCAAATGACCCATAAACTATGCATTTTCCAATGTCATAGATAACATTTAATGTTCTGTGCGATGACACTGCAGCCAATACATTATCCTACAAACTGTTTATTTTTTTATATGGGATGGTGAATCGTAATGGTCTTTCTTTTTTATATCCAACTGTACTTCCTAAACCACCATTTGAATCAAAAAAAAAAAAAAAAAACTGGTGTTTAGTTTGGTTGCATTGAAACACGAATTCCCTACACACTATATGAGTATAACCAATTACTTAATAGTAGAAACAGTTGGTTCGAAACTATTAATGTATGTAAGCGCATGTAATTCGAAAAAAGGTTTATTTGGCTTAAAAACTGGGTGGGAAAACATAAAATGTGATTTCTCTCACACCACACAGTAACACAACGACTAAAATTACAGCGAAATCCGTTGAAAATGTTATTGAAAATAATAAAGTTTTCAAAAAAAAAATTAATCGATTCATTATTTTTTTTTAATTGAATCTGAAAAAAATTCCTAATTAAAGAATTGCTTGAAATTTTTATCATTTTCAATTAAAAAATTGCTTCAATCATTTTTATACCCACCACCGAAGGATGGGGGCATATTCGTTTTGTCATTCCGTCTGCAACACATTAAAATATCCATTTTCGACTTTATATGCTATACATATTCCTGATCGTTGTAAAAATCTTAGACGATCTAGCCATGTCCGTCCGCCTGTCCATTGAAATCACGCTACAGTCTTTAAAAATATTGATTTTGAGCTGAAACTTTGCACAGATTCTTTTTTGTTCATAGGCAGGTTAATTTCGAAGCTGGGCTTTATCGGAATATATCTTGATATAGCTCCCATATGGAATGGTGTGCCGATTTAAGGTCTTGGGCCGAATTCGCTGACATTTGGGAAAGTGAGTTGTGTTATGCCTTTCGACATTCCTGTTCAATACGATCCAGATTGGTCTATATTTGGATATAGCTGCCATATATACCGATCTCCCGATATAGGTCTTTGGCCCAATAGAAAGAAAATGTTCTAACCGATTTAGCTGAAATTTGGTACAATGAGTAGTTTTAGGCTCTTATTTATCCTTTCCGAATAGTGTTGAGATCGGATTGATATTCTGTTATACCGTATTGAACAGTGAATTTTACGTCCATCCGTGTCGAGTTTGGTCCAAATGGTATTTACTTGAAATTTGGTTAAATAAGTGGTATTAGGCTCTTATTTATCCTTCCCGAATAGTGTTGAGATCGGATTGAGATGCCATTAAGACCAATATTCTGTTTTACCGTATTGAACTGTGATTTTTACTAGACCCCTCGACCGTGTCGAGTTTGGTCCAAATGGGATCATGTTGTTGTTGTTGTAATCAAATTTTCATGTAGAGGTGGCGATCCGCATCAAGCTGTAGATGAACAAGCTCCTTCCGTTCCAAAGGACCGATCGCCGCGGGAACAGGGTGGCCATTAGTTATTTAAAGGCGCCAATAACTCGCCTTGCCATATCGAGCATCGTAGGCATTCAGTGCCACCCGACCTCTCACTGAGACTCTCCGCTCGATACCGCTGATTGTCCGCGACTGCAGATACAGCTGCTCCGGATGGATCATTTCACTGTCCGCAACCTGTGGACGCGCCCGGCAGCTCGTAGCTAAGGTTCTCGTGACAGCAATGAACACCACACAGATCGGACCTCAATGTTCCAGCTTGAGTGGTGCTCACAGCTATCCCGTGCCATAATTCGATATAGCTGCATTAATATTGCATTTTTCGCTGTATTACGATGAAAGCTAGGTGGGTTTGTTTTAATTAAAGTATATTTTATTTCTCGTCCTTGTTAGTTCAATAGTTTATCCGTTCGAAAATTTGTCAAATGCTCTCTATGAAGATAAAACTCCCATGCAAACAGTCTTTTGATTAGCTTTTAAATTTCTAGACGTAATTCTTATCCTGTTTATAATAAAAAAATGCATATTAATGGCTTAACGGCTTCTTCTGCATTGATCTACACAGAGAAAATAAAAAAGCTAGGTTCCATTACGAAATTTGTGCATTCAATTAAAAAACTCTCTGAAATCGGATCTATAAAGGAATTTATATTATTGATTAACAATTATTGAGACAATTTGGATTTGTGATACGCTTAATAATTCAATTCTGCTGTCTCAGTAAACATTTTTGCTGTTTTTACCAACAAATTTCTATGAGTGTACGATTAATTTACAATATGTATATAACATCACTTGTTTATAATACTCTTTACAGACCAAGTCCCGGACAATGAAGAGAGGCTTCTAATGGAAACGACAATATTTCTTCTTTTTTTTTTTTTTTGAAGAGTGAGGCCACTAAATAAGAGATATTTATTTTTCTAAGTAATATATTTACTGTTTTATACGCTATAAGTAGTTTTTTATGCATCTAAAAAATATCAATTATTTAGTTTTATTAAAATAGTAAAAATGTTGCTTAAAAGAAAGGGCAACTTTCAAATAATTGGTTTATGGAGTTAATAAAAATTTTAATTGAATGTTTGAGCTTATCATCAATCCAAATTGCAAAATCGTTAATCAACAATACAAATTCCATTATAGGACCAATTTCAGCAAAATTTTTAATTGAATGTACAAATTTCTTAATTGAACCAAATTCATAATTGTATAAATTGATGGCAATTTTAAAAAATTTATTGAAAAAAATTTCAATTGAAAAAATGGGATCATTTATTTTCAATCATTTTTTTAATTGAAATCGATTTTTTGTGATTTATGTTATCGTTTTTGCAATGGTAGCAGTTTCAATAAAAAAATTGTTTGAAACAAATAATTTCGTAATTGAAATTGATTTTTAGTTTTTTTTTCTGTGTATCAAACTATGTAGATAGTGGACGGCATTTGTATCAAGTGTTAAATACAACTCACTACTCATACGAAATATCAGCTATAGTCTATGGTCTATGGAGGGAATTTTAAATTTGAGCTAATCCCTTTAGCTGTTGAACAATATCTCTTCATTATCAACATTTCCTTCTATATTAAGTGATTTTGTTGATTTCATTTTTCGTGTTAATCCTAAACAGAATTCATTGCTCTCAATTATGAATCCGTATAGATATGAACAGTACGTCTGTACAAAACTCACTGGCCTATCTGCAGTGTAGGGTACGTAGAATCAAAACTAAAACAAAAAAAACAGAAGCGCAACACAACATTTTAACCATAATGTCATAATTTCAAGTTGGGTAACTTTTATGCTGAACTCGCATCGGAGGATATGAGCGAAAGCGAAACAAAGCAGAAGCGTTGGAGTTGAGCACATTTATCCGCACATCTCTGCTACGAAATACGGGTACAACCTTTTTTTGCTGATACCTTTTGAGAACTCTGCGAGGATTTCTATTTTAAACTGTTCCAACGATTGCTTACTCACATTCATGTATGTAGGTAGGTATGGGTGGGTGAATGATTTGCCCACATGTATGTTGTTGTTGCGGGACGGAGGGTCGCACACACTTGAATTGTTAAAACTGTCCAATGCAGCAGTACGCCGTACAACAGATGATGGCAACAAGGACATTTTCAAGTGGATAATTTATGTTTTATGATCTTTTTATACGGATTATGCTTTGGTCTATATACTCGAACAAGCGCACACGCATGCACTTTCACACTTACACACGATTTTAAGATATTTTAGGGCATTGCCATCACGCTTTAAAATTTATGCCAATGGAGTAGATTACACTAATCTCTTGAACTGTGGATGTTTCCAATTGCCTAATTTATGATTTTGATTTCAAATGAATTCCGACATTTTCACGGACTCACAATAACACACATTAAGGGATTTAAGCTCCCCACTACACTACCAGCAATTAAACAAGACAATGAAATGAAAAGTAAAACCTAATAAAGTCACCAAGGCAATTTATAACCCCTTTTATTGTCATGAAAACTAATTGAGATTCTCTTAAAGCTTTGATATGGTGTCATCATTCAATCTGAATGACAAAACTAAAAGAGGAAAAACGCAACATATTTATTCAATGATAAAACGTTCTGAAGTGCAACAAGTAAAAAGGCGTTACGTTCGGCCGGGCCGAACTTTGGTTACCCACCACCTTGGGTATATATGTTAACCACCTTTCATCATAATCCGGTGAAAAATGCATAATTTATGCAACCATGGCAGCTATATCGAAATATAGTTCGAAATATAGACCAAATTCGACACAGACATTGAGTGGTCTAATAAGTAAAGGGTGATTTTTTTGAGGTTAGGATTTTCATGCATTAGTATTTGACAGATCACGTGGGATTTCAGACATGGTGTCAAAGAGAAAGATGCTCAGTATGCTTTGACATTTCATCATGAATAGACTTACTAACGAGCAACGCTTGCAAATCATTGAATTTTATTACCAAAATCAGTGTTCGGTTCGAAATGTGTTCATTCACCGTAACGTTGCGTCCAACAGCATCTTTGAAAAAATACGGTCCAATGATTCCACCAGCGTACAAACCACACCAAACAGTGCATTTTTCGGGATGCATGGGCAGTTCTTGAACGGCTTCTGGTTGCTCTTCACTCCAAATGCGGCAATTTTGCTTATTTACGTAGCCATTCAACCAGAAATGAGCCTCATCGCTGAACAAAATTTGTCAAAATTTGAACACATTTTCTTTCTCTGTGACACCATGTCTGAAATCCCACGTGATCTGTCAAATACTAATGCATGAAAATCCTAACCTCAAAAAAATCACCCTTTACAAGTCATTGTTAAATTTTGTAGAACAAAATATTGGTCTTTTTGGTAGCTATATCCAAATATAGACCGATCTGAACCATATTGGACATGGATGTCGAAAGGCCTTACATAAGTCACTGTGTCAAATTTCAGCGAAATCGGATTATAAATGTGCCTTTTATGGGGCCAAAGCTATAAATCGAGAGACCGGTCTATATGACCGTTATATCCAACACTGAACCGATCTGGGCCAAATTGAAGAGGGATTTCGAAGGCTCTAACACAACTCAAAATGCAAATGCAAATTTTGCCCATGAACATTCCACTAAGGAACAGGGGCAAACTTCTCACATATCAATGAGTGCAGTCAGATTCAAGTTTAAGCTCAATGATAAGGGGGCTCCTTTTTATAGCCGAGTGCGAACGGCGTGCCACAGTACGACACCTCTTTGGAGAGAATTTTACATGGTATAGTACCTCACAAATGTTGCCAGCATTAGGAGGGGAAAACCACCGCTAAAAACTTTTTTTCCGATGGTCTCGCCAGGATTCGAACCCAGGTGTTCAGCGTCATAGGCGGACATGCTAACCTCTGTGCTACGGTGGCCTCTAACACAACTCACTGTCCCACATTTCAGCAAAATCGGATAATGAATGTAGCTTTTATGGGCCTTACACCTTAAATCGGCGGATCGCTCTATATGGGGGCTATATTCAAATATAGACCGATCTGGGCCCAATTGAAGACGGATGCCAAAGGCCTTAACACAACTCACTGTCCCAAATTTCGGTGACATCGGACAATAATTGCGCCTTTTATGGGCCCAAAACCTTAAATCGAGAGATCGGTCTATATGAGAGCTACAATATATCGAAATCTGGACCGAACTGGACTGAAGATGTCGAAGAGCCTAACACAACTCACTGTCCCAAATTTCGGCGAAATCGGACGATAAATGCGTCTTTTATGGGCCTAACACTAAATCGAGAAATCGGTCTATATGGGGGCTATATCCAAATCTGGACCGATCGGGGCCAAATTGAAGAGGAATATCGAGTGGCCTAACACAATTCACTGCCCCAAATTTCAGCAAAATCGGATAATACATGTGGCTTTTATGGACCTAAAAATCTTTAATCGGTGGATCGGTCTATATGGGGGCTATATCAATATATAGTCTGATATAGCCCATCCTCGATCATAACCTATGGACAAAAAAACAATCTGTGCAAAGTTTCAGCTCAATATCTCTATTTTTAAAGACTGTAGCGTGATTTTAACGGACAGCTGGACGGACATGGCTAGAACGTCTTAGATTTTTACGACGATCAAGAAAATAGATACTTTATAGGATCGGAAAAGGATATTTCGATGTGTTGCAAACGGAATGACAAAATGAATATATCCCCATACTTCGGTGGTGGATATAAAAATTGCTTAGGATTTTAATAAAAATTAAAATAGTTTATCTTGTCTGTATTGTTGGTATTTAATTATTTCACCTGTGGTGTCAGTGCTGCCATCGTACACTCAACCTAATTTGCTATTCAAAACAGCAAAAATATCTACTAAAAATGGGAAAGCAGACATTACTGCTGTTTCAGCAAACATGGGGCTGCTGTATTAGCAAACATTTCGGTCAGCTAAATCAGCAAACAAAAAATATGATGCTTCAAGCATATAAACCTGCTGAAAAAAATTTTATTTTTTTTTTTTACGTTTGTCTGTTACTTGTTTTGATTGCTTTAGGCATTTGTTTTTGAAATTTTGTTGGAAGATATGATTTTAATTTGTGGAATATTACTGTAAGAAGCTACCTCATCAAAAGATTTCTTGTACACATGACATCGCATCCATAGGAATACATTTCGAAATGTGGGTAAGCTTGGTCGTCATAGCAGCAAAATTAGTTGCTGATATTTAGCAGACAGTGTTTGCTATTTTCAGCAAACTTTTTTGGTTTCCAGAAATCTCATTCCTAAGAATTTTGAGAATTTTTTTTTGGTTTTTTTTTTGGATGTAAAAAATTACCGACTTTCGACTAGTCAATTTCCCCCGAAACATGACCTTATATCGTCCACTTTACCCCAATCCAAATTTCATTAGGATACCTGTTTCCTAGCTCGGGCTGAAATTAGTCTAAGACAGCTCCATTCTTGGGTATTTTTCTACCCATTGACTTTTTCGGTATTTAATGCAATTGATACAGAGCTCATAGTGAGTTAGGATAGAAATCTACCACTGCATAGCAAGCAGCGTTGATTCTAGTAGAAATTTATTTGTTCTGTAGGCTTTGACCGTAGTGTTGGATCTAGCTCTTCTCCTTCTTAGCGTTGCAAACAAAGTTATAATTCTCTGTACCACAGTGGTGGTGAGAGTATAAAAATGGCTCGGCGGAATAGGATTTGCCTGTAGTGAAGAGGTGAAACTTGCGGATGATGGCTGTTTTGAGGAGCTAGCCAGGAGATTATTTTGAGAAATAATGAAAAATGTTACCAAGTTTGTTGTGTTTTCTATGTTAGGTCGGCTATCTTTGGGACCACCCATGTAGCTGTGTATATTGGTAATGTAATCAAAATCAAATGTTTTACGAAACACGCTAAATGCAAATGCAAATAAACTTTCCATTTTAGGAAAAGGGGCAAACGTTTAAAATTGATGTTGGGTTTAAAAAAGGTGCATTTGCGAGTATAGCCTCCACAAAGTTGAGGTGATTTTTTTGGGTAAAGCTGAAATCCTTGTTTGTGCGGAGTATTGTGCGAAGGGGAAACCTAAAAGTTTTGGGACACATTTTCTTCCCCATTTCATTTCTCCCAATGTTGAATGTTGTTCGATTTTGAAGTTAGTTCTCTCTCATTCTTACTCATTTTCGTAATATTTCGTTTGGATAAGAAATTCGAGAGCTTTTGTGAAGCTGTGTGTAGAGCGAGCGAAACGGTTAAAAGCTCCCAAGTTTGTTATGTTTTTTATAACAAAGGAAAGAAAGAAAAAAAAAAACACGAAAACAAAAGGACAATGTGCACAGCAGTTGTCGTTTATGCCAACATATTCTCTCTCGTAAACACACACTCGCATCCAGTATTGTAGCCCGCCGAGAGAACTTAAGTTGCACGTGCACTTTCAGCTGCTGAAAAATCGAAACTGGACTAAATATTGCAATCGACAAAAAGTAACTTCTCATCAATGAATACTCAACACGGACTTGGGGTTCTCTAGCGATTTGGTTCTTTTGCGTTAAAGTGGGTATTTACATCACATGCCCTTGGATGTTCGCCAGTGTCCTTGGTGATAGAATAGCCAGTGTATGGAGGCTCATCTGAATTTTAAAAATTGTTCCATGTTTTGGATGCGAATGTCAGATAGTAACGGCCTTATTCACAAAACTGAATGAAGCCTTAAAATAGGTTTTTTTAACGGTTCTATAAAGGAAATTTATCAAATAAACCAATTTCAAATCAACATTAGGTAAGGCCGTAAAAACAACCTCACACACTTTTGAACGAAAATATTAAAAATTGCAATTTTGCCCATAAACATTCCATTAAAGAACAGGCTCAAACTTCTCACATATGAATGTGAGAGTGCTGCACGATTCAAGCTTAAGCTCAATAATAAGGGTCCTTCTTTTTACAGCCGAGTCCGAACGGCTTGCCGCAGTGCCACACCCCTTTGTGAAGAAGTTTTTACATAGTACCTCACAAATGTCGGAACCATTAGAAGGGTGTAACCACCGCTAAAAAATTTTTTTCTGATGTTCTCTCCAGGATTCGAACCCAGGCATCATAGGCTGACAGGCTAACCTCTGCTCAACTATGGCCTCCTCTGTTTTTGAGGAATCCTACGAACATGGAACAGCGGGGAAGATTCTCTTATATTAATAAGCGCAATCTTGCTTAATAACAGGGAGCCGCAGTGCGACACCACTTAGCAGAGAAGTTTAACATGTCTAAAGACCTCAAAAATAGAGTCTGCATTAGTGAGGAAATAAGAATTGCTGCGTTCTAGTGCGAGGGTCGTGAGTTCGATTCCCCACCCAAGGCCTGGTCCATCGCTACAATGGATTAAAATGTCTAAGTGAGCCTGTTTAGAAAATACAATAGATTCCCACTCTAACCTAACCACTTTTCCATTGAAATAAAATTAAAAAAAAAATGTTGATGAAAATAACATATTATTGAAATTTCCTACAAAAATAAAGTGTTAATGATTTTTCTTTTTTTTGTATGAAACTTAGATTTACTTTTATTTTTTAAAATGTCGTATGAAAATTTAATCAGGACATCAAGATGCTATTAATTGGAATCTTCTGTGTTTTTTTTTGTCAGTCATTTGCCTACTTGCCAAATTGTGGTACGTTTTTCGGTGATATGCGTACAATATTTTTTGGCCTTTGTGTAGTTTGTTTGTCCTACAGTCTGACCCTGACCCAAAACCGTGTTTTGTTGTATTTATAGTACATACTTCAGTATGCCAGGGTCTTTTCTACGCTTGCACTCTTTATCCCCTCTATGTTGTGGTTTGCGTTTGCTATTGTATTGCAATGTACTCGTAGTAGTGGTGGTAGTGGTGACAATCATCTCATCCTTGCCTACACATATGCAAATGGGTCGGGTATGCCGTTCGACTATGATCACAATTCGACATTCTGAACATTTTCGGTTAATAAAAATAAAAATATATTCTCCATTCGATAATGATGATGACGTTAACGACGACGGCAAGGCAATAATTGACTGAAAATGACACTCAGAAAAATGCTTATTGTGACTATGAGTTAATTACTTAAGCAAGTTAGTTTATGATATGTATCCATGATTAGTTCAAGATTCCTGAAGAGTTAGGAAACTAATTTGGTACAAATAAAACCAACTTCTCATGAGCAGTGTTGCCGTTTTGGATAGGCTCCTACCAGAATTGGTAGGTTTTTATTCTCTTGGTAGCATGTTAGGCTGGCCTAATTTTTGGTAGGTTTTCCAACATATTAATACCAAGTTAATTACCGAAAACATCGTCGGGGATTACTCTAAATTAGTTCACTTCGTGTCGTTTCTGTATATTCGTTAAGAGTGCAGAATTAAGCCAAGGAAAGCGAGGGGCCAGGGGGTTACAAAGGATCTCATTGCTTCAAATGTCAAGATAAAGGGCGTAAGAACGATTTGGATCATACTTGGCATGGATGTTGGAAGTCATAACTGAAGTCTTTGATCTACGTTTCAGTCAAATCAGGTGAAAATTTATGCTTCTAAGGGCTTAAGAAGTCAAATCCGGGGATCGGTTTATATGGGGGCTATATCTGTTTAAAGAACGATTTGGATCATCCTGGACATGGATGTTGAAAGTCATAACTCAAGTCTTTGATTCAAATTTTAGCCAAATCGGAAGAAAATTGAGGCTTCTATGGGCTCAAGAAGTCAAATCGGGGGATCGGTTTATAAGGGGGCTATATCCAAATCTGAACCGATATGGCCCATTTGCAATCCCCAACGACCTGCATCAGAAAGAAGTATCTGTGCAAAATGTCATGCTGCTAGGCTTACGCGTTCGACTGCTATCGTGATTTCGACAGACGGACGGACATGGCTAGTTCTATTCAGAATGTCGAGGCGATCCAGAATATATATACTTTATGGGGTCGCAGATAAATACTTCGAGGTGTTACGAACGGTATGACTTGATTAGTATACTTCCATCCTATGGTGGAGGGTAAAAGAATGTATACTTTGATGTGTTCCAAATGGAATGTCTTCTAGCTCTACTTCGGCTTGTAGGACATTTGATAGGTTTTGCTAGGATTTTTCTTAAATTTTGGTAGGAAATAATTTTCTTGAGTGACAACACTGCTCATGAGTATAGATAAAATAGCTTAGAACGCGGATGGAGTTTGGAATTTTCCTCAAAAGTTTTTTTTTTTGAAATAAGCAAGAACTTTACTAAACATGGGTAATAGCATATCATCGTTGACGCTATATTTTCTGAATGAACTACTTAAAAAAATGTTGTATTTTAGTTGAATATAACGTTTATCTACATATCTTGAGTTCACAACTGCATGCTCGAAATTAAGCCCAATTTAATTTGCTCAATTCTAATGGTGAGACATTGTGTCTGTAAATAGAACATGGCAAAGCTGCACAAAACAAGCATGGCCGTATTTGATGAAAGCAAGTTAGAAAATGTTTTTCTTTTGTGTTGTTAGCAAACATAGACAGGGGAAGATAGTGTCAGTTACCAACAAAAGTGATGTGGATGTATGCGCTGAGCGTCTAAGATTCCACGGTTCAACTCTCAGCTGCGCCAATGCGACAAAAGGTAAAGTTTTATTTGATTTAAAAATGGAAATACTCATATGAAATTTGTCTTTTTCGAAATAGGTGAGATAAGTAAATGTGTTGCGTAATAAAAATGTGTCCGCCAATCTCTAATTGGAGCCTCAAAAGAGTTCGGAAATTACTTCAATAATTTTACGTTTCAGTTTCAAAGCTTGTAAGTTCATATATTTCTTTAGCGCTATATGATTTTCAATATTGCTCAAATTTAGTTAATTGTAAGATTGGGACTTGTTCCTCTCCATGGGTCAGTGATATGCTCAACTGTATAATATTTTCTACACCAAGCGTGTGCTGCATATTTCCAAAACTGCACACTCGTTTGGCAGACTGTCGCAGTTCCATTTACGTATGCCGGCTGCTTATGCAGCAGCACAGAGCCCTCTGTATTTATTCTCTGACCAATGTCACCATTCAGAACATTTGTGGTACCATGTGTAATGACAATATTAACAAAATACAATTTTGTGGCTTTGCCAATCGCCATAGAACGACAATAGTCCTACACTATTGTCATAGATATGAAAACCACAGCATGATTGTTTAAGGATATTAATTCTCTCATATCAATGAATACAGTCCGATTAAAGTTTTCAGCCCAATGATACTAATTCTATATTTCAAAATATCTTGATCTTAGCGAGCATTTTTATTAGCAACAAAGTTGATGCTAATACCTAAAGGACTGTTACTCTATTGCCCTTTTCATGTTGACAACTGTCAAAATCCATTTAAAAGGAATTTATAAATAACGAATCTGTGAAATAGTTAAAATGCTTATGACATTAGGTGATGCCAGTGTGTTATGAAGAAAATTGTTGGTACAAAATATTTCGTCCTAATAGTCTTAACGAACTACGATATTTGTGTTGAAATTGTTCTCCACCAGTCTGAAAGCAGGCCAGAGTAACTTACGTAAAAGACGTAAAAGAAGTACAAACGTGCAAAGTTCGGCTGGGCCGAATCTTATATACCCTCCACCATGCATCACATTTGTCAAGTTCTTTGCCTGGTATTTCTTTATAGGCAAAACAAGTAAAGGCGTGCTAAGTTTGACTGGGCCAAATCTTGGGAACCCACCACCATGGATTCTGCTAAAATTTAGGAGCTATATCTGGTTATAGACCGATTTGAACCGTACTTGGCACAGTTGTTGAGAGTCATAACATAAAATTTTAGCCAAATCAGATGAAAATTGAGGGTTCGGTTTATATGGGAGCTGTATAAGGTTCTTGACCGATTTGTACCGTACTTGGTACGGTTGTTAGAAGTCTTTACAGAACATTATGTGCAAAATTTTTCAGCTAAATCGGATAAAAATTGCGGCTTCCAGGGGCTCAAGAAGTCAAATCGGGAGATCGGTTTATAAGGGAGCTATATCCAAATCGGAACCGATACAGCCCATTTGCAATCCCTGATGACCTACATCAATATTAAGTATCTGTGCAAAATTTCAAGCAGCTTTACGCGTTCGGCCGCTATTGTGATTTCGACAGACGGGCGGATATGGCGAGTTCGATTCAGAATGAGGTGTTACAAACGGAATGATTAGATAAGTATACCCCCATCCAATGGTGGTGGGTATAAAAAGGATAATGGATACGAATTGCTATGCTATTGGAGCTATATTAGGTAGGGCACCGATTCGGGCCATACTTGGATTGAATGTTGAAGCCACAGTTAAAGTCATTGTGCAAAAATTTCAGCCAAACCGTATAAGAATTGCACTTTATGGGGGTCAAAAACAAAAATCGGGTAATCGGTTTATATGGGAGCTATATGAAGTTATGGACCGATTCAGACCATATTGAGCACGAATGTTGGAGATCACAGGAGAAGTCGTTGTACAAAAGTCAGATAAGGATTGCGACCTCTAGAGGCTCAAGAAGCCTAATTAGGAGATCGGTTTATATTGGAGTTATATCAGGTTATGAACCGAATTAGACCATATTCTGTTGAGCAAAACATTTCATGCAAGCTTTCAGCTTTCTAGACGCTCAAGAGGCCCTCTAGAGGGCCAAGAAGTCAAGATCAGAGATCGGTTTATATGGCAGCTGCATCAAAACATGGACCGATATGGCTCTTTTACAATCCCAACCGACCTATACTTATAGGAAGTATTTGAGCAATATTTCAAGCACGGACATGGTCAATCAACATAGACTGTCCAGACGATCAAGAATATATATATATATATATATATATATATATATATATATATATATATACTTTGTTGGGTCTCAGGTCAATATTTGGATGTGTTGCAAACGGAATGACGAAATTAGTATACCTAAAATAAATAACATTCAAAATTGTTTATTATAATTGTCTTGAATGCAATATTTTGAGTTCCCTTGAACGGCTTACCTATGGTGTTGTATGACATTTAACACAGCAAAGCCTCACACAGTTGTCTGGCTTTGCTTGGCCTTGAAATGAGCATTTAAAAAAATCCCATTTTGTATTGGAAGCTGACTGCAAGCGTTAAGCCAAAATTAAGATTTTTTTTCCAAAAATTTTACAATCTTGTAGGAGTGAGACATTTGAGTGGTACTGCAATGAATCGTGGCTCTATGTGAATGTCGGTTAACCACATTCGCCACAACAAAGTACAGTCAGTGTAACGGAAGTGCAGCTCCCATATGTAATTTGTACTAATTTGCATATAGATTAAGCGGAGCTAAAGCTCCATTGAGGGTCATTTGGTTACAGCTAGCTAGTCAACCACACACGAAGCGACAGACATAGGCACAGGCGCCGAGGGTTCCATCGTATGAATATTGCAAGGAGTCTAAGCAGGAATGCCATAGCATCTCAACAAATGTAAGCAACTATTCCCTCCCACTGCAAATACAAACGGGCGAGCGCAAACATTCGACTGGCGGGAGAACAAAACACAGGCATGAAACAACGATAACAACTCTTTTGGTCTTAATCCAATTTGCAAAGCATACTTTAAGGTGTTGCTATTTATCATTGTGTGTTACATACTTTTAAGCGTCCTTTCGAATGGGGTGCACTGGATTGTAGCCTGGACTCAGACTTGAAGCCTCTTTAAAATTATGTAAATTATTTATGCGGGTCGATTGTGGATGCAACATCTGCTACTATTATATCAGAGGCCATTACAATTTAGAATGACACAACATTACATTTGCACAAATTTGACAATGAACATCCCATTAAGGAACCGGGGCAAACTTCTTATATATCAATACCAACGCTGAACATGGCTTTCAGCGTCATAAGCGGACATGCTAGGCTCTGCGGCTTCCAGGGGCTCAAGAAGTCAAGTCGGGAGATCGGTTTATATGGGAGCTATATCCATATCTGAACCGATACAGCCCGACCTACATCAATATTAAGCATCTGCGCAAAATGGGGCTAGGGGCTAGCTTTACTCGTTCGACCGCTATCGTGATTTCGACAGACGGACGGACGGACATGGCGAGTTCGACTCTGAATGTCGAGCATATATACTTTATGGTGTCGTAATCAATACCGCGAGGTGTTACAAACGGAATGACTAGATTAGTATACCACCATCCAACGGTGGTGGGTATAAAAAGGATAATGGATAAGAATTGCTATGCTATTTGAGATATATCAGATAGTGGATCGATTCGGGCCATACTTGGATTGGATGTTGAAGCCATAGTAAAAGTCCTTGTGGGGAAAAATTCCAGCCAAACCGTATAAGAATTGCACTCTATAGGGGCTCAAGACCTACAATCCCAATCGACCTACACTAATAGGCGGACATGCTAGCTTCTGCGCTACGGTGGCCTCCATATACAGTGGTACAGAAAAGTCTACATACTCTATTCAAAAAACACGTTTTACAAAAAGTTTTTCTGCAAAATGTCTATTGTTACTAAAATTTTTTACCATACGACCCAGTCCTATAATTAGTTAAAATTTTGAGGGTCAAATCTTATCCTTGCTACGTCAATGCCAGTTTGCTTAACTGCTATTTATGGAAAGGTATGTAAACATATCTGTGCAAATGTGCACAAATTTTTACTGGAAGTCGTTCGCGTACTTTATTTGCCAGCAGAAGAAAGCGCGAGAGAGGGCAAATGTTCATGTACAGAAAACTCGCCAAATGATGTCATTTTACTTCAAGTCGGTTGTTATACATTAGAAAGTAAGTGTAAAATTTGCGGAATTATTTGGAAAATCTTAATTAAAACATTGTTTCCTTCCAGATACCAAGAAAAGAGCAATTATTGGTTTTGATGGAATCATCACAATTAAGTGTTTTGATGGAATCATCCTCCTTCGGAGAGCTACGATGAAACCAACACCGTTCCTTTGAATTTGTTAAGGAGGGAAGATGCTGCAATGGGATTGACGCACAAGTAGTCTGCTAATTATTAATGAATGCAGATATCTTCAATGATAACAAAGTGTCCGTAGCCGCTACATGACCAAATAGAAAGCTCCCTTAGATTCACATCAGTGGTCGTAGCAATTTGTCCAGCCACAATATCCAGAAGCATGTCAGCAAAGGACTTGAAAACGTTGTTACTACTTTTGTGTACGGTGATGGAATGTAAAGCAGTTGTAGTCCTATGCAATCTTCGAATTGCATGCGGATGCTCGGCGAGTGGAAATTGTCCAACGAGAGGATCGGGAGGAGTAGTCCTTCATGCGTCTTGGCTACTGATGAGAGAAGGTCTGTACGACTCTCCCTTGCTCGTGTCCTTTCCGGGTTTCAGTAGCGGGATCACAATGCCCATTTTCCAAACATCGGGTACTATAATAGTGTTCAGACAGGCTGAGGACAGTTGTAAGGTACTCGACTCTAGGCAGATCCAGATTCTTTAGCATCAGTTTTCCGATCAGAGATTCCGTCTGGGACCAGCAACTTGCGCGACTTGGCGCCAAGGATGATATTCTTAGCTTAGTGCACGGTAATTTGTGATGGCTGTCCAGCGGCACGGAGATCACGGATATGACGAATGGCTTCCCTTCTTGTCTTGTCACTATCGGGTCAATTAATTGACGTTTATCTAAGGAAAATACCTCACAAGTATCGTTTCCTAAGCAATCAAATGTTTTCCTAAGCAATCAAAAAAAAAACAATCAAAACAAAAATCGGCTGTTTTCTGCCAATTTTCACTAGGAGTCGTTCGCGTACTTTTGTTTGCAAATTTTTTAAAGATAGTAAAATAGGTCTTACTCTCTTGCAAGTTTTTACTGGAAAAATACGCGAACAGACCTATTTTTTACGTTGAAAACAATGATGGCAATGCTTTGACCAACAACTCGTTGACCCGTCACAGCAGCTGTTGGTAACTTCTCTTCTCCACAAGTTAAAAACCGTCAACCAAAAACATCTGGACAACGAGCGAGAAAGGGAAATGAACAAAAAGTCGATCTATCATAATCACCAAAGAAGTTTAGGAACACCATCGTCGGCAGGCGCAGTAAACGTAGCGTATATATCAACTTTCTGATTTATATGATTAATATCTTTATAAAAACTAATAAGAGCATATGCAATAAGTGGTGAAGATAGTTTGAAGATAAACTAAAATTAAATTAGAATCATACCAAAGTGAATTGGTTATTGAAATGAAGCAAATTTAAGCGCATGAAACACCATTGCAACTAATAAATTATGAAGTTTGAAAATTAACAGTAATCAAGCTGAGATTATGGTGACAGCCTACAATTAGACGCACTTAGTCCTAATCTTTGTCCATTGTGATACCTCAGCAGCGACAGACTAAAGCCTTTGGTGGCGATCAAGCTCGCTGCCGACTCAGCTACCTTTGGGCTTGCATCTTGTCTTAAGATTTAACTCAATGTTTGGCTCGCACATCGCACGAAGCCCATAAATATTTAAACATTTTGTTGTCATTTTAATTTCATTACAGAAATGAGTTTCATTTGAAAAATATTCATATTTTCAAGCATTCATGCACTTGTTTGTGCTCCTTTCATTCCATTCATCATCGTCGTCCTGCACATCTTTTGGCATAGTCATAGTCATAGTCATAGTTATCCTTAATACATGTTTATGTACACTTTAAATAAGACCTTATTTGAATGTAGTATTCCGTATTCCGCCTGCCCCGACAACACACAACCCCAGTCCCAGGAACTTCACAAAGAATGTTCTGTGTAAACCTATTCGAGTAAGTCCCTTTCTCCCCTCAACAACCAGCCAGCATTTGAGATTCTTCAACACAGCATCAAAATCTATCATCATGGTATTCCCAAACATTTTCAGTTAGTTGGATTTAAAAAAAAGAGAAGACTTTCTTTCCATTCATGTTTCTTAGTAGCTCGTCCTTTTTTTGCTCTCGCATTGCCAAAGACGATGCCTTACTTAAGCTAGCGAATAGTGGCCTGTCATTGCAGGGATCCAAGGGCAACTAAATTTCCCGCACCACTGAAAGGAGGATTTTTTATTTACTCTGTTGCTCAGGATTCACCATTTGTTGGGCATTTAAGAGGAGAACTTTTGCCACAAACAACTTTCTTCTCTTGAGAAAAAATGAGCCAAGAAGAAAATATGTTTCCTTGGCATGCCCGAAGGTCGGAAATGTCAGTTAACGCATTGTTACATTATGCCAGGGAGCTGCTTGTCTTGTCCACAATTGAACTGGTTGAGGAAAGCTCCTTGATTGGAATATTGCGAGGGTTAGCAGATTTTCAATGGGGATACTGAAGGCAATACCAAGTGTGACACTAGAGCATAAACTCAAGACAAAGCTCATTAAGGCGGTTAAGCTGACCAGACTTATGATTATACATATTTTAAAAAAAGATTCAACGTGGAATATGATATGCAGAGCCAATGATGCTATGCACTACCCATTATTCTTATATTCAGAAATTATTTGGTTTTGTAACCAAAAAAATATGATCTTTACCAATTTGAATGTAACGCTTCTTATCATAATTGAATAGGTTTTCAACCCCCTCAACCAATTATGAAATACTCCAGGTATCGATTTACTGAAGTGCTACACCGCTCATTGTTTTCTTCTCTTTGTAATAGTTCTATAAAATTATTTTCAATTGCTTGCATTCAATTTTATTATTGTCTTACTTTTCTCTAACGACCTGTAATCCAAAGGTTAAGTTTGTTAAACCAACAGCAACAACAACAGCAGCATCGAAAACAAACGTAACAAGAACAAGAAGTCTCAAATGCTGAAGGCACTCAAGTTGCCAGACCCAAAGCAACCGTTAAAAAATAAAACAAAATGTCCCTCGTTCTAATGTCACCAAGCTGAGAAGGGCAATGGAAAATGTTTAAGAGTGTGTTTGTTTCTAATAACATCGCACATAAACTCAAGTCATAAAAGCACTCGGAGAAAAGAGTTTGCAAATAAACAGAGTAGAACGTTCAAGTATTGGGTATATTCATTACACTCAGAGACATTTGTTAGTAAAAACATCAAAAAAGTTTGCTGTAACAATAGAAAATCTGTTGAAAATCGGACAGTAGTAATTGTTTGCTTATGTTTTTGGGTATATTCATTACACTCAGAGAAATTTGCTATTAAAAAAATAAAAAAAAAATTTGCTGTAACAATAGAAAATCTGTTAAAAATTGGACAGTAGTAATTTTTTGCTTAAACATTTTCTGTTGAAAAATTTTGCATATTATCTTATCTTTTTTTAAGGGTACATATCGATGACTTAATATAAAAAAGGGCCCAGATAAATTTTTTCCAAAACGACGTGTTGTGCTAACACTGGAAGACTAATGTCAGATGCATCTTGCCTCAAAAAACAACAACAACAAATTTTGCCCATCAACAATCGAGTTAGGCTCCTTTTAAATTAAGTCATCGCTATATAGAGTAGAAAGAATAATCAAAAAATAATCGTTATTTTCAAATTTGGTGAATTACGTATGTACGATTTTCGTATTTTTATACCCACCACTATAGGATGGGGTACACTAATCTAGTCATTGCGTTTGTAACACCTCGAAATATTCATCCAAGACCCCAAAAGTATATATATTCTTGATCGTCTCGACGTTCTGAGGCGATTTAGCCATGTCCTTCCGTCGAAATCGCGATAGCGGTCGAGCCGCTTAGCCGCTTAAAATCTGGCACAGATACTTCTTTTTGATGTAGGTCGTTGGGGATTGCAAATGTGCCATATCGGTTCAGATTTGGGTATAGCCCCCATATGAACCGATCTCCCGATTTGATTTTTTAAGCCCCTGGTAGCCGCAATTGTTGTAACTTCCAATAACTGTGACAAGTACGGTCCAAATCCTGATATAGCAACCGATCTCCCCATTTGGCTTCTTAAGTCCTTACAAGCCGCAATTGTTGTCGACTTTGACTGAAATCTTTTACATAATGTTCTCCTATGACTTCTAACTACTGTGCCAAGTACGGTCCAAATCGTTCTATAACCTGATATAGCTCCCATATATTGTAAACCGATTCAACTTCTTGAGCCCATACAAGTCAAAATTTTTGTTCGATTTGGCTGAAATTTTGCACTTGATGTTGCGTTATGACTCGCAACATCTGTGCCAAGTTCGGTCCAAATCGGTCTACAACCTGGTGTAGCTCCCATATAAAGCGGTCTCTCAATTCGGTTCCTAGAAGCTTTAATTTTTGCTGATTTGACAAAAGTTTGGTACGTAGAATAAAATTATGCCATTTATGAAATCGTCCATCCGCTTAGTCCAATTTTGGCGTGCTCTTTCCAACATTTCGGCCGGTATCTTACGAATAAATTCTTCAATGTTGTCTTCCAATGCGTCAATTAAGGCAAATTGTCTAAGAAATGCTTCAATGTTGTCTTCCAATGCGCCAAGTGAAGCGGGCTTGTCTGTATAGACATGAGCGTTAACATAGACCCACAAAAAATAATCCAAATGCGTTAAATGGCAGCGTTTTGTTGAAACCACATATTATTCAAGTCAAGCTCTTGCAATTTAGGCAAAAAAAAAAAATTGGATATAATCTCACCATTCACAGTTACGTTACGATTCGCATAATCTTTGAAGAAGTACGGTCCAATGATGCCACCAGGCCATAAACCGTGCCAAACTGTGACCTTTTCTGGATGCATTGGTAGCTCTTGCAAAGCTTCTGGCTGATCTTCACTCCAAAATCGGCAATTCTACTTATTTACGTACCCATTGAGCCAAAAATGAGCTTCGTCGATAGAATGGAAAAAGGGTGCGATGAACTTTCTTAACAGAGCACGCACTTTTGATAATAAAATTCAATAATTTGCAAGCGTTATTCGTTTGTAAGACGATTCATGGTTAAATTATAGACCAAACTGAAGATGTTTGAAACAAAACACGAAACGTACGTGAGCTGTTTAATCCAGTGTTGCCAAAATGACAATAGCCAAAAAATCTTCCATTATATGTTGGTAATATCAACTATTTTGGAATGTCAGTTTGTTTTTGACAAATAAAAAGGTCAGTCGTGTATTGGTGTGCTCCTCGATTTTTTACTATTCGAAAAAATGGAACAAAAAAACTGTATTAAGTTTTGTGTAACCAAAAAACGCGTTTCAGAAGTGTTTCGAGGATTGGAAAAATTGGAAAAATATCTGAGATGAATTACTTTGAAGGGAACAAGATGGTTATTTTATGCATCAATAGCTATCTCGTTTCAATAAATATTTTTTGAAGAAGAATAAAAAATGGCTATTTTGTGATCTGACTTTGTTCGGTCTTCGATAATTACTTCGATGAGTTACAAGCGGAAATACGATGTTAGTATTACTTTAAGGGTACAAAATAGTTATTGATGAATAAATTAACAATTTTTGGAAAAAATATAAAACAACGGTTATTTTTTATCAAGCCTCGTATTAAGTTTGGTTTTGTGGGTGGGGCGTTCCTCCAGGTTATTTGACACCAAATAATTTCATTAAACTCGGTACACACAAATTGGCAAAATCAGAGCGACCGGAGTCGTAACTCTATATTTTGTGAGTTTTGTAAAAAAATTGTTTCAATCTTTACTCTGAGATCTCGAGATTTGTAAAATTGTTATCGAAAAATTACTTCATCTTTTCCATTATAACTACGACATTCTACACCATCTATGAAAGTTTGGGTTTAGGCTTTCATTTAAATGAAGGTGTTGCCTTAACCCATGGTACATTTTTCTTCGGGTGTAAACAATTCGTTCAACGTTGCGTATTAGCAATAATAATATTTTCCCTCATACAGATGAATTTGTTTAAATTCTACTCCAGAAATCTATTGAGAATTGAGTGTTGCCTTATTTCAAATTGAACTTTAATTAGAATTTGAACGGTTATTAATTTGCAAATTTAGGTAACAAATGAATGG
The DNA here is from genome assembly GCF_963082655.1 of Stomoxys calcitrans. Classification (NCBI taxonomy): domain Eukaryota; kingdom Metazoa; phylum Arthropoda; class Insecta; order Diptera; family Muscidae; genus Stomoxys; species Stomoxys calcitrans. The sequence continues at coordinate 422,835 of NC_081556.1, read as the reverse complement.
GGGAAAAAGTTCTGGACTTTACGAAAAATAAGTAAAAGCGTGTTAAGTACGGCCAGGCCGAATCTTATAAACCAACCTCCTTGGATCCCATTGTAAAGTTCTTTCAATGCATTTTTTTATAAATAAATGGAAGCTTTATGTTATGGACCATACTTGTCATGACTGTTAGAAGTCGTAAAAACTACCAGGTTAAAAAACATCATCCTAATTGGACAATAATAGCGCCATCTAGAGGCTCAAGACGTCAAATCGATAGATCGGTTTATATGGAAGACTGCTTAAGATTTCGACTAATAAGTTTGACCGTTATGCGCCTTAAGTCGCAATTTTTTAACGATTTCCCGGCAATTGATTTTTTGTGTGATCATTTTAACATTGGCCCTTTTGCAACGCTTGAAATTATGCACAGATATTTTTTATTGAAGTAGGTCGTTGGGCCATATCGGCTCAGATTTAGATTTAGCTCCCATATAAAGCGATCTCCAGATTTGACTTCTTGAGCCCCTAGAAGACGAAATTTGGCTGAAAGTTCGCAAGTAGTGTTCTGTTATGACTTTTAACAACTATGCCAAGTACGGTTCAAATTGGCCTTCAAATTGATGTAGCTGCCATATAAATCAATGTACCGATTTGACTTCTTGAGTCCCTGGAAGCCGCGTTTTTTGTCCGATTTGGCTGAAACCGATCTCCTGATTTGACTACTTAAGCCCCTGGAACCCCCATTTTTCGCCCGATTTGGCTGAAATTTTGCATGTAATGTTCTGTTAAAACTTCTAACAACTGTGAAAAGTGCGGTCAAACAACCTGATATAGCTCCCATATAAACAGATCTCCCGATTTGACTTCTTGAGTCATTACAAGGCGCAATTTTTGCTTGATTTGGCTGAAATTTTGCATGGGATGTTCTGTTATGTCCTTCATTACTATGTTTTATTATGTTGTATTATACTTTGTTTTGTTTTATTGTGTTGTATTATCTTAAGTTAAATAAAAGGGAATAGCTTCTAATATATATTTTTTTAAATAAGACAAGTTTTAAAAGATAGTGATATAAATTACTACCTCTTTACTTTCACTTTCTACTACAATAATTACGATTAGTGTATTAATTGGGGATTTCCTATACAAGTGAGCGGCAGTGTATATACCACTCTCCCAATTTAACGTCAAGAATCCATAAAGGGCGCTTTTATTATTCGATTTCGCAGAGTTTTGGTATAATGAGTTGTACGTATTAGACGTCCTGAATATATATTTGGATCAAAGGTCTGCAAAAGACCATTAATTTCTGCTTTCAAGACACACTTACAACCATAGAGTGTTTCAAGAACTGAACTCTAGGTTTAAAAATACAACATTGTTTGAGGTAATTGAGAACTGAGTTAAATATATAACCAAAGAGAGATTAATTCAGATTACAGTACATTTTGCTTCAGGCAAAGTATTTTTCTTGTCGCCGACTTTCGTAGTACGAAATTCGTACAAAGTCAACGTGCTTGATTTGAAAAAATCATGGGTAAACACACGCGTAGGTTTTTTATATGAGACAGACACAACAAAGATTTGCGCGATCAGTTCATCTTTTGAAAATAACAGCGGGACGCTTTCACATGACTCAGTGTGCAGCAAGTTATTTCTCATATCTCACTGTAGCGGCGATGAATTTGAGATAAAGGTACTACCAAGCACTGAATGGGGGTTGTTTTTCAAAATTATCAGCTACTCAACAGCAACTTGTGCGTTTTACTCTGTCTTCAGGATCTCGTTCTTCAGAGTTCAGCAAAAACAGTCACCAATGAATGGTGTTGTGCAGGCCTTTAATTTGGATGTAGCTACCATATAGACCAATCTCCCGTTTTATAGCCTAGGACAGTGCATTGTGTTAGACTCTTCGATGTCCCTGGCGAATTTGGTTCAGATCGGACTACATGTCGATATAGCTTCCAAGGTTTCATTAATGGGATATTTTTCACCGAACAACCGAACTTCACGCGTAATGAGGTTAACATGTATATCCGAGGTGGTATGTATCCTAAGTTCAGTCGGGCCGATCTAAACGCGTTCCTACTAGAGCTGGCAAAATATCGATGGCAGTATCGATATTAAATTTTTTGACTGAATATCGATTGATATTTTCCGATGGATGCTATCGCAAAAGTTAATTGTTTTGCAAAATTAAACAAAAATGTGCAATCTGATACTTTGCGCCTATAGAGGGCGCATGACTTCCAACTGACTTTATTAATCTTGGCTTCATTTGGTATGGTATTGATATTGCTTCTGCATAAATCGATCTTCTCATTTTCGTTTGAAATATAGGTGATGGGAAATTAACGATAGTATCGATACTATCGATATTTATTATTAAAACTATCGAAAATATCGAATGTTGCTATTATCGATAGTTTGCCAGCTCTAGTTTTTACTTGTTTTTTCTTTGTTCATAATGATATTGCTTGATGAAAATATAATCTAAATATTCCATTTTTCTTTTTTTAATCTCAAAAATCAATCAACATCATTTGCTACCATTATAACCCAATATTAAGCTTAAAAGAAAGGGGTTTCCTTATTGATCAAATTTTATTTATTTTATTATAATATTGTAGCTTAATTATTAGCGTCATAAACTCAAATTTTATAAGACGATTTTTTTGTATGTTTTTCTTCAATTTAAATTTAAAACCCATTTTTTTATTTGATTTGATAATAGCATATACAAGTGTTTACCTAAGGCGGTTCACGTCCGAGACGTAGGCTATTTGTTTTTTTTTCGGTTAGTACGCATCAGTTGGCGGCAGGTGTTCTAGATTTAATTTGTGGCTAATTTTAGCAATTTCAGAATCCTTATAATACCTTCTTCCCTCCCTTTGGGCTTTCAAGGTTAAGCCATATTGAATGACCGTTGTTTTTGGCGCTAGTCTACCACATTGGGTGGAAACCAACGCGTCAAACCCACTACCACCAAGCAATGCATGGCGGCTGCTTAAATATTTTGATATATGTTCACCAATTACACTTAACACAATGCTCTTGTGTCCGGCTGAGCGAGCCTGCTCTATGGTTTTGTCCCATTTTCCTTGGAATGGTGGGTTGCTATAGTAATGCGTTCATGTAATTACATGCCATATGCCAAAGCCAATGACATACTACTAGGGTTTTGCATTTTCCGGCTTTTCAGAATCCCAGGAAAAGGGATTATACAAATTTTTTTATTTCCCGCTTCCCCGGGAATTTTCAGCAATTTTTGTTTTGATATTTCTATAAATAGAAATACTAAATCGTAAAAGGCTTTGGCCTCACACATCACATTAAACCTGACCAACCTCGAATGCTCTAATGAATTTGTTTTTGGACGATTATTTTCAATAACCGATCGTTTGGTGTTAATATGCGCTTCTTACGTGTCATAAACCTGAACCTTTATACCATTATGTGAAATTCACATTTATATAAAACTGTAAAAACTCAAATTTGTCTTCAAATTTGCTTAAGAATACCAATTATTGAAAATTAATTATGAGCATGGCATTTAAACCAAGGCATCCAGCTTACTTAGGTACCTTGTGTTCCAGTAATAAATTTTTGAAATAATCCAACTTCTGTGTTCTGGTATTCTGACTGAATTCTTACATTGGTGGCTCAACTTGAAGAAGGATTTTGGGGTTTAGTTTTCGTTTCACAAGAGCAACAAGTTCTTTCAAATTATTTTCAAAGTCCTTGTCGTTTCAGCAATGGACGGAGTTAAACTAGCTTCATCACCCTGTTCCCCAGCGGAAAAAGGCGGGGACTTGGTGGTGTTCTGACTGAATTCTTACATTGATCGCTCAATTTCAACCAATTCGAATAAAAAGTGCGCCTCTTGGGGGCTCAAGAATTAAAATAGGGAGATCGGTTTATATGGGAGCTGTATCACGCTATAGACCGATTCACACCATGAAGTCGTTGTACAAAATTTCAGCCAAATCAGATAATAATTGCGAACTCTAAATGCTCAAGAAGTCAAGATCCCAGATCGGTTTATATGGCAGCTATATCAGATAATGGACTAAACCCATATTTGACACAGTTATTGGAAGTCATAAAAAACACTTCTTGCAAAATTTCAGCCAAATCGGATAAGAAGTGCGCTCTCTAGTGGCTCAAGAAGTCAAGATTCAAGATCGGTTTATATAGCAGCTATATCAGGTTATGGACACGGCTAGAATTGATATGACGATTAAGAATATTTTTTTTTTATGGGGTCTCTGAGGAATATTTCGAGGAGTTTCAAACAGAATGATGAAATTACTATACCCCCATCCTATGGCGGAGGGTATACAAATTTAAAAAAAAAAAAAACTTTTTACATTTTAAAGTCTTTGTCACTGTTTGTTCGTTCACGAGTTTCCGGGAAAAGTTTAATTCCCGGAACTTCCCGTCAACAAAAATAGCGCGGAGATTCCTGGCTCAGGAATTCCCCATGCAAAACCCTACATACCACCCACGAAAAAACTCTCTCACACATACACGGACGGATACCCAGGCTTGTGGTCGGTGTGATCATCGCCGTTGTTTCGCTTTGACCACATTACCATGCCGCCTGCCATCACAATGGTGCTCGGGCATGTTTTGGTGTTGACTGAGTATTTAGCAGTCCATTCACTTGTAAACATTTTTCAGCTTTTACGTTCTTCTGGTAAATTGCAAATCGCTTGTGGTTTGCACCCTCTCGTGGAATATCTATGTGGCTCGAGGGAGTGTTTTATGTTTAACCCATTAAAATCCATTCATCGATTCCGTTGTCCAATCTTGATGAAATTTCTTATGTATTTATTATTTAAGCTGTCATTAGAAGATAAGACATGTCATATGTAATTTTAAAAACAGCAACTGTTAAAGTTGTACACATCGTGTGATACGTACGAAAAATTAAATATGACAAAGAGATTTTGGAATAAATATGCAAATTTTTCGATTAAATCTTGCTTTTATTTTGTAGTCGCATTAGTACCAACGCAACGCTTTCTTCGACGACTACCACGATATCTAAGACGTTTGGTCGAAATAGATTCTGATTTAGATATAGTTCGTATACATATCTTCGTCAGATTTTGCGTAGTTTGCAATAATGTTGTCATTTGTCAAACGTTGTTATTACAGTTTGAACAGCTCGAAATTTGATACGGATTGTTTAATAACCCATCTGAAAACAACCGCCGAGGTCCATCAAAAATGGTTCAGAATTAGATATAGCTCCCACTTTGTATTTATAGGGTAGGTGTTGTGTATTATACAGTCGGCACCGGACATCTTTTGCCTTTCCTTACTGGTTTAAATTTCTTCTTTCTATAATTGGCTACGACTGAACATTTGTTATCTCGATCATCTTTGTTCTGTTCCTAGAAGCTTTAATTTTTGCCGGTTTGACAGAAGTTTGGTATGTAGAATAAAATTATGCCCTTCAACTAAATTTATTTTGCATAAATTTTTTGCAGCATCCATGGTGGTGGGTTCCCAAGATTCGGCCAGGCTGAACTTTTTTGCTTTTGCTTGTTATTTTGTTTTCTTTCTAGTATGATCTAAATCTAGTATGATCTAAATAACCTGACATAGTTGCCATATAAAACTATCTCCCAATTTGACTGAAATTTGGAGGTTGTATTATTCAGTGGCTTCTTTTTAATAAAGAAAACATCAAATGCTACTAGGCACAAAAAGGGTTTCCAGAAATATCACTTACGAATATTTTTGGAACTCTTTTTTTTTGAATTTTTCAGTAATGTAAAATAGAGGTTCAAACCCCGGCGTGTTTATCTGTTTACTAATGCTGGCTACATTTGTGGGTTATCCTGCCATGTTGAAACTTCTCTACCAAGTGGTCGCTATGCGGCATGCCATTCGGACTCAACATAAAAAAGGAAGCAAGAAATATTTTTGTTAGTTATGGCAAGAAATATTTTTGCTAGTTATCCAAGGAACGTGTGATCAAACAAAGAACAAGCGCGAAAGTTCCACTTTGTTTATGTTGTGTGAGTACAAAAGGGATTAGGTTAAAGTTTTTAATAAAACTAGAGGTCATAAGCAGTGAGGTCAATTTTCAAAATTTTGGAAAGTGGTGTACAATTTTAACGAAAAATTGTGAATTAGCATTATAATTGTTCTTGGAATAGATAAAAAATCCAAGATCAAAACAATTGCACGATTTGACGCAAAATAATGGGGCGTCACTATCAAATGTTTTCGTTTTGATCACTCTGTTGAGTAATTCAGAACGAGTAATTCAAACCCCTGTTGGAACCTCTGAATACATTTTCAGCTGTGGTTTTCCCTTCATTCAGAAGTGGATTTTCTCTCAAAAGTGTTGTAGCCATATAAGGCAAGGTGTCGTTAAGCAGCACTCCGTTGGGAATCAACAAAAAGTGATTCCTGGTTAATGGCTTAAACTTTAATCGTACTGCACTCATTGAAATGAGAGAAGTCTCTCCTATTTCTTTTTGAAATGTTATGGATATATATACTTAATGAACAAGGCTAGTATGTTAAATATCCCCAATGACAAAAATCGAAAGCAGAAACCTCAACTATACAAAAAGGGTGAAAAGCACTAACTATAAATGCAAAAAGCATCCACTTAGTGCCTTTTTTCATCTGCCACCAGGTAATACCTTTTAGCGTTTCTGGAGATCTAAAAAGCATTAAATTTAGTGCGAAAAGCGCTAAGTTGGCATCCCTGGTCATAGGCCCATTGACAGCACCAAGATAGTTCATAATGCCCAAAACGAAATTTGGTTCTTGCGTTTGTTGGGACTAATGACCGAATTTGCCAATAAAAATAAGATTTCTTATCGGTTATTTAAACTTGAAACATTTTGGCATTTTTTTGTGTGAGAGAAATCTCCCCGCTGTCCCTCAATGAAATTTTTACGGGCAAGCAAGTATTTTAATTGAAAAATTAAATTCCCATAGCTGTTATAAAACATGACTAGTATTGTCCAGCATACATGATGTATGGTCGGTACGTTTTACACGAATGGCCTTTCATGTGTGCCGTAAAATTCGGTGCTTTTGGTGGTCGTTGTGCCATTGGTAAAACATTTACATGTTTCTTTTTGAAAACATTTTTTTTATCGATAATTATGTTGTGTAAAATCGAAAAATTCAGTTTTCAGCCAAATTTAACCAAGGACATTAATAGAGGGATAAGCGCAGACATTGTACATCGATATGTAATTGATACATATAAGGTTACGTATAAGGTCATATATGACTGATAGTATTCGAAAGTCGACATAAATATATTTTTCGTTTGGCTGCCTCTATTTCAAAGCTATTTTATTTGGTTGATGTTTTATTGCAAATGCAAAGTTGCATCATAAAACCGCTGAAAAATTTTTTCTGATGGTCTCGCCTGAATTCGAAGCCAGGCGTTCGGCGTCATAGGCGGACATGCTAACCTCTGCGCTACGGTGGCCTCCGTCTGTTTGATGATACTTACAAAAACACAGTTTGGTCTTTTCAACAGTGCTACTGTGCCCATCACTGGTCTACACTTTTCTATGGCATAACGTGCATATATTGATACGATGCCTTTGGTGCATACAATTAATAAATAACCGACAGTTCCTTTTTTATTTTCTTCAAGGCCTTAGTGAGAAAGTCTGGGAAATGTTCACTTAATGAAAATAGTTTATTCTCTTTATCGTCATTAGCGACAAAGTGGTTATGGAGTGTCAACTGACATTTTCATTGAGACAAGTAATTTGTTGCACACATATTGTCACTAATAAGCGGCCCCATGCACCAGCAAGCATTGGGTCTTTGGGATTTAAGTTAATGACGGAATGTTGACCCAACTGTTGACTTCAAACATTTCCATAAGATATCGCCGAGTTCTTGTATTTAAGAGTTTCAAAGGAAAAGAAATCCCCATTACCATTATTGACTGATAGTATTCGAAAGTCGACATAAATATATTTGTCGTTTGGCTGCCTCTATTTCAAAGCTATTTTATTTGGTTGATGTTTTATTGCAAATGCAAAGTTGCATCATAAAACCGCTGAAAAATTTTTTCTGATGGTCTCGCCTGGATTCGAACCCAGGCGTTCGGCGTCATAGGCGGACATGCTAACCTCTGCGCTACGGTGGCCTCCGTCTGTTTGATGATACTTACAAAAACACAGTCTTTTCAACAGTGCTACTGTGCCCATCACTGGTCTACACTTTTCTATGGCATAACGTGCATATATTGATACGATGCCTTTGGTCCATACAATTAATAAATAACCGACAGTTCCTTTTTTATTTTCTTCAAGGCATTAGTGAGAAAGTCTGGGAAATGTTCACTTAATGAAAATAGTTCATTCTCTTTATCGTCATTAGCGACAAAGTGGTTATGGAGTGTCAACTGACATTTTCATTGAGACAAGTAATTTGTTGCACACATATTGTCACTAATAAGCGGCCCCATGCACCAGCAAGCATTGGGTCTTTGGGATTTAAGTTAATGACGGAATGTTGACCCAACTGTTGACTTCAAACATTTCCATAAGATATCGCCGAGTTCTTGTATTTAAGAGTTTCAAAGGAAAAGAAATCCCCATTACCATTATTGTTAGATGATACTCTTCGTTAACTCGTTTAGTTGAAACTATGCTTGTTCTGACGTATACATGTGTATTGTATGTATGTACGTATGCATGTATGTTGTAGTGTATGCTATCCCATTCATTTGGTATCACTCGTTTTGAACATTTATTTCAATTAATGACCCCACATTTATTATGACTATTATCACTGTATGAGTAAGTATGAGAATACATGAATGCACACTTGTGAACGCTCTTGTGGATGGGTGAATGTGTGTGTAAAAACTTGGCATTGGAAGATGCTCGTGTGTCTTAGGAAATATTATCCATGGTATAAGGATACATTTTTATGGCTTTAATTACAAACGGACCAACACCAGCCAGACTTGGCCATAGACATTTGGTGGCAGCTATAAAATTAGATAAACGACTATTTAAATCCTTAATTTACAATGTTTCTTTTGCTCTTGCCCTCTTATTTTGCTGCTACCTCTTTTGGGTCTGTAAGTCTTACCACGCTATACCGATAGCGCGTCCGTTGTACTATTCCTGGCTTCCCGCTTGGCAAATTTTGAAAGATGAAGTGCTTAAATCTTTTTATGTGTTACAACAATTTGGGGCGCAGCCAAAAAGTTCAGAGAACGACAAAAAAAAAATCAAAATCATTAGCAGTAAAAGGCGGAGCCAAATCACCAATTTTTATTGCAATTGGTCCTCTGCCGTTAGTAAGGTGCGTTCAGCGAGAAGCTTTTTTTTTAACTTATTATGGACAGAACACTGCACATTACATAAAAATTAAGAAAAACTGTATATTTTTTCATGATCAACAAAACTTTTTCCTTATCTTATGCCATTTATAGTTTTTAAGAGGTCTATATCCAGACTACCTTACCTTAAGAAATCAATTTGTTTCGTGAATAAATATTCTATAATTGAGTAAAAATTTGTTCTGTTCTCATCACTGAGTGCTAAAACTTGAAACATGACGCAACAAGTATTAAATTGAAAACATTCTATTACTGGGCACAGCATATGAAATGTTGATATTTTCATTCAATGTTCTGCCTTTAAACTTTAATGACCATATTGTTGGACATGGCTTAATAATGCCCAAAATGCCGCCTTAAAGTATTTTCAGATATTTTTTTAGGAGGTGAAAAAGTGAAAGACACATTAAAATAAACATAATTCATTCTAATGTATGGCCATTAAAATGAAAAATTCCCAGTAAGCGGAACACAAGAGCCATTCTCGAAACCCCACGTACTTGAAATAATCATAAATTCTTGCATCTTCCTTCCCCAACCAATCACAAAACCAGGCGAGCCGCGCTCTCATACACAAGCAAACTTCACATCGCAAAGACTCTTCGGGAGCTGAGATGATATTTTCGACATTTCCCTAATTAATAGCTGACCTCAAAAGCATGACTTGAGAAGAGAAATAAGCCACACACTCACACTCACTTGAAAACAAAAGATGAAAAGCACGTCTGGTGGTGGCTACATGAACCAGAAACGGTCTCACAGTCGTGGTAACTGCCGAAGTCAATAGCAACAAAGGAACTATTTTTTGTGGCCCATACTGCTCGCTATGTCATTGTTCCGTCCCTTCGAAGTTGTCTTCACACATTGGCCGTGGAGGTGGGGGCCATTATAACAGTGTCCGTTTGCTAATGCAGTGCAGGGTATCTGTTAAGAGGGTCTACAATAAATTTGACATTTAAATGCCTTCATATTGATCTGAGGAAACCTTAAAAATTCCACAAAATTAAACAAAGGTAAAATTTCAGCATTCGTGTACGGAGGAAGGATCTTTAACATAACCGCCAAAAAGGCAGAGCTGGCAAAATATCTATAATCGCAACATTCGATATTGTCGATAGTTTTAATAATAAATGTCGATAGTATCGATACTATCGTTAACTTCCCATCACCTATATTTCAAACGAAAAAGAGAAATAAAGTCAGGAGATTGATTTATATAGAAACAATATCAATGCACAAACCTAATAAAACCAAGGGTAATAAAGTCAGATGGAAGTCATGAGTGAAATCTTTGTACAAAATGTTAGTCTAACTGGATGAAAATTACGCCCTCTATAGGGGCAATCTATCTTAAAGGATACATACAGTGTTGGATTGCTGAATTTTGTTTAGATTTGCAAAAAATTCACCTTTTAAGATAGTATCCATCGGAAAAATATCAATCGATATTCAGTAAAAAAAATTAAATATCGATAGTATCAATAGTGCCATCGATATTTTGCCAGCTCTACAAAAAGTGATGTCATTTTCATACTACTGTGCATGAGTTCATTGGCTTGGTTCTGCACGAAAACTGTTTGTCTTCGGTACTTCTGAAATCTCCTTCCATCCGAAATGTAGTTGTTGAAAGCCACAAAGTATTTGCAGAGAAGAAGAGATGCATTTTGCATTTCTTCGTTCTGCAAGAGGAATGACTAATTACTTCCCTCGTCTATAAACGAATCGTCAGCAACATTTTTTTTTGCGGAAACTTCGGTGCAATGGAAAAAAATCTATTTAGCAGAATTAAAATCAAAAACAACTGAGTTCATTTAATACAAAGAAAGGAAAAAACAATAACGCCAAGAAAGGCGAAGTCGCTTTTTTGGTTAGATTTTAGGCGGTGGGTGGCCACAAAAGCTGTAATAGTTTATTATTTGTCATAGTCTTCACCAAACTGGTTTGTGGTACATGTGGCGCATGGCGTTGGAAGGGAACAATTCGCATTTAAACATAAATATCCACATTAAAGTCGTCTTGGCGTTTTTCAACTTTCAACAAAATCAACCATCTGCTCAACTGCCTCAATGTGCCAACAGGTTTTTAGAAACTCCGTTTATTGCAAACTTTATATTTTGCACATTAAAATTAGCTTATGTTTGTTTATTTACTTGTATGCTTAGTTTAGACTTTACAAGTAAAATCGAGCTAAGTTCGGCCGGAAGGAATCTTATATACCCTCCATCATGTATCGCATTTGTCTAGTTCTTTGCCCGGCATCTCCTTATGGGCAAACAAAGGATAAAGGGTAAAAATTGCCATGCTATTGGACCCATATCAGGTTATGGACTGATTAGGACCATAGTAGAAATCATTGTGCAAAATTTCAGCCAAATCTGATAAGCATTGCGTATGGGAGTTATATCAAGTTATAGACTGCTTCAGACCATATTTGGCACGCATATTGAAGGTCATAGGAGAATCCGTTGTACAAAATTTCAGCCAAATCAGAAAAGAGTGGCGCCTTCCAGAGGCTTAAGAAGTATAATCGGGAGATCGGTTTAGATGGGGGCTATGTCAGGTTATAAACCAATTTAGACCATACTTGGCATAGTTGTTGCTAGAAAAAACAAAGCAGTTTTTGTAAAATTTCACCCAAATCGGATAATAATTGCGCCGTCTAAAGGTTCAAGACGTCAAGATCCCAGATCGGTTTATATAACAGCTATATCAGTTTATCGACCGATTTGCATCATACTTAGCATACCTCATGCAAACTTTCAGCCAAATCGGATAAGAATTGCGCCTTCTAGTGGCACAAGAAATCAAGATCCAAGATCGGTTTATATGGCAGCTATATCAAAACATGGACCGATAAACCCACTTACAATCCCACTAATAGGAAGTATTTGTGCAAAATTTCAAACGCTAAGCTTTACTTCTTCGAAAGTTAGCGTTAGCGGCACGGCTATATCGACTTAAAATGTCATAACGATCAAGAATATATGTACTTAGTCGGTTCCTAGACGAATACTTCGAGTGTTACAAACAGAATGATGAAATTAGTATACCCCCATCTTATAATGGAGGGTATAAAAATGGGTAGATATATAATTATAAAGTATTGAATTTCTACATGTTTACGTTCCACACTAACGTACGTTTTCTACCTCACCTTTTTCTTATTGTCCATAAGAACAAGTGGTAATACTCTCACTCTCATTCTAATATGTTTATCTTATTGCATCTCTTTATTATAACACATACACACACATACATATCCATGTACATACCTTATTATAGATTTCTCGTTCTAACCTATGTTTCGGTATAATTAAAGATTACTCTTTATTTGAAATTTAATTGCAACGCATCATTTCAATACACCATCAGTTAATACACCACAATGATGCATGCTGGCAAACTTACAACACATAAAGCGAAACAACTTTTTCAGAGCAATTTGCAAATATCAAGAGTAAAGAAACAATGAAATGATGATGGTCATGAAATGGTCCCACTAGCTGAAGCGAATTGAAGCCAATTGCAATGGATGAGTTCTTGCTGCGGCATTCCGAATCACTTTTTTTTAATATGGCAGGCGAATTGGTAAGTTAATAATATTTGCCCGCCTTAATGAACGTGTGGTCTGAGCAGTCAATAAGAGCCATAAGTGAGAACCTGGCAAAATACCTCCTCCATGTAAGGACATTCCAAAAAAAAAAGCTTAAACCCCGTACAAAGGATAGCGCGGATGAAGATGCCACCAACTGCAATGTGCGAGACATTGCGAAGTGAATGAATGAGTGAGCCGATTTGTGCTTAAATGAGTAAAATGCCAGTGTTTGCATTTTAAGCTGTTCAATGCGTCATGCCTCATCGGTGAGATTTCCAAGTGGTGGTGCACAGAAGCGCCATAACATAGAGGCACACGCACACACACAAAGGACTCAACGTAATGCCATTTTCTTGGCATAGTTTTGGGAGGTGCTGGCACATGCTTTGCACAATTGCAACAGGACTTCATTGCAAAGGCATAACTGTGGCCGCCGCCGCCGCCTTTCCCATCCGACCGTGCCCGAACAAACATTTTTATTTTATGCACTGAATCGAAATATGAAAAACCATAAATTCTTGTTAATTTTAATACGCTGCCATTTCTCTTCGAGCTCCTATAAACTATGTTCAGTTGTTTGTATTTGTGCGTGTGCGTGTGTGTGCACAACATAGTCGAATAAACTGTGTATCGCTGTGCGAGTATTGTGTAAATAATAACAGCAATAAATTGTAATGTTAGTAATATCTACGACCTGGGCACAGGGAGAGAGATATAGAGTGAAAGAGTGAGAGGGAGAGAGCAAGCTTGCTGATGGAAGCGCAACAAGGTCGTTGCCACTGTTGCTGCTATTGAAACTACAAACACCCGGTGTTAGGGAATGAAACGGTCATATTCTGCCTTCTGCTTGATGAATAGCACCATCATTAAATTGAATAGAATCGAAAATGCTTACAAAGCCATTAACCAGCAATTTGGCATACGGCCTCGGGCCAATCAGGAATTAAATTGCAATTGCGTTTCGAAGACGAAGAATAATTTACATCTGGAGGCAAAACAAGTTAATGTTTGGAATTTGCCGGCTATGAATGATGTTGAATTTATCAAACAAGGCAAGAGTGAAGCGATCGAAACATCTGTAATAGTATTTTGTATTTTTATGCGCTCCACAACAGGATGGGTTTGTACTAACTTCGCTATTCTGTTTGTAACACCTCGAAATATTCATCTTAGACCTCCATTGAATCTAGGCCAACCACAACGGCAGTGTATTAAAAATTTACACAATTGTGGGTTATTTTGTGAAGTCAAATCAGCAAGTTTATCAGGACCCCATCGTGGCGCAGATGGGGAGCATGTCCACCTATGAGGCTAAACCGCCGGCAATAACATCACAAAAAAAAAATTCTGCGGTGGTCATTGCCTCACTAATGCTGGCGACATTTGTGATAAAGTCGTTCCATTTTAGCGCGGCAATAAATAGGGGTTTCCTTGACATTGAGCTGATATGTGAGAAGTTTGCCTCTGTGCCTTAGGCGAATGTTTATGGGCAAATTTGCATTTGCAACATACTTAATGGAATACTCACTGGCACATTTAGCAAAGCAACAAAATTCAGCTCTTATCGAGAGTACAACACCACCTGAACCATTTTTTGATTTTGTCTCCGAAATATTAACGTCTATCAGTAGCTCTATGATCCTCAATTTACCAGTTCATCTAAGAGTTTTACAAAATTCCCACCAACCTAAATAAATAGCGTATTTAAATATCGAATCACTTGGTACAACACTGCTTTTCTTAAAGTTCTTGCTACGATTCACAATATTCTATTGTTCTATTTTCACTTTTTTTACTTTTGAGCCAATTTCCAACGATATGATGAATTAAGTACACCCAACATTCCATGAAGGTGGCATACAAATATTTACAAGCCACCAGCTTTGTGTGGTATCATACCCAAGATTCAATTTAATTTAAAATGATTTTTACGTTTGACTAATTCTTAGACCACTTTGATGTGTACTCACATCCATATTCGTACACGCAAACAAAGGTGGAGCATCGAACGGACACTAATTCGCACACCTGTTCAGCTCGTATACACTAGAAACCGAATGCAGAGAATGAAAACAATCATGGCTTTTTTTATTGGCTCTATAGTCTATGTAGTGCTGTGACCTCTGCTTACCGTTTTAGCACACACATATAGGAATATTTTATTCACACACACACACACACACACTCAAAAAATGTTGAACTTTAAAACTAGTTAAAGTGAACTAAATTTGAGCAATATTGAACTTCACATAGTGCTAAAGCATTAAATGCTCGTTACGAGTTCAACAGCTAATAAATCGTTTTTACATAGTACTTGTTCACTTTAAACTTCCCACAAGTAAAATATGAACTCACAAGCATTGAAACTAAAATATAAAACTATTGAAAAAATCGCTATTTCCGAACTGCTTGGAGGGTCCAATTGGACATTGGTGGACACATTTTTATTACACAACACATTTAGTTCCGCATTTCTTCCACATTGCAATTGTAAATTAAAACCAAACCTTACCTTTTGCCGCAGCTGAGAATCGTTTAATGAAAATTACAAACTCCAGCCGTGTTGTAAGCTATTTTTTACAAAACTAATTTTCTAACGCCTTAAGAATTCTTAACTAATCGTGGACAGATATCATGAACTAACTTGTTTTGTGTAATTAACTCATTGTTACGATAAGCATTTTTCTAAGTGCACATAAATGGTTTAGTTAACGTTGGTAGTGTTCTCTTCGCATTTTTAGCTCTCACCCCTCTTCATTTCTTACTAATTCTACCACATTACAGTAGGAATTTAATTAAATACCAAAACCTGAAGATAGAAAATGAGAAATTTTCCTTCAACGAAAAAAGTTCCGTGAATTAATCAATCTTTGCTATTTTTCATAACAAAGTCAGTTGGCATGCAATCGAATTCATTTAAAATTTTTCATTGAACGATTTTTAAACATTGGCATCTAATAAAAGAACCCAATTGGGTTAACACATTGACCACTGCAAGGACGAATAAGTGTCTCACTGATGTAATTGGCTCACAAATTAAAACCGTAAAATATTTCCAAATTAAATTTGACTAAAAAATTGCATAGAATGTGCGTTACAACATGAGATTCAGCCCACTCCCACTCCGTCTTTAATCAGTTGATGTGGGGTAAGCTTGTCCACCCTGCTCCCCTCACTTCACTTGTCTAGCCCTCCGCACACTTTTTGACATTTTAATTAGCTTTGTGGTTTTCCGGGAGCTCTCTGGCTGTGCGGAATTTGCTTGGGCAAAACAACAAGCGGAACAAGTGGAATTTGTTGAACTAATACGCTCTGCTGGTTTCCATTCTACGGACGTAAAACGCTATGCCCAGAACAAGCAACAATAATAACAAATTCCCCTGCCATTGTTTTATTTTTGAGAGGAGGTTGAGCTGCGAAGCGGTTACGCATACATTAGCATAATGAAACGCTGTGGTTGTTCGCATGGCATTTAATTACCCCTTTTCGCGAATGAAACATATTTTCAAATGGCCTGATATGGCTCGTGGGCACGTAAGGGAGTTTGGCGAGATGCGAGTAACCACCAGTCATCTCAGTGTTAAAAAAGATTGTAGGAAGTGGTGAAAATTCGCTAAGAGTAATTTTTTTCTCATATTTTTTTACTTTTTACTTTTCACGAATTCATATGAATAATTTCTATTGTATTTTTGATTAAAACAGAATTGCACAGGCAAAAATATATACAGGACTGCGGTGTCGAACAATTTTCCCTGGAGTCGGAATGGATTCCGAACAAAAGTAAAAAAATGTTTCAAAAAAAAATAATTATTATAAAAAAGAAATTCATTAAAATTTAGTTTTTAGAAAATAATATAGTATGAAAA
Organism: Stomoxys calcitrans; assembly: GCF_963082655.1. Taxonomy (NCBI): domain Eukaryota; kingdom Metazoa; phylum Arthropoda; class Insecta; order Diptera; family Muscidae; genus Stomoxys; species Stomoxys calcitrans. The sequence goes on along the minus strand of NC_081556.1, from coordinate 406,040 downwards.
TTTGCCTTTAGAAAAAATTTCATTAAAATTCTGTCTTTAAATTTTGTCCTTGAAATTTTAGCCCAGAAAAATTTTATTGAATATTGTCTTAGGAAAAAAACCTTTTAAATCTCGCCTTTAGGAAAATTTTCATTGAAATTATTGTACCTCATTAAAAACAATTGTTTTTTAACTTAGTCTTTAGTGAAAATTTCATCGAATTTTGCCCTTAAAAATCAATAATCAATAAATGTTTTTTTCAATTACTTTCTTTAAAATATTGCCTTTAAAAATGTTTTTGAAATTTTGTGTTTCAATTTTTTTTTTAATTTTGTTTATAAAAAGCATTTGATTGAAAAATTCTATATAGGGTAGGTTAGGTTAGAGGGTGCAGATATTAATCCGCCCCATGACACTATGAACATACACCTAAGCCTGTAATCGGCTTGTTTTGCTCTCTAAAAATTATAAAGTAACCATTAAAAAGAAAATTTTAAGTTAGGAATTCTGTGCTGCTGACAAAATCTTTAATTGTTTTCAATATCACTCCCCCAAGTTGGTTCATGTCTGGTATTGTGTCCCCACCTAAGTGCCGATATCTGTTAGACGCGAAAGCCGTACAATGACAAAGGAAATGCTCCAACGTCTCACCATTTTGTCGCACCGATTTTATATAAGTGAGCTCATGGTCCCATGTGTCCCGTTATGATACTAACCTCCTTCCTTCTATACTGACCTCCATCTTATTTCCTTTCAGTAATAGCCTCTTTTTCTCACGATCTGGATCCCCCCATAGGATTTTCGCCGTCCTACCGACCGTTTCGCTGTTCCACAATGTTGCATGCGCATTCGTCGCCTACTCCCTTAACTCGGGACTGCGTCGACCCAAAATGCTTCAGGTTAACCAAGTTTATTGACGGCAGTCCTCTGGCCTTCACCGCCAAATAGTCTGCCCTTTCATTCCCCTTACTCCGTTATGGTCCGGCACCCAAACGATGCGGATTTTGCCATCCCCAGAGAAGGCGTTAATCTCCTTCTTACACTCCAACACTGTTCGGGACATTATCGTCCTGGTTGTTATTGCCCTTATGGCAATTTTACTGTGGGTAAAAATGTCCACACTCGACGTCCTCGCGTTAGCACCACACCACTTTATGCATTCTGTGATCGCCCAGATCTCCGCCGGCAGGACCGTTTTAATGGTCAGGCGGTCTAAAACAGATCTCAGTCAATGTAGACCCCAAGCCCACTCTGGCCTCTAGCTTTAATCCATCCGTATAACATGATCTTCCAGATGGCAATACTAGGGTTCCGTCAATCCAAGACTGTGCCGATGGCAGCAGTGCCTCGCGCTCGACTTCAAGGTTCATCTCAGATATCCGATCGGAAAACCTCTTCCCTTCCTTCCAGGTTTCCTATCGTCGCTTCGATTATACCGCGATGGTATGAGGTACTCCCATCCTCAATCCATTCTCCCATCGCCTTAAGTCTCATAGTCGCAGTGGCTGTCTCACACTTAATCTGTGTGTCAATGGGTCGGATATCTAGAATAGTCTCCAGTGCCCTAGTGGGTGTGGTCCTCATCGCTTCGCCTATGCCATGACAACATGTTCTCTGAAGCTGTTGTATGGTTATGTTGCACTTTTTTTCCATAGCAGTCCACAAAACTACAGAGGCGTAAGTAAGTATTAGTCTAATATAAACACACCCAAGTATTTGACCTTGTCAGATATCGAAATCGTCTTATTGAGGAAACGTGGTGCGTTAAATTGACCCACCTTCGTCTTCCTCGTGGACACGGATATTTTAGTCTAGACCTCTGAGACTAGCCCAGTCATATGCCATGTGCAAGACCGTTTTGGTCCTTCTGCTCGTGTCGTTGGCGCAACCCAGGGATTGCCGCGCGGATGTGGCTATCACATTTTAATGCCCTCAGGAGTAAATTTAATATGGGCTCCCTTTACACCTACGATGTCATGTCTTCATACTTATCATCATCGTCCTCCTTCTCTTCATCTTAAATTTTGAATAAAAATTAAAATTGCGTTTTCATAATCTACTCCTAGTGTTAAAGGGGTCCAAAATCCTCAAAATATTCGTAATCTACTCGCTAATTCTTTTCATTTGATAACAATATGATATATGGTTATCACACCCATTCTTAAGTGAATGCATTTTTATGTGCCCGCAGTCTGAGTTGGAGTCGATCAATTTGCCTGGAGTCGGAATGGAGTCAAAAATTGCTCGACTCTGCAGCCCTGGCTACACGATTACTGTGGTACGTAAAATTAAATATCAATTTGTTCAATTCTTTGCAATGCCAATAAAGAGGAGAGATAGACCCACATTTAAGTGTAATGATTTGATTACTCGTTTGATTTTGTCATGTCTACTTATTCTTGTGTTCATTACTACCGAAATCGGGTAGTAATGAACTCTTTATGCGCCCAAGGCCTTAAATTTGAAAATTAGTTTATATCGGAAAAAGATCCGGCACGTGTTTGCTATGTAAAAGATACGTTTTTTATGAGCTCAAGAATTCTTATCGGGAATTCGGTGTATGCAGTGGCTATATCAAGGTGTAGTGTATGTTAAAACAAATTATGTGCGAAATTTCGATTCAATACCGTTGGGTAGCCAGCTGGTAAAATTAGCTCCAGGACATATCAAATTTAAAACATATTATTAAAAAATTAAATGTCTGAAGCTAATATTCCTAACCCATTTGGTTCCTTTTAATTATGAAAGTAAAAAAAAAATTCAAACTTACCTGTAGTTTTTTTCCTGGTAAATGTGTTACTTGGTTTTCGCTGAAATAAAACGAAATTTAGTAGATGATGAGATGAGTTTTAATGTCAGTCCAAATATACTTTAAAACAATTTATATTTACATATTTTATAAACACACATTTGTTTAATTTATTACAAGAAATAAATAGATTTTAAACATTCTAATATTAAGTTTTCGTTTTTTTAGCATATATGTGTGTGTGCATATTTTTACTTTTTATTTTTTTTTTTAGTTAATTTCATCAAAACTTTCATTTTAACGTGCTCTCCGAGTAGACAAAATATATGCTGAAAAGAGAAAACAAGACTAGTGGGCGTATACGTTCTGGACTCAGTACAGTAACACTCATACGTATGGTGTACGGTTGCTACAACTAAAACAACAGAAAAAAAAGATCTAATACCACATACCTTCGATCATTTGCCTCCACAACAAGGCAAATCTGTGTGCAGAACTATAACTGCAAAAGTCTAAATTTGAGACGAATACACAAATTAGAGATTCATAAAGATTACATGGAAGGAAAATATTTGGGGAATTAATTTAAATGGTCAAACTTAAATATGGAAAATTTTAAGTAGATATACAGTTTAGCTAAAAAAAATTAAAAAAAATGTTATATAAGAAAAATGTTTGCATTGATGTTAAACAGCAAAATCATTTTATGAATTTAAAGAGGCCTACAAAAGAATGATAAAACTAAATCTCCTCCAAGACTACATGAAAGGTGATTCACGATGTAGGTGTTGGAAGGTCAAAATCATCCGGGAATTACAATGGCGATGTAAACGAACTTAACGAAGCCTTCGTTAATATACCAACTGTTCAAGTTGATCCATCTTTCTATGGCGCTCATAGCGGGTAATAAGAAGAAGGAATTGTCGAATTCAGATGCATTAATCATGATGAGCTTTTGACGAGTTTTGCACAGGTTAAATCGAATGCCGTTCGTGCGAATGCTTCTCCTTCGCCTGCTGTATCTTTTTACCAATTTTTTTAACACCATCTTGAATTCTTCTATATATCCCACATCTTGAAAACATTCTTGATTTATTCCCGTCCCTAAATCTAATACGGAATTTCGAACGATAGCGGTTTTGCCATACCTTTTTTAGGTTTTCGAAAAGATAATATACAAACCGATTTCCTAACATCTCGGTCGTGCATCAATATTGACGACTATGCAGACGGGCTTCCGTGCCCGTCTAGCATCCTAATTAAAGTATTTGAGTCAATTCGCGGTGAAATGAATGACAACAAGATTTGTTCTTTTATCCTACTCGACCATTCCAAAGTTTTCGACATCGTAGACCTAATAGAAGTATCCGAATCAATTCAGAGTGAAATCGATGACAACAAGGTTTGTTTTCTTATCCTACTCGACCATTCCAAAGTTTTCGACACCGTAGATCATCGAAATGCGTGTTTGAAACTTTGCCTGTTTTTCAATTTTGCTGAAACATCAACCAGACTTATGGAGTCTTATTTGTCTAACCGTTGCCAATCGGTTTATTTAGGACACGTGATCTAAACACTTGGCAATAGCTAAGAGAGTACCACAGGGAACCATCATGGGCCCACTCCTTTTCTCTATGTATGCGAACGATCTTCCTCACCCATTGGTCCATAGTCGGGTACACATATATGCGGATGACGTGAAAATTTACCCTCAATGTGTATGTAGATGGACAAGAGCAAATGGTTTACTTCAGAATCCTCAGAAATCGAAGTGTGTGGTTATTCATAAAAATTAAAAATTCTCATTGGCAAATACTGAAATTTATGTTAATCTGGGAAAATTGTCGTAGTTTCGAGTGCTTAAAACTTGGGCGTGGTATTTAACAGCTCATTAAGTTGGATAAATCATGTAAATGCGGTTGTTGGGCAAACATATGCAAAATTAAGTGCTTTGTGGCTTACTCACACGTTCATGAACATTCCATTAAGGAACTGAAGCAAAATTCTCACAAATCAATTAGTGCTGTCCGATTCAATTTTTAGCTCAATGATAAGGGACCTCCTGTTAAAAGCCGAGTCCGAATGCCGCGCCGCAGAGCGAAACCTCATTGGGGAGAAGTTTTTACATGGCAAAGTACCTCACAAATGTCGCCAGCATTGGGAGGGGACAACCACCGCTGACAAATTTTCTGATGTTCCTGCGAGGTTTCGAACCCAGGTGTTCAGCGTTATACGGCCTGTATTATTTTGTTGGCTTCATTGGCAAAGATTTTTAATACCATTAGGTATCAATTTAATACCAGAAAAAGGAGGTTATTAAAAATTGACGTAGTCACATTTATATTATTGTCATCGCGCTAGAAGTGTTACTGAGCTTTGTACTTAAAATATTGTCGCCATTATAAAATATTTGTTAAACAAATAAACAAAATGTTTTAATAGAATTTGAGTGCGTAAAAGCCTGTATAAAAAATCGAAAGCGCTGAAAATCGAAATTGTACACATTCTGAGGACATAATACATCAAAAACATGATATTCCATTGTGTGGAATACGATGCTGTATTAGTGTATTCACATGAAAACCACTTCTGGGCAACGATGGATATGGAATCAATTGCTGAATAAAAAGAATTTAGGTTGGTCACGGTGCAACATTACTTTTTGTAATTATTAACATAAATAATCGAAATAAAATTAGATTAAAATAATTTTCAATGTTTTTTTTTTTTGGTTCATTAGGGGATGGAATAAAAAATAACGATTTGGTACTAAAACCAATAACGGTCTGGTGCTAAAACCAATACCTGTTCGGTAATAAGGCTACTACCAAACGGTACTAATCATTTTATGGTTCATCCATATCATCTGGTATTGTTTTAGTACCATACGGTGCTGCTTTACTATCAATGCCGTACGGCACTGAAATGAGCAGCTTTGGCATCAACTTTTCTCTGGGCATAGTATTCGAGTACTTATGCCAAAAACTGTTTTGGACCCTGGTTGATGGTTGTAAGTTGACAACCTGATCGATGGTTGTAAGTTGTTTGCAAATTGTGATTCGTTGAGCCGCCAGAGATTAAACGTGATATTTAATGGTATTATCAGTTAGTTACATAGTATAAGAAGAACGCAACGTGTTTCGCAAATTCTCTTTATGGAATGAGTTTTAACTCGCTATTGAATGAGAGATGCTTGGTATTTTTGCACATAATTATTCATAGACAGGAACCTAAATATCTTTTTGATCGACTCGAATTTACTAGATCTAGAAGGGGATGGAGAATTATACCCTTGAGACGGCAAAGCCTAGGAATGGCAATTCTTCGACGGTAAAATACATCTTTGGATAACTCTTCCTTACGAATTACAAGGTATCAGCAACATACTAGCATTAAAAAATAAACTTTTTTTAGAACATGGATACTGTCTCTGAAATGTAATCCAAAAATTTTTCTACATAACTTTTCCGATTGTATCAAGCTCTAAATTTTTATTTAATTAATTTATTTTTGTAACATTTCTATTAAATATCTGTCATTCAAATCTAATCAATTCACTTTTGGTATTTCTTAAATCATTTTCTCTAATTTTTGTGGATTTTTTTAATTTTCAATTTATTTTGTAAAAGTTTCACTACATTAAGTTGGATATGTTTTTAATAATTGTAGTCCTACACTGTAGTTTGTAAGATATTTAGGATATGTAGGAAAAAACTAATAAAAAATAAATGAAATGCACAGATATTCTTTAAAGTAGAGCAAAATAGGCTATTGCTTATAAATCTACCAAGCTTTCAATATCGTGATGATGTTGGAAACACAAGTTAATCAGATGAAATCGTCAAATGAACCGGCATACCTCACCTATTCTTTTGTAGTGAGAAATGAATTGGAAGTATATTTTCGTGTTTTTTAGATTTGATTCTAAAGGATACTTTCCCTTGAAAGAGAAGTAAGAAAAAAGTAAAACTACTTTAAATCTATCAAGCGTTCAATATTGCCATGATGTTGGAAACACAAGTTAATCGGATGGAATAGTCGAATGAATTGACAGACCGCACCTATTCTCATATAATAAGAAATGAACTGGTGGAAGTATTTTTTCCTTTTTTGATATTTGGTTCTAAAAAAGAAAAATGTAAAACTTTTAAGTTTTTTTTTTTATTTACCATTGTTTGCTGGCATTAATTTATGCATGTCAGTGCATGGTAATGTTTACACTAAGTACCTTATCAACATTACAAGCATATACAAACAGTGTGTGTATGTGTGCGTGTGTGTGTGTGTTTGTTCCAAAAGTAATATTAATGTTTTCAAGAACGGGGAAATTCAAGAAATGTATAGAAAATTTACCAAATGCCAAAAACGCATGCACCACATAAAGGCAAAAACAAAAAAAGAAAATTGGAACACAAATGCACTTAGCATGGGAAAGATTAATGTTGCACAAAACGAGAAAATAGTTGCAAATGCTTCCTTGTTTCACAATTTTTCTTTGTTATATTGCATGTGTAGAAAGAAAAGAAAAAAATATATATGTATATAGTAAAAATGCATTACAAAGAACTGACAACTGTAAAGGAGGGAAGGATTGCATATCCCATGGAATACACACAAAATTTATTTTTATCTTCGGACTGGACTTGAAATCTAAAAAACACACTAATTCTATTATTATAGGTTAGGTTAAAGTTGCAGTCTGTCATTACACTTATTAAGACGTTAACGTCCATGGTGAAACCCTAAGAATAGTAGAAGGAAGATGCCCTCTACCGTTGAACCATCCATATCCAACGCTTTAAAAAGTCCAATAACTTGCGAATGTTCACATCCGGCAATTCAGACAAGTCCTCAAAGAAATGGGAACCTATGATATTTAACTTAGCCAGTCCACCACTTCTTTAATTGCAGGTAACCTTCTCGATCCAAGTTCTTCAAAGTTTACCCCGAAGTCCACTTGGTCGTCTGGTTTGGCAATGTGTAATCCTCACTGCCTGGAACATCGGGCATTGTATCAAAGATAACACAGTGTCCGTAGCCGTCGCATGGCCAAGGAGTAAGCTCCGTTAGTCTTACAGCAGTGGTCGCAGCAATTTCTCTAGACATAATATTCAGAGGCATTAGGTATAGCATTAAATTCAGTGCAACAGTTGGTGTTGTTCACAGTGTGGATGTGATGCCCCAAACCAAGCTATCCTTTGGATCCGGACTTTGGAGAACTTTTAAAGCACTGTCCACCAGACCACAACACAATATGGTTCTGAAAACTGCAGTAGGCACAAAGTACACGCGGTTTAAACCCCAAACTTTTGCCAATAACTCTCTTGTAGGAATATAGGACATGAGTTGCCATTCCTGTCCTTTTCAAAATGTGGGATTTGAAGCAAAATTTCTTGTCTAGCAAAACACCCAGGTATTTTGCGCGTTCTTCAAATGAAACATTCTCTCCTCCCAAAGTGACAGAATGAGTATCTTGCATACACTGCTGAAAAGAACAACTTTCCCTGAAGTATATCTCTAAGTGTATTTGAAAATTTTCCCCTAACCGCAATGGCCACGTCAGCAGCATACGCGATCACTTTTGCACCTTTTCTCCTCCGACTTCCGACGAATGCAAATCAGTGACAATAAGCCTTTGATTACTCTTACAAAAAAAATCTTCACATATACCACTCATTCGTGTTGGCGCACATTCTCATTATTTTGTTTAGTCAAGAGCACAGAGACTTCTTCATCAAGAACAAAATCTGTTGGTACCGAGTTGATTGTAATTATGGCCCTTAGGCGAAGCGGACAAAAGTGCATGTGAAATGTAAACCGGAATGCAAGCAACATGATATTCATCATTTGACGAGCCAACAATAATACCAGTGGCTGCATAAAGCTGCATGAAACGGGTTATTGAGACACATAATCACAAACCCCCACACATTTCTGACTGAATTCGAGGACATCAAATTTAAAGAAAAAAATATCCCTCCTGTATGCCTGGTCTACAATGCAGCAAATTTTATGAATTACCACATTTAAAAATGACTTACTATTACAGAAAATATTCTTATAATATAGTCCAGCTGAGCCATATTTATGCGTATGTCTGATGAAGAAGCTCCAGCAAAAAAGTCTTTTGAAGGCAAACACTGTGGTACACGCAAACCGGGAAGACCAAAAGCCCAATGGAAAGATCAAGTGGTGGGAGACACCTCTAAACTTGATGTCAGAGATTTTAGAATGAGCGCAGAAGATCGACGCGCTTGGAACGCTATTCTACGTTCGACTAATAATGTAAGTAGGTAAGGCTAGGCGCTTGAAATTTTGCACAAATACTTCCTATTAGGTCGGTTGGGATTGTAAATGGGCCATATTGGTCCTTGGTTTGATATGGCTCTCATATAAACCGATCTCCCGATTATACTTTTTTGGCCCCTAGAGGTCGCAGTTCTTGTCTGATTTTGCAAAACGACTTCTCCTATGATCTTCAACCTACGTGCCAAATATGGTCAGAATACATCTATAACCTCATAGAGCTCCCATGTAAACCGATCTCCCGACCTCTTTCTTCTTGAGCCCCTATAAGGCGCAATACTTATCCGGTTTGGCTGACATTTTGCACAATGACTTGTATTATGGTCTCCAACATCTGCAATAGCATAGTAATTTTTATCCATTATCCTTTGTTTGCCTAGAAAGAGAAATCTTGACAAATGCGATCCATGGCGGTGGGTACATGAGATTCGACCCGGCTAAACATAGCATGATTTTATTTGTTATTACCTGAGAAGGATATATGACTGTAATGACGAATAAGCCTGCACTTTAATTATAAGATTTTTTTTCTTCTTGTGAAGGTATTCTTAAAAAAAAATTAAAAAGTAAATATTGTATAATGAGAACGATTAAAGAGAGTAGGTAGTAAATGTATATGGATGTGATGGCATTTCAACAAAACGTTACATCCGAACTTTCACAAAACCTAATAGCCTTAAAATAGTTTTATTTGACAGTTCCATTAAGGAAGTCTGTGAAGTAGGCCTATTTTAAATCTACATTAAAATACCGGTGTAAGTTTTCTTCAATGTCCTTACCCCTTGCATATATTAGTGATGTGTATGTATGTACATTCAACTGCCTTGGTTTATATGACACTTTCAGAGGAATGACTTCAGTGATTGTTTGGTAGCATGGCTTTTATGTCTAAATCGTATTGTTCCCAGAATCAACTCAATAAATGCCACAACCTTTGGCTGGCAGGCTCTTATACAGCGGCAAACAAATCAATCTTTAATGACTACTTTGTCTACTTGTGTCTTATTTAGTGAAAGGCAATTCACGATTTCCATTATGATAAGGTACAGGACTCTTCGTGGCAGCAGAATGCATTCTCATCTTATCATCTTTTGTGGGCGAGTGGTGGTGTGGTGGTGTGGCGGTATGGTGGTGTGGCGGTGGCTTTCTTTCGTCTTTGACTAATTTGAAATTCTTTTTGTTGGGAAACCAATCCGTTCTGGTATTTGATATCGTTTTCGTTCCTTGCCTTCATCTTGATTGCTGGTAATTAAAGAAGATAACTATCAACTTGTATTTCCAAGCAAATTGTCTGTTCCTGATAGACTCTGATAGACAGAGAGGGCGGCAGTCCACGCAAACAAACGAACGAACGAACGAATATCCTATAAGCCACGAGAATACTTTGCATTATTCTTGGGATTATATCCACATTTATTCTGTGTCAAAACGGAAGCAAAGCATCTTCCATACGCCAGCAGCCTGTTGTTATTCTTGTGATATAGGAGTGCACATACGTGAGCACACAGACCATGATGAGATAATGTGTGGTTTAGCTAGAAGTAAAACTGAGTGATCCCTTCAGATGGGCCTTATAGTGACGAGCCAGTTTTTTACTCAAACACATATAATTTTTTTTTACCAAAAGGAAGTACAAGGGACATTGCTCGTTTTTACAGTAGCAAATTTCAAACGAAAGTCGCTATAAATATAAACGATAAAATTAAAAAAAAATATATATATCGATAAAGTTTTACTGAATCCCTTGGTGCCTGGTTTTTCGATAAAATAAAAACAAGACTGAACTGACCGTTATATGGCATCAGTATTTTTTGATAAAGGCCTTAGCTATGACGGTACCACGCTGTTGGTTTACTGAACTTTACTAGAGCCTTAAGAAATCCCTCAGAGTGTGACACATTATAATTATGTTGTGATGACGGAAGTCGCTGGCTCGTTTCCGTCCACACTCAGTGGCGTCTCCATTCGTGTTTAACCTGTGTTGTCCTTTTTATGTTGAATTATTTAAAATGAATTTGGGTTAATGAATTTGAATTAATGAATTAATTTGAACTGAATTATTCTTCTCAGTGTAGCTAATTGATAATTTCTCCCAGTGTACGGCTATAATTTCTCTCAGTGTATTGAATTAATGAACTAATTGCTAAATGAATTATTTTTCTCAGTGTACTTTGTAGTAGTAACTAAACGGTAATTTCTCACAGTGTATTCGCTGTGTGTACGCCTTGCCAGTATCGATTGTTTTGCCCATGACCATTTTTATCATTTTGTTCCCAAAAAAAAAAGAAACAGGCAGTGATTTCCCGCCTGAATGAGTGGCCCTCATACTTGTTTACAAGTTAGCTCCAAAAATGATCATAACAAGTTACCGTATGACTACAAACAAAATAGCATAGCCAATGGTAGTGATATTCACGGCAGCCAGACACCACGGCGACACTCAGGATGGGTAGGCAGCCACCAACGACAACGAACAAACGCATGCACATGGCTGTTGGATAGGCAAAGGGCTATGCTGATGCGTTGGTCAGCCAGCCACAACAAGGGACACACACACGCACATGTGGTTGGCATAGGCAAGGGCCCCACATGATTGTTGGTCAGCCAGCAACGACAGCGACCATACGCATGTACATTGGATGGTTGAAGGGAGAATGCCTGGCGTTGGATGATCGCTGCTGTGGTGAATTTGAAAACCAGGTATGAGCGAGAACGAATAAAAGGAGGGGTGCAACAGGCAAAGGAGATCAGAAGTCCACCGTCGGAGGCGAAGCAACGAGTGTGAAGCCAAGGAGATATCGGTGAGTAGAGTGAAAAGTGCTAAGTGACATGGACAAAAGACTAAAGTGACAGTGTTCGAGAGCCGTGTATTATCGTTAATCTTTGCCGTCTGAGCCCCGTAAACAGTGAACTTTCGTGGTCACTGCAACGTAACCGCTTCGTTAGACTTTCCCGCAACCAGTGAACTTTCGTGGTCACTGCAACATAACCACTCCGTTAAACTTTCCCGCAACAGTGAACTTCCGTGGTCACTGCAACGTAAATGCTACGTTAATCTTTGCCGTCTGAGCCCCGCAAACAGTGAACTTTCGTGGTCACTGCACCGTAGACGCTTCGTTAGACCTTCCCGCAAACAGTGAACTTTCGTGGTCACTGCAACGTAAATGCTTCGTTAATCTTTGCCGTCTGAGCCCCGCAACCAGTGAACTTTCGTGGTCCCTGCACCGTAGACGCTTCGTTAGACCTTCCCGCAAACAGTGAACTTTCGTGGACACTGCAACGTAAATGCTTCGTTAATCTTTGCTGTCTGAGACCCGTAGACAGTGAACTCTCGTGGTCACTGCAACGTAACCGCTTCGTTAAACTTTCCCGCAACCAGTGAACTTTCGTGGCCACTGCACCGTTTTAGCTTCGTGTTTCCCGCCGACACCGCGAACGTCCGTGGGCAGTTTGTTTTGCGCCACATTGGGTACGCCGCGTTAGCGATAGACCCCGACCGACACCGCACGGTAGGGACATAACTGACGAAAGACGGACGGTCCCACGATCCCACTTCGCGGACCCCACGCCAAGCCACTCACCAGGGTGCAAGAACCGGTCCAGGTCTTCACCCATCTCGCACTGCGATCGTCCACGCCAGCAGGACCCCTCCCTCAGAGCGGGTTGCCATAGTCCTCTTACGCCCCTGTCCAGGGACATCCGGGCTCACAGCTGAGAACCGTACCAGGTCTCATACAACCGGGAACCATACCAGGATTCGTACAGCTGAGAACCGGGCCAGGTCTCATACAACCGAGAACCGTACCAGGCCTCCCAGACGCGGCCACCATCGAAGTACACCCGGGTTCCCACACCAGAGAACCGTACCAGGTCTCACGAGCGCAGCCACCGTCGAAGTACCCCTAGCTCGGCACAACAGAGAACCATCCCAGGTCTCGGCCTTAGTGTTTAAATCGTTAAGGAACTTTTCCTGAGTTAAATAAACAGATTTGTAAAACCAAAACCTGACTCCGTGTTCTCTACTCTAGTCTCGGCAAATATAAATTTCTGTGACGGACCCTTCCCCGCGAGTTATACCCCAGCACACGAGGGGAAACCTGTCGTTACAGTGGCGCCCGAGCAGGGACCTGAGTAGAGAAACAAACAACCGCACTAGCGAAAGGAGTACCACAATCTGTTTATTCGACCACTACAACGAGTTGAATCCTTAATATGACAACTACACTGCGCACATCGTGGGTCTATAACTTACGGAAGGAGGAATTGGGAAACTACCTCAGCGAATTTGGCCTGGAAATCGGTGGAACCGTCGATGAGTTGCGGCGCCGTTTTAGCCAATTCATAGGTGGGCAGCACGACCAAGACGTCCTCAAACGCCTTCTGGGGCTGCAAGCGACACATGAGACCGTATCTTCCAAACGGGATAACAGGACGGATACGACCCCATCTAAGGATCCCGCAATCGTTATTACCGAGGCGACCGACCCGACGCCGACTGGAGGCCAAGCCACCGGCTACACATCGATGCCGAGTGCGGCCCCGGAACATGGTGAATCAAGCGTAGAGACATATTGGCGACTCCAGTCAGCAAACACAGAAACACATCCACGGCCCCAGACACAGACACCCGCCACCGATATTCGTGCTGTAGCGGATCAAGTGCGGAAATGGGGTGTACATTTCGACGGGGAAAAGGAACCCTTAGAATTTGTCGAGCGAATAGAGGAGCTTTCGCAGATGTACGACACCGATATGAATGTCCTCCCGAAGATGATGCCCGAGGTGCTACGAAACCGAGCGTTGGTGTGGTACCGGAATAATAATCGGTCGTGGCGTAATTGGGGAAGCTTTAAAACGGACTTCCTAAGATTCTTTCTCCCAGTCCGGTTCTTCGAGCAACTGGATGACGACATACGCAAGCGACGACAAAAACAAAGGGAGTCGTTCAAAAACTACTCGCTGAGCATGCAAAACCTGATGAGGCATACTAATTACACGGAGGAACAAAAGGTCGAAAGAATATTCCGTAATGCCCTGCCAGAGTACTTATGGTACATCCGCAGACGTGATTTCCGCACACTACAAGATTTGTTGGAAATGGCTGACGACCTGGAGAGCCTGCCCGCACTGACGCCGCCGGCGCGAGAGCAGCACCGAAGAATAGATCCGGAAGATACTCATGAACCCCAAGCCGCTCGTATCAACCCACGCACCGCGTGCCGCCGTTGTGGTCAAGATGGGCACTTCGCAGTTCAGTGCCGAAACGAGCCCGTTCTCTTCTGTTGGGACTGTGGACGGCGCGGCATCCGCTCTATCCATTGCTGTCGGAAAACATCGGGAAACGAGAGCCGGACCCGCCAAGAACCGGGGGAGACGGGTCCCCATACAACCTCCAGCCCCCGCGAGTAAATGCCACTTTGCATGTAGAGCCTACCCGACTGGTGGCCACCATCGGGATAGGGAATAGACGCACAGCGGCCACTATTGACACCGGAGCAACCTGTTGTTTTATCAGCGAATCATTTGCGCAGGCCATAGAGGAATTCCATCCAAAGCTCCCATACACAACGACAGTGCTGCTGGCAGACGGCTCCCAGTGTCAGGTGCAGCATGCAATAGAGGCCAACATCGATCTGGGAAACCAACATGTACCAATCAGGCTCCTAGTCATGCCGGATGCCACAGAGGAAGTAATCATAGGATTGGACTTTCTCGCCAAAGTTGGAGCGCGACTCACCCTGGCCGGCATGTCCTGCATATTCTCTTCCCTGGGATCAGGATTAGATACAGCTCCTACCACCGAACAAAATCGGGTGATCAGCGTAGTTTGCCCATGCGAAATGCCGTATCCACTTTGCCGCCGGACCTCCGAAAGCCCGTCGATCCTAACGCATGGACAGGTGAGTGAGCATAGCGATCACGACCAAGAAAGAATTCAAGCCTTCTTAGATGAAGAATTACAACAGTTCCGCGATATTCATGGACCCTCGACAGCCGCCACCCATCGCATCGTAATGACGGATGATCGGCCTTTTAAACTAAGATATGCGGCACGAAACCCTGCCATGCAGGCCATAATTGATGCGAAGATTAACGAACTCCTAGCTAGTGGATTTATCGAACCGTCCAGAAGTGCCTACAGTTCGCCCATTACCTTGGCCCAGAAGAGGAATGGTACCTGGCGTCTCTGCATGGACTTCCGCCACCTGAACAGTAGGTCCGATCCGGATGCCTACCCGCTGCCACGTATTACTTCAATCCTGGACCGCTTGCGCGAAGCCAGGTACGTCAGTAGCTTGGACTTGAAGGACGGGTATTGGCAGATACCCCTCGACGAAGACAGCAAGAAATATACGGCCTTTACTGTCGCGGGGCGTGGCTTATTCCAGTGGCGAGTAATGCCATTTGGCCTGCATTCTGCGCCCGCAACGTTTCAACGAGCCCTCGACAGTGTAATCGGGCCTGAACTCGAACCCTTCGCCTTCGCCTATTTAGACGACATTATTGTCATTGGAAGAACACTGGAGGAGCACCTGGCTAATTTGCAGGAAGTTTTCCGTCGACTTCGGGCGGCCAATCTGCGCATTAATCCCGAAAAATGTGAGTTTTTTAAACGAGAAACGAAATACCTTGGACACGTGGTCAGCGGACAGGGCATACATACCGATCCAGACAAAGTAGCTGCAATACAAGAAATGAAAGCGCCCACGACTCCGAAAGAGTTAAGGCGATTCATGGGAGTAGTCTCGTGGTACAGACGATTTGTCCCCGAGTTTGCCACGACCGCACATCCTCTGACGTCACTCCTGAAGAAGGGTAAACACTGGCGGTGGACAGAGGAACAACAAACGGTGTTTGAACTTTTGAAAGCGCAATTAACCCAGGCGCCGGTGCTAGCGTGTCCAGATTTCGGGCGGATGTTCCTCCTGCAAACCGATGCGAGTGACTACGGTCTTGGCGCAGTACTTACCCAGGAGTTCGAGGAAGGTGAGCGGGTTATTGCCTATGCCAGCCGAACTCTGAATGCGGCCGAGAAGAACTACTCGGCAACTGAAAAGGAATGCCTGGCTATCGTGTGGGGAATAAGGAAAATGAGGCCATATCTCGAAGGATACCAGTTCCAAGTGTTAACCGATCATCTGGCGCTAAAGTGGCTCAACTCCATCGACAACCCAACCGGCCGATTAGCTAGATGGGCTTTGGAGCTACAGCAATATACGTATACGATCAAGTACCGTAAAGGAGGACTCAACGTGGTGGCAGATGCCCTGTCCCGTCAACCCATCGAAACTCTGCATAGAGCCGTGGCGGAAACCACTGAAGACTGTTGCTGGATCAAGACACGACTTGCCGAAATGCGAAAGAACCCAGCAAAGTTTCCCGACTATTCCTTGGTTGGTGGCCAACTCTATCGGCATATCACCCGCCATCCCACTGATGTGGATTGCACACCTTGGAAACTCTGCGTCCCGACCCCTCTACGTTCCCGTGTGCTCCACGAGAATCATAGTCAGCCAGCGGCAGGTCATCTGGGTGTACGGAAGACAATCAGCCGGGTATGTAGTCGGTACTACTGGCCGGGAATGCTGCGGGATATATCGAAATTCGTCAAGAGCTGCGAATCCTGTCAACGGTACAAACCAAGTCAGCGGGCACCAGCAGGAGAAATGTTACTGAGTATTCCAGAAGAGCCGTGGGCAACCGTGTGCGCCGATTTTGTGGGCCCGCTCCCAAGAACCAAGCATGGGAACACGACGTTGCTGGTGTTTATCGACCGATTCTCCAAATGGGTTGAGCTGGTGCCACAACGGAAGGCAACTGTCGAGGGAGTGGTCAAGGCATTTCGTGAGCGAATACTTGGTAGGTTTGGTACTCCGAAAGTCTTTATCACCGACAATGGCAGCCAGTTTACCAGTCGAGTACTGGAAAAATACCTGCAAGAGATCGGTGTGCGAAGACAATTTACCGCGCCATACACTCCGCAGGAGAACCCCACGGAACGAGCCAATAGAACCGTGAAGACTATGATAGCTCAGCTCTGTAAAAATCAACACAACAAATGGGATGAGCACATACCGGAGATAAACCTCGCGGTCAATACGAGCACATCCGAATCTACTGGCTACAGCCCCGCATATTTAGTGCAGGGTCGAGAACCTCGTTTGCCTAGCGCTTTGTACGACGAATGTGCCATTGGAACTGGCACAAGGAAGCAGGACCCCAACGACAAAGCCAAGGAACTTCGCGAAGTCTTCAAGATTGTACGCAATCAGCTGGGACGATCGGGGGAAGATCAAAGAAGACACTACAACCTGAGGCGAAGGTCATGGAAACCAGCAGTAGGAGACCTGGTGTTAGTTCGGCAACACCCGCTGTCCAAGGCCATCGATAGCTTTGCAGCGAAGCTCGCCCCAAAATACGATGGCCCGTACGAGGTTCTGAGTTATCCGTCCCCAGTAATAGTCAGTGTACGTGGACGTGTCAAAGGAGACGTCCGAACAGCCCATCTCAGCGAGATAAAACCTCTTACTACAGCGGACGAAGTTGACCAACACACTAACGCGAAAAGAACGGTAGAACATTGCTTAAGTATTACCTCTCCAATCTCTTCTCGCCCGTCTCTAGATACTTCACCTACAGCGTTACCGCCGCACCCAATCATGGATCCCGAACAGACCCCGGTGAAAACAAAGGCCTATTTTAAGCAGCAGTGGCAACAGCAAGAGACTGCACAAGGCAGCCGAGGCCCCGGCCGATCAATTCCCCGCAGAAGGCGCCCGCTAGAATCCCGCAGACGGACCTCGAAGTCTCCTCGGCCACAGCAGTTGCAGCTACCCCCGTGCTACGTAAGGCTGGAGAGGATGGTGACCAAGCCCGTCTCGCGCCCGGTAGTGGCGGTGCGACCAATACCCAGGCCAGCCATGGCACCGGGGCAAACTAGCGGTGAGGCGCAACCCAGGCTGAGGCCAGCAACACCCCCGGCACAGAGACCGCTGGTGGAACCCCTAGTGCGTAGGCCGACCGCACCCATCCAGGACACAATCGTCCTGTCGTCAGACTCCGAGGGGCCGCCGACACAGACGCGGCCATACCGGTTGCTACCTAGACGTCCACCGACGCCCCCGCTGGAGGTAATACAAATTGTGGAATTGTCATCCGACGAGGAGGTACTGCCAAACTCGCTACCGCGCCCCTTCAGGTTCGTACCCTCAAATCCACCGACCCCGCCGCCCGAGGTATCCCCAGCTCAGAGTTCCGATGAGTCATCAGCTGAGGAGCTAGGCGTGATGGGACCTGCACCGGCTGTGTCGACGTCGCCGCGTTACGTTGATTCGACCGCTTCCGAGACGGAGATGCCGACGTCCAGGCGAAACCCACGCTTGACAGCGACCCGGGTCCCGACCCCGCCACCAGCACGATTGTCCAGCGCAATTGTGGTACCGACGCCACCTCTACAGCGGAACTACGCCTACAACTGCCAAGAGCGCTTGCCGGACGAGGTCCAGCCGGCCTTCCAACGCCACATCCGGGTAGCCCTAGCCTTCCATGTGCCGCATCGGCAGTACAAGAAGGTAGTGGAGATCTGCGGCCGCCGCTACCGCATTATGGTTAACCGCCAAGGGAAGGTGTTCGTAATGCCGAGATGAACCAGCTCTTCCCGGAGGAGGGGAGTAGTGTGATGACGGAAGTCGCTGGCTCGTTTCCGTCCACACTCAGTGGCGTCTCCATTCGTGTTTAACCTGTGTTGTCCTTTTTATGTTGAATTATTTAAAATGAATTTGGGTTAATGAATTTGAATTAATGAATTAATTTGAACTGAATTATTCTTCTCAGTGTAGCTAATTGATAATTTCTCCCAGTGTACGGCTATAATTTCTCTCAGTGTATTGAATTAATGAACTAATTGCTAAATGAATTATTTTTCTCAGTGTACTTTGTAGTAGTAACTAAACGGTAATTTCTCACAGTGTATTCGCTGTGTGTACGCCTTGCCAGTATCGATTGTTTTGCCCATGACCATTTTTATCATTTTGTTCCCAAAAAAAAAAGAAACAGGCAGTGATTTCCCGCCTGAATGAGTGGCCCTCATACTTGTTTACAAGTTAGCTCCAAAAATGATCATAACAAGTTACCGTATGACTACAAACAAAATAGCATAGCCAATGGTAGTGATATTCACGGCAGCCAGACACCACGGCGACACTCAGGATGGGTAGGCAGCCACCAACGACAACGAACAAACGCATGCGCATGGCTGTTGGATAGGCAAAGGGCTATGCTGATGCGTTGGTCAGCCAGCCACAACAAGGGACACACACACGCACATGTGGTTGGCATAGGCAAGGGCCCCACATGATTGTTGGTCAGCCAGCAACGACAGCGACCATACGCATGTACATTGGATGGTTGAAGGGAGAATGCCTGGCGTTGGATGATCGCTGCTGTGGTGAATTTGAAAACCAGGTATGAGCGAGAACGAATAAAAGGAGGGGTGCAACAGGCAAAGGAGATCAGAAGTCCACCGTCGGAGGCGAAGCAACGAGTGTGAAGCCAAGGAGATATCGGTGAGTAGAGTGAAAAGTGCTAAGTGACATGGACAAAAGACTAAAGTGACAGTGTTCGAGAGCCGTGTATTATCGTTAATCTTTGCCGTCTGAGCCCCGTAAACAGTGAACTTTCGTGGTCACTGCAACGTAACCGCTTCGTTAGACTTTCCCGCAACCAGTGAACTTTCGTGGTCACTGCAACATAACCACTCCGTTAAACTTTCCCGCAACAGTGAACTTCCGTGGTCACTGCAACGTAAATGCTACGTTAATCTTTGCCGTCTGAGCCCCGCAAACAGTGAACTTTCGTGGTCACTGCACCGTAGACGCTTCGTTAGACCTTCCCGCAAACAGTGAACTTTCGTGGTCACTGCAACGTAAATGCTTCGTTAATCTTTGCCGTCTGAGCCCCGCAACCAGTGAACTTTCGTGGTCCCTGCACCGTAGACGCTTCGTTAGACCTTCCCGCAAACAGTGAACTTTCGTGGACACTGCAACGTAAATGCTTCGTTAATCTTTGCTGTCTGAGACCCGTAGACAGTGAACTCTCGTGGTCACTGCAACGTAACCGCTTCGTTAAACTTTCCCGCAACCAGTGAACTTTCGTGGCCACTGCACCGTTTTAGCTTCGTGTTTCCCGCCGACACCGCGAACGTCCGTGGGCAGTTTGTTTTGCGCCACATTGGGTACGCCGCGTTAGCGATAGACCCCGACCGACACCGCACGGTAGGGACATAACTGACGAAAGACGGACGGTCCCACGATCCCACTTCGCGGACCCCACGCCAAGCCACTCACCAGGGTGCAAGAACCGGTCCAGGTCTTCACCCATCTCGCACTGCGATCGTCCACGCCAGCAGGACCCCTCCCTCAGAGCGGGTTGCCATAGTCCTCTTACGCCCCTGTCCAGGGACATCCGGGCTCACAGCTGAGAACCGTACCAGGTCTCATACAACCGGGAACCATACCAGGATTCGTACAGCTGAGAACCGGGCCAGGTCTCATACAACCGAGAACCGTACCAGGCCTCCCAGACGCGGCCACCATCGAAGTACACCCGGGTTCCCACACCAGAGAACCGTACCAGGTCTCACGAGCGCAGCCACCGTCGAAGTACCCCTAGCTCGGCACAACAGAGAACCATCCCAGGTCTCGGCCTTAGTGTTTAAATCGTTAAGGAACTTTTCCTGAGTTAAATAAACAGATTTGTAAAACCAAAACCTGACTCCGTGTTCTCTACTCTAGTCTCGGCAAATATAAATTTCTGTGACGGACCCTTCCCCGCGAGTTATACCCCAGCACACGAGGGGAAACCTGTCGTTACAATGTTCTTCCTGGCTGCCATAAATATCTTGGTTGCAAGTGTGCAAGAAAATGCCATGGCTGCTCTGTAAGGCAACAATTCATCATTATGTCTTCTTATTTAAGACAAGCGGTTGGTTGCTTATGCTCACCTCTCTCTCTCTCTCTCCCTGTACTACTTGGTTTTATGCATTGCATTTTATTTGTGTGTGAGTGTGTGTAAATGAATGGCTGGCTGAATGGCATACACATGCATGCAGTCATAAGTGCACACCTAAAGAGATACGAGTACTGAGTTATTTGTTAAGTCTTCTTCTGGAGTAACTTCCTGATATTTGCTGCTTAACTTTTGAGGATTATAAAAATGATACTGGGAATGTGTCATTTCTCCACATAGGATGAATACCATCCTTATTGCCAGACAAGACGAACACATGCGAAGGCAAAGCAGCAGTAGTCAAGAGGACAAAGACAAAATCGGACGCATAAATCGTAACTATTAGAGAAGTACCTAGTCTTTGGACCCAAAAGAGCTAAGACTTCAAGTTGCCTACACTCAGAGAAATTGGTTACTAAAAACAGCAAAAATGTATGGCACAGCCGCAATTTAATGCTAAAACCAGGGCTGCCGAGTCGGAGTCGAGTGAATTATCTGCTTTAAAAAAAAATTGATTAAAATTTTTTATTTGGAAAAAATGTCATTTCATTTTTTATTTGGAAAAAATGTCTTTTGAAAAGAATTTTAGAAAATTTTTTATTGAAATTTTGTCTTAAAATTGCATTGTAATTTTGTTTTTGGAAAAATGTTATTACAATCTTGTCTCTATGTAGAATTTCGACCAACATTCGTACATATTTTATTCATAGAGGACATAGTTGTGCAAAATTTTGAGAAGATCGGTTGATAAGTGCATTTGCAAAGGCTCTAGAAGTGAAAATCGGACGACACATATACATGGGAGTTAAATGTGAATCGATTTCGTGCCTAATTTCGATAAGATCGGTTGACAAATGACGATATTATTGCAGTATTACTTTAAATCGGACGAACATGGGACGAAATCTGAACCAACTTCTTCCACTTTCAATAGGTTTCGTCTCTAGGCCAAAAAAGATGCCTGTAATAAATTTGTACACAAGATAGAAAGACGGACGGACAAACTAACGGACATTGCTCGTTAAGGGGTCTATCTCTCTTCCTTGTACGCCAGGAGTGGTGTGAAGGGCATACAAATATTAAAAAATAGCACCCGTTTTTTCAAAAACCTCAGTTTTCGAACAGTTTGAAAGTCCGTACTAAGAAACGTAGTTCAAAACAAAAAAGTGTTTAGTATTATAAAACAAAATCAATGTGGACTAAATGACAGATTTGCAACGACCTTCATCAATAAGAAGTATTTATGAAAAATTTGAAGCCCCATTCGTTCGGACGCTATTGTGATTTCGGCTATCTGTTGAACGGATGGACGAATGGGTGGAGAAATACCCAAGAGTAGAATTGTCTTAGAAAAATTTTAGCTCAAGTTAGGAGAGAGGTATCTTAATGAAATTTGGATTGGCGTAAAGTGTACGAATGAAATAAATTAAACAAAAATTTTCCCATTATATAAGGTCATGTTTTAAGCCAAAATTTGCTTGTCGAAAGTCGGCAAAAAATTATACAAAAATTTTCTCAAAATTCTTAGGAGTGAGATTTCTGAATACCATTTTAGAGTCTTGTTGCATTTGATGGTTTCTATATACAAAAAAATGGCGATAAGCCTACTACTTATGAAAACAGGTGCGGTTTTATGTCAATGTCCTCCAAATCCAATTTTCTTCGCTAAATGGCCATAAATATAAAGATTTTTTTTTTGCTATAAAAGCGCATTGGCTTAGAAAATAATTAATAAAATAATTAATAATAATTTTTAATTTTTTGAAAAATTTAAAATCTTTTTTAAAAGCATTTAAAACTTTACTAACCACAAATAGTCAGGAGATATAGTAACTAACTGACATTGTTCTTAAGTAAACCTCGTTCAGGGAAGATTGTCGTGGCACGGCTGGGTGATGTCCCGCCTAAAACATTTCATATTATTTTAGGAAGTGTTTTATTTCGATGGTAAGAAAAAATTGGGAATAGTAATGTCCTATTAGTTTAGTTGAAATGCCTTTGGACATTTAAATCTCTTGAAAATAGCCTTGTTATTAAAAGCGTGCTAAGTTCGGCAGGGCCGAATCTTATATACCCTCCACCTTAGATCACATTTGTCAAGTTCTTTGCCCGGTATCTCCTCATAGCCAAACAAAAGATAATGGATAAGAATTGCTATGCTATTGGAACTACGTCAGGTTATACACGTATTCGGGCCATACTTGGCTTGGACGTTAACGACAATAGTAGATCCCATTGTGTCAAATTTAAACCAAATCGGATAGGAATTGGAGATCGGTTTGCATGGAGCTATATCAGGTTATGGACCAATTCAGACCATAATTGGTCTGCACTTTTGTACTGCACCATTACCACTAAAAAACATTTTTTTGGGTGTCTTTCACCTTTGTAGGTCCGAAACCCACTCGGGTGGGTTTAGAGGAAACCGCCATGTATATCTCAAAATTTCATACAAAATCCCCTCCAACCACTCCCTCCTTTTGTTGCTTTCTTTAAGAAGAAAAATTGCCTAAAGTCAACCAACTTCTTCACAAAGACAGTTTCTGCATGAGTTGGGCAAAGGCACGTGCCCATAAGCGTTGAAGGGCCTCTGGTGTGTGCTAAGCACCTCCAGAAAAGTTTTAACCCCCAGAATTACAAAATGTTCATTGTTGTGGATAAAATGATCTAATTTTATTGCTTTTCAAAGGACCTGTATCATCATTGTCTTAGAGATTGAAAAATTTCATTGACATTTTTGCGTCCAAAGAAAATTCCATCAAGAAGATTCTCTTGACAATAACAAAAGTCTTATTGCATATTATATACAATATTATTATTATATATTATTTCTTGAAATTTTCATGAAATTTTGTATTTAGAAAAATATTTAAAAATTAAGTGTTTTGCAAATCGGGTTTAGGAAAAAAAACAGTCTATTGATCACCCTACTTTTAAGGTCATAGATATGCTCCCTCTCTCTATCTCGCCATTTATGGTCTCCACTGCTGGTGTTATTATGTTATGGAACACGTATGTCTGCAAACTTTTTCCGTGTGACAATTCAAACGACGTGACTTGGTCCATGCAACAAGACTAAGGCGGTTAAATAGAAGGAATACAAGAGCAGAAGTTCAATTTGTATTCCAAAAAAAAAAAAGTTCAAGGAATATAAACATAGTTGAGCCAACTCAATGGTAAAGAGAGACAGAGAGAGAAAGAGAGAGTTTCACTTTGGCTCACCTCCCAATGCAAGCGGAGGAAAGGCAAATATGTTAATAAAAATAAATATGTACTTGGAAATGTCGCTTTATTATCCAAGTGCATATATGATTTATTTGTGTGGCTGTGTGTGAGTGGGTGTATGTGTGTGTAGTGTTCTCAAGGGCCATTGTGTGAAACTGTTTCAAACACTTTGCCCCATGCCGTATTGCCTACCAGCCACTGACGACGCCATCGACCAGATGCATCACTGTTTAGGGAAAGTTTTCTATTTGGCAAATTAGATTTTATTATAGAAAAGTTAGTGTGATTTCCCCTCGTTTAGCAACCCGCTCTCCCATCATAGCCGTGTGTGCATGCATGCTGTGTACGTGCGTGCGTGTGTTTGTGTAATCGTCATTCTATTCAATTTGCATATGACAAATTTATTTAATAAAGTTTTCTGCATTTTCTCCCTGCGCCATACATGCAGACACACACACGAACACACAATAAAACACACTCGGGTGCATAAATATGCGCCCTGAAAGCAACTGAGGGAAATAAAGTAAAATGCAAAAACAACACAAAACAGGAAGTTGTTGCTTTGGCATACTCCTCTAAAGTCACACCTGTGCTATGCTATGCTCCTCATCGCATGAGTTGTGAGAAGGGCAATGTGCAACCGCCAGCGAGAGACGACGCTCGCCTCTGCCAGCTCTTGTCAACTTCCTTGCTGAATGCCAAAGTGTACCGTACGTTCGCACACCGGTGTGAGTGTGTGCGTGCCGGTGGATTTGATGAAAAGCTTTATGCTGTGTTAACTTTTCAATATGTTTAAGCACACACGCGTGATGTGGGTAATAGAGTACGTGTTAAACTTAAAGAGAATACAAAAAACAATCCCAAACAAACACACACATCCACACACACACACACACACACACACAAATGAATATAATTGCATTGGAGGCAAAGAGGTGTGCTGATCGTAAATAAAGTAAACTAAAGGTGCAAAGAATTTCAAATAAAACACAAATTCAAGCGTAGCTCTTTGCTGCCTTTTAAGTGCTGCCAAGCAAGCAGAGAAGTCTAGTAAGGAGAGGAAAGGGGCATTTTATACACTTTAAAACGGGCAGTGCATAAATGATGACTCGCAAATGGCAAAAAGGAGTATCACTCATTCGCCTCTTGCCTAGGTTGGAGATTTAAGAATTTCCTTGTTGCTACGCTCACCACTGCAATCAATGGTTCCTTGTCGGTTTCATACCCAACTTTTTTCGTTGTTTTCTGTCCTTTTTTTGGCAGGCAGTCACCTTTGAAATTGTTGTGTGAAGTGTTTACACTTTTACACGATATAAATTGCAAACAGCTTGGCCAGAACAGAACAGCGCACAGTTTGGTCGCTAAGAGAATACAAATTTAAGTGCCCAATATGCAAATTCCACAGACAATGGCGGTTGCAGGATTTTTGCCTTTAATTAACATAGTAGCAAACTTACATCGCCTGAGTGAAATACTTTTTATAAATATTTCGAATAGGTTTCCAAATGATTGTAGCTAGTCGTAAATAACACAAAATTGAAAATAAATGAATGAATTATAAATCAAACCTTCCAATATAAAAACATATGAATAAAGGGCAACTGATGAAATCAGCTGCCAAAATACAATATTATACCAGTTGTTCAAAAATAGAGGTTCGATAGAAAAGATTTACCTAGAGTTAGGTTAAAGGTACATGTGGCAATTCGGACATACTCGTGTAGACCGATCTGGATAATATTGAACTTTAATAAGAGCACTTTCAGAGTAGAGTACAAATCTACTAGGACCACCCACCCTGAAAAAAAACTCTCAAGCAGACATGTAGGTCGAGACATGTAGGGCAAAGAAGAACGAATCGAATATTCAACACGTAAAAACGTGTTAGATACCCACCGCCATGTATATATTAATCATCAGCGAAATCACGCAATAAATCCGTTTTTTATTTGACTAAGACCCTAAATTGGAAGATCGGTCTGTATGGATCATATTCTGGTCGGAAGACGGGTGGCTTAATAAAAGTCACTGTGTCAAATTCCAGCGGAATCGGTTAAAAACTGCCTTTTTACTGGATTTAGACACTATGTTCGCGGATCGGTCTATATGACAGCTATATCTAAATATCTTTCGATTTGAATCATATTTGGCTTGGGATGCTTTAAACAACTCATTATTCAGCAAAATCGGGTAATAAATAAAGCATTAATGGGCTTCAGACCCTTAATCGGCAGATCTGTCTATATGGCAGCTATATCTAAATATAGTCGGCACATGTTGGGAGGCTAATAACAACTCACTGATTCAAATTTCAGCGAAATCGGATAATAAATGCAGCTTTCATAGGCTCTAGACCCTTAAGCGGCAGATCGGTCTATATGGCAGCTATATGCAAATATGGTCTGATTAGGCCCGCTCAAGAACTTTACCAGCAAAAAGACTGTCTGTATCAAAGCTCATTTTTGGCTCAATGGGAACGTAAATAAGCAGAATTGTTGATTTTGGAATGAAGATCACCCAGAAGCATTGCAAGAGCTACCAATGCATCCAGAAAAAGTCACAGTTTGGTGCGGTTTATTGACTGGTGGCATCATTGGTCCATACTTGTTCAAAGATGAGGCGAATCGTAACGTATTTGTGAATGGTGAGCGCTATCGTAAGATGATATTCAACCATTTTTTTTTGCCCAAAATACAAGAGTTTGACTTGCATGACATGTGGTTTCAACAAGACGGTGCCACATGCCACACAGCACGCGTAACAATGGACTTATTGAGGGACGAATTCGGTAAACATTTTATTTCATGTTCGGGACGGGTCAATTGACCGCCTAGATCGTACGATTTAACGCCTTTAGACTATATATTTTGTGCGGCTATGTTAAAGCTCATGTCTATGCATGCAAGTCCCCTTCAATTTACGCATTGGAAGACAACATTGAAGCATTTATTCGTGAGATGCCGGCCGAAATGTTGAAAAGAATAAAGATTTTATGAATTTTTCTGAATTTTGTGTTTTTTTAAACATTCCTAAAGCTCTTAAAAAATCACCCTTTACTTTATAGGGTCGGAAATGGATATTTTGTTGGGTTGCAAATGGAATGACTAAACACCCCCTGTCCGATGGTGGTGGGTATAAAAATTGGATCGAGAATCTGTGAAATAAAACAGCAAGTAATGAACATGACGAGTTGGAAATAGAGTACGTATCTGATAATCAAATTTGGCGTCTTGTGTTTGGGGGACAGACCATTGAGAGCGAGATTTTTGCGAGAAGTCTTTGTACCTTGATTTTTATTCATTTTTTATACAAATATTTGTTACTAGCTGCATGCGCCTTCTTTTACACCACGCGGAACTTTAACTTTTCTTTTGCAAATTTGATATCAACTCCTAAATACCTTTCACTTTAGCCCCACATAGTCTTTACAACCCTGAGGGTTGGGGGCAAGGGCAGTCGGTTTAGCCCCCCGTACACTTAACGCTCAAGATTTGGGCAGATTCGTTCTATTCTTCCAAATACCTTTTGATCGAGATCCATATTCTATCAGTGGGTCTACTACAGCACTTGGGGCATTTTATGGGGCGGGGCGGCCCACCAGACACCTGTCGCCAAGATTTTTCATCAGTTTCGTGCTCTACGCCTCACTACCATTCATTTGATACTCCTATTGTGGTCTGTGAAAATTTCAAGACAATTGGTTGAGCCGTTGATGAGTCTATACGCAACACATACACACGCACACAAACAAATACAAATTAAATTTTATATTTCAAATGAATTAGTTTTTATGCAATTATAATGCAAATGGCACTCGGGTCGTCACTTATGAAAGCATTGTACCCTACCGAGCATATTTTGCACCAAAAGAACGAACTGCTTTTAATGAAAAACCATGTAAACTTTGGTCACTACAGTGAGGCATCTCACTTTTAACGAACTTGCTGCCATTCGTTTCCTACCTTTTTATACAATTTAATCGCATTTTCGCATCTAAGTTTGAATGCTGTTGGAAAAAAACTTTTGAAGTGATTTTATTTATGTTTTGAATTTAGTTTTGTGAATTTTCACTTAATTTCCTGCCACAGCAACAACCGCCGGCTGTGCTTTCTCTTCATTAGCGTAATTTTAAACAAACCATAAATTTCAATTGTCTTTTATGCGGTGGGGGAGTCATATGGTGAAGTAATCGTGGTTCCTATGAAATTATTTCTCTATTCCGTAAAAAAAACGGGAAGTAGAAGTTGAAGGCAGAACCACCACCAACACCTTTATGTGGTGTGTGTGTGAGGGGGGGGAAGCCATGTGAATATGTTAATGATATCAAAGTTGGTCCTTTTATTTATGAATGCTCATAGTGTGCGAGTGTGTATGTGTGTGTGTGAAAGGATTTTAATTGACGTCGTCACAAACACAAGCCCGCTCAGTTCGCATCCAGAGGAACAACATTGGCGGCATTTGTCGGTTAATAAGAGAAAAGTTGAAACTTTTTCACATCATTATGCTTTAAAAACAAAACTCACTCGTATTGTGCGTGCAATGCGAATTTTATGAAAAAACAAAAACGAACGACAACTACAATCATGCTAATGCAGTTGCATGCTTGTTTGTGAATATGGGGTAATACTCGTAGAGAAGGATTGCGGTTGAACCACATTTCAGGCATATATTAAACTGATTTGTTAAGTTAACTTGAAAGGGGAAGCAAGGATGGGTTTGTGGGCGATTTATATATTCCCGTAACAAAATGTACGACGAAAATCGTATTGTGCGTGCAATGCGAATTTTATGAAAAAACAAAAACGAACGACAACTACAATCATGCTAATGCAGTTGCATGCTTGTTTGTGAATATGGGGTAATACTCGTAGAGAAGGATTGCGGTTGAACCACATTTCAGGCATATATTAAACTGATTTGTTAAGTTAACTTGAAAGGGGAAGCAAGGATGGGTTTGTGGGCGATTTATATATTCCCGTAACAAAATGTACGACGAAAATCATATGAGGAGGTGCGGATCGTGAGAAGACGAGGCTATTAAGAAGGAGGTCAGTACAGCGTTCGGTATCATAATGGGACACATAGAACTCTACGAGCACATTTATGCAAAATAGGTGCGGTAAGTGATAGCATGTGAAAGGCATATGGGGAAGGTGATGAGAAGCTGGAGCATTTCCTATGTCATTGTCCGGCTTTCGTAGCTGACAGACACAGACACTTAGCTGTGGACACAACACGGAACATGAACCAACTTAGGGGCTAAAGGATTTTTTAAGTAGCACAGAATTGCTGACTTACTTTTAGATATTTAGAGCGCACAATAAACCGATTACTGGCTTATAGCACGTTTACATTGAATTTTTATGATCTGATTTTAACTAAATCCAAAAACAAATCCTGCCTGTTTACACTACGTTTTTGGGGATTTAAGTGACATACACAAACGTACATGCGTATACATGCATGTGCATATCACACACATCCATACACAATTCTTGAAAACAGTTGCATATTTTGGTACTTTAATCGATTATTCAGCCCTAAAATCGGATTTATTTGGGATTTAAAAACAAATCCTGCAAAATTTGGATTTATTTTATATGGTAAAACGTGCAAAAAAAAACACAGGATTTAGCACTTAAATCTGGAAAAGGCCATAAATCCGGGTTTAGTGACCAATGAAAACGTTATGCTTAATGATTAATATTATGATTCATATCCGCACCCTCTTTATTTCCTCTCTTTCTACAACATAGCTTCAAAATTTAAAAGGATTTTTAAAAACATTCTTTAAATGGAGGGCAATGTATTTCTCCCTGATGCAACATTCCTCGTTTCGGCCTCATGCCGATTCTTATGGCTTTGGACAATGCGCTAAGCTCATTGCCACTATAATCTTAAATCGTCGATTGTTAGGCGGCCAACAGCAGCCGTGAGATTATAAATTGGCCACAAATCCCAGTAAAACGCTCAACATCAGTGCGGTCTTTCGCTGTTCGCAACTGTTGTTTACTCAGCGCCACTTTTCCAATGGTACTTTTTCAATTTTCCAAACATTGGACAAAAAGAAATGGCTGTGTTGGCTAGCACAAAAAGTGTCATTGGCGACCACTTGACGTCGTTCGTGTGCAATAAATACACAAAGAGTGACATGTTGAACCAGGCATACACACATACACATAGTTATGCAAACGCAACACAACGAAAATATCTTTTGGCGCCCCCTTTCCGGCTTGACATTGTGCGAGTTATTCGAGTTTGTGTCTGCAGCAAACCTTTTTAGTTTGTTTCTTTTTCTGAGGACATTCTCCACAGCAGCTAAAAGCAGCACAAGCTGTAAAGTGTTATGCTTTGCTGTTGATTTGAGAATGACATTGCCTTAATTTACACATTTTAGCGAAGAGTATGCCATGTTTTGAGAACGAAAGTGGATACTACCAAATACCAATCTGAGGGCACTTTAATACTTGCTGACAGTTAGCAAGATGAAAAATTACTTTTTTATATTATCTTATGGTAATTTCGATTCTGAAAAAAAATGTGACACTAATATTGCACTTTTACGGGACAACATTTTGCAAATGTCGCCCCAACCCTCTCATAGTGTTACTGCACTTTCAATCAATCGAAATTTGTATTCTTTAGTTTTTGGAGACAAATATTCAAATTAGATCATGTAATAACTAAGGAATTGAATTGAACAAATCCAATAAACTAATCTTTTAATGTCTTCCTGGGTCAAAATTGCACTGAAGGAAATAATGGATGAATATCCTTTAACTAACAACCAAAAAATTTCAATGCATCTCACGGTATGCATGCACCGCAACAACGCCACGCCAAAACAAGTGCGGCCTGCAATGTTTCCTCGCATACTACCCAACGGGAAACTTGAGTAGAAACCATAGAAACTTTTAGAAACCTCAAAAAAATACAATAAAAAACAAGTCGATTTCATAAACTTATTAGATTTTAGACGACGTTATGGTTCGTTATGCGATAGCCCAGCATATAGCACATCGGCTTAGACAACAGAGGGTCAGTGGATCAAATCCCGGCGAGGGCAAATTAGGTTGTTTAATAAAATGTAAAAATAAAATAAAATTCTCAAAAGCGAAAAAAATTTAAATTAAGTTGACTCTCTCAAATAAAATTGGGAGAGCATTACTCTTTTTTTATACCCTCCACCATAGGATGAGGGTATACTAATTTCGTCATTCTGTTTGTAACTTCTCGAAATATTCCTCTGAGATCCTGTAAAGTATGTATATTCTCGTCTCGTCTTCACATTTTAAGTGATCTAGCCATGTCCGTCCGTCTGTCTGTCGAAAGCACGCTAACTTTTGATTAGTGTAGGTCGGTTTGAATTATAAATGGGCCATATTGGTCCATGTTGAGCCCTATCTTGACTTCTTGAGCCACTAGAGGGCGCAATTCTTATCCGATTTGGCTGAAATTTTGCATGAGGTGTTTTAGTATGATTTCAAACAATTGTGCTATGTTGGGTTGAAATCGGTCCACAACCTGAGATAGTCGTCATCGGTTTATCTAGGGTCTTGACTTCTTCAGCAATTCCCATCCGAGGTGTTTTGTTATGACTCCCAACAACTATGCTAAGCATGGTTCAAATCGGTTTATAACCTGATATAGTTGCCATATAAACCGATCTTGAATCTTGACTTCTTGAGCCACTAGGGAGCGCACTTCTTATCCGATTTGACTGAAATTTTGCAAGAAGTGTTTTCTTATGACTTCCAACAACTGTGCAAATAATGGTTTTAATTGATTCATAACCTGATATAGCAGCCATATAAACCGATCAGGGATCTTGACTTCTTGAGTCTCTAGAGGTCGCAATTATTATCCGATTTGGCTGAATTTTTGTACAAGGACTTCTCTCATGAGCTTGAACATACGTGTCAATTATGGTCTGAATCGGTCTAAAGCCTGATACAGCTCCCATATAAATCGATCTCCCTATTTTACTTCTTGAGCCTTTAAAGGGCGCAACTTTTTATCGAATTGACTGAAATTTACACAACGACTTTTACTAGGGTCTCCAACTTTCAGTTCAATTATGGTCCGAATCGGACGATAACTTGTTTTTTTTTTGTGATCCTACACGTTTAAAATCTACTTCAGCACACGGCCTTCTGTAAGCAAAACTTTGGGATATGAGAAGGTAAGGCCTTACTTCTATGGGAATCACTTGTTCAATAGCATGGCATGTCTTCCGCTTACAAAAAAAGGCTTTTGGCAGCAGATTTTGCTCCTAAAGCTTCCCGCTGGGCATTGTTGTTTGGAGTGTGTTAATGGATATATATATATATGTGTGTGTGTGTGTGTGTGTGTGTGCGTACATGTTTGTTCGTGGTTCGGCAGAGCTTGACAACTGGTTTTTGGCTGATTGACAGAGATCAGACGAGATTTCACAGCCATGTGAGTGAAAGAGGGTAAGGTGCTCAACACGACCGTACAAAAGCGAAATACACGAAAACTTCAATGTGGTAGTGTCAAATTACAGGCACATTCATGTAGCATTTCTCGTTTTACAAAGCGTTGAAGCATTGCCTCATTAGGCGAATGAATCGCTTGAAGAGGCTGTTTGAAGGTGTCATTGGCATGGAACCGCGTCAACTTGTCAGTTAATGGCGGTCTGCCAGCTTAACTGTTTCTGTACCTTTGCTTGTTGCTATGCAAGTGTGTAGAATACACATCATTATATAAAGGGTTTTCCAACAAGAGGTGTTATTTTGAATCACCCGGTATTTCGTCTCTTTTGAAGCGTTAATTCTTTGAATTTGCCAAATAGAAACTACACCACTATTTAAAATGTAACAATACACGCTTCAACAAAACATTGAAATTATTAAAATTCATTGCAAAAATGGCGACAGTCACAGTTCGCAAAACTAAAGCAGTGGCTATGTCAATAAGCAATATTGTCACATCTGGGTCTCGGAAAACCAAAAAGTTATTGGTTTTCTCAAACTGTGACTGCTTGGTGCTGTTTATGGTCTGGCGGGGTTATTGGACCTCACTTTTCCAAAAAGCGTTTGGATCAACAGTTACGGTGAATGGATTGCGCTATCGAGAGATGGTTGATGATTTCTTATGTTCGGAGTTGGATGGTACGATCTGGACAATGTTTACTTTCAACAAGACGGCGCTTCATGCCACACAAGCTGCAATGCTAGTCGTGCTGTGAAACATAAATGGCGTAAAGACACCAAATTGGTGTGGCACGTTTCGGCTAGCAGACAAGCTTAAGAATCCAAATAAAACAAAAGACGATGTCTGTTAGCAGCGAGTGATAAGTTCACATCCCATTGTCCAAGGTCCGATCAGCAATGCTTTATCTGCTCCATGAACTCTGGCCTTTTATTATGTATGTATTATACATTGTGCTATGTATGTATTATACATTGTGCTAGTCAATACAATAATTCATAAGTTGGTCAGTCTGTGATCTTAATATGTTATATGTCTTAATTATATTTTTTGGTGGTGGAGTGTACCACATAGGTGTCAATGACAACATTGGCCTGTTGCTATGTGTGTTATTTGTAGATGGCATCGATATTGGATTTTTGTTGTTTATGGGTTGTGACACCACTTGAGACTCACATGAAATTATGATCACGCTACAAAATTTCTGGGCCGTGTTATCTCTGGAAGAGGGGATCACAATTGGCTACCGAGGTCCGAGATTAACCACCATGCGACTTCTTCCTTTGGGCTCACTTGAAAGATAAGGCGTACGCCAATAGCTCAACATCGATTCAAGATCTCAAAGATAGAATTCGTTAGGCTATTGAGGATATAGGGCAGCCACTTTGCGGTCGGCAATGGAAATATCCTGAAAAGCATATGGTCCTGTAAGCATGGTGTGCTAGTCAATACAATAATTCATAAGTTGGTCAGTCTGTGATCTTAATATGTTATATGTCTTAATTATATTTTTTGGTGGTGGAGTGTACCACATAGGTGTCAATGACAACATTGGCCTGTTGCTATGTGTGTTATTTGTAGATGGCATCGATATTGGATTTTTGTTGTTTATGGGTTGTGACACCACTTGAGACTCACATGAAATTATGATCACGCTACAAAATTTCTGGGCCGTGTTATCTCTGGAAGAGGGGATCACAATTGGCTACCGAGGTCCGAGATTAACCACCATGCGACTTCTTCCTTTGGGCTCACTTGAAAGATAAGGCGTACGCCAATAGCTCAACATCGATTCAAGATCTCAAAGATAGAATTCGTTAGGCTATTGAGGATATAGGGCAGCCACTTTGCGGTCGGCAATGGAAATATCCTGAAAAGCATATGGTCCTGTAAGCATGGTCGTGTTGACCATTTGGCTGATGTTCCTTCACATTATTAAGGACACAACTACCTCTTTATAATGAAATAAACGTCCGATAATTTATCTCAAAAAAATTAAATTTTTCCCTGAATACCAAAATAACATCTCTTATTGGAAAACCATGTACTTCGTTTCCTGCAAGACTTAAATGAATGTTGTTTCTCCTTGCAATCGGAATTGAAGAATAATAGAAACCGTTATATATATAATCGGGCTCACGTGGCGTTTTTTTTTTGAAAATATGTTTTTTTCAAATTTCTATATAAATATAGGAAATTTTGTCTAATTTGTTGTCCTAAATTTCAGCGAAATCGGACAATAAATGTGCCTTTCATAGGCCTAAGACCTTAAATCGACAGATCGGACTATATGGCAGCTATATACAAATCTGGACCGATCTGGGCCAGATTCCTCGGCCAAGAAGCTGATATAGCTCCCATATAAATCGATCTCCCGATTTGATTTCTTGACCCCTTACAAGTAGCAATTTTTATCCGATTTGGCTGAAATTTTGCATATAGTGTTCTGTTGTCTCAACAACAATTGCACCAAGTACGGTCTAATTCAGTCTATACTAGATATGGCTCCCATATTTTAGCAGAATCCATGGTGGTGGGTTCCCAAGATTCGGCCCGGCCGAACTTAGCACGCTTTTACTTGTTTTAATTGGCTTAATTAAAAAATTTATTGGAAAATTCGAAAATTTCAATAGTTTTTGTACCCACCACCATATTCATTTAGTCATTCGGACTGTAACATATCGAAATATCCATTTCCGACCCTACAAAATATATATATTTCGGGTCGATGTAAAATTCTAAGACGATTCAACGATGTCCGTGTGTCTGTTCGTCTGCCCATTAGTTTTAAAAATCGAGATATTGAGTTGAAATTTTGCACAGACTCATATTTCTTCTATTCGCAGGTTAAGTTCTTGAATGGGTCACATCGAACTATATTTGGATATAGCTGCCACATTGACCGATCTTCCGATTTAGTTCCTTAAGCCTTAAGCATTTATTACCCGATTTTGACGAAATTTTGCATAGTGAGTTTATTTAGGCCCGGCGATATTCGAACCAAAATTGGTCTAGATCGGAATATATTTGCATATAGCTACTATATAGACCGATCTGCCGCTTTAGGGTCTTTAGCCTATAACGGGCGGATTAATTACAAGATTTCGCTGAAATTCAGAACAGTTATATTAGGGCCGTCCCGGGACCCGGGACCGAGACCAATCGTCTGCTTTAGGACCCAAAAAGCACATTTATTCTCCGATTTTGCTGAAATTTAAAACAGTGAGCTGCTATAAGACTGTCGACATACAACTCAAATATGGTCCGATCTGAACCATATTAGATATAGCTGTCATTTAGATCGATCATCCGAGTTAGGGCTTCAGCACATGAACGGCGTACTTATTATCTGATTTCGCACGGCACGGCCGAACTTAATATTTTTTACTTGTTTTAATTGATTCATTTAAAAAAATAATTGAAAATTTCAATCATTTTTTTAGTTGACCTTTTTTAATTAAAATTTTTTCTAACAACTCCTTCAAAAACGGTGATTGATATTATCATTTTCGTTATTGAAGCAGTTTTAATTAAAAAATTAATTGGATCAATTAATTTTGTGATTGAAATTGATTTTTATTTTTTTCTGTGTGCGTAAATAAAATGATGAATATAAGTTAAAAGTTCAATACAAAAATAACAACTGTCAAGGTTTAAAATCAAACCCGTTTTTAACTAACAATTAAATTAGAAACGTTTGAGCATTTCAAATGAAAATTTCAATTGATATGTTGAAAAATCGTGAAAAATTTTAATTTGATATTCAATATGCACTTACAAAAGTTGCAGCTTAAAGAAAAACAAATGAATGGACTTGGCCCCACAGCGCGTTTGCATGTTTCCGAATTTCTGCATGACATGTCATGTTCCTTTTATATGAAGGACGACACAACTATACTGTCAATTTTCTATTCCAGTAATGCCTTTGTGGATGGAGCAGCGCCATTTCGTGCACTAAGCAATTTATCATCGTCTACATGTGAGCATTGCTCTAAATTCCTATGTAAGCGGACACTGGGTTGTACCGCGGCATTTGTCTTTTCCAGCAGATTCGACAACCTCGCAATAGTTTTGCTCTCAACAAACTTGAATGGAATTCAAGGCTGAATCTAGTCGACGTTTAGCATCCAGCATGTATAATTGGTAGATTTCGTCGTTAGTCACATCTCCGTTCCACGTTGGCTTTTTGAGTAGCACAGCTCCACCCCGCTTCAATTAAATCAAGAAACAAAAATAGGCTAACCATGAATTTGCGGCCGCTGAATGGGGCAGACGGTTTCGCAATGAACACAAGTCAGTAGGATATGCAGCACATATTCAAATCTACTCCTAACAATGAATGCTCACAAAAAGCCTGCTCTTGTGTGGGTAAGTCAAAAAGTTAAGAATCGATAATTGCTAAATTGCTTTCAATAAAACATGTAGCGTATGTCGGTCCTCCACCTCCCTGTGGACGACTCATTGTCTTTTGGTCGCAGGCAATTCAATTGAAAATTGGCTGAGTTTTAAGGCCACGTCAACGTTGTCAATAGAAAACCAGAACAACATTTTTATAAAATAATCATACAGAAGATTGTCAACATTTAAATTAGTTTGCGCTTTCTTTTCTTTGGGATTCGATGCAGGATATTGTTCAGCTAAAGACCAATGAGTTAAAGGCTTTTATTAGAAGAATAGCTTATCGAAAAATGTTAATGAGTTAGGCAAATGTGTGCTGTTTTTAGTACAATGTAGAGCACATATCGGAGTTCGAAACTAAAGGCGTACTCAGTTACAACTGAACGTACCAGCCTTGTTCTACCCTTTTTTTGAGATGCCATGACACTATGACTTATCTTAGTCCGCAATGGCACAAATGGCATCTCAAAATAAGGGTAGAACAAGACGAACGGAAGACGTACTATATATTACCTAAAGGTACGAATTTCAGAAAACTCTTTTAGTGCCCAGTATATGCTGGCATATAGTAACGGTATCCTAATTATCAGAGCTTTAGCTCAATTCGTAAAGAAAGATAAAGAAAGTACCAATTAGTACGATTTAGTACCTAGATGCACTAGTTTCGAAAAATCTTCTAGCCGCCCAATAAATACTGTCTAGCTGTAACTGTATCCAAATTTTGAGAGCTTTGGCTCAATCCGTAAAGAAAGTACTTTTGTACGTTTGAGTACCTAAATGTTCGAATTTCAAAACAACCTTCAAGTCGCCCGATATATTGAGTTTAGGAATAATCGTATCCCAATCGTATCCGTAAAGAAAGTACCATTTTGTACGTTTGAGTACCTAAATGTTCGAATTTCAACAAAATCTCCTCGTTTCCCGATATATACTGTCAAGGAGTAACTGCATGAGAACTGTAGCTAATGTGTTAAAAATGTTCCATTTTATACGTTTTAGTACAATGATGTACGAATTTTAAAAAATTCTTCTAGTCGGCCGAATATACTCTCAAGGTGTGCCTGTACGTTTTAGTACCTAAATAAACTTAACAATGCCAATTACAGCACTATAGTACGTTTTATTCCACCTCTGGTACGATTTGGCACCAAATATTGAATTTTTTTAAGATCACGATCATTTTTACCAAATTGTTTATTTCTAGCTTTCGCCGCTCGCTGAGGACGAAGATAATCTTTTTATTTACTCATCCATTATATATTTCTTAGTTGTATCTACATGCCAAATTTCAGAGCTCTAGCTCTATCCGTAAAGAAAGTACCAAATTGTACCAATACGGTACTAAACGCACGTTTTCTATCGTTTCGAAGACTACTCTCCGTATTTTTTCCCAATCCCAAGAATCATGGTGCGTTAAATTGGGTTTAACGCAACATGATTCTTTAAGCAGACTTTCAAAATCTTTGATCATAGGATCCCTATTCAATGTTCACATATACATTTTTGGGTTTTTTTTTTGTACCTAAATGTACCATTTTCCAGAAATTCATATAGTCATCTAATTTAGATTTTCATAGAGTGCCTAAGTACCAAAATTCATAGCTCTAGCTCAATACGTAGAGAAGGTATCAAATAGTACCAATTGCTGGACTAATCGTACTATTTCTTCCACTTCCGGTACTATCTTGGAAAATTTGTCACCAAATCTTATTTTTTCGAGACGCTCGTACCTTAATGTACCATTTTCCAGAAACTCATTTAGTCAGTCACCCATTTAGATTGCCATAGAGTGCTTAAGTACCAATATTTAAATCTCTAGCTCAATCCGTAAAGAAGTTGTCCAATAGTACCACTTCCGGTACTATTTTGGAGAATTTTTCGTCAAATCTTATTTTTTTGAGACGCTCTTAATGCCCACGGGCATAGGAAAAACGAACAGAAGGATAGCGTAGCCAACTCGTGTGCCTAAATTCGGTCGACGCATTGTTGTTGTTTTGCAATTGGTCGATGGGTCGGGATTTACGGCCCCTTATACAAACACAATTTATTATTTGCAACTGTGTTAGTATGCCCATCACTGATGTACATCATAAAGATACTAAAATTGTTTCTAAAAATCTACCAAAACATATCAGAACAATTTATGTTAGATTTTTTTCTAACCATATGTCGCCAAGGGGTTAACTACTATTGTCCCATAACACAAAGGTTCCTCCATCCACTTCCACGGAAATTGGTGCAGTCAAACAGAAAATATTTAAAATCTATTATGCAAATGGCTCCATTATTTTGGAAGCAAAAAATATGAATCACCGTATATTCTAAAAAAGCCAATTCCATTGCACAGAGGAGAACTATCACTGGCCGTTATTTTCATAAACACTGATGATAATGGCGATGGCTATACCAACGCCAATGGCAACAATAACAATAATAATTTATGATTCATGGCATGTGATTCTTTTCTGTCAGCAAATTGCACAGCTTTGAAAGATAATTGCATGGATTAACATTTTGTGCTAAATGTTCTACATTTGCAAGCCATTGTTGAGGCAAAAAAAGAAACGAAGGCCAGGGGGGGGACTTCAATTAACCTTAAATCTTGCATAGCGATTTATGAGAGTTCCTGCAAAAAAAAACTCATCATACCGATAAACGAATTATACAAAGGATAATTGCAAGCAAATGCCTTATAATGGTTTGTCATAAAGAGTCTGAGACCGAACCCACACCCAATCATTGATTCTGCCAAAAAAGATGCCTTAATTAATTCAGCAAGCTAAGGAAGAACAGCTATGGAAGTCAAATAGGCTATTCTGTTTTACACTCGTATGGTTGCAATTTCGGAACCTATCGGGACAGTATTTTGTGGGGACAAATGTTCATTACAAACTAAATATTTCAAGAAGTTAAAATGAGATATGCGGTTTAAATACGAACCGTTTTTATTCCCCAAGAACCTACATCAATATAAAGCAGTCTTGGGCACATGTGTTAGTGTGTGTAAAATTTCCAAACCAATGGGCTTATGTTCTTGTTCGCGAACAAAAATATATATGTAATAGTGTGTGTACATTTGCCCGCCACTGATATAAAGCGCTGGTGTAGAATTTCAAGGGAATAGCTAGCCGCAAAACAATTGCCGACGTCATTGTACACATCACCGCAGAATGCTGGATGTTATAATGTCGGCTTGCCATTCGTAACACCTTGGAATATCGATAATCGACACAAAGTGCGGTTTATGATCATCTTGACCTCAATCCCATGGCAGCCGGTTGTACGTACCGGATCGACCTGATGAAGGCAAGGGCTGCCACCTCAGTGTACAACACACTGCTACAACAATATATGATACTGACCTTTTTAGCCCAACAAGTCTTGTCCTTCTGTCTGTCACCACACGACAGCGGTGGCACAAAGAATTAAGAGGTCAAAGCGATCATAAATGCATATTGGGTCGCAGATTGATATTTCCAGGTGTTAAAAACGGAATGACAAGATTATGACACTCAGCATGCTGTAGTGCTGTGTATAATTATGTTGTCAATTTCCATATTTACTACTTAATTCGTATTCCTTCTTTTCGCTGAGAGTACGTCTACGTTTCCGGCACTGGTTTATCTATAAATGTGTAGCATACTTTAAGGCATTAATTAAATGTTTTCTTTATTATTTGCTCTTTTGGTTGAATGCCTTTGCCAATTTGACCCGCATTGCTGGTGCTCTTGTTGGCAATTTAAGTACCACCTATAAATCACTGGTTTATCGAAACCGCATTACTCGAATGACCTCCTTAATAAATGAGCAGCTTGGAGGGACACAATTGCTACTCCTCTCATTATCAATAGTTGTCTTGTGAATCCCATTTACACAGCAAAAAGTCAAAATCCACAATTTGGGAAAGTGGTTAACAAAACAAGTTTTTAGGCTTTAAGATCGACCAGGTCAAATATCCACCGTGAAAGGCCTTCGACAAGTTATTTTGGAAGATTTATTTTCACAGGAAGACACACAAAACTTGACACGGATATTAGAAGTGAGAAGGAAACCCCCATGCAAAATCTCACCCAAATCGGTAAACCATTGTGACTGTTATGTTCTCAAAAAATCAAAGTGGAAGACCGGTGTGCATTTGCGCATATTTGACATGGGTGATGATGGTCCCCACTCAATGTGCAAGATTTAAGACAAATCGAACAAGAATTGTGCCCATCCCATATCAACAATGCGAGCTGTCGTAACGCATAAGAGTCGTAAGGCCTTAAATCAATTTTAGGCAGTATGACTGCCCATACCGCGGTCATAAAGCCCGAAACGAAATTGGGCGTTAAGTTCGCCCATGTAGCGCTCATAAGGGGCAGAAAAATGGGCGTTATGTTATTTAACGATGTAGATCGGCAGGTATTGCAAATTGTTCAAATCGGTCCATCTTTAGATATAGCTTCGAAAGACCTATTCTACATATTCCCATGAACATTCCAAGAAAGAACAGGAAATATTTCTATCAAATCAATGAGTGGAGTCCTATTCAAGTTTTAGTTCAATGATATGGGTCCTTCTTTTTTAAGCCGAGGCCAAACGCCGTGCCGCTTAGCGACACCAAAAAAGTTTTGACATGGCTGGATGCGTACGCGTTCTAAAAACAAAATGCGAAAATACATAAAATTCGAGTGGAAAAATATTGCTACAAAATGTCTTTCTGTGTAGATTTTCTCCCTGAGCCTGCAACAAGACAGTTGCCACTCGCACTCACTCTCTTAGGTAACTCCTTAATGGTTGTAGTTGTAGTAGCCGCCACCCTTTCTGTTTGGAAAGTAATATTTATTGCCACCTTTGGAAAGAAGTTTTATTTACATTTAATTGAATGGAATTGTTTAGCCAATAGGTACAGCGGCAAAGGCCAAAACTGATCCAGCAGCAGAATATCCAAACGGTCTCTATGGGGTAGACTAACGTTTAAAATTTATGTTCTTCGATGGCAAAACAAATTTGGACCAACACTACGGTGCACTTGAGCTCAGTCAAGTATTTGTAGTGAAACATTCGCCGCTTCCGCCACTATATGATGATTTATGGACCAGACAAATGTTTAAACCTTTACCCCTTACTAATAATAACGGATTTTGTTGTATTTGTGAACAACTCTTCTTGGGCCAGTAAATCAATGGCGGTGCAATAGACAAACTTTGTTGCCACGGGGATATTTTTCAAATTGCAAGAAAATGACAATTTGCTGTTTATGGAAGGCAGATAGACAGAGGAACTTCGCCCATTGACGCCAAAAAACCCCCTCCATCCCCGTGACAAGAATTCGGGCTGCTCGTTAAATAAGTTTCAGTGTTCTTATCTGAGTGCAATATCACGTTTTCAAAACTTTTGGAGCTGATTTTCTCACGGCATTTGTTCATGGCCATGCCGATGCGCTGTTGCTTCACGTGAATGCAAATGGGAGAAACAAAACTGACAGAGGTCATTAACTGACAAAGTGAGGAAATATTTTGTGCGTGGAATTTTTGAAAATTTTCGCGAATCTGCTGGGGACAAGGATAATGAGAATGGTTAAAACAAGGACAGACATTGATAATCATGCAGCAATTTTTCTGTTCACG
This sequence comes from Stomoxys calcitrans, assembly GCF_963082655.1. Classification (NCBI taxonomy): domain Eukaryota; kingdom Metazoa; phylum Arthropoda; class Insecta; order Diptera; family Muscidae; genus Stomoxys; species Stomoxys calcitrans. Next base: position 363,314 of record NC_081556.1, on the reverse strand, counting down.
GTTTAAAATTAAAAATTAATTAAAATCACCTCTTCCAACAGCATTTCTAAAAAATGCCCAAAGTAATCAAAATAAGTAACAGGCAAACATAAAAAGTAGCATAACTTTTTTTTCAGCAGATTTTTGTACTTATAAAAGAAGCAGATATTGTTTGCTGATTTAGCTGACCGAAATATTTGCTAATACAGCAGACCTATGTTTGCTGAAACAGCAGTAATGTTTGCTGTTTTAGCAAACATTTTTGCTGTTTTGAATAACAAATTTGGTTTAGTGTATAAAAATATTACTGCCCCAATAAAACAGATTTGTTTGTTCTAAAGATATTCCAAACGTTTTATATTTTTGTGTGTAGAAATGTCAATTCCTTCACATTTCTATGTGTGAAAGACATTTGCTTTGACAAGTTGGTGGAACAGAGTTGTATCCCAATTTTTGTTGTTGGTCATCTGACTATACCTTGTATATCTACCATGCTTGATCTGTTTACACATGGCGGCAAAAGTCAAATACAAAATCTTTTCCCATTACAAATGCCTTTGCTATTTTTGATTTGGAGCACTCCCAAGATCAAAACCTCAAAAACAAAAAGATTAACCCGAATAACAAACAGAAAAAAATGGTGTGCACTCAGCTACGAGTGATTGAAGGGGCGGCGGTGCGTGTTTGAACGGACTCAGGCGTCCGTCCTCTTAAGCTTTGAAAATCTTCTTATGAGTTTTTTTTTGTTTTTAACTGAAAGCAAATCAAAATTGAATTTTCTGCATCGTCGCTTCTGTCATGACATTGTTTTGCAACGTGGCTTTGCATCGTCAAGGACGATGCTGCTTTCGAATTCGATACTTGCTAGTCTATATGTGAATGACGGCCAAGCTTCCTTCTCATCATTCATATTAAAATGGCAAAGAGGGTAGCGATTTATTCCAACACCATGCTCTAGGTGATTTTATTGTTTGGGGGTTGGTTTCATGTTCGGAAATTGAATTATTATCGCAGCCCCAACTGATAACTCTCTTTGCTTTGGCTGCTGTTGCAAGTGCAGCTTCTCTGTGCATGTGCGTCTTTTCTTAGTGTAGCCTTTCGAGTATGTGAATTGTGGCGAATCTCAAAACAAAAAATGCGGACAAACAGAGAGCAGAGAGACAAATGCAATCAAAAATATTGAAAGGAAGCAACAAAAATAAGGAAATTACTCGGTGCTGGTCAGTTTGACAAAGGCTTGGAGGAGCAACCGTGAAACGTACATAATTGAATTGCCAGGAAAGCAGATGAAACCCCAGACGATGGATGCATGTATGTGACTTATGCTCCAATGAGCTGCAAAGTTAATAGAGTTGATTGTTTTTGCCCTTCGCCATTGTTGATGTCATTCGATGTGCCTGCTCTGCTTCTCTTGCCATTGCTTCGGACGACACGACACATCGCATTTCATCAATGCAATCTGTAGTGATTAATGACAGTTCAATTGTTGGCTATTTTAAAGGACATTAAATATGACATCGATGCCAAATGTCAGGTTCATGACATGCAAAATGTCTATGAAATACACATGCACCGAGCGAAAAATGTTTTACAATTTTTCTTATTTTGTAGGGTAAAGAAGGGGTAAATAATAAAATCACATAACTTGTTTACTAACAGGAACCAATGCCAATATATTTAACCCCTAAATGAATATCGAGACAAAATTACACTAACAGGCGTCAGGGCATGGCCAGGCCCCAAATACTTTATACGAGGTTTTTCTATAATTTACATAATATAATTGAATGAATATAATTAATGGCCTTTTGGGGTTCAAAACCTTAAATAGGAAAATCGGTCCATATGGCAAGATATGTAAAATTCTAATGCGGCTTAAATTTCTGCGAAATCGGGTCGTAAATGCACCTCCCATTGCGCCATTACTTTAAATCGTGAGATCTGTTTATATGGCAGCTATATCCGAATATGGCCTGATCAAGACCATATTCGGCAAGGATATGTACACTCATAGAAAAAAGTTTGCTGAAAATAGCAAACACGGTCTGCTGAATATTAGTAGTTAATATTGCTGCTATTACAGCAGTAGTTCTGCAATTTCAGAACAGCAGGCTTACTGCTGAAAAGTCTGTTGTTTGCCGAAAATGACTGTTGCTTAATTATGAAGGGGATGTTAGAAGAAACAAATAAAAGCATGCTAAGTTCGGCCGGGTCGAATCTTATATACCCTCCATCATGGATCGCATTTGTCAAGATCTTTGAATGACTTTTTCAATATATATATATTGCGCCCTCCAGTGGTTCAGAGTGTCAAATTGGGAGATTGGTTTATATGGCAGCTTTATCAGGTTACCAACCAATTTAGACCATACTTGGTACAGCTATGGCAAGTCATACCAAAATTATGTATGCAAAATTTAAACCACATTGGTTAGGAATTGCGCCCTACAGAAGCTCAAGAAGTTTAATCGGGCCATCGATTTATATGGCGGCTGTATCAGGTTATGGACTGATTTGGAGCATACATGGCACAGTTGTTGGAAGTCATTCCTCAACGTTATGTGCAAAATGTCAGCACTGTCGGATAAGAATTGCGCCCTTCAGAAGCTCAAGAAGTAAAGACCTAAGATCAGTTTATATGGCAGCTATGAACTGATTTGAACCATACTTAGCACAGTTGTAAGGATAAGAATTGCGTCCCTAGAGACCAAAGAAGTCAAGACCCAAGATCGGTTTATATGGCAGCTATAGCAAAACATGGACCGATTGGGCCCATTTACAATCCCAACCGGCCTACACTAACAAGATATATTTGTGCAACATTTCAAGCGTCTAGCTTTACACCTTCGAAAGTTAGCGTGATTTCGACAGACGGACGGATGAACATGGCTAAATCGACTTAAAATGTCATGACGATCAAAAGAATATATATGATTTATGGGGTCTTAGATCCATATTTCGAGGTGTTACAAATGGAATGACGAAGTTCCATCCTATGGTGGAGGGTATAAAAATTAAATACAATATAAATGTGTTTCTCAGTGGATGTTTATAATCACCACTGAATGTATACAATCCATAATCTTTTTTCTTTAAATTTAGAAACAATAAGCCATGTGTCAGTCATGTACACATTAGTAGAACAAAAACAAAAAGCGAGTGAGCTCAGCCACATTTCGAAATGTATTCCAATGGATGGATCAGGTAGCTTATTTACAGTAATATTCCACAAATTAAAATCATCTCTTCCAACAAAATGCCTAAAGTAATCACTACAAGTAACAGGAAACATAAAAATTACATAAAATTTTTTTCAGCAATTTTTGTACCTAAAACAGCAGTTTTTGTTTGCTGATTTAGCTGACCGAAATGTTTGCTAATACAGCAGGCCTATGTTTGCCGAAACAGCAGTAATGTCTGCCATCCCATTTTCAGCAGACAAAAACTGCTGTTGTAGCGAACATTTTTGCTGTCTTGACTAACAAATTTGGTTGGTTTGATTTATATAGGTCTACACAGAATAGGGAACTCTGTTTCAAAAGAAGCCAAATCAAATTATGGACATGGTTCGAATGTGTCAAGTTCTTTGTCTGGTATTTGGGACACACTTCATTGTGCAAAATTGCAGCAAAACTGGGTAATAATTGTGCCCTTTAGGGGCTAAAGGAGTAAAATCGGTTAAATGGGAGCTATATCAGGTAATGGACCGATTCAGACCATATTTGGCAGGTCATAGGAAAAGTCTTTGTGCAAAATTTCAGCCAAATCAGACAAGAACTTCTAGAAGTGCAATCGGGAGATCGGTTTATATTTGAGTTATATAATATTCTTGGAGGCCACCGTAGCGTAGAGATTAGCATACCCGCTTATGACGCTGAACGACTGGGTTCTAATCCTGGCGAGAGCATCGGAAAGTTTTCGGCGTTGGTTGTCCCCTACTAATGCTGGCGACATTTGTGAGCTACTTTACCTTGTAAAGACTTCTCCCCAAAGAAGTGTGGCACGCCGTTCGAAATCGGATATAAAAAGGAGACCCCCTATCAGTAAGCTTAAACTTGAATCGAACAGCAATCATATAAATGGAGTGACGAAGTTAGTACACCCCATCCAATGGTGGAGTTTATAATAAATCTAATCTACCCTAACATAAATATGTATATCAGGCAAATATAGTTTAAACTCCGACAAACCTAATGTAAACTGCTTAAAGTCATTGAAAACATTATTGGTTGCCGTTGTTATCGACGAATGTGCTTGTCACTCCGAACCCATCGTTTCAATTCACTTGACCAAAACATGCTAGATAATTGAAACACTATTTTTTTTTTTTTTAAATCTAAACCTCTCCACATCTTAACACCAACGAATGATTTATTTACCATTAATCATACATAAAAAAAATTCCATGACAAACACCCCCAACACATGAATTCTGAATGCATTCGAAATGGAGCTCAAACTCAATTAGACTTCGTGCCCGGCAAAGTGCACAAATACCATCTGTCCAAAACAAAGTATTTCAAGAGAATTGGCCAAGAAGTGCGAAAACGATGTAACGTTGACATGCTTGTCAGGGGTTGTGGTGCTGCCAATAGTGGTCTCCACATGGACAATAAAGATACGCTTCATTTCCCCTTCGGAAACTCTATCACCACTGTGTTCACTATTTTATTGCCAACCATTTATCGAGATTCAGCTTAAGGTAAAAAACATTAAAAGTCAGAACAACAGTATAAAAAAACTGCCAAGTCCATATCAAATTACTAACGATAATTAGAAGCAATTCCACTGATTATTCTTTTAATCATTGACACAAAATGATCTTTTTTGAGCAAATGAAAATTTTCAAAACAAAAAAAAACGAGCAAAAGCAAAATTGAAAAAAAAAACCTAGTAAAAGGATGGTCTATTTGCACTACGTGTACAAAACGTAACATTTATTGTGTGAGATACGTTGGAATAACTTTTCTACCCTATGCTTCCCACAGGATAGTGCACATTGCGCCTGTTTTTTTTTTTTTAGTTTCACGGTAGATACCATCTAAAGCAGAGTGCCTTTAGGAATAGTGAAAAACTTTAGCAAAATATTTAATAATCACAGGAAATTTGTGTGCAACCACAATCCTGCCTTCACTCACAGAAAAAATATCGATTTTTCAATTACGATCGTTATTGATATTAAGGCAATTTTCAATTAAAAAATAATTCAATAAGTTTTTTTAATTGAATCTGTACTTCCTTGAATTACAATCTTGATTAAAATTTTTGTCATTTTCATTTAAAAAATTAATTGATTCAATCATTTTTAATTCAATCTAAATATTTTTTTAATTACGATCGTTATTAAAATTTTCAATTAAAAAATTGATTGATTCAATTATTTTTTTCATTGAATCTAAACAAATTTTATATATAAAATGTGATTGAAAATTTTATCTTTTTCAGTTAAACCAGACCACTAACTTTTTTTTCTTTTGTCATTCGATTCATTCATTAAATCATTTAAAACAGCTGAATTTATACATGGAAAACAGCTGTTTTCATTCTTTTGGCGGCGAACGAATCGAGTGGCAAAAAGAAAAAATGTTAGTGGTCTAGGCAGTGAGTTCTTTCCATCATTTTTTAATAGAATCGGAAAATTAGCTAGACCCATCAGCACTGTTATGACTATCCTTTTTTGAAAAAGTCTAGCAGCTCAAAATTTGGATAGATACTTTCTATATATATATATAAGATAAAACTCCCTAAAAACAGTATTTCGCCTACCATTGTTAAATTTTTAGACGCAATTCTAAACCTATTTATGTTTAAAAGATGCATATTAATTACATAACGCCTTCTTTAACATCGATCTTATTATAAATAACATATTCTGGATAAAAATGTTTTTCTGTTGGGTTTACTTCCCCAATCCATGTACAGCGGTCAAAAAAAGTATTCATCATTAGCAAAATTGATAATAAATTCACTTATTTTGGGTAATTGAAGAAAATTTAAAGTAAACAAATAATGCAGTTTTATGCAATAGTTTATTTTTCGTAATATGTTTTAAAATAAATTCAAAAAATAAATTTAATTAGCGCAAAAAATGCAATTTTATATAATAACACCAAAAACAGAACAAAAAAAGTATTCATCATTGATGTGCTATCATCAAAGTCAAATTCAAATATTATTTGGGAATCCCCCTTTTCTGTTTTATTTAGTAAAGGAGGCCTTGCCCTTGACAGCAAATATTTAATTTCATTGAAAATATAGTTTTTGTCAAAATGGGTCGTCAGCAAAACGAGGTTTCTGATGAGGTAAAAGTTTTGATAATAAAACACCACAGGAATGGTTTAACTCAAAAAACTATCAGTGAAATATTAAATAGACCACGATCTACTATACAATCCATCATCAGAAAGTGGACAGAAACGAAAACTGTTGACAATAAACCAAGATCTGGTCGACCAAAAGCACTTTCAGTTGGAGATGTGCGTTGGCTAGTGCGGCAAGTTCAGAAAACTCCGAAGACAAATGCGACCATTCTTCGTAAAAACACTATGGAATATTTAGGGAAGGAAGTTACTACACAAACAATTCGAAATACACTCAAAAGGCATAGTTACAGAGGAAGAACTGCACGTAAGAAGCCCTTTATAAATAAAATAAACCGAGTGAAAAGGCTAAACTTCGCAAAAATGTATGTAAAACAGCCCGAATCATTTTGGAAAACAGTCATTTTTGCAGACGAGAGCAAGTTTAATCTTTTTGGGTGCGATGGAAAGGTCATAGTGTACAGAAAACCAAATACAGAGCTTGAAGAACGAAACACAGTTACTACTGTAAAACATGGTGGAGGTGGTTTAATGGTTTGGGGGTGTATGGCGGCTTCAGGAGCGGGAAATCTTGAAATTATTAATGGAGTAATGGATCATAAGTATTACATTGACATTTTAAAGAGGAATTTAAAAGATAGTGCTGTAAAACTTGGGCTTGGTAATAACTTTCAATATTATCAAGATAATGACCCCAAACATTCTGCTTTAAATACCAAGATGTGGATGCTGTATAACTGCCCCAAAGTCATTAAAACTCCTCCTCAAAGTCCCGACTTGAACCCAATTGAACATCTTTGGGAACATCTCGAACGCAAATTGAGAACGCGCAATTTTTCGAGCAAGAGTCAAATGCAACAGGTGATAATGGAGGAATGGACTAATATAGACCAAAATATAACCGCTAAATTAGTCCAATCGATGTCAAACCGTTTAAAAGAAGTTATAAGACGCGGTGGTCGAATAACAAAGTATTAATTTTTTTAAATTATGTTATTTATTTTTTTGTTTTTTTGCAATGATGAATACTTTTTTTGTTTAATTTTTTGTGTTCAGCTGTAAAATGGCCCTTTTTGTTCCAATAAATACTATTTTTTTCTTTAAAAACAAAGAAATTGTGTACATATATCACACAAGCACTACTGCATCATTAGTTTAATATGTTTTTATTCCAATTGTCTTTTGTAGACTTATTAAAAAAAAACATTGAATGATGAATATTTTTTTTGACCGCTGTAGTTCATAAAGTCGCTGTAAAAAATTTATATTATATATAGACTAATAGTAATTAGACTATGTCGGCAGCTAGACCTAAACCCGCCTCGCTACTCTTGCTTTTATTATTTGGACAACAATATCTTCCGCTGCATTTTTGAAATAACCTCGGATGTTTTTGTTTCTAAGAAGTGATCATGGACCCAAATATAAACCTCAAATTCGTGTTCCTGGAGCTTTACATATGTGAATAATTTTGCATCGAAATCGATGGTGCGCCTTATACAGCGCGCTTTCCGCAAATATTTTAATATCACATTTGCATATTTTCGATGTTTTCAATTAAATCTTTATTTGACACAATTTAAAAATTATTTGGATATTAAAAAATTAATCGAAAATTTCAATCAGTTTTTCAATTGGATCAATTAAGTGAAAATTTCAATAATTTTTTAAATACATTTGCAATTTTTTTTAATTGACATTTTTTCAATCATTTTTTCAAAAATTGTGATTGATATTATCATTTTCGGTAATGAAGCAGTTTAATTAAAAAATTAATTGGATCAATTAATTTCGTGATTGAACCCGATTTTTTTTCTCTGTACACTAGGATTAATTGGTTTTAACTGTTATCTTTGAATCTTAAGCATAAAAAAGCGTTTCTGTTTTTATACCCTACACCATAGAATGGGGGTATACTGATTTCGTCATTCCGTTTGTGACACCTCGAAATATTCGTTTAAGACCACCCCAACAAGTATATATATATATATATATGATTGTCATGAAATTTAATTCGATCTAGCCATGTCCGTCCGTCCGTCTTCTGCGTGCCTGTCAAAAGCACGCTAACTTTCCAAAGCCAGGTGCTTGAAATTTTACACAAATACTTTTTATTAGTGTAAGTCGGTTGTGATTGTAAATGGGCCGATTCGGTCCATGTTTTGACATAGCTGCCGTAGAAACCGATGTCCCGATTAGATATTTTGAGCTTCTAGAGCGCGATTCTTAGCCGATTTGGATTACATTTTGCACAAGGAGTTTCGTTTTAACTTTCAATAACTGTGCCAAATCGGTCCAAAAATGGTCCAAATCGGTTCATAATCTCATATAGCAACAATAACAGTTTAAGTATTGTCTAAATCGGTTCATAGCCTGTTATAGCTGCCATATAAACCGATCTTGTAACTTGACTGTTTGAACCTTTGGAATGCGCAAGTTCTAACCGATTTGACTGAAATTTTGCAAATTTAGTTTTGACCTTCAACAACCGTGCTAAGTATGGTTCATAATCTGATATAGCTGCCGTATAATCCAATCTTCAAATTTGATTTCATAAGCCTCTAGAAGGAGTCGGTTAGCCATTGAAATTTTAGAAATTTGTCCGCATAAAGAAATTGTATGTAAAAAATGAATTAACATTCAGGAGAATCCCTAATGTATTTTATCCAAAGAAGCAAAAAGACGACAAAAATTTTCTTTAAAGCGAAATTTTCAATGATCTACAATGCACCTTCAAGTTCGAATGCCTTTCAATAACAATTAAATATTTCTCTACACCATTGACCACGAATTACCCAAAAGTTCCTTGCAGAAAACTATCGCGCTTTTCTTTTGGGCCTGTGACATTTAAAAGCCTCTTTAATGCTTAGTATGGCCCACTTGCGATGCAACCCCTAACATTATCACCATTTCTGTCACAATCACCATTGAAGAAGTTCAACTCTTGGTTGCAGCATAGTCTGGGCACATTTTGCAAAAGCGTAAACATTTTCATTTTTGTTACAAAAAAAAGTCCAATGTATACCCCAGCAAACAATTTTGGATGCAACGGCCACACCATTTCAACTGAACGCATTCAGATATCAAAAAAAGGAAAATGCAATTTTCTACAATCACCACTCTAGAGTTATGCTGGTTATCATATTTACAACCACACACAGACATATTTTCCAGCACTGCCAAAAAGTGTTAGGCACACATTTCCATTATGCAAAACGGATGTGTTTCTGGGTCTGAGTATACGAGGCATGGGGTGACAGAGAGTAAGCACCAACATTAGCTTTAAGTACTCGACCATTGTTTTTAAGTACCAATGCGTTGCCATGATAGTTATGCCGGAAATAGGAAACAGGAACAGACCCACCAAAAATAAAACAACACACCTCCAAAAGAAGACAAGCACATTAAAAAAATGAAGTGAAGCCAACAGTTGGCAAGATGAAAAGAAGTTATCAAATGGAATGGCATTGCAATTTGAATCTAAGGCAGAAAGTCTATGGCAACGATGAAATCAAGCTTTAGCATATTAGCAAAATTATTTCACTGGAATTGCACTACTTAAGGTTTCTTTAGCTTTACCTCACCAACTTTATTAATAACGTCTTTGAGAGTGCTCATTTGGCACAAGGTCCTTCCTTGGTATCAAGAAGTTGTCAAGATTGGCATTTACATTACTTCGATGGATAAAATGAAAACTGCCGGAAAGCTCTATTGTGCAAACTCATATTCAGCAGTTAACTTGCGCAGCTTGCAACGTGCATACAATAGGTGGCAAATTTTTGGCAACCGTAACTGATTTTAGTTTTTTAGCTATAAAAACACGAGTTGCCAATACAACTTTAAAGCTGGAATAGAATAATAAAAAAATTTAAAACATTTAATAGAACTGTTACAGTTCTACTTTACAAATGTATCTCTTTAGAACATCATAATCATCAGTCTAAATACAAAGGAAAAAAAAAACTTTTTTTGCATAAGCCAGTTCGCCCATAACATTGAAATAGACTACTGAAGATGAGACAGTGTGTGTGAGAAGCTCTCTTCAAACTTTTATAATCTTATATACAAAAATGAATTTGTGTTTGTTTGTTTGTTCCGTACAGACTCAACAACGGCTGAATCGATTAAATGTTGAAATGTTCACAGATTGTGTAGGTTGGTCTGGAAGGAAACATAGGCTATATAATTGTTTGATATCGGAAGGGGGCGGACCCTCCTCCTTACCCCAAAAGTATTACCCAAAAATAAAAGTGTACCGATCAGGACAATATGGGGCTCAAATGAAGGAATTCAAGAGTAGAGTACGAATTTCATATTAAAAATTGGGTCCCAGTAACAGGGGGGTCGCCCCAATCCCAAAACCTCCCAAAATAGGTTTATTAGACGAGCATGACAATATGGGACTCAAATGAAAGGTATTCGGGAGTAGATTGCGAAAATAGTCAGAAAGAAGGAATAGGCTTTATAATTTGTTGATATCGGATACCGCTACCCCAAAAACACCACCCAAACTTAAAATTGGACCAATGGACATGATTATACCAATCCCATGGCAGCCGGTTGTACGTACCAGATTGACCCGATGGAATCCTTCATCGGCAAGGGCTGCCACCTCGGTGTACAACACTGCTACAAAAACAACAACATGACTACATGAGACTCGGGCACGAATTAGATATTCATTTTCGGGACAAAGACCCTGGGGTCCACCCCACCCTCCAACAGAACTTATTTACCGATCACGCCATTTTGGGGCTCATTTAAAATGTATTTGAAAGTAGAGCACGAATCTTAAATTTACTTTAAGGGCCCAATGGCCACCCCAGCCCCGAAATACCCCCCAAACCAAAAATATTTACCAGTACGGTAATATAAGACTCAAAAGAAAGTCATTTGGGAGTAGAGTGAAAATGTGCCCAGTAACCGAGCAGGGGCAAACTTCTCACACATCAATGAGTGCTTTCCGATTTATGTTTAGACTCAATGATAAGGGACCTTTTTTGTAGCCGAGTCCGAACGGCGTACCACAGTGCGACACCTCTTTGGGGAGAATTTTGCACATGACCATGTATGGAATGGTACCGTGCAAATGTCGCCAGTATTAAGAGGCGATAACCACCGCTTTAAATTTTGTCCGATGTTCTCTCCAGGATTGGAGAGCAGGCGTTCAGCGTCTTATACGGATATAGGCACAAATTCAATATCCACATTCAGGGCGAAGCGTCTCCACCCTATAAAGATATAAGAGAGTTAAGGACGGCGCAGCGGAGCGGGCCCGGTTCGGCCAGTTCTCTATATGAGTCAAAATTAGTTTATTTGACTAAACGTGACGTTTTTTAATCATAACCATAATTTTAAGGACACTTTAATTCTTTTCCATTCTTTTCGGACGTTCAAACAGGAAAAAATATTATTTTTAATATGAAAACAGAAAAAAAGTTTCGCACACCCACAAGTTACACATGTTGCTCTCTCAACACCGACTGAAGCAAAGAGCATACGTGTACGTGGAAATTTGGCATGAACGCTAGCATGAAGGAAATTTTCATTATGCGCACCACTGCATTAGACAAAGATTCCATTTTGGATACGTTTGAACGGATGCTTTAGAAATGGCGAATAGTGAACCAAATTGTCAGAATTTCCATACTTCACCACGTCCGTACCTCTTTGTCTTCTTTAATGCCGTGTTTCATCGAATTAAAAACCGGCCGCAAGAAACCCGAAGATAAGAAAATACCAAAATGAATAGAAACACAAAAATGTGTTTCAAATAGAAAAAAATACCGCAGCTATTAAGAACTTTATCTCATTAAATTACAAAGGAGCAAAGTAAACAACAAAAAAAAAACACAAAATCCCACAGGGAGTCAGCTTAAAAGTCCACAGCATGGCCAAATTCGTTTTTGTTTCCTCTTTTTAAGCAGAGAAAAGAACTAAAGTAGGATTATGCATACCACTAGAGCTCACATTAGCATTATCGAGGAGGGAGTGAAAATGAAATGAGGATGTGTAATACAAAAAAAACTACAGATACAGTGTATCTTCAACAATCAAGACAGCATGCCATGTAGGCAATTGCAAGGTAGAAAAGAAACAACCAATCAGTTTAATTTTAGTGTGTACAACCTCAAAAAAAAAAAAAATAGTATCCCTCTTTTATATTATTCTCTTTTATATGCGTTCATGAGGCTGTAGTGAAAAAGAAACGCACAGTGGGTGTAACAAAATTAAAAATAGCCATCATATGCACTCACACATACGCAAAAAATAATAATGGAATATTTTTGCGACAAAGAATTCTGTTTTATTGGGGAAATACAATTTTTTAGTAATTGTACAGCACTTCGCTCCTTCGTTCAAAGTTAGTTGTAAATATGCTACATTTTGATTTTAAAACCACTTCAGTTACGGTAAAACTTTTAAGAACTTCGTCTGAGGTAAAGGATGATTTTTTAAGTTAAAATTCGAAACTTCTTTAAAGCCAAAAATGCTTTGTTTACAGCAAAGGAAAGTTTGTATATCTCTCTTCCATTTGGCGGAGCGCTAGCTACGCGCTTTAAAATATTAAAATTCGTTTTTGTTTTTATTGGGTAATGCTCAATCTGCCAGCAGTCAGCAATGGGAGGTTCGCGATTGTGTGTGGGTGTAAACTCGAAAAGTGACAATTTTACTTTAGGTGGAAAAAATGCCCGTACACTCATAGAAAAAAGCCTGCTGATAGTAGCAGACCACCGTGGCCAAGAGGTTAGCATGTCCGCCTATGACGCCGAACGCATGGGTCAAATCCCGGCAATTTATTTGCTATTGTAGCAACAATTTTTTGCTTGCTCAACAGTAATATGTGTTAATTTTGTAACAGATTTTTTTAGTTAGGTTAAGTTACGGACACATTGACTGAGAGGTCTGTTCTAACCAATGACAACAAAGCAGTAGACCTCTTCAAGTCTAGATTAGGCCACATAGTTTTGGAATGCTCACAGCCCCCTCTTTGTGACCATCTATCATTCGTTGTCCTTCGGCCGATTTTGAAAACTTAGCTTAAATTTCGCTGGAGGCATACCCACAGATTCCATTATCCCTGGAATGTGTGGGGTTGTTCCTAGTCTCACAAGCTCATTCGCTTTACAATTCCCTGGGATATCTCTGTGGCGCGGCACCCAGAACAGGTGCATTTTGAACTGTTCAGCCATCTCGTTGAGAGATCTGCGACAGTCGAGGGCGATTTTTGTGTTCAGAAATACGCTCTCCAGTGATTTAATGGATACCTGGCTGTCTGAGAAGATAGCTCCCATATAAACCGATCTCCAGATTTGACTTCTTGAGCCCCTGGAAGCCGCAAATATTGCATGTAGTGTTCTGTTATGATGTACAACAACTGTTCCAAGTACGGTTCAAATCGGTCTATAATCTGATATAGTTCCCATATAAACCGATCTCTCGTTTTAACTTCTTGAGCCCTTACAAGCCACACAAGCCACAAGCCGATTTGGCTGTTCTATAACGACTTTCAACAACTGCCAAATACGGTTCAAATCGAATTTATTGCGAAAACGCCTCTATGATACAAATACCACAATAACCATGCTCGACAACCCTGTCTATAACCTGTACTTTTCCCAATACAATTTTAATGTACTTTAGTTTACTCTGCTTCTAGCAATCTTAAATTTTCCCTTCGCCGTTATTGGCTCCAGAAGACTTTTCGCAAGGCAAATAAGTCAGAAAAATGAAAAATATTGCGGTGTAGTGTGAATAGGTAGCAAATAGTTTTATTCAAATCTCAATCTGTTGGTAAGTGTTTCCTTTTAAACGCCCGCTTATATTGAAGCTACTCAAAAGCACTTGATTGGCTCTGATTCATTGAACATTTAAAACAAATCCATTTATAGCCCATCTACCACATCCTCTTTTTCTTTATGGGCTACTGAACAATGCTGCTACCAAGCTTTCGATCTAACAAAACGAGAGAATATTGGGATAGATTACTACACCCTTAGGTGCATTGAAACACTCATACGAAAACACACAGAATGTGCGAGTGTGTGGCTGTCTCTCTATCCGTCCGGAACGAGTGCCTCTACACCATAACCAAGTACATGGAAAGGCTTTTTGCATTGCCCAAAGAAAGAAAGAAATTCGAAAGGATGAGAAAATCAAAAGGTTTCTCATGTCGACGAGCAAGAAAACAAATCTAAATTGATAATATTTCAATAGCGTTTCATTTATTTCATTAAAGTCGCTCAGTCATACACTTATCTAAAGTAGCAGCAAATGTTTATCGAACTAGGGAATGTTTCGTTTGTACGTCAATCAATCAATGCAACTAATATGCATTTGGAAACTGAAACGATAACACTATGCAACACTAAATGCTTCCATTCGCCCTTAATGAATAATTTCAGCAACAAAATCAGTATCGGTTTCAAAGTTCAAACAAGTTATTACCCCATGAGAAATGTATAGTCAATTGCCCCAAATATACTGGTCCTATACTGGAGAATTACAGAATAGGATTCCTACAGGGAATGAAAAGTTTCAATTGTCATAACTTATGATTCTTAATTATTTACTGGCTTAGGTGTAAGTCCATAGTGGCATGGGGCGGAAAAAAGTCACTTAATAATGGTTAAAAAGTGCTTATCCGTTAAATATATTTGCTAACTAATGTTATCTTCCTTTAAAATGCCTGCCTTTTCGAACTTTCCCAGGACCTATCCTACGGTGTTAGAATGGTGGCAATTCGTCACGTCGATCGACAAACCCTTATGAAAGTGATAGGTTTTTTCCATGTAAGGGGAAGAGAATTGGGACCGGAAGAGAATTGAGACCTGTCCCATTTCCCGTAGGGTATGTACTAAGGTTGGACAACGCTGACCTTTTGAGTCAGATTCAGTTTTCTAGGATCTATATAAAAAAAAAACTATTTCCACAATACATTACAAGTAACTACAAACCGGCAAATGGGTTTAAGAACTCAAATCGGGAGATTAGTTTATATACAGTACCGGCCAAAACCTAAGCACCTCCTCAGCACTTTAAGTCGCAAATATAAGTGGACAAGACTAAGCACCCCCCAATTTAAGCTACAAAAAATATATTGAATTCAATATTTCGTTGCAAATCCTTTAATCAGGATGACACATGCACATCTTTTAGCAATGTGAGATATAAAATTATTAATTATATCAGTTGATATTGCTTTCCAGACTATTTTCCGGCTTCAAATAAATCTTCTTTGGTTTTGCAATGTTCTCGGTTAATTTTTCCAGTTTTACAATTTCTTAAATATTTATGATGTTTTTGGAGTTTTTTTTTACTTTTTACCATTTGAAAACAGCTGTAAATGTTTGCTGTGTTAGCAAGCAATTATTGCTGTCCATTTTCAGCAGACTTTCTGCTGTTACGGCAAACATTTCTACTGCATTTACTAACAAATTTCTCTGAGTTTATTCAAGAGCTTAACGTATGGACAAAACAGGAATCTGTGCAAGATTTCAGCAAAATATCTGTATTTTTAAAAGCTATAGCAGGTTATAACAGAACTGCGGATAGACGCACACACCTCGCTCAATACTCGGTAGGCTTGGAAATCGATATTTCGATATGTTAACCATTCTATGGCGGTGGGTATAAACAAGAATGACAAATATAGACCGAGATACGACATATGTCATCATAAAAATGTACTTTCAATTTGTTGCGTAGTGTAAAGGCATTGCAGCAAAACTATGTGAAATCTTAACATTTGAAGATTTGCTGACTGGTTTTTCAATGCAATTGCACACACACCAAGTGATATCCTTTAATTAATGCTTTGAAATCTATGCTAAGCATAAAATCGAATGCCCACACAATACAGGGACTTGTGATTGTGTTTGTGCGAACGTGTGTGAAAGAGGATGCATGTGTGTGTGTGTGTGAGTTTCTACTTGATTTATATCCAGCTGCGATCTTCTTTGTGTACCCCAATGAATCGGCCACAAAATTAGTTAATTACATTTGGCAACAAATCATCTGCTCTGCACGCACACACACACAAACTCTCACGGGCAATAATGCAAAGGCACTCTACAAACATACAGAGCTAAATGTGTAGTACCATATGCTTCATATCACGGCAGTGGTAGAAGAGGCAACAAATACATTTAAACTGATTTTATCAATTAACATAAATTTTGAAATTAATTTTTATTATTACCACTCGAGTGCTTCGCGAGTCTAGTTTAAGATCAATGATAAGGACCATCTTTGCCATTTAGTAGAGAAGTTTTAAATGGTTAAAGACCTCACCAAAACCGCCGCCAATGAAAAATATTTCTAATGTTCTCGCCAGGATTCCAGCCGCTCAGCGTCATAAGTGGCCCATGGTATCCTCTTCTACATACAGTACATTGACCTGAATTTAGTATCTACAGTTTATTCATAACATTGCGTCGACTATCTCCTCGTCGAAAATCTCGAAACGCGGTATAGACTTAAGCCTGTGTGCACATTAGGCTAATCGTTCTAAGTGGGTGTGAGTGTGTATTTGTTTTGTGCCAAAATTGATGCGGCATGACATACCTTATAATAGAACACTTAAAACGATAGTGGTGTAGTGGGAGCCACTGCGGCACAGAGGTTAGCATATCCGCATATGGCGCCGAACACCTGGGTTCAAAACACGGCGTTGACAAAAAAAATTCACCGGTGGTTATCTCCTTACTATTGTTGCCTACATTTGTAAGGTATCTTGCAATGTTAAAACTTCTCTACGAAGTGATGTCACTATGCGGCACGCCGCTCGGAGTCAGCATAAAAAAAGAAGTCCCATTATCATTTAGCTTTAACTTTAATCAGACTACACTCATTGATATGAGAGAAGTATCCCTTGTCCCTTAATGGTATGTTCATAGCAAATTTAGTAGTAGCGATGAAGAATAGGAAGTGAAACAAGTTGGTAATTTTGTTTGCGGCCTTTATGTTAAGAGCTGAAACAATGGCAACAAAATTTACCAAACACCAGATACCATCAGCCTACGCAATGGTCCTCTTATTTCAAAATCCAATTGAGCCTGAGGGGCATAGTACCGTATTCATAGACGAAAATGGATACAACTAGAAATTTTGAGAACTACCGGACGCGTCCACAGTTTACGGATAGTGGAACACTTCGCAAAAATGCGGAGTAACTGCAAATGCAGTCGCGGGTAATCAGAGGATTCAAGCGGAGGGTCTCAGTGAGGTTCCGGGCGACACCGACTCTTATTTAAAAACTGAGATACTGCTATGATGCTGATTACCAATTGCCACCAAAAGCACCATCGTCTATTTCACAGCTAAGAGATGGCTGAAGACATCAAGGGATGCATGTTTCTGTTTTCATGATTGAGGCTGGGCTAGTAACGCGCGCTTAGAAAAAACCTGAAGGAAGGTAGAAAAATATGAACAGACCCCCTTAGGTTAACGACTCACGCAAACGATACAAGGCCTGATTGTGTCAATTATAGTAAATTTGAAAAACAGCGGGGATGCTTCTCTCATATCAATGAGTGCTGTCCAACACAAATTTAAGCTCAAGGAAAGGTGGTTACCTCACAAGTGTCGCCAACAGTATAGATGTCTGGGAACCAATGTCTGCTAATTGATAAACACACCAGACATGGCAATAATCATCAAAATCGGTTCATATTTAGATATAGCTCCCATATATATCTTTCATCCGCTTTGCGATTCTATGGCTGCAGTAGCTAAAATGTTGGTCCTATTTTTACCAAATTTAGTAAGAGATGCTCTTTTTATACCCTACACCGCCACTGTGGTACAGAGTATTATGACTTGAGAGGATTCTCTCTTGACTCTCATCATTTCATAGAAATCGGTTGATGATTAGATAAAGTTCTCATATATATATATATACATCGCCCGATTTTCACTTCTAGAACCAATAAATGCAAGCGCATTTATTGACCAATCCTGCCAAAATTTTGCACAACGCTTTGCTCTACGACTACCACAATATCTACGAATTTTGCTCGAAAACGGTTGTTTTAGATATAGCTCCCATATCTAAAACAACCGAAATTTGGCAGGAAGGATTTGCCTATGACTCTTAATATTACTGGTGAGTTTCATAGAAATCGGTCCAGATTATGATATAGCTGCCATATACATATGTATATCGCATGATTTTCACTTCTAGAGCCAATGCAAGCGGATTTATTGACCAATCTTCCCAAAATTTTGCACAACGCTTTCCTCAACGACTACCGCAATACCTTTGTCGAAATTGGTTCAGATTTAGATATAGCTCCCATATATATGTTCGTCAGATTTTGACTAGTTTGCAATAATGTTGTCATTTGTCAACCGTAGTTATTATAGTTTGAACATATTTGCTTACGGATTGTTTAATAATCCCTCTGAAAACATCCGCCGAGGTCCATCAAAATTGATTCAGAATTAGATATAGCTCCTACTTTATACTTATAGGGTAGGTGTAAGTTATTATACAGTCTGCACCTCCCGACTTTTGCTTTTCCTTACTGGGTTACCTTCAAACCTATGGGACCCATCACATAATGTTAGCATAAATACTGCACCCTCTTTCCTTTACTTGTTTTAACTCTCCACCTTTTTCAATTTCATTCATTAAGTGTATAGGGTGTCCATACAATTAATTACTTTGACTTTTTTTAATATTACCTTCAATGTTTAAATAAGTGACTTGCCAAATTGGTGTTTAACCATTGCCAACATATTGAACGGCAAACGTCTTTGTCCATAGCTGCAGCTTAAATTACTGACTGACCTTCATGCCAAAGAACACCAAGTAGGGCCACATGCATCAAACCACCACACACTCCTTCTCTCGCACATACTGCCGCACATCACCTCTCGCACTCTCCCCGCTTATATACCCAGTTATGTCTTTGCATTCACAGAAATAACGGATGCTTAAGCCCTCAAGTATATATCAAGAATATAAAATAGCCGCAGCGTAGCGGGCCCGGTACAGCTAGTTAATTTAACTTAAACCCGTGGAAGACAACGTTTTGATTCAATATGAATGAAATGTGCCAAAGTTCGGCTAAGTCTAGCAATAAGTTCAGCAAATATAGTATTTGTTAAAATTTTTGGCTGACCATAGTCAGCACGAGTATTGGGGCGCAACTCAATGTGCAAAATTTCTCAATTGCGAATTTTGTGCCCCCAAGATCTTAAATCTGGAGATCGGTACATATGGCAGCTATAGGTACGAATATTGAAGTGCCTAATACAACTTGCTGTCGCAAATTTAAGCAAAATCGGGTTATAAATGCGGCTTTTATGAACGTACTAACCTAAATCAGGAAATTGGTCTTAATGGGGCTATATCAAGATATAGTCCGATATCACCCATCTTCGCAATTAACCTGACTAAGGACAAAAAAAGAATCTGTGCAAAGTTTCAGCTGAATATATTCCGTTTAAAAGACTGCAACGTGACTTCAATAGACAGACAGATATACGGACGTGGCTACATCGTCTTCGATTTTTGCAAATGCAAATTCGCCCATGAACATTCTATTAAGGAACAGGGGCAAACTTCTCACATATCAATGAGTCCAAACGGCGTACTGCAGAGCGACACCTCTTTGGGCAGAAGTTTTTCCAACCCAAAGTACCCCACAAATAACGCCAGCATTAAGAGAGGCGGGCATGCTAAACTCTGCACTATGGTGGCCTCCAAGATTTTAGATCTTAGATTTTTACGACGATCAATAATATAGATACTTTATAGCAACAGATATGGATATTTCGAAGTGTCGCTTATGCAACGACAAAATGAATATACCCGCATCCTTCGGTGGTGGGTATAAAAAACTAGATAGAAGTTTATCAAACACACTCAAATAAAATAGTGAAGTAGTGAGACATTCAAAATCAGCACCATGGAATTTTCTAAATTATACAAGTTTTTTTAAGGGCGTTTTTTGCGAAACATGTATTCAAAAGTTTACAAATTAAAAAGATTTAAAGCAAAAATCACTTACCTCCGCAGGCTTTATAATCACTACGCTGCTTACACCTTTGCCACTGCAACCGTCGAGATCTGAAAAAACAAGGTATGAAAGACGGGCAATAGTAGTATATATTGATCGACAAATTCCTTCATTAAATCACAAAAAATATGTTTTGCAATGTTAATATTATATAATTTTATTTTTTTTATTTCGTTTTATCAATTCCCTAACACGTTACATATACTCTTGGTACCTTTCCCAAAATAACTTGCTAAAATTGGGATCTAAGCGGATTATCTTTCTTCGTTTTCACTTCGACCGGCAGACAGCATATCAATGATAATAATGCATCTAATGGCCATCGAGTCACGAAACGTAGATTTTTTTTTTGCTTTTTTATTCCCCCACTTTTTTATTTATAGTCCTTTTTAAATTCTCCTTTAAAAGTTGTTTCTTCGATATTCTTGCCGTTTGAAACGACTTATGCCAAGAGATGCGAATTGCTTGCTGGGAAAGAGGGCGACATGGCGTAAGAGAGAAAGGGAGAAACGTTGCAGCAGCAGCTACAGATAATGAATAATTAAGTGTATTTATCTTGTTTCTCATTTTATACCAGCTTAATAGATTGCATTAAACGTGCAAAAACAATAAGTATCCGAGACTTAAGGAGCTACCAAGAAGCTGGTTGCCGCTTAGCTGGAAATGGGTGGTGCAGCAGTAACAGCGGGCGTTGTAACTTTAAGTGAGAATGCCGATATACGCATACAAAGAAGCTTTAAAAAAACTACACAAGAAGCACTTTTGTTGTTGTACCTAGGCGCTCCGCCCCATCTCCCTCGAATTGAATCGAATTTTTAAATTCGCAGTTGCAAGACATTGCACATCGCCTCCCCAATTTAAGTACGCACTGCCTGTCACCCATGCAATTTCTTTAAACGTATTGACAAACTATTTTGAGTTTACGCCACGTTAACTTTTATTGGCCATGACGCTTTCTATGTTGCCACTTCGAACAGAAGTAACAACGTGCAACAACCAACTACAGAAAAGTTAAAGACGTCAACCACACACACACACCTGGGCGAGGTGACATTGCCTCCCACCACACAACAAACGAAAAAGAATAAAATAGAAATTCTAGTTTTAGAGTTGGATATTAGTGGCAACATTCAATTGAGCTGTGTCATACACAATTGCACATACATCACACACCCACACTCAAAGGTAAAACGACCCCCTTTCACTTTTCCATAAAATGGTATTTTCACCCCCACACTTTAGCTACATTTTTCGGGACACGCACACACTCCAAAAGAGGTTTACAAAAACCAGCAACTAAAATTGTTCCAGCATAATCCGGCACATGCTGGTTTTTTGCTATCAAAAGGACATCCTAATTAGCTCTTCTGATGATTAGTAAAAGCAAAGTTTTCAGCATTCATCACATTTTTAATTCAATCCAATTTGTTTAACCCCTACACCACTACTGTGGTACAGGGGTTTATAACTTAGTGCATTTGTTTGTTACACCCACAAGGAAGTGAGATAGACCCATTGATAAGTATACCGATCGACAAAGAATCACTTTCCGATTCGATTTAGCTATGTCCGCCTGTCCGTCCACGTTAATTTGTGTAAAAACTACAGGTCGTCTTCAAATTTGGCATGTTTTTCGGCCTAGAGACGAAACCTATTGAAATTGGAAAATCGATTCAGATTTAAATATAGCTCTCATATATATCAGCCGATTTTCACTCCTAGAGCCAGTGCAGGCGCATTTATTGACCAATCTTTCCAAAAAATTTTACAACGCTTTCCTCGACGACTTCCACAATATCCATAAACTTTTGCTCGAAACCGGTTCAGATTTAGATATAGCCCCCATATATATGTTCGTCGAATTTTGAGAAATATTGCAATAAAGTGCTTATTTGTTAACCGATACTCTCGACATTTGGCAGGTAGGATTTTCTTATGCCACTCGACATTACTGGTGAAATTCATAGAAATCGGTCCATAGCTCCCATATATATGTTCGTCAGATTCTGACTAATATTGCAATAAAGTGCACCGATTCTCTCAAAATTTGGCAGGAAGGAATTTCTTGTGACTTTTAATATTCCAGGTGAATTTCATAGTATTCGGTTCAGATTTATATATAGCTGCCATATATGTATTTCGCTCGATTTTCACTTCTAGGGTCACTGCAAGCGCATTTATTGACCAATATTTCCAAAATTTGTTCACAAATCTTTTCTCGATGCCTACCACAATATCTAAGAAGTTTGGTCAAAATCGGCTCAGATTTATATATCTGAGTCTTGGGATTTTGAGTAATTTGGAATACTGTTGTCATTTGTCAACCGCGCTTATTACATATTTGCTCAAAATTTGATTCGGTTCGTTTAATAACCCATCTGAAAACATCTGCCGAGGTCCATTGAAATTGGTTCAAAATTAGGTATAGCTCCCACTTTTTACATATAGTGTAGGTGTAGGGTATTATAAAGTCGGCACCACCCGACTTTTGGTTTTAATTCGAAGACTCAGTAAAAAGTCACTGAACAGAGAAATCCCCAGAACACTGCAACAACTAAATGGTGGGGGCCAAAGAAGTCGCTCGGGCTCCCTATAACCTTAATGAGGGGATAGCCAACGCTCAAGAATTGTTCTGATATGCTCGTCAATATTCAAACCAAGGCTTTAAGCCACGGTGGCCTACATCTATTGTGTTGCAGTCTTTAAACAGGCTCACTTCGACAACTTTAGTTCATTGTAATATGACAGCATCGACAGACTAAAACCTCTGGTAGGAGGCTTTAGTCCTACCGCACTGGTAATCCGAGCGGGCTACCAGCCTGGCTACCGTGGCTCGTGTATGACTATCTTACGACGAAGATTTCATCGACTCTGCCATTGTCATTAAATTCAAACCCCCCCACTCCAAAACAATATGTCTTTTCTTATTGAAATTTCAATTATATTTTATTCATCAAAAGCGTTTAGGCAATGAAATTAAGCCTTCCAGTTGGGCCAGGTTCTGATTTCGTTCCACAAATTGGTTCCGGGGCATTCGGTGGAGCCGACTTGACGGTGACCGTACAAAATGTAGCCAGACTTGATTTGGCCACGGGAGACGGCAGCAGCCAACAAGCTCTTGGCAACACTGATTTGAGCGGCGGTGGGTCTGTCGTTGTTGTAGTTACCCATGAAGGAGATGCCAATGGACTTGGAGTTCCAGTTGGTGGCATGGGCACCCATGACATTCCAGCCGCGACCTTCGTAGACGTTGCCATCACCACCGATCAAGAAGTTGTAACCGATATCAGCCCATCCCAAAGTTTTCTGGTGATAGCTTTGGATGTTTTTCATTTGTTGAATGCAAGCAGACTTGGTCGAGCAGTAGGCACCGGCGGTGTGATGAATCACAGCGTAGGCCAAGCCATTGGCCAAAGAAGTCTTGCTGGTGGCTGGAGCGCCGCCCCATTCGGCCTTGGAGATGATGGTTAACCCGAAAACGGCTTGGGCGCAGAATAGAACAGCCAAAAGGCTGAATAGAGCTTTAGAAACCATGTTGATTGTGCTTTTCGAAGGCAAGCAACTGATGACATGACCATCTTGACTGCCGTTTATATACCGAATGTGATTCGGGGGTATCATTCATTTTTGTTGATAACTAGGTATTCACTTAACTCGATTCCATCGTGATACCACAGAGTGGTGAAGAAGTCATAAATTTTCCGTCAATGACCAAATTCGTTTTAATATACAATTCGGAACGTATCTTTAGATTAGTTTGCCAAAAAAGCGATATAAACAAGAAATTATCAAAAGTGAATGGAAAATATATAAAATTACACATTTCACTCTATTCAAAGAAAAAAAAAAACAACCATGTCCCTTTATCTAAATTTACAGGTATTTTAATGCACTAAACTACTGGGGTGCTACACAGGTTATTATAACTTAATGCATTTGTTTGTAACCCCACAGAAGGAAAAAAGGCTAGACTCGCATAAACATACGTACATTTATACACACAGGTCCATTAAGAGTTACTTTCTGAGTCTGAGCCTAGTCATGTCCGTCCGCTTAATTAAATTCGAAGATCGCACGGGCATTTTTGTTTTTGGATCAAAATCGAATATTCATAAAGAATAATAGTCCAATCAGCTATACCCTGCAGGAAGTTTGGGGAAATTAACCCCCATTGACACAAATTACCAGTCATATCACCAGTCATTCTAGTCCATTGCGTGGCTGCTTTGGCTTATTTTTCTTTCCACAGAATAAGCCGGTGAATACATCCGCTTAAATGTGTCTATTAACACAAATTATTGGTCATTTTAGTCCATTGCTTGGCTACTTTTGCGTTTTTTCTTTTTTGTTTTTAAATCAAAAATCATTAAAGTAATCAAAAACCATTTAATGAGAAAAAAAGATACTTTGAAATAAAAAAATATTTTAGGCTGTAAGTTATAAAATATTCGATTTCTTAGTTCTGAATTGTTTTTCTTTTTTAATTAATTATATGTTATTTTGCCTTCTTTGTTATAAATTACTTTATTTTTAATTTAATTTAATAAACAAATATCAAAATTTTTAAGTTCAGGCGTTTTTAACTTTAAATTAATATTTGATCAGGTGATATGATGTGTTCGTCTAAATCGGAGAAATTACAAATTTTTTTAACCCGGTGAAATGACAATGATTGATTTTTCAAACCAGTGAAATGACCGACATTTTCAAACCGGTGAAGTGACCAATTTTTCAAACCAGTCAGATGACCGATTTTTTTAAACCGGGGAAATGACCAATATTTCCAAGCAGTAATAGGACCAGTCCAAAATTATTAAAACTTCCGGCGACATGTCCATGTTAAAATCGCCGTTCATATGGATAATCCGGGGACCAGTCATTGGTCACAAAAAACTGGTAAATTCACCAGTTTAGGACCGGTCTTATGTCCTGCAGGACATACATAGAAAGAATAACTCTAATAAAAAATCAACTACCAAATTTGTATGTGAAGCAGTTCATTCTCAACGAAACTTGTTACTGGGCAGTAATGCTTATTGCGTTAACAAAATGATTTCAGTAGGCTAGAGGATGTGTGGCAGCCAAAGAAAAGCACTAGAGACATGAAGCACATACTCACACCTTATACCAACAATCACTGTTGACGTTTACAACTCTTAACGACCAACACTTAAAACACTGCCTTGAATTCGTTAAGGTATATAAAGTGTTTTTGCTGAGGTGCTTAAAACGATTGCCGATCGTATTTTGAATTTTAAGCAATACGCACGTGGACTCACACTGATCATTTAAGCAATACGCACGTGGACTCACACTGATCACAACTGAAAAGAACACACCCACACACACACAGCTTCCGTTCAAACTTACGCTCTAGAGATTCAAGAAGTTAAATCGCTAGATGGCTCTATATGGGATCTATGTACGTCATGCTTTTGGCGGATTCGGAGCGCCAAACATGCTATAATACCAATAAATGTCACCTCCCTAGTAATATTCTTGAAAATAATTAATTAATCAAAATTTTAATATAAATTGAAGCCTTTGGCTGTTGAAGAGTCTTTGTTAGGTCTCTCAACATTCATGGCAAGTATGGTCTAATTCGATACATAATCTAATAAAGCGATCTCCCGATATGAGTTCCTAAATTATCCGATTTGGCTGAAAATTTTCATGTGGTATTCTGTTATGACTTTCAACCTCAATGCCAAGTATGGTGCGTTTAGTTAAAAACCTGTAGCAACTTCCGATATGAATTCTCCCGACATTTCTTATCCGAATTAAAAACAAGTGAACGCGTATTATGTTCGACTCCAACATTTGCACTGTTCCTCCCTACATTTGTTGTAGCTAATGAGAGATAATCACCCTTATCCCGGTTGGCAATGTCGTAGTCGAATTTCGAAATTTTTTAAAACTGGTATTTTTTTATGGTTGTCGAAGACGAAAACTCTTTTGCATTTTTAGTATCATGTAAAGACTAACTCACACATTCTGAGAATTTTGTTAGCAAAAATGTTTGCTGTTACAGCAGAAAGTCTGCTGAAAATGGGAAAGCAAACAGCAAACATTTTCTATTGTTTTTAATTGATAAAAAGTTAAAAGTTTTTATATTCCAGCTTATCTTTCAATTTTACATATAACGTAATTTTTTTAAAACTTTCTGCAATTTGCTTATTTTAGAACGAATTTAAATAACAGCAGACAAAACAACTACTACTATTATACCCCAGCTTTTAAACAAAAAATTAACACCGAAAATAAGCAAATGTTTTAATTTTATTTATAGCAAATTCCTCAATTGTTATTTAGAAGTTCAAAAATTTTGTGTGGATTCATTCAATTTTCTTAACTTGTTTTTAAATTTTATATTAGCAGACAGTGTTTGCTGATATCAGCAGAATAATTTCTCTGCGTGCAGATTCACTTAGACAATTTTTTCTTTGCATGGGGGAGGTTTTTCCGAGGCAAAAAAAATTTTCAAGGAACTTGGTAAATGCACTCCATGGTGAAGGGTGTATAAGATTTGCCCGGCAGAAGAGATTCCGCATAAATGAGGAGTGTTGAACAAAAAGTTCAGCTCAATGGTAAAGAAAAGACCAAAAAGGGCGAATTTGATCAACTTCTAGGTGGTACTCGTATTGTTACGCCAATTGACCAACAAGTAAACCATCATCATATCTCCAAGAGTTTTAATCGAAACAAACTCTTCAGCTGCTGCCTTGGGTCAAATTCATGTATTTTGGGAGATAATTTCATCTTCAGTTGATGTTAGAGTACACACATCTGTATGTTATCCCTAGTTTCCATCTATTCTTTCCCTGGCTTTTAGAATGAATGCAATGGCGAATAACTGCACCAATCACACCATCACACTTACGGGCTACTGCTGCTGCCAGGGTCGCTAAAGTAGATGCTCCTCCAACTGCAACTTTAAACATTATAAATGTTAATGATGTTGTCAGTTTAATGGGCACATCTTGTGTCTGTTCTGTTCGAGCTGCTGCTGCTTCTGTAACTGTAGCAGTCATCGTTGCATGTTGGGTGGCTGTGATTTCCGACATAAGTGAACTTTTAAATGTAGATAAATTAAGTTTTTTTTTTACTTTCGCATTTCGATTATTTTCTTTTCATGAATTCTAAAGCAATACAAATCACTTTTCTAGTGGAGTGACTGGAGTGACTGTCGCGTTTCATTAGATTACTAAAATGCTTCCTAGTTTGTTAATTTTTTTACTTTTTCAGGAAGAGGATCAAAAGATAATTTGCCAATGGAAGCGCATGAAAACTTTAGCTATTCAAACTTACGTAATGCCTTTGTACGGCAATTCAATAAAACCGTGGGCTATGCTTCATAGAAAAAGGCTTCAGACACTTATAGCCAAAAACAAAAAACATTATTCGTTCAACTCTAATGTCATGGACTTATATAAGGAATCTCTAAGCAATATAAAACATAAAATCTCCTATGCTTTTTGTAGGTCAAAAAGTAGAATTGGCAAAATGTAAATTTTTCCCATGAACATTCTACTTAGCAACAGGGTCAAACTTCTCACATATCAATGAGTGCAGTCCGATTCAAGTTTAAGCTTAATGATAAGGGGCCTCCTTTCATAGTCGAGTCCGAACGGCATTTCGCAGTGCGATACCTCTTTGGAGAGAAGTTTTACATGGCATAGTATCTCACAAATGTTGCCAGCATTAGGAGGGGAAACCCACCGCTGACATTTTTTTTCTAATGGTTTCGCCAGGATTCAAACCCAGGCGTTCAGCATCATAGGCGGACATGCTAACCTCTGCGCTACGTTGGCCTCCGTAGTATATGGCTTCCCTCTATATATATATTCGTCCGATTGGGACTAATATTGCAATAATCTTTGTTCACAAATATGGACAGACGAACGGACAAAGCTTAATCGAACCAGGAAGTGGTTCTGAGTCGATCGGCCCTCCTAGCTCTCCTCTTTCTGGGTGTTACAAACAAATGCACTAAGTTATAATACTCTGTACCAGCCTAATGGTGTAGGGCTTAAAAAATGAAAGAAATTAAGTTGTGTTCATCCTTATATCCATCTCCCTTATTTATTATAGCTAAAAATAAATAAATTCAATGCTCAAGTGTTTTAAAATTGATAATTCAGGTATGGAAATTTGAACAACGCTACAATTATCGATAAGGAATCGGTTTTGCACTTTGCAAAATTGAATTGAATTTATTTGTTTGTTTTTATTAACTTGTCAGTTATTTGTTTCACAAATTGTCAAAACATAAACAAGTGTAGATTGGAACGCATTGACCAACGCTAACTAAGCGCTTACCATGATTTATGGCGTCACCTGCTTATTCGACTGATGGTTAAAAAAAATACAATACTACTGCTCGCACCACTGAAGACTTTTATGGCCCATCCATCCAGCAAACACAAGTACTAATCTGTTCCTCCTCACTTTTCCACTTCAATTTGTGTGCGTACGTACATAGAACAGATATGTGTTACAATTTTTTTTAAAAGTATCCCAATTTACTAGGCTGTAACGAAGTGGAACATGTCATCGAAATTAAAATGTGCCAGAAAAATAAAATCTCTAAATTGCGAATGTGTTCCTCGAAATATAAAATTTCGTATTCGATAAAATATAGGCATGTATTCGACCACCTTGAGAGTCGAATGTCGGTCCGACCGTCTACCGATTTGCCCCTCATTTTTTTTTTGGCCTAAACTATTACCGAATTCTATTTATAGTCGTAAAACTCTATAAATTTCAAATTTCCCAACCTGGTAGTAGATCAGTCTAGCACAGTGGGCACTGATGTTTAATTTTGTGGCATGTGAGGAGAATTTGTAAGAGCTGTCAAATGTATCACCAAGTATTTTGAGACACTTGATGGTTGGGATTGTCACTCCGTCGACCATCACTTTCAGCTCCCTACGCACCTCATGTGTGCTTGAAGTGAACAATGTGGCTGAAGATTTAGTGGCAGATCTCTTCAGATTTCTTGCAGCGAAATAAGAGGCAAGCTCTTTGAGGTACACGTTTAACCTATCGCAGATGTCATAAATGGGTGGGAGACCTGTTCCCATGATGGTATAATCGATCTCTATGCCGTCTGGAGGGGGTGGAATGGAGGATATGTAGAGGTTAAATAGTGCCGGAGATATCACTCCGCTTTGGGGAACTCCCTGTTTCACTCTATGGTATTTCGATTTCTTATCCCATCATATCATATCGAGTGAAAAGTGCATGGATTCCAAAAATTTGTTTACTTCCACACATTTTTGTCATATGAATGAATAAAAAATAGTTTCATCCAAAAAGAATGTGGTATTTTGAATTGGTCACACTTGACGTCAGCTACCCTGTATATAAATGATTTTTTATTTGTTTATGATTTTGATCTGCTGAATGTTGTTGCATGTCCAGTTAAAAATCCCGATTTTGTACTGCCATCCAAATTCATCCCTACATGGGCATTTTTTTCCATTACGACTATAATGGCATTATTTTATTATAAAGTTTTTTTCCAGGTTCTTATCATGACAAAGCCATTCCATATATTTTAAATCCGCAAATGGACGATAGCAAAAGTTATCTCGAATGTGAAGGCTCTGTCAGCAACGTAGGAATTTTGAATAATTATTTGGTGTGACAAACAGTCTTTTGAAGATAATGACAAAAAAAAACTAACCCTGTGGTATTGAAAAATAAGACCACGAAAGGAATAAGATCAACCTATTTTCGGCAGTAGCGTGTTTCGCTAACAAGGGCATAGAATCTCTGTATTCCACTGTAAGTGATTTTTAAGAAAGGGTAAACGATATTAAAAGCCTTTTCATTTGATGTTAGTGTATCTCTTCTACATAATAATCAATTAAGTCGCTAAGCATATATCACGAATTGCTTCATTTTGGTTTTACGCCCCACAGCTCCTATATAAATCAATTGACAAAAGTCATAGCGAGTTGGGTGCAGCAAATTAATCTTATCTAGAGAAGAAAACAAAAAAAGCCTGCCCAAACTTTGTATATAAACTGGGATCAAAGTAGGCACAACATCAGTTCCAAAATCACAATGGTTTCTAAAGCTCTATTCAGCCTTTTGGCTGTTCTATTCTGCGCCCAAGCCGTATTCGGGTTAACCATCATCTCCAAGGCCGAATGGGGCGGCGCTCCAGCCACCAGCAAGACTTCTTTGGCCAATGGCTTGGCCTACGCTGTGATTCATCACACCGCCGGTGCCTACTGCTCGACCAAGTCTGCTTGCATTCAACAAATGAAAAACATCCAAAGCTATCACCAGAAAACTTTGGGATGGGCTGATATCGGTTACAACTTCTTGATCGGTGGTGATGGCAACGTCTACGAAGGTCGCGGCTGGAATGTCATGGGTGCCCATGCCACCAACTGGAACTCCAAGTCCATTGGCATCTCCTTCATGGGTAACTACAACAACGACAGACCCACCGCCGCTCAAATCAGTGTTGCCAAGAGCTTGTTGGCTGCTGCCGTCTCCCGTGGCCAAATCAAGTCTGGCTACATTTTGTACGGTCACCGTCAAGTCGGCTCCACCGAATGCCCCGGAACCAATTTGTGGAATGAGATCAGAACTTGGCCCAACTGGAAGGCATAATTCATTCATTGCCTTAACTTTTTGAAGAATAAAATAAAAATGAATTTTCATTTATAAAAAAAAAAAAAAACTTTTTATTTGGGGTTTCAATTAACGTCTTGAAGAATTCACCACCATAGCTAATTTATAATTCCCATATTTAAAAAAAAAATCCGTTTGGTTGTTTAGCTTTTTCTGACTCTTGAAAGGTTTGTCCTCTAAATTGTTTCCTTCTCTAGTTTGAGTTAAGAAAGGGATATTCTAATGCGGGTTTCATTGGCATAAAATAGACAAATGAAACTTACTTTACTTTAATAAATTTAAATAACTTTCTCACAAAAAAGGTGTGTTAAAAAAATTTTTAAAAATTGCTAATTATTGAGAGCTTTAATGAATGTCACCTGTGACATGCCATTCGGACTCAAATCCCGTTATGAACGTCAGAAAATTTTTCAGCGGTGGTTATCTCCCAATTAATGCTGGAATCATTGAGTTTAAACGATAATCGGACTATCCTTAAGGAAATGTCTATGGGATATTTAGTACATCACGCCACGTTACGCCCCACACACAGTGTTGCCAAATCGAAAAATCTTGGAAATAATTCTGCAACTTTTAAACGAATAGAGGTATGTAAACAAAACTTAACATAGGTAATGTTGATGTGTTTTCCAATAAGTATGAAAAATTGGCGACCCTAGTGGGTACAGAGGCTGATCTATGAGCCTTGAAAGTTAGTCACCTCGAGCATGTCAAATTTTGAATTGCTCACCCAACAGTCACTTATAGACCGATCGGCTTAATTATTTTCAAAAAGATACAGCTCTAAAGTCTGACATATCACTAACGGTTTATGAGTTATTGGACTTGTGATCATTTTTGTTTTTAAATTTGAGCCAAGGTATCGTCGGTATTTTTGCAATTGTGTGTTTTGCGAAAACATTTGTAAACCGATTTTTTACTTTTATACAGATTCAGATGGCTTACAAAATTTATAATAACCCGTTTTGATAGTCGTCTCTTTAATCAAAAGTTATGCGGGTAAGAAATCAAAAAAAAATTAAACAATTAGATTTGTGCGTGTTATACATGTTTGTTGTTTTTTTTTTTTTTTTTTTTTTTTTTTTTTTTTTTTTTTTTTTTTTTTTTTTTTTTTTTTTTTTTTTTTTTTTATCACTTGTTGTTGTCATACATACCGGCTGTGTTTTTTGGTGGCTCCTGATAATATTGCAGAAATACTGTCCCAGTCCCAGCGGTTCGACTTGGTTTACAACGAAATACCCGGCATTTTGTTAAAAAAAAACGATTGTGGCAGAATTGACTGGTTGCAGAACGTTGGTGAGCAAGAATTGTAGAATTATTTTGTTTGATCTTGGGTGAAAAAATCACAAAAAATTGCAATATGACTGGAAAGATGTAATGTGCACAAATACTAGGATGAATTAAGGTATACATCAGCTGTGCTCTTCATTGCCTTCTGTCGATAAGCAAAACTCGATAACCGAATAACAAACAGCTGAGTTAACACCACGTACATCGTCAGGCAGATAACATTATTGAACCCGCCTAATGTTATGCTACAGATAATAGTCTAACATCTAATACTGAGGAGTGCGTTACGTAAAAATATTTAAATGAGTAATAAACGTTTGCTAAAAACGACATCCCCGGAACAAATTGAAAATATAAGCAAAAAACACCTGTCCAGCAGAAATATGAGTGAAAATAACAATCAAGATGTTTTCTGTTGGAATAAGCTGTGTAATCTTCTAGACGAAAAGCTTAAAGATGTAGCAAAAAAGGATGATTTAACAAACATTACAACGGAAATCGAAAAATTGAAACAGGAGAACACAAAACTGAAGGAAGATATCAACAAACTGAACAGCCGATTGGAAAACATCGATCGAAAGACTCGTATGGCCAATATTGTTGTCAGTGGCCTAGATTGTTCGACTACAATGGCCGCAAGAAATAAGTTTTATAAAATTTGTCAGAACGATTTAAATGTTGATGTAACAATCACACATACAAGGATGTTATCGTTAGGAAAGTCATTTATATTCACCATGGAGACATTCAATCAGTGCCAAAAGGTCTTAGCAGCAAAAGCAAAACTTACTGGCCAAAACATATTCATACACAAGGACTATACCGACTCCGAGCAGAATGTTAGATACAATCTTAGGCAATTGAGCAAGACGGTAACTAAAGTTAGAAAAGATGCTAAAGTCCGGCTTGGCGAGTTCTGTATTTTTATAAACGATAAACATTACGGCTGGACTAATGGAAAGATTCTGGCCCATTCAGAGAACGATGCAAAATTTCTCGGAGATATACTAGATGAAACTGAAAGTACCTTTGAGTTAACAACTAGAAACAAAATGAATTATAGTAATATAAGTAATAGTAATAAGAATAATCAGTAGCAATTCGATTCGTGCCGTATAATATCCTACAATGTAGCAAATCTTGAGAAGTCTATAAGTTTTGGAAGTTTTATGAAATATTTAAGCAACTTTGATATATTCTTTTTGTTTGAAACACATGTAATGCCGAATAAATCAGCGTCATTCGCATCACTTTTTCAGAATTATTGCATACATTGGGTCGATGCACGTAAGATACACAAGGCAGGCCGAGCAAGTGGGGGATGTTTGTTCGGATTTAGAAAGGATCTCAAGAGGAAATTTGATTTTAGATTCAGAAGTATAGGAGAGAACACGGTATTGTTGGCTAAGTTTGATGGAGATGTTGTTTATTTGATCCCTATGTATCTTAACTGTACAAACTGGAGGAACGATTTTGTGAAGCTTGAGACAATTATGAAAGACCTTGACCCAGCGAGGTTTATAATAACGGGTGATCTAAATGCGAGGATTGGACGTGAACAGACTCTGGACCCAATTTCTATAACTGAATTCTCGAATATTGCCGATCGCAGGCGCTCAAAGGATACTGTGACTAATGCTCAGGGGAGAACATTGCTGAATTTTGTGGAGGATTTTGGTGGCATCATCCTGAATGGCAGGACTACAGGAGATACTGACGGAGAATATAGCTTTTGTGGGGCAATGGGAAGTTCTGTCATTGACTATTTTATTTGCTCGTGGAATAAACTCTATGAGTAAGATTTTTTGCAATATTCTACTGAATCGACTTTCCGACTGGCTTGACTACAACAGTATATTAAATGAATTCCAGGCAGGATTCAGAAGGAACTATTCCACGGTGGATAACATATTTAACCTCGCCAACATTGTCCATATAAACAGGTTGAATAAGAAAACCACTTACGCTTTTTTTGTGGATTTTTCGACTGCGTTCGACACTATCCCTAGAAATAGTTTATTTTATAAACTGTCCTGTATGGGGATATCATCCAAGATAGTAAGGATTCTACGACTGTTATACGAAGGTACCGACAGCAAGATATGGGACGGTACGTATATGTCTGAGAGTTTCGTTATGGAAACTGGAGTGAAACAGGGGTGCGTACTAAGTCCTGTCCTATTTTCGCTTTACCTGAACGATCTGCCAGAAGTCCTACCTGGGGGTGTGAGAGTAGCGGGAACTACCATCAGAATATTGTTATATGCCGATGACATCGTTTTGCTATCAGATTGCCCAGATGGATTGCAAGGGATGATTGATACTTTGGAAGGGTATTGTGCTACATGGGGTCTAAGTGTTAATTTGCTTAAATCCAAGGTATTAGTATTTCGTAAATGTGCGAGAATTGCATCAGGCCTGAAGTGGATTTACCGGGGACAGGATATTGAGATTGTTAATAGTTATACGTATCTTGGACTAGAGATGACGTATAATTTATCGTTTAGGAAACACCTGGGGAAAAGACTAGCATCATCTAAGATAGCAGTTGCTTCTACTTGGTCAACTTATATAAGCAACCCACGTATTTCTAGAGAGAACAAACTGAAAATATTTGAGGCTTGTTGCAGGTCGATAATGTTTTACGCCGCCCAAGTCTGGGGCTTCGTCCGGTACGATGATGTTGAGAAATTATTGCGATTCTATGTCAAGAAACTGTTTTATTTGCCCAGCAACACACCCAATTATATGATCCATCTGGAGACTGGGATAAAGTCGATGTATGTTTCGACTCTGCAGATGCATCTCAAATACGTCGACAGGGTATTAAGACTAGGTCCCAATAGACTACCACGTATATTGGCGGAGAAGGTAATAAGATCAGGTACGTACTGGGCGGAGGAATGGACTACTTTATGTGATCACCTACGTTTCCATCCCTCAACGGTCAATGGACCTCTATGTAGGCATTGGCGGGAAATCACCAGACTTTTAGAGACATGTGAGAGATATGAATTTGAAAGTGGCGCGCATAGCTCTCAATTTCATGACCTGTACCCGAAATTAAATTACGATGGAAGTCTTTTGATGATGGGTGACCTTTCCACACGTGCAGTAGGCCTGATTATAAGGGCGAGAGGGGGCCTACTGGACCTAAATGCTAGGTGCTTCAAGAATCACACTGATGGAATTTGCACTATATGTAATTTGGATGCACCAGAAAACACCCTACATTTTATTGGGTGTTGTCCCATTTATAATGAATTTAGAACGATGTATTTTGGCAAAAGCTCACTAACAGAAATTGATGTATTACAAATATTAAACGGCACGAACTATTCTTTATTATATAACTTTTTAGAAACCTGTATTAAATATAGAAATATGTTACTGAATGAATTTAATTAGATATACACTCCACCAGCACAAAGTGTTGTATCGGAATGAATAATAGATGTATGTAAATATTAAGATTCAGAAATAACGGTTACAGCATTCACGCTAAACCAAATATAGATTAAAGTAGTATATACCGCATAAACATAATGTATAGACTATACTAAATAAAATCTATTAAAATAATAAAAAAAATAAAAAAAAATACATGTTTGTTGTTGTTGTGTGTGTGTGTGTGTTAGTTGGTATGGACATCGGAAGCAAAACTTTTTATACCCTCCACCATGGGATGGGGGTATACTAATTTCATCATTCTGTTTGTAACTCCTCGAAATATTCGTCAAAGACCGCATAAAGTATTACTTTTCTTAATAGTCATGACATTGTTAGTCGATCTAGCCCTGTCCGTCCGTTCGTCTGTCTGTCGAAAGCACGCTAACTTTCGAAGAAGTAAAGCTAGCAGCTTGAAATTTTGTACGAACACTTCTCATAAGTGTAGGTCGGCTGGGTTTGTAAATGGGTCTATGTTTTGATATAGCTGCCATATAAACCGATTTTGGATCTTGACTTCTTGAGCCACAAGAGGGCACAATTCTTATCCGATTTGGCTTAAATTTTGCATGAGGTGTTTTATTATGACTTCCAACAACTGTGCTGAGTATGGTTGAAATTGGGCCATAACCTGATATAGCTGTCATATAAACCCATCTGGGATCTTGACTTCTTGAGCGTCTAGAGGACGTAATTATTATCCTATTTGGCTGAAATTTTGTACAACGGCTTTTCCCATGTCTTTCAACATACGTGCTAAATATGGTCTATATATGGAATCGGTATATATACTGATGAAGCTCCCATATAAACCAATCTCTCTATTTTACTTCTTGACCCCTTAAAGGGTGCAATTCTTAGTGGTGGTTGAAATTTTACACAATGACTTCTACTATGGTCTTCAACATTCAATTCAATTATGGTCCGAATCGGACCATAGCTACAATATTATAGCAATTATTTTCTTTTATCCTATGTTTGCCTAAAAAGAGATATCGGGAAAAGAACTTGACATATGCGATCTATGGTGAGTGGTATATAATATTCGGCCCGGCCGAACTTAGCACGCTTTTACTTGTTTTTATATTTTTTTATTTCGGAAATTAAAAAAACTTTTTGTAGGAAGGGACAATCTGCGCCAAACTTTTTAATACTAGCCGAATTTTAAAATCTTTCCAACGGTGTAAAAAATTTTTAATCGGTTCACAAATG
This sequence comes from Stomoxys calcitrans, assembly GCF_963082655.1. NCBI lineage: Eukaryota > Metazoa > Arthropoda > Insecta > Diptera > Muscidae > Stomoxys > Stomoxys calcitrans. The sequence continues at coordinate 326,389 of NC_081556.1, read as the reverse complement.
GTCCCACAATTTCAAAAATTCCGACGGTACAATGACTTAAATTTTCAAAAAAAAATTTTGTCCAATAACTCATTCCAAACTTTTCGGCATGTTGTAGGGTTTTACGAGATCTACCTTCTAAGAAAAGAATCAAGCCGACCAACCTTCAAGCCTAATGGATTTATACTTTTTGGAAAACACCTCAACATTGACTATGCGTACATATCTCTATCCGTTCAAAAGTTCTAGAATTGCGACATAGACCACATTTGTCATGACTGTTACCAGTCAGAAAAAATACCACGTTTAAAATTTTAACCAAATCGGATAATAATTGCGTCCTCTAGAGGTTCAAGAGTTCAAATCGGGCGGCGGGTCTAAATGGGAACTATATCAGGTTATGGACCGATTTAGATCATTCTTTGCACGGCTGTTGGAAGTAAAAAATTATTACAAATCAAAACTTTACAAGCTTTGCAGAGGCTCAAGAAGTCAAATCTAAAGATCGGTTTATATGGCAGCTATATCTGGTTGTAGACCGATTTGGACCATACTTGGCACATCCATTCGACGACTGTCAAACGTTGACGATGAGACAAACCCGTTTTATCCACGTATCCCAGAAGAATCACCAGAGACACATCTGAAAGTTTGCAAGATCGCAGAAAAACCACTTCCCTAGGAAGAAAAGCTTGCACCCATGTAGACCCGGGCATGAGAAGACCGGGTGTTCGATCGTAACCTCTTCATCCTCAACAAACAGCAGTAGTAATTGTAGGAGGCTCCTATGCGCGTGACCTATCCCACAGTGTCCGGTTATGACTCCTGTAGTTGTACTCGGTACGACTGAGACCCTCCCCAATATACCTCCTGAGCAGTGCCCGTATCCGCCTTCCATCAGCATGCCAAGCCTCCAGACCCGCCTGCGGTTTGGATCTTAACATCCCCGTGTTCCCGACTCAGGCCAGTCTATGCGCCCTTTCGAAGTTTCATGGTTCGTTCATTCAAAGAACGTGTTAAATGCTTTCCATGTTGGAGGGTATATAAGATTCGGCACGGCTGAACTTTACGTGCCTTCTTTAAATAAAGAAACTAAAAAATGCAACGCGACACCAAAACGGTTGCCAAAATTCAGTCCATCCTACCACACACTAGAAAGGTAGATCGTAAAGTAGTCAATCTTAATATCGAAAGCAAACACAATCAATTTCCAAAACGCATACGATCCACACTTTTTTAAGGATATGAGTACTTGAATGTATGCAGAGTAAAACTATGTCATGTAATGTCAAATACAGATTAACTTCAGATAGAAAATTTGTGAAGAAGAAACTAAAATAAATATTATCTTTATAATAATCCTGCAGCAAAAATTATGATCGATTTTTGTCCCCTATGGTACTCAACAATATTCCCAACAGCTACCTTATAAGAAGAAGGTGCGATAGATAAAAATGCTTTTGTTCAATGTACCCTGACGTGTACCCAATGTACGTTGACGTCAAAACATTTCATTGGGAGTATATCAAAGGCGATACGGTCAAAATATAATAAATCAGTGCAACGAAACCATAACTCCATCAACGATTATCGTGTAGAGGAAAAAGTAACTGACCAGCAGTTCTAGCATGGAATATAAAGCGCACAAGTGGCCCAGCTCCACACCAGTATCAAAGTTTCTCGAAACTCAAACGCTATGGTTTCTAAAGCTCTATTCAGCCTTTTGGCTGTTCTATTCTGCGCCCAAGCCGTATTCGGGTTAACCATCATCTCCAAGGCCGAATGGGGAGGCGCTCCAGCCACCAGCAAGACTTCTTTGGCCAATGGCTTGGCCTACGCTGTGATTCATCACACCGCCGCACAGTGGGCCAAATGGCAAAAAAATTGGAAATAAGTCTACAACTTTTTATCTGTTGATTTTAGCCATACAAAATGTTCTAGACATTTGTAGAGGAGGACATAGGCTTTCAGAAAAGTGCTGTTGTTGGTCCATATCTTTAATACAGGGTGAGCTACAGGGTGTCAAAGTTGACCACTTTTGACTTCTCCAAGCTTCTGGGGGCCATAACTTTTGATCTACTCAACCGATTTACATGATTTAGGACTCTAGAGAAAGAGCTTGACAAGATCTAAAAAACTTATGCATAAAGTACCATGCCATCGTGTACTGTTAAGGAGTTATGAATTGTTTAATTTTAAAATATGAAAATTTGGCCTTGGTTTTTTTCAGTGTTTTTTAAATAACTCCGTCAATTTTAAAGCTATAAACTTCATACTTCACACAAATTATGCCAGCATATGTGTGCATAAAATACAAAAGGAATCACGTGAATATCTTTGGCGGTTTAAAAATGGCATCGTTTTCAATATGAAAAATATTTTTTTTGTCAAAAAATTGCAAAATTTTTCAAAAAAGATACTCCCATTTCCTTTAAGTTTTCGCAAACTTTGGCCGTCAAAGCATTATCATTTCTTTCCATTTTCACAAAGTCGAGGTATTAAGAAAAGTTTTAAGTGCTAATTTGGCTAATTTCGATATCAAACAACACCGTTATCTTAAGACCAAAATGGCCAATTTTTTTACTAAACTTCAAAAGTTTCTCACTGGAAAAAAAGTTCCACGGGGATTTTTTCGCTTTTTTTGAACTTAAATGAAAGCTTAAAATGTTCCCAACATTTTAAGGTATGTCTCGCCATATCCTAGCCATAAATGAGATCGTAGCGATCAAAATACTGAAAAAAGTCAATTTTCAAGTAGTGCTATATTCATTGCTAAAAAACAAGTATTACGTCACATTTTATTGCAAAGATGTTAAATAAACTTTTATTTGGTAACACTTCTTCTACAAAACACAAAAAGAATCATGGAAATATCTCTATTCTATTCCATTTTATGGAACCGGCAATAAAAAAGTCAATTTTTCAAAAAAGTCGAATTTCCCAAATTTTGTTTTTGTTGTCCTAATTGCACATGACACACTATAGCCATATTTACGCAACATACCTTATCGTAAAGGAAATTTTCATACCTTTCCAACAATGTATAAAACATTTCTCTACTCGGATTCTATCTACTCTAAAATTCATTTACACTTCATTAAACTCTATATAAAAATGTCTATTTGTGAAATGGAACCTTATATGGGGCCTACACTAAAACATTGATAGATTTGCCCAGGGTTTACAATACAAATGTGTTAGAATAAAAAAAGGTCTCCTGCCAAAGTTTAAAAAAATTGGAATAAAAATATGTGTTTTAGAGCGAAAACACTTCGCATCGGCGTGCGTTTGTATAGTACCTACATCTATTTTTAATGTAAGCTGATGATTTTTGAATAAAAAGTAACCTAGAAATATACCTGCATATATATATATATTTGTGTTAAGATTTGATGCAGACAAATGTTACCTGTTTCGCTATGTCGAATTCCCAGGAAATCCACCGTATCAATGAATGTGAAAAAACCTACCCATAAAAAATTCATTGTCATTTTTTTTAACCAAATTCGAGTCCAGGTAAATAATTATAGAAGAGTAAGTAAAAAGAGGCACTTTGGACCCCTTTTTACGATTGCGTCTGATACCTGAAATGGGTCATTAATTGTGAATATATTGCATAAATATTTAAAATATATTTATATATTATATATATATATATATATAATATATATATATTTATATATTATTTATATATTATATATTATTTATATATTATATATTATATATATAATATATATATATTTAAAATATATAAATTTATCGTATGACCTTAAATATCGGACTAGCCCTGGAAACCGCGATGTCTCTGCTAGAAACAACCAAGATCTTCACAAAATGAGGCAGGAAGAGAAGAATCGAATCCAGTTGGAGTTTAAACAAAAGGGACTTATAATAGATAAACCTCTTTACGGATACGGAAGCACAAATGATGGCAACTCGGCAAGGCGGTTTTTTGAGGACCCCGTATCGACATCTAAAATAACCGGTCTTGATGAACACTTGCTAAGACGATTCAAAGTGATTTTGGCTGTAATCAATAGCAAAAAGATGATAAATTCAACCAAATTTGAAGCTTATAGTAATGACACAAAAAACATTTTATCTGATTTATATTCGTGGAAAGCTTTAACACCGACAGTACATAAAGTCTTACATCATGGCAAGGAAATTGTGGAATACAACATACTTCCGTTAGGAGAACTTACAGAAGAAGCTCAGGAATCCCGTAATAGAGATGTTAAACAGTTCCGGCTTTTCAATACCCGAAAGAGCACCAAATTTAACCAAAATTATGATTTACTTCAATATTTATTGTTATCGTCTGATCCGGTACTATACAGCATCAGAACTAAATGGCTACCAAAAATATGTGACGATATAGATAAGGACGATCCCGATGCCATTCAAATTAAAGAGCTTTTAAATTTTGATACCTTAGATTATTTGGTAGAGAATAAAATCAAATAATACAAAACTAAAATGCTTTTTTATTTTGGGAGTAGCTAATATACATATAAACGCACGCCGATGCGAAGTGTTTTCGCTCTAAAACACATATTTTTATTCCAATTTTTTTAAACTTTGGCAGGAGACCTTTTTTTATTCTAACACATTTGTATTGTAAACCCTGGGCAAATCTATCAATGTTTTAGTGTAGGCCCCATATAAGGTTCCATTTCACAAATAGACATTTTTATATAGAGTTTAATGAAGTGTAAATGAATTTTAGAGTAGATAGAATCCGAGTAGAGAAATGTTTTATACATTGTTGGAAAGGTATGAAAATTTCCTTTACGATAAGGTATGTTGCGTAAATATGGCTATAGTGTGTCATGTGCAATTAGGACAACAAAAACAAAATTTGGGAAATTCGACTTTTTTGAAAAATTGACTTTTTTATTGCCGGTTCCATAAAATGGAATAGAATAGAGATATTTCCATGATTCTTTTTGTGTTTTGTAGAAGAAGTGTTACCAAATAAAAGTTTATTTAACATCTTTGCAATAAAATGTGACGTAATACTTGTTTTTTAGCAATGAATATAGCACTACTTGAAAATTGACTTTTTTCAGTATTTTGATCGCTACGATCTCATTTATGGCTAGGATATGGCGAGACATACCTTAAAATGTTGGGAACATTTTAAGCTTTCATTTAAGTTCAAAAAAAGCGAAAAAATCCCCGTGGAACTTTTTTTCCAGTGAGAAACTTTTGAAGTTTAGTAAAAAAATTGGCCATTTTGGTCTTAAGATAACGGTGTTGTTTGATATCGAAATTAGCCAAATTAGCACTTAAAACTTTTCTTAATACCTCGACTTTGTGAAAATGGAAAGAAATGATAATGCTTTGACGGCCAAAGTTTGCGAAAACTTAAAGGAAATGGGAGTATCTTTTTTGAAAAATTTTGCAATTTTTTGACAAAAAAAATATTTTTCATATTGAAAACGATGCCATTTTTAAACCGCCAAAGATATTCACGTGATTCCTTTTGTATTTTATGCACACATATGCTGGCATAATTTGTGTGAAGTATGAAGTTTATAGCTTTAAAATTGACGGAGTTATTTAAAAAACACTGAAAAAAACCAAGGCCAAATTTTCATATTTTAAAATTAAACAATTCATAACTCCTTAACAGTACACGATGGCATGGTACTTTATGCATAAGTTTTTTAGATCTTGTCAAGCTCTTTCTCTAGAGTCCTAAATCATGTAAATCGGTTGAGTAGATCAAAAGTTATGGCCCCCAGAAGCTTGGAGAAGTCAAAAGTGGTCAACTTTGACACCCTGTAGCTCACCCTGTATTAAAGATATGGACCAACAACAGCACTTTTCTGAAAGCCTATGTCCTCCTCTACAAATGTCTAGAACATTTTGTATGGCTAAAATCAACAGATAAAAAGTTGTAGACTTATTTCCAATTTTTTTGCCATTTGGCCCACTGTGCGCCGGTGCCTACTGCTCGACCAAGTCTGCTTGCATTCAACAAATGAAAAACATCCAAAGCTATCACCAGAAAACTTTGGGATGGGCTGATATCGGTTACAACTTCTTGATCGGTGGTGATGGCAACGTCTACGAAGGTCGCGGCTGGAATGTCATGGGTGCCCATGCCACCAACTGGAACTCCAAGTCCATTGGCATCTCCTTCATGGGTAACTACAACAACGACAGACCCACCGCCGCTCAAATTAGTGTTGCCAAGAGCTTGTTGGCTGCTGCCGTCTCCCGAGGCCAAATCAAGTCTGGCTACATTTTGTACGGTCACCGTCAAGTCGGCTCCACCGAATGCCCCGGAACCAATTTGTGGAATGAAATCAGAACTTGGCCCAACTGGAAGGCATAAGATAATGAAATTGTGCAAAAAATAAATTTAAAAATTCCCTGAAGTTCTTTCTGGACTATTATTCAAATTATAGCTCTCGAATGGATTAATTTGATCTTATTTATCATTTATTCTAAAGCATAAAAATAGTGTTTGTCGATTAGCGTCGCCCAACTAAGTCTTAACAGTGTCGCGTCGTCGTTTCTCATTTCACATATACATATGTATAAATTCTTGATCGTCATGACTCTTTAAGTCAATATAGGCCCTATCCGTCCGTCCGTCTGTCTGTCCATCTCTTCGTCCTTCCATCGGAAGACGCTTGAAATTTTGCATTTATGCCGATCACTATCTGATTTTACCTCTTGAGCCTTTATAAAGGTCGATTTTTTAAGAGCTATAGAAAAGTTTTTAAAAAAAAAACACATAAAATTCAGAAAAATGCATGAAATCTTTATTTGAATCGACGGTCCATATAATTTAATGTCTGAAGATTATTTCATGCTAATGTTGGCCATGACTGCGCCTTAAATGGTCCATCCGCTTAGTCCAATTTTGGCATACTCTTTCCAACATTTCGGCCGCTATTTCACAAATAAATGCTTCAATGTTGTCTTCCAATGCGTCAATTGAAGCGGGCTAGTCTTTATAGATATGAGCTTTAACATAGCCCCACAAAAAATAGTCTAAATTTCACGGTCCCGAACGTGAAATAAAATATTCACCGAACTCGCCTCTCAATAAGTCCATTATAACGGCTGCTGTGTGGCATGTGGCAACGTCTTGTAGAAACCACATGTCATGCAAGTCAAGCTCTTGCATGGATGGCGAGTGCTGTCATCTCACGACAGCACTCGCCATTCACAGTTACGTTACGATTCGCATCATCTTTGAAGAAGTACGGTTCAATGAAGCCACCAGCCCATAAACCACACCAAACTATGACTTTTTCTGGATGTATTGGTAACTCTTGCAATGCTACTGGCTGATCTTCACTCCAAAATTGACAATTCTGCTTATTTACGTACCCATTGAGCCAAAAATGAACTTCGTCGCTAAACACAATTTTTCGATAAAAATGTGGACCTGCGGCCAACTTTTCAAGAGCCCATTCACCAAAAAAATGTGCGTTGCAGTAGGTCGTTCGGCTTCAATTCTTGCACCACCTGTATTTTGAAAGGCTTCAAAGCAAGCTTCTGGCTGATCTTTACTCCAAAATCGACAATTCGACAATTTCAAAGTATCTTTTTTTCTCATTAAATGGTTTTTGATTACTTTAATGATTTTTGATTTTTAAAAAAAAAAAGAAAAAACGCAAAAGTAGCCAAGAAATGGACTAAAATGACCAATAATTTGTGTTAATAGACACATTTAAGCGGATGTATTCACCGGCTTATTCTGTGGAAAGAAAAATAAGCCAAAGCAGCCACGCAATGGACTAGAATGACTGGTGATATGACTGGTAATTTGTGTCAATGGGGGTTAATTTCCCCAAACTTCCTGCAGGGTATAGCTGATTGGACTATTATTCTTTATGAATATTCGATTTTGATCCAAAAACAAAAATGCCCGTGCGATCTTCGAATTTAATTAAGCGGACGGACATGACTAGGCTCAGACTCAGAAAGTAACTCTTAATGGACCTGTGTGTATAAATGTACGTATGTTTATGCGAGTCTAGCCTTTTTTCCTTCTGTGGGGTTACAAACAAATGCATTAAGTTATAATAACCTGTGTAGCACCCCAGTAGTTAAGTGCATTAAACTACCTGTAAATTTAGATATAGGGACATGGTTGTTTTTTTTTTCTTTGAATAGAGTGAAATGTGTAATTTTATATATTTTCCATTCACTTTTGATAATTTTTTGTTTATATCGCTTTTTTGGCAAACTAATCTAAAGATACGTTCCGAATTGTATATTAAAACGAATTTGGTCATTGACGGAAAATTTATGACTTCTTCACCACTCTGTGGTATCACGATGGAATCGAGTTAAGTGAATACCTAGTTATCAACAAAAATGAATGATACCCCCGAATCACATTCGGTATATAAACGGCAGTCAAGATGGTCATGTCATCAGTTGCTTGCCTTCGAAAAGCACAATCAACATGGTTTCTAAAGCTCTATTCAGCCTTTTGGCTGTTCTATTCTGCGCCCAAGCCGTTTTCGGGTTAACCATCATCTCCAAGGCCGAATGGGGCGGCGCTCCAGCCACCAGCAAGACTTCTTTGGCCAATGGCTTGGCCTACGCTGTGATTCATCACACCGCCGGTGCCTACTGCTCGACCAAGTCTGCTTGCATTCAACAAATGAAAAACATCCAAAGCTATCACCAGAAAACTTTGGGATGGGCTGATATCGGTTACAACTTCTTGATCGGTGGTGATGGCAACGTCTACGAAGGTCGCGGCTGGAATGTCATGGGTGCCCATGCCACCAACTGGAACTCCAAGTCCATTGGCATCTCCTTCATGGGTAACTACAACAACGACAGACCCACCGCCGCTCAAATCAGTGTTGCCAAGAGCTTGTTGGCTGCTGCCGTCTCCCGTGGCCAAATCAAGTCTGGCTACATTTTGTACGGTCACCGTCAAGTCGGCTCCACCGAATGCCCCGGAACCAATTTGTGGAATGAGATCAGAACCTGGCCCAACTGGAAGGCATAAGATAATGAAATTGTGCAAAAAATAAATTTAAAAATTCCCTGAAGTTCTTTCTGGACTATTATTCAAATTATAGCTCTCGAATGGATTAATTTGATCTTATTTATCATTTATTCTAAAGCATAAAAGTAGTGTTTGTCGATTAGCGTCGCCGAACTAAGTCTTAACAGTGTCGCGTCGTCGTTTCTCATTCCACATATGCATATGTATAAATTCTTGATCGTCATGACTCTTTAAGTCAATATAGGCCCTATCCGTCCGTCCGTCCGTCTAAATTCTTGATCGTCATGACTCTTTAAGTCAATATAGGCCCTATCCGTCCGTCCGTCTGTCTGTCCATCTCTTCGTCCTTCCATCGGAAGACGCTTGAAATTTTGCATTTATGCCGATCACTATCTGATTTTACCTCTTGAGCCTATATAAAGGTCGATTTTTTAAGAGCTATAGAAAAGTTTTCAAAAAAAAAACACATAAAATTCAGAAAAATGCAGAAATCTTTATTTGAATCGACGGTCCATATAATTTAATGTCTGAAGATTATTTCATGCTAATGTTGGCCATGACTGCGCCTTAAATGGTCCATCCGCTTAGTCCAATTTTGGCATACTCTTTCCAACATTTCGGCCGCTATTTCACAAATAAATGCTTTGATGTTGTCTTCCAATGTGTCAATTGAAGCGGGCTAGTCTTTATAGATATGAGCTTTAACATAGCCCCACAAAAAATAGTCTAAATTTCACGGTTCCGAACGTGAAATAAAATATTCACCGAACTCGCCTCTCAATAAGTCCATTATAACGGCTGCTGTGTGGCATGTGGCAACGTCTTGTAGAAACCACATGTCATGCAAGTCAAGCTCTTGCATGGATGGCGAGTGCTGTCATCTCACGACAGCACTCGCCATTCACAGTTACGTTACGATTCGCATCATCTTTGAAGAAGTACGGTTCAATGAAGCCACCAGCCCATAAACCACACCAAACTATGACTTTTTCTGGATGTATTGGTAACTCTTGCAATGCTACTGGCTGATCTTCACTCCAAAATTGACAATTCTGCTTATTTACGTACCCATTGAGCCAAAAATGAGCTTCGTCGCTAAACACAATTTTTCGATAAAAATGTGGACCTGCGGCCAACTTTTCAAGAGCCCATTCACCAAAAAATGTGCGTTGCAGTAGGTCGTTCGGCTTCAATTCTTGCACCACCTGTATTTTGAAAGGCTTCAAAAAATGGTAGCTCTTGCAAGCTTCTGGCTGATCTTTACTCCAAAATCGACAATTCTGCCTATTTACGTGTCCATTGAACCAAAAATGAGCTTCGTCTCTGAACACAATTTTCGAAAAAAAAGTGGATTTGCGGCCAACTTTCCAAGAACCCATTCACGTTGCGGAAAGTCATTCAGCTTCAATTCTTGCACCAGCTTATTTTGAACGGCTTCACATCTAAATCCTTACGCAAAATTTTCCACGTTGTTGAGTCTAAGAGTCTAAGGCTGCGAACGGCAACGAATCGATAATTGAGGGTCATCATTAACACTGGCCGATACAGATGCGATATTTTCTTCAGTTCGCACTCTACGCAAGCGTGTTGGTGGTTAAACGTGCGAAATTTAGTCGCAATAACCCGAATATCCGATTCAGTGGGTCGATTAAACAGACTCGCCACGGGACAGCAGTGAGCAACACACAGGCTGAAACATTGAGGTCCGATCTGTGTGGTGTTCATTGCTGTCACGAGAAGCTTAGCTGCGAGCTACAGGCCGCGTCCACAGGTGGCAGATAGTGGAATGTTCCATACGAAGTAGCTGTAACGGCAGTCGCGGACAATCAGCAGTATCGAGCGGAGAGTCTCAGTGAGAGGCCGGGCGGCACCGACTGTTTAGACCTTTTTACCGGCACAGACTGTTTAGCTGTTTAAACCAGTTTTGCCAAGAAGCTAATAACTAAAAATCACCCTTTATTTTCAAATTTGGAAAACTACATGTTTCGTATAAAAAAAACTTGTTTTTTAATGTTTATATTGGTGTTCAATTTGTGTGCACGTGTTTTGTCCGTATGGACGAAAGCCGGAAGGGCGACATTTAATTAGTCCCGATGAAACTACCATTTTACATGATAGTTTGCGAATATTTACTTTTGCCATTTCTGACAATTTACTATAGAAATTATAACCCAAAGGGGATTTTATTCTGATCGATAGTCACATCTTTGTCTAAAGAAGAAAACATGCTAAGTTTGCCTGGAAACGTTTTTCCGCTGCAAAATTCCTTCACTGAATATATCTGTTACACCGTATAGAAGTCTACGTTGGTTCTAAGTTAATTCAAAGTTTTGTACTAATTCAATTTACTTGCTTCAACTATGGTTATAGGAACCCAATCTGTTAACATTGGCAAAAAATTACCGACAAATGTCGATACAAATGTGCGAACCGTCAAAACTATATTTCTATTAAAATGTCGCCGTTGGGAAATTTAATATTCACCTCAAAAACATAGCACGGAAAGCTCTGGACCAAACGGAACACAGTTAAGAAAGTTGTCAAAAGATGGAGACTCATCCATCACAACAATTTAATGAAGACACAAACCAATGTCCACACCAGTCAAGCTACATCTACAGTTTCTCCTTTCTCGTACAATTCAAGCAGAGTTTACACATACCAAGAAATGAGTCAACAAAATAAGGGAAATATTTTATTTTCATGGCAGCAGTAACAGCGCTGACGAAATCCTATTTTTTAAATGGAAATCTTGAATCAAAATTATCATATTTTAAGAGTTTTAGGTTTTCCTGGAAGGAAATGTGTCTGCAAATGGCATTCTTTTTAATTAAACTTTATAAAGGGAAAATGTATTTTTTATTTAAAAATTGGTGACAGACAATTTCTTTTCCAAAAACTAATAAACCACCCATTAAGACCGGTACAATGCTCGTGACTCACAGTGAACAACCCATATTCACGATTACTTTTTCGAAACACTACAAAAATTTCCATGGTAACGCCATCCTTTCACTGAAATTTAATTATAGGTAACGACGGAATGAAATCAGCAAGTTTTTTCCTTCAAAATCTATTATCTAAAAAGTAATCGTAAAAAAAAAATGATTTTCTTCGTGAAACGCGGCCCAATTTTGGCATTTAACTCAAAATATGTAAACAGAAAATAAATAAAAAATAGAGTGTCCTTCAGATTTGTTGTTGTTGTCGCAGCTGTGTTGTGTACTGAGACGGCAGCACTTGGCCGATGAATGACTCCATCGGGTTAATCCAGTGCGTAGAACCGGCTGCCATGGTATTTTTTTATTTGAATTTACTTAAGCACTATATTTAAAAATTTGTTAGATACGATGAAAAAAATGATTGAATCAATTAATTTTTTAATTGAACATTACAAAATTTTCAATCAGCGTTGTGATTGAAAAAAATTTCAGATCCAATTGAAAAATTAATTGATTCAATTAATTTTTAATGGAAAATGGAAACGACTTTAATTAAAAAAAACCATATTCAATTAAAAAATGATTGAATCAATAAATTTTTTAATTGAAAACGATTTTATATTCAATTAAATTCTTTAAAGGACCTTTTTTGAGATTGCAAATGTTTACTGGAGAAATACGCAAACGCACCTATACTCAAACAGCAAATAATCAAAAAAGTAAAAAACCCATTTTTCAAAAATGATCCATTTTTTGGTACTTTTTCACCGCGAAGAGTACCGTTGTATCCCCGCGTCCGATTTAGTATGTTAAATCGGTTAATATAGAAGCATATCAGGTTATCGACCGATTTAGACCCTACTTGGCAAATTTGTTGAAAGCCATAACAAAAAACTACATGTTAAATTTCAGCAAAATCAGACGAAATTTGCGGCTTTTAAGGGCTTAAGAAATCACATCGGTAAATCGGTTTATATGGAAGCTATATCAGGTTATAAACCTATTCGGACCGTACTTGGCACAGTTCGTGGAAGTCGTAACAGAACACTCTATGCTAAATTTTAGCGAAATCGGACAACAATTGCGTCTTCCAGGGGCTCAAGAAGTCAAATCGGAAGATCGGTTTATATGGGAGCTATATCAGGTTATGGACCGATTTAGACCGTACTTAGCACAGTTTTTCGAAATCATAGCAGAACACAACATGCAAAATTTTAGCCAAATTGAACAAAAATTGCGGCATCCAGAGGCTCAATAAGTCAAATCGGGAGTTGGGTTTATATGAGAGCTATATTTAAATCTTTACCGATATGGCCCATCTGCAATCCCCAACAACCTACATCAATATTAAGTACATGTGCAAAATGTCGAGCGGTTAACTTTACGCGTTCGACCGCTATCGTGATTTCGACAGACGGACATGGCTAGATCGACTCCGAACGTCGAGACGTTCAAGAATATAGGATCTTAGACGAATATTTCGAAGTGTTACAAACGGAATAACTATATTAGTATATGGTGGTGGGTATAAAAGATAGTCGGGTTTCAATGATTCTGCTCTGTCTAAGTAACTAATTGTGTGGCTAAACTATGCACTCAATGAATGAAATTGTTGGTGGACAGTTTAAAGAAGGCTCCTTAACAAAACTTGTTTGTTTCTCTTTCGAGGCGAAAGCCAAAGATAGCAACACACATTAACCATTATGGGACGCGTTTTGGTCTTTGGTTAGAAGAATTTTTAACCACATTAGGTGTGATGGCTTCAAGGGACGTGCGTTGTTATGTTGTATTTGAATCGTATCAATAGCGAAAACGCATCTATGATACAATTACCACATTAACCACGCTCGACATCCCTGTCTATAAGCTGTACTTTTCCCAATGACAGACATAGTTCTGTGACAAATTACACTTCTTCCGTACTACACATGATTTTGTGCATCTGTTGGAAGTTGTATTGATGGCTTCGAACGCTAAGACAACAGCCATGACTCTCACCGCTGATTCGTGTAATTAAGCAGCAAACAATGCAGCGTACATACATATTTTTGCACTGATTTAAAATCCAGTAGCCCACACCAGTTGAGTGTTTTTTTTTAATTCCGTCGTAACCCTTTTTTCCAAGCATGGAAAGCATCATGTAATATTATATTATTTATGCATCTGCTGTAGCACATCTCTACCGCTACATGGAGTTTTGTTGCTATTTTTTTCTTTTTATTTCATATTCACTTATATTCGCGGAGAAATGTCCATTTATCTTAGAACCACAAAGTAGAGACGCAGAGGAGTACCAACGAACATTTTAGAAAGCTCGTAATGCTTTCTGCCATCCAATGCTGTGGTGTTTTGCTTTTATTGTTTAAAAACTATAATATTCGAATAAGTTTACTGAATGCTCCTTGCTGCATCATGTAAGTTGCTGTATGTGTAGTTCATTATTCTAATAATATTCATCATAATAATATTTCATTCATAAAAAGTCTTTGTAGATAATGTTAATATGTAATAGGTATATTATATATATGTATGTAGAGAAAAGAAAACAAAAGGGATACAAATGATTCCAGAAATATTTCACAATTTGTGGGTGTAATCTTATGTACATACATATGTACGACGTGCGTACGTACGATCGACTGCACATTATTAAACAAAGAAAAATGGACTAAACTCTGAAAAGTCTGTGGTCATTTTTTGAATTCCGATAATTTTTTTTTTGTGAGGGAATAAAACACTTGGACGCAACACAAAACGCTATGAAAAAAAGCTCAGATTCATATTTTCAGCCTAGTGCGGCGTCAACAACTACATGTGTGTTTGCTTCAATATTTTTCTGATTTCAATAACGGGAATTTTGTATAGCTTATATATGAAAGGGCGGGGGGTAAGGTAATATAACTCCCATAATGTATATTATATTAAATATGTATGTGTGTATATTTTTGTATGTTCTATATAATTGTTTTGTGTGTTTGTGAGTGAATGGGTGGAGTCTAAGAGCATTAGATAAAGAATATTTCATTTCTAACCGAACTTGAATAACAAATAAAAATTGCAAAGGACGCATAGGGCTGTAACTTAATGTTCTGCAGTGGTGACAAGTGCCACTCGATTCCATAGTTTCATATAAAAACTTTGTAATATTCATGTTTTGAAGTGTACTTTGTCTATTTTTTTTTTTTTTTTGTGTTCTTTAGTTGTTATTTTTCTGCTTTTAAAAACTATTCAAGTTATGTTTTCAAAACAAAATCTCTCATCGTCGACGCTGATTTGGTGCTAATTAAACCACAACCCTTAAAGAAAAATTGCTTCAAAAACAGTTTTGCCCATTGAATCGTACGAAATTGTTTAAGCGCGACTTTCATTGCTGTTGCCTTGAGCAATGTTGGAGGATGGGGCGCCGCTGGGTGCAGCAGCGGCAGCATTTTGGGCGCCCGATGCTAAAGGCTCAATTATGATGTCATTGTATGAAGGTGGTGGAGTTATTTCTGCATTAGCCTCACCTTGCACATCATTCATTAAACTGTCGCTACTCTCGTGTGCCGTGGCCATAGTATCACTTCGTCTCATTGGCGGAGTATTGTTGTTGACGTGAACGGTGTTGTTGTTGTTCGAAGTGTCATTGTTATTATCCTCTTCTCCTTCAGCATCGTGATTCAAGTTATTGGCCGCATTGATCGCTTCTTCGGGGGCATAGTTGGACATGGCGACCTGGTACGAAGGTGGTGGAGCCTGTTTCATGTACGCGGCAACAGCCTCATCATAGTTAGGCAAAAGAGTAGAGTAAGCGCGTGCAGTACCCAAGCTGTTGCCAGTGATGTCGGCAATATCCAGAGGCAGCAGCGTACGCATACTTTGTTGTCGCAGGGTCAAATATTTATAACAACGCCATACAATGCCGATGGCGTACGCTTTTAGGAATACAATACAAACAAATACGACCAGAACAACAATGACCAATTCTTCGGGTGACAATTCCAAGAGCTTCTCACGCCACGGCAAACGATGGGACTCCTCAATTAGGCGATGAATAGCTTGCAGATAACACAAGTAGCCGGCCGCAGTCAGGCTTTTGTCGAAGGAATAAAATCGCATGTAAATAACATTGAATGTGTGTGTGTATGGGGGGGGGGGGGGTGTTATATTCTGGAAATATTTAACTTACGTCGTAATAGCAAAGTCGAACAATTGAAGGCAGAAAAATGGTAGCAAATGGGACGGTTTCCCTTTTATGGCACCATAGATCATCATCATAGTAATGGCTATCATGCAAGTGCATACCAAACCTCCCATATCATAGCTCTCTAAAGAATAAACAAAACGGTTGAACAAATCGGTTTAATTGCTAATTGGGGATCGGCCATATCCTTACGGTATTGTTTACGATAGTTAAGGGAATGACCTCGAAAGGCAGTAGGCGTATCAGGATCAACGTTGCTCAAAGGTGTTGGCAATGCCGGGTATGTGTTTCCATTTTTATCGTAACTGTTCTCGAGTTCCTCCATCATGTGAGGATTGCGCATGATGACGGCCAATAGACTCAAAGCCAAAATATTAAGAAACTTTTTCAAAAAAATAGACAAATAAATAAATTACATTCGCAAACGTGATCATGCATGCAAGTCATGTTGAGAATTATATCGGTAGCTTAAACTATACGCCTTGTTTATCACTTAACATATCATGGATGCGAAACTGGCGCATAAGAACACTAACACTAATCCTATGGCAGCCGGTTGTACGTACCGGATTGACCCGATAAAGTGCTTCATCGGCAAGCGCTGCAGCCTCAGTGGACAACACAATGCTACAACAACAATAACAAGTTGCTATCACACGACATGTGCGTTACATATGTGCGGTCACCTTTTGTATCCAGAAGTACTTCTTATGTACGTCAAATACATATAGAGCGCGCTCTAATCGGCGCGTATTCTCATTTTTAATACACTTTTTTTTACAGACATGTGTCTTCGATGAAAGTAGAGCTCGCTTTAATCAAAAGAACTGCATATTTATTCCAAAATCCATTTTGCTTATAAAATTTTTCGTACGTATCACTCGAAATGAGAGTTGCTACCTTTGCAAATTTATAAGACAATACATATCGTACGGTAGAAGCTTTACCAAGTCAATACCATGCCAGCCGGAGTTACGTACAGGATTGATCCGATGAATTCTTTTATCGACAAGGGCTGTCGCCTCAGTGTAATACACACTGCTGCAACAACACAACAACCACAACCAAGTTTTCCAATGCAACAATAGTGTTGAATTGTTGTATACCATCAAGATCACCACAATATTTGGTGCGCGTCCATAGTGCAATACTCGAGAGGTAAAAGGAGTAATTGCAATGAAGACGCGGACAATAAACGATTTCGAGAGGAGTTTCAAGAAATGGTTAAGGGAATGTATTCTCTTCATTGAAACAATATGTGTTGAAAGTAGCAGTAAAACTGCCTTTTCTTAACCGGGTGAAAGGAAATATAAGCCATAGGTCTCTCAACAATACTTCACCAAATATAGATGTTGATATACTTTGCTTGGTTTTTTGGTGAATGTGTTGCTCTTGAAAATCTTTTATCAAACATGTAAGTTTGTCACCTTGGGAAAATACTATTTGAATAAAAAAGTTTCACCAAAAGATCCTTGGGCAACAAAGGATCAAGAAATAATTTCAAGGCCACAATTTTTTTCAGAAGGGTTCAATTATTGGGTGTAGTTACCTTATTCCTATTTTTGCGACTTTGGTGTATACCATACACACACAATCCTGCATAATGTGCATGCCTACTTCAATACTATAAACAAAAACAATGTTTTCTAATGACCCTGGGCAAGGCCACCGCAACTTTAAGGTTTAAGGGAAACGGGGATTTCTTACTTTCATCACTTTCCCTACCAACATACACATACTATGTTGAAATGGATAATATGCAAAACATCAAATCGGTACTTACCAAATGCCAAAGGCCAATCAGAATAGTTGCGTGTAGAACATGAAGGTTGAAAAAACACGTCCATTCTTTATTGCGTTGCAGTTGCTGATGATGTGGACCCATGATTTTCCGGATCCTTAACATTTCTTGCCGCAGGGCCGAGGGGGGAATGTTTGGACTTCTTGCGAAGTTGTATTAGATGTAGAAAATTTCTGCAAGGGAATGCAAGTTAATTTTCATTTGGCAGATAGCACAATACACAACAACATACACACACACAACAAAATATTTTTATAGCTTGTACACGAAATGTACAATAAGATCATATGTGGCCGTATCGTAGGACTTACCACAAAAAAATACAAGCAAACAAAATATATCCTCGATTTTGGGGTTTTGATAAAACAAAATAATAATTTTCAACTTTTAACTTTGTTCGTGACTTCGTCAAGTACAAACTAAAGAAGCGTAAGTCGACTAAACACAACAAACTTGTCGGCGGTCGATAGAAAACCGTGTCGAGATTACAACCGAGTTTAGACGCTGCCGCACGTACCATGGACAGCTAGCCATATCTGCAAACGATTAGTACTGAGTTACTTCGCAGAAGAAATGCTTATTAATCTAAGCCTAGTACTGACATTTCTTCGCAGCGAAAATACTTCGCCAAAACACATACTAAAGTCAAATAACAACACACAACAAAGACAACAGCATTGAGGCAGAGTTGATTGATGCCCATTTCGTGAGCATATAAATACACTTGCAATTAATTGAAGAGAAATGCATATTGACGCAGCGACATGTCGCTACTATTTTGTTCATAAAACTCAATACCACTTGTTATAATGCATTTTGACGGTTGTTCGGGAAAAGTCATCGTTAGTACTGGACTTTATTGAGAAATCCGACGGAATATATTCGTCGCCAGGACAAAAATCGAACCACAACAAAAGAGAAAGGTAACAGTATTGAAGCAGAGTTGATTTGTGTTAATGTATATATATGTGCAATTATTTTAAGTCAAATCCTTAATAATGCAACGACATGCTATTCTGCTCAAGGAACTTAGAACTACTTATGCGCAGGGTTACACTTGAGATTTTTTGAAAAGGGTCAAAAAGGGTACTTTTGAAAATTGGTTTGCAAAAAGGGTATTTTTGTTTAAAGGGTCTTAGCCTTTTTTTAGTTTAATCATCTTGTTTGACCCACCTTTAGTGAAATTGGGGGGCACCACAGTTTAGAGGTAATCAATATCCCCCATTGACACTGAACGCTTGGGTTTATGTACTCGCGAGAACATCAAAAAATGTTCAGCTGTGATTATCTCCTCCTAGTGATGGCGACACTGGCGAGGTATTTTTCTCAGTTAATTTGCGGACTGTAATACCATTTACATGTTTGATAAAAGATTTTCAAGAGCTACGCATTCATCAAAAAACCAAGCAAAGTATAGCAAAATCTATTTTTGATGAAGTATTATTGAGAGAGCTATGGCTTATATTTCCTTTCGCGATCGCGTTTATTTTACATAAGAAAACGATTGTTGTTTTCCGCTCATTTTTTCACCGCGAAAACCGAATATAGTACCAACTTTAAGTTCTCATTGAAATGTGACATTGATTAAAATTCTGTTTCCAACAGGATGTACCTATTTGAGTGAGGTCATGCGAACAGCTGAGTACAATTTTTTTTTATTTTTGTTTTGATTTTGTAGTAAATATTAATGTCAAAGGCTTGACAGGACAGCTGTGCTTTTTTCTAAAATCTTAAAAATGTGTTCTATTTGATCCGATATTCCACACATAAGCAACAAAACAGTTATATAATGATGAAAATACAAATATAAAATACATTTGAGGAAGATAAGTTGTAAAATAAAGTTTACTTCTAAAACCACGTTGACATTTCAATTTACGGCATTTGCCATCAAGGTAGTTTTGTTTGGGGTAGTTTTTTGTTGTTGTGCTAATGACCCTTCCTCTTAATTGTACCATGTGTTTCCAATAATTCCTGCAGATTTTTTTTCCAATTGATCGCTGCCACCGGAAAATTTATCGTTAACTGTGTTTTTCCAAATCCCACTAGAACGTCAAATGCTTGGTTTGAATTTTAAAATGTGTTCACATTTTGCTCATTTTTTCACATTTTAATTGTTTTAATTTATAATTTACACTTTATAATCATATATCTTTTGAAATTGTGGCTGATACATATCATAATGCAAATGAAAACTAGAATGTCAATTAGGAAGTGTCCAGAAATTTGACAGCCTTACGCCACAGGTTTGTATCATTGATTTCATTGTTGTTGGGAGAGTGAGCCAACCTTTTCAAATCAAACATGTTTACTCTTCTGCAAATTTTTACTAGAAAAGTACGCGAACATGCCTAGGCGCTGAAACAACTAATGTAATCAGCTGGGCAATTAAACGTACCTTCTCTAAACCTTCCTTGGTATTAGCCAGAAGGCCACTTGGTATTCACGCACCACAATTAATGTTTCGTAATGACATAGTTTAATAATTTGCCTAAACATACCGAGAAAACATGGTTCTAACCAAGGAATATAGGATCTGCATGCCACTGACCTGCGAGGAGGTATGTTATGGAATCCTCCACTGGATGTTTTCGCAGACACCCTTTCGACATAGAGCACGAGTACTTTAAAGCAGTAGGAATATTGCTTTCGAAATTGTTGAATTAAATTGTTTAACTGAATTGAATTCAAGACTAACGGCGATTTCCTATCGACCCTTTAAACTTTTTCTCAACTTTGTGGCGTCCTATGCAAGTAATAACACGTGAAATTTCATGTATATTTTCCCACCGGGAAAAACTGTATATTAGGGTGCATATGCTAGATACTATGTTTGATATGCATGTTAGTAGTGTAAAGTTCAATTTCCCTTATAAAAACCATATTGGAGCAAATTGGCTTGCTTTTATACATTTGAAGGCACATTTATAGTGGCCCGCATTAAATATCTCAAGTTGGCGTTTTTAGTTTACTTAACTAAATTTTGCAATTACCCATTAGTATCAAATAGGGCAGCTGTATATGATAGCGCGCCACAGTTTGGAGCAAACCAGTGGTGACGGAGAGGGAGTGGAGATAGTAACAAACGAGCCCTGCGAAGACCCGGAGCATGGAAAAGGCCAGTACACAGAAAAAAGGATTCATTTATCCAGGTCTGTTAAAATCTGATAAAAATTTAAGCTCTCTGTGTTTATTATTATTATTTTAGTCGACTACCTTACTGGATACAATCCATTTGTCCACGCGTGTTTTATGTGACAGAAAAATCTTGGAATTTTTTCCCTTTCACCAAAACAGGTGAGTTGTTCACGATAACATTTTTATCGCAAAACTATGACGTTCATAATTTTATTTAAAGCTGAATGATTTTTTTATTGAACTAATCTGTAAATCTTCTCACATTCATATTTAACCTCGTGTTCGATTCTCCTACTCCTGCACTTGTGGCTGCTCTATATGAAGAATATACATGTTCCTTTGTACCGAAACTAAATGTGTCGATACAAACCAAGTACGAAAACAATAATGGAAGCTCCGACAATGTAATTATAGCGCTTTTTGAATGTTTAGCAGTGTGTTTCATTTTTCCCCCTTTATTTCAATTAGTGTCTACATTTAAGTGAAGAAAAACTAAATAGTCGAATTATTGAAAGTATTGACATTGCGTTTGATGAACTGGTCAACAACAAACATTACAAGAGAGAGGAAGATCCAAAATTTTTTAAGTCAACAAAAACAAGTAAATAGTATTATCACCCCTTCCATAGCTGGTACTATGTTCGTTTCTCAGCGTTGAAAACTTTTTTGAAACACTACAAAAACTCAATGATAAAATAACAATTTTATTCAAATTTTACCACAAGTAATGAGGGAATTTTCCTACAGCATGTTTTTTGCTTTAAAATCTAATATCTATTAGAAGTAATCGCCGAATAATATCGCGAAAAACGAATATAGTACCAGCTTTTACGCTTTAAAATGACAACTATTCTAATTTATTGTTTTAGATCGCGGACCGTTAGTGGAAGGTTGGCGTGAAACTGATAAACCGATTATGTGTTCCTATAAACTCGTAGATGCTTCATTCGAAGTATTTTTGTTGCAATCAAAAGTCGAAGATTTTATTCAAAGATCCATTCGCGATGTCTTGCTGCTTGGCCACAGACAAGGTAACTACTTCTCCTACAAAACAGACACAGTTGTAAATTTAATTGTGATTTTGTTACCCGTTTTATTCTAGCTTTTGCATGGGTGGATGAATGGTTCGGGATGACCATAGAAGACGTGCGTGCGTACGAACGAAAGATTCAGGAAGAAACCAATAATAAATTAAAACAACCCAATGGGATCGCCGAAAATGGAGCCGCAAATAATACATGTGACAATTCATTGGAAAAGGGTGCACCTGAAGAGGCACTTAGTACAAGCTTAGAAAACAACGGTTAGCAGTAAGCGGGATTCCCACACATACGTATATATTGGTGTATAGTTCCCGAAAAATAGTTGTTTATTAGCATTAAAGTCAATCTCAGGAAATCCATAAAAGAACGTCAGTCTTAGAATGGCTTCAACCAAAATGTTAATAGTTGATGTACCTACACAATTTTATAAGAAGCTCAAGATAGGTCTGTGAAAAAAAAAACAAAATTTGTTTGTTTCCTTCCCTTTTCGTTTTATAAGCGCACTCGCCATATACATAGTACATACTACTTACAGCGGTCAAAAAAAGTATTCATCATTCAATGTTTTTTTTTTTTAATAAGTCTACAAAAGACAATTGGAATAAAAACATATTAAACTAATGATGCAGTAGTGCTTGTGTGATGTATATGTACACAATTTCATTGTTTTTAAAGAAAAAAATAGTATTTATTGGAACAAAAAGGGCCATTTTACAGCTGAACACAAAAAATTAAACAAAAAAAGTATTCATCATTGCAAAAAAACAAAAAAATAAATAACATAATTTAAAAAAATTAATACTTTGTTATTCGACCACCGCGTCTTATAACTTCTTTTAAACGGTTTGACATTGATTGGACTAATTTAGCGGTTATATTTTGGTCTATATTAGTCCATTCCTCCATTATCACCTGTTACATTTGACTCTTGCTCGAAAAATTGCGCGTTCTCAATTTGCGTTCGAGATGTTCCCAAAGATGTTCAATTGGGTTCAAGTCGGGACTTTGAGGAGGAGTTTTAATGACTTTGGGGCAGTTGTACAGCATCCACATCTTGGTATTTAAAGCAGAATGTTTGGGGTCATTATCTTGATAATATTGAAAGTTATTACCAAGCCCAAGTTTTACAGCACTATCTTTTAAATTCCTCTTTAAAATGTCAATGTAATACTTATGATCCATTACTCCATTAATAATTTCAAGATTTCCCGCTCCTGAAGCCGCCATACACCCCCAAACCATTAAACCACCTCCACCATGTTTTACAGTAGCAACTGTGTTTCGTTCTTCAAGCTCTGTATTTGGTTTTCTGTACACTATGACCTTTCCATCGCATCCAAAAAGATTAAACTTGCTCTCGTCTGCAAAAATGGCTGTTTTCCAAAATGATTCGGGCTGTTTTACATACATTTTTGCGAAGTTTAGCCTTTTCACTCGGTTTATTTTATTTATAAAGGGCTTCTTACGTGCAGTTCTTCCTCTGTAACTATGCCTTTTGAGTGTATTTCGAATTGTTTGTGTAGTAACTTCCTTCCCTAAATATTCCATAGTGTTTTTACGAAGAATGGTCGCATTTGTCTTCGGAGTTTTCTGAACTTGCCGCACTAGCCAACGCACATCTCCAACTGAAAGTGCTTTTGGTCGACCAGATCTTGGTTTATTGTCAACAGTTTTCGTTTCTGTTCACTTTCTGATGATGGATTGTATAGTAGATCGTGGTCTATTTAATATTTCACTGATAGTTTTTTGAGTTAAACCATTCCTGTGGTGTTTTATTATCAAAACTTTTACCTCATCAGAAACCTCGTTTTGCTTACGACCCATTTTGACAAAAACTATATTTTCAATGAAATTAAATATTTGCTGTCAAGGGCAAAGCCTCCTTTACTAAATAAAACAGAAAAGGGGGATTCCCAAATAATATTTGAATTTGACTTTGATGATAGCACATCAATGATGAATACTTTTTTTGTTCTGTTTTTGGTGTTATTATATAAAATTGCATTTTTTGCGCTAATTAAATTTATTTTTTGAATTTATTTTAAAACATATTACGAAAAATAAACTATTGCATAAAACTGCATTATTTGTTTACTTTAAATTTTCTTCAATTACCCAAAATAAGTGAATTTATTATCAATTTTGCTAATGATGAATACTTTTTTTGACCGCTGTATATACATATAACCAATGTTAGGAGCATTGTTTAAGAAGGCAAACTTACTATAACTATAATGAAATACTTTTTGGCATACATTTTAGGAATTTGCAATAAGAATTAGTTAAATTGTATTACTAGTTATAGGCATAAGCACACATGCATTGTTCTAGTTTTGAATAAAATGGCATTTGAAAATGATATCCGAACTTTATTCTATTCTATGTAAGTAAATGCCATTGATTACCGTACCGAACACAATTTCATGGCAATTTCATTACTATCCATGGAACTCGTCCATAATTCTTGTAGTGGTAGTAATCGTATCCTAACTTGGCCAATATAAGTAGAATCATTATAGCCAATGCTCCATTAATCCAATCCAGGACATGTATTTTGGATTCGTTCTTGGGCTTACAAACATCTTCTCTGGTTATGGCCATAATTGTTGACATTTTTTCCTCTTCATCTTGTTTGTAGGTGCATGTTATATTCCAAGCGTCCCTTAGGATGTCATTGTATTTTATGACGATCTCCCTGAAGCGCATGCCAAATTTACATGAGCAGTACCAGGGGTTCATACTTAGAAGCAAGAGGTTCGCATTTGCATTGTCGTCCAATGCATTGTCCAGTGCATACACAGGTATCTTAAGCGGAAGTAAAAACAATGTCCACAATGTTCTCGAGAATAATGCCATATTTGTTTACCTTTTTTAATTTGTTATTTTTTAAACTTAACAAACGAAAATGATCCAGCCAATAGCCGCCTTCTAGCACATCTATGGTCTCTATCATATTGTTATCCAAGTGGACATCAACCACATAACGGTAGTGAATATTGTTCCTCAAGGGTGATATGTCTGTAATCTAGCAAGTCCACCATTTAGAGGTTGTGTTACTTTACGAATCAAAAGCATCCCATAGTTTACCTTATTGTTGTTGGCAAATAACGTTGTTGTATTTTCCGGCAAAAATGCGGGTAAAAAATGCAAGCCCAAGTGGGAGCAGTTGACTGTGTACAAAGGCAAATGTGTCTTTGGAATAATGTGATGCATGGAACAAGAACAATTTTTTAAATCCTCGTGCGATTGGCAAGCATTTCTTAGCATCTGCAAAAGATAATGAGTTAGGCCCCCGCCCCAGCGGTTGTTGTGCATGTAGTATCTCACTCACCACTTTATAATTCATGACTGTCGTCACGTTCCTATCCTTATATTTGCGATCAGCACATACCAACAGCTCACGATCTGCAACATAGTTACCCTTCTCCGGCACCAAAAGCCACTTAAAATTCTTTGTGCAGTTCCACGGATTACCTAATTAGCACCATTGACATTAGAAGCTCTATTCGACGAATCTATCAAACTATTACCCCCCAAATACAGATGTTCAAAAGTCGGCGGCAGCAATAAAGGATCCAGTTGCATCAGTTTATTCCACCTGAGATCTACAATTTTCAATGCGTGAATTTTTTTGAAAGTTTTCTGACTGCCTAGATGAGACAAGTTCGTCCAGGAAATGTTGATTGTCTGCAAAGCAAATACTTTCACCACACGCTTCGATCAGGGTGCAAACGCAATGGCCATATTTACCTGTAGGTAAAACATTTCCGGAAAATCTAAAATTATTTCCGAATGACTGTACTCTATGGTCAGAGACTTGATTCGGTGAAATCCTTGCAAATCCATGATGGGATTAAAAACCCTTTCTGGCCAGCCACAAAAAACGACATCTTCCATTCTACTCCGAACCTTTTGTTCACTGTCAAATGATAAGGCAAGACAAACTGTATCACTTTTCATAATTGCAACTAAATTCAACCATTTCACCATTGAAACTGTTATACTCACCTTACTACGGATGAGTTTCTGAAGCCTTCATAACACCTCCAAAGAAATAAATACACACTCGATTTAGTAATGTCAATGAGCTAGCTATCTTACTTCAACTAATTGCACATTAGTAGCGAGGAATAAAGTTTCTTTCCATTGCCAAATGATTAGCTCGTTATTTTAAAATTTCTTTGGGACTTTATTCAAAGTGTATAAGATGGCATTAGCAACTTACCTAAACGCTCCTTTTTTGTCATGTTTTGTGCAAATGCTAGCTGCGTCAATGCTGCTTGGTTTACGCTCAACACACGTATAGTGTTGCTTATAATGCGGCACATATTCGCCATAGCACAAGCTGCTGAAAGCATCATATGACAGATTTTAATTAAAACTGACAAAGAGATTGCGATGCAAATTCTACTCATCACCAATCTTAACTCTCTCAGTTTCTTATCCTAATAATTGGTTGAACAGCATTATCTGCCTTGTTGTTGTTTCATTGAAAATTGATTTCATCTTTATTTCCCATACTTTGCACAACTTTTAAGACTTTCTGATTGCCTACTTAACTGAAATAGAATAAATCTACCACTGCACCAACCAACTACCCTAAAAAATATATTGGATTGACAACTAATCTTTTTCCAATTTTCTAGGTGAAGATTTTAATCGCGGAAAACCTTATCTAAGAGTCATAGAGGAATCCACGCCGTGGGGTGTTGTGTTCTCAACACGAATCTTCTGAAATAGTTTTAGGCAAATCTTCTATATAAGTTGGCAACAAGTGACACGGATTGAAATCTTTTAGAAGTTTTTTGAAACACACAAGAGTCGTGTGATTGAGTAACAAGAAAGTGTTTTGCGCATTATTCACTTGGAAGCTCTAAAAATGCCTAACAAGATTCATCTCAGGCAGGTTACAAACAAATCCTATAGGTGACTATGTATAACTCTTGTATAATCATTACAAAGGTCCAAACTGTTGTCAGGAATTTGTCATACTTAGTACCAATTGTCATATCAACCAAGTGGGGACTCTGTTTAATGTTGTCGAAGTAGTCCATTCAAATCAAAACGCCGAATAATTCAATCCAAGTCCTTGTATGTCTACATTTGTAAATAGAGCAATTGCCGAAAGTTAACCTAGGCGCATTTTAAGCAACTCGTATGAACGACTACAACTCAATGAGTAGCATTATAATCGTCGAGAAGAGATGTAAAAACGTTTACATAGGTAACTGCTGTCCGTTGATGTACAAGAAGATTGTTTTATGGTCTGTTCGCTCGAATAGCCAGTGACACAAACTCTTTGAGTTGTACAAAAAAAGATTTCCAGATCGACTAACAAGCAACTATTCATCGCATGAACGAAAACTCTTTCCAAATTATGGAAGAATGTTTTCTGGGTACTCTCAAAGCATAGGAAAAGGTCCTCTTAACACTACACAGAAGAAGAAAACTGATAAAATCCATAATGAAATAGTCAAATTTTCACTTCAGTGTGGTAAAGAACACATCCGAACTATGTGTCACACAGTAATATTATATACTTATTTAACAAATGTTGTACTATGAATAATGATAACAAACATACATGTAACTAGGTTCCAACAACAAAGGTTTTCGACCTTATCACAGCTTGAAGTGTTTATTTTATAAGGTGATCAACATAACAGAGCTTGTTCTGTATTAATATTCGCTGCATTAATATATCCTCCTCTAAATGCCAACAAGATGTAAGTGCCAAAGTCAAAACTTTGCAGAAGGTTTTTATTTAATAAATCATAGCATAGCGTAGATCGAAATATGACTTTTACATATGTGTCACTTCTTCGTCTGATGGATTTAGTGGCAAACTTGTGATATGCATTTAAATAAAGATAACGTCGTTATTTGTCACATCTCTTTCGCTGTCACATGAATGACCTACTTTTAAGTAATTTATAGGTAAGTGCAACATAGCCGCCATATAGACCGATCTTCCAATAGGGGGTCTTGGACCTATACGGTCACATTTGTTTTCGATTTCGTTGAAATTTGGAACAGAGATTTGTGCTAGGGTCACTCTTTCCGAATAAGGTCCAGATCGGACTCTTTTGATGAAGCTGCCGTGTAGTCCGATCTCAAGATTAAAAGTCGAAAACATGTTCTTAATTCCATGACAGTCGGTTGTGCGTATTCGATTGACACGATGTAGTCCTTCATCAGGGCACACATACACTGCTACAGCAACAACCTAATATCAACGAAATTGGAAACTGTAAGTTTTTTTAGCTCCTCAAAATCCTTGCTCGATATGGTCCAGATCGGATCATAATGTGATATAGCTGTATAGGGTAAGTGCACCAGTAGTCGGCAGTTTAAGGATTTTGCCTTTTCCATCTATCCTCCTTCCTATTACAAATGTTCAATTCAATTGAAATTTGGTAATTACGATTTGAAATTTTCTTTTGTTTTAGATGCATTAACCAAAAATTTGTTTTATTAATTTTGTGACATTTTAAATTTAAAAAAAAAAAAAAAACTCTTTTTTACCAGTAGTCGGTACCACTTTCCATTGTTCGGCATGACATGTTCCTAAAGTCGGCCTATTACTATTTTGGTAAAGAAAATATTAGTTAATAAAGGAGATTACTGATACACCGATACGAAAACACATTATTTACTCACATACTCAACGCTAAAACCAAGCAAAAATAAAAAATGTGTCATTAGCTCGCCCAAGCCACAAAATTAGATACCCACAACCATAGGTATATTTCTCATCTGGAGAACGGTATAACAGCTATATTCAA
This sequence comes from Stomoxys calcitrans, assembly GCF_963082655.1. Taxonomy (NCBI): domain Eukaryota; kingdom Metazoa; phylum Arthropoda; class Insecta; order Diptera; family Muscidae; genus Stomoxys; species Stomoxys calcitrans. The sequence goes on along the minus strand of NC_081556.1, from coordinate 297,523 downwards.
CTAAGATTTGATGTGGACCGTATTGGGAAAGGACGTAGATAGATCAGTAATACCAATTATCTAAATTTCCGTTTTTTATGAGGCCAAGATGTTCACATGTTGTTCGACGCAAACGTAGAGGGTATCATGCCCCTCTCGCTCTCTCTCTACAATGGATTGATTAAATTTTAGCGTAATCGGCTATCAAAATTAGCTTTCTATAATTTCTAAACCTTTAGTTGGAAGATCGAAATATGATACGATCTAGACCATTTTCGAAAGAAAGGAGGTCTAATATAGCACGCTTTCGGATATCTTGAATAACTTGTGTAAAAAGTATTCTTTTTATGAGCTGAACATGCTCAACCTTATATTAGCAGATCGATCTATGTGTCAGCTTTCTAGATCTAGACCATTTACGTATAAAAGGAGAACTAATATAAGACATTTTTGGATATTTTGAATAAATAGAGTAAAATCTCCGATCATTGAGCTCGTCTCGAAAGAGAAACAAATAAAAATTGTAAAATTTAATGATCTTCATCCTAACAGGCAAAAAACTTGAAAAATTAAAAAATTCGGCAGGGCCCGGCCGGCATTCGAACCTGGGCACACAGAGCAACAGCCAGAGCCGTTTCCGTTGCCTAGCGTTCGAAGCCACCAATACAACTTCCAACAGATGCACATATACATGTGTACTACGGAAGAAGTGTAATTGCCACAGAAAAAAAGTCTGTCATTACACAAAAATACATGCATTGGGAAAAAGTACAGTTAATAGACAGGGTTGTCGAGCGTGGTTAATTTGGTAATTGTATCATAGAGGCGTTTTCGCAATTTATACGATTCAAATACGAGATACCAATGCACGGCCCTTGAAGCCATCACACCTAATGTGGTTGAAAAGTCTTCTAACCAAAGACGAAACGCGTCCCATAGAGGTTGGTGTGTGTTGCTATATTTGGCTTTCTTTTTCATTTGCAATCTCCGATCATTGACCTCGTCTCGAAACAGAAACAAACAAAAATTGTAAAATTTAATAATCTTCGCTCTAACGGGCAAAAAACTTGAACAAAAAAAATATTTCTTTTATGAGCTGAATACACTAAACCGGGGTTGGTTATATAGGGGACAGTATATAAATATAGTTCGAAAATGGAATTCTATATTCGAACTGAACATGACTGTAGATAAAAAAAAATGATCTGTACCAAGTTTCAGCTCTTAATGTTGTTGTTGTAGCAGTGTGTTGTGTTGTACACTGAGACGGCAGCCCTTGCCGATGAAGGCCTTCATCGGGTCAATCCGGTACGTACAACCGGCTGCCTTGGGATTGAGCTCTTAATGTTAAGAGGCTGAAGCGTGATCGAATCAATTAAGGGGCATATTTTCGGATTTTCTCGCCAGGATTCGAATCGGGAGATTAAGATTTATAGGCGGACAAGTAATTTCGGCCGCACGGTTGCATCCAGAATGAGAGAGTGAGAATAAAAGACTAATAAGAAAGAAGAAAAGTGAAGAACAATCGATATGTATACCTGCAACCAGTGTTGCCACTCAAGAAAATTATTTCCTACGAAAATTAAAGAAAAAATCCTACCAAACGCGACCAAAACCTACCAAATGTTCTACAAGCCAAAAATGCAACATATACCAGGTCGTTTCAATATTCATACACGATCTGGCCATGTCCTTCCGTCTGTCTGTTGAACAACAATGTCGGATAAAGTTGTCTCCAGATTTACTACCCGCTTCCGCCGTTACGAGTTGCATTGTACCCCTCAGCATTCGAGTATGGGCCAGATCCGACCATACTTGTATGTAGCTGCCATATAGCCTGGTCTTCCGATTGAAGACAATCGGACAAAAGCCAAAAGAGCAAGGGATCTAGTACTCTCGTAGTCATTATCAGAACTTATGCAATTTTTTCTGAAATTTGAAACAGACCAGTTTAACAGTATTAGACTACCGACGTCCACGCCGAGTACGTGAGAAATATAGTTTAGATCGGGTCATTAAAGGCTTTTAATAATTATACCAGATGATTTTCATTGAAACTTCAAGCTCGAGGTCAAAGTGGTACTTTGATTCAAAGAAAAAAAATGGTTTAATTCTGCATACACTGAAACGAAAGCAAGTCAAACAATTGTGAGTTACCCCCAACTTTTTCAGTAATGTGCTCGGCATTTATACTCGTAGGTTGGAAGAACCCACCAAAATTTGAGGTCAACCTACCATCCTACCAAAACGAAACAAAACCTACCAATTTTGGCAGGAACCTACCAGAAACGGCAACACTGCCTGCAACGTATGGCTAAAAAACAACATCAACCAAAATTAGAATAGCACTCACATTGTAATTGTTTTTGTTGGAAAATCAAAACGGTTGAACTTTCGACACAAAGTTTGAACAGAAGGTGGAATCATTAAAAACTGAAAATCTTGAAATTTGACACTTAAATTTTTCTTTTGACGTTTAAGGGACGATTTCAAAGTTTATCCGATAGACATATTTTTCCACAAAGGACAAATTGGGTTGCTTTTCGACATCTACAATTTGAGACTATGGTGGACATTTCTCTACACTGCGTTGTTTGAAAATATGACGATGTTTTAGTAGGCATGTCCTAGTCATAGATGACCATGAACGAGATCCATCCAAAGCTGCTCGGCATGGAGCAGTAAATGCATACTTATTACTCTTCTTCATTTATTAACCAACCATCATATGAATCATTGTTATAATTAGTAAGATATTGTGTTGCAATGGAATGCAAACAATATGGGACGACAAAAACAAATTATCTATCATCTGTGGGCCTTGGACGATAACCGGACAAACGTTATTTAATATATGCATGTATAGACTTTTTATTTTACTTTTTCCTTATAACACTAAAACTTCGGCAGCACATTACCGCTCCGCCTTAGCTATTTATTTATAGCTTGAACTTGCTATCATTCCGATCGAATAATCGAGAATCAGAACCTTCAAGAGGGGGAGGAACATCAGCAACATTTTAAACGTTGCTTATCCCTTCTAAAGCCATTTGTGAGGAACTAAGCCCTGTTTACATCGAAATTCGAAATTATGATTGGTCTTAAAATTTTAATCGGACAGCATACATTGATGTGTAAGAAGCTTCTTCCCTGTTCCTTAGTGGAATGTTTGTGCGTTGAAATTTCCACTTGTGGCCCTCTAGTCGTACTGTTCGAAGCTGTTATAACAATTTTGACTCACAGTGTGCCCATGTTTCAAGTATGTGTTAATTTATCTACTAACAATAACAAGTACACGAAAATAAGTTCATGATGTTAATCTTTACGACTGTCTGACAAGATTGTGCTGATTTCGTCGTTTCTCCATTTCAAAGAGATTTTATTAACGGCAAAATACTTATCCCCTTTGATTTCGTAACATACACACATGCATAAAAATACACAGGAGGTTTGGGGGGGGGAGGGGGTTGGGTTATGTGAAATAATGACGCAAAATATATATATCAATGGCAAATGTTTAATATCAAAGTAAAAAAAAAAAAAAATATTAGATAAACATAATCTTTGTATGCTCCTAACTACACTTCGAATTTATTTTCCCCCGATTTCCTGCCGAAGGAAACAAATTATTGAATACTGTATAGAACAATTTTGCAAATTGCACAATGACATTAGGCAGCAAATGCAAATGCTTATTTGCCTATGAACATTCCATTAAGGCATAGGGCAAATAATGCATCTAATCACATTCTAATCACAGACACATTTCCAACATTTGGCAATCTCACGCTATCATACTAAATAATCAGTCATTCCGGAGGCGCCTCTAAAATTATCTGCTTTTAAACATCGTATCTAGCACAAGCAGCCATCGGATTTGTTTTGAGAGTTTTTTTTTTAACTTAAAGATTTCCTTATTAAATATTTGTGGCAAATTACTAGGGAAACGAAAAAGTTACCGCGTACCCTAACCCACATATTAAAAACATGTGACATGACAAAATCCACTCATTCAAATGTTACACCCACATTTCTTTGTGAATCGATTGCTACAGATCACAGCATCCTCTGCTTTGAGCTAACACTGTCTGGGCATCTTCGAAAACGCATTAACTGAGATGGTGATACGCATAACGGCCTTTTTAGTAATTGTCTACCTTATTGAGCACAATATCAGCACTAATTGTTTCGTTAGCATGTTTGATTTAATGAAAGTCCAAAATCCTGCCTCAAATATATTCGCATGATTTTCAAATGTCACTTTTTAATACAATCTTCAAATAAGAGACATCATGTATTTATTTTTGTTTTTTTTTTCTATGTTGATCCAATCACATTCGCTGGGACTGCAACCGGCATCTGAAGTTAAACTGACGGATAGTGCCAAAACACTTTTGCTGCGAAGCGTACCTTGACTTGAATGGATCAGGTAAAACGTTGGTAAAAGCTTTTAACATTACGATTGGCGAAAAAGCTTCTCCCACCCCGATTTTCATGGAGACTCGTAGACGCTCCACAAACATATTGGTTATCAGGTGTTAATTGCTCTTGTACAGAAAGTGATGAACAATTTGCAATTTGAACTTGGATAAAACGATGCTATCAACATTTCGTTGGTAGTAGTAGTTGCTTTAGAATGTGATTGACATCAGTATGCTGCATTTCCGTTTACGGCTGTTAATAGAGAGAAACAAACCATTGTTGCCAACTCTTATTGCTAAATTAAACTCAATAGAGATTTTGATAATCCAATATGAAGCATTAACAAAGCCTACTCATAGCGCGGCTGGTGGGTGGTAAACACAAGACATACAAATCATAAAATCAAAACAATATTTTGGACTTCTTCACATTCGGACAGTGCGCTGATAAGGGTGCTGCGAGCAGCATTGCCACTCAGGCACTCAGTAGAAGATTTTCATTTCGCTTTATTGGGAACACAACTTATTGAAGCAGACACCGAAACATTTCGAACCTCTTTGTACGGCAAGTTTATCCCAAACCCTTCGATGAGTTTCAATAGTGAGTAATGTACCTTTTTAAAATTTAACAACGCATCCGTTAAATACGAGATGTATTTTGCTAGCTCGTCTAGGGGAGAAAAAGTCTTTATTTCAAACCAAACATTTTTATGAAAATTTTGAGGCCAAAATATGCTTTTGTGACAATATTTTGGCTATGAAGCATATGCTGATAGAATGCTACAAAATTTATTTCACTTCACCAAATCGGCAAAATTCTTGATATACATAACATGCGCCAATAATACATACATTATGAACATGGCACGCCAATGAAACGCACTTATTTGAAAAACTCGCGAGCTGTAGTTTGGCGTGGAGGGGGTCAAGAGGGGGCGCATTTGGAGGTTGAAGTCCGCAAGTTTATTTCTTTCTTCAGTCAGTTGCCATCATACTCTGGTCTAGGGAGCAGCGGGCCTTCTTCGTCGAGAGATTCTCTTCTAGCGGTCGCTCACTTGTTGCTACGCAAAGTGCCTTCCGCGCACGCTTTAAAATTCCTGCTCACAGCAATTGAAATCCCTGGATTATGTCGATAGACCATGGACCATAGCACACCTCAAGGACAACATTCGCGACGCCATTGCTAACATACCGACAAGAATTCAAAAAAACCAACTTAATCAGTGTAAGTGCAATGGAGGTCGCCATGAACCCGATGTCATTTTCAAGACTGTATGAAAAAAAAAAAAAAAAATTGGGATATTGTATTCTCAAATAAAAAAGAACTATGTCCAAACCATTCGCTTTTAAAGCGATTAAAGCTCGCTTTTAAAATGATTAAAGCTCGCTTTTAAAGCGATTAAAGTTCATAGAAATGTGATTTTGTGTTTATATTAGAACTAGCAAAAACATAACATCTGTTTTGAATTATGGTAATTTTTAGAGACTAGAGCGCTATGGACTTTGCCAACCGGCGCCCTTTACATGTTCTATGAATTGAGAGTTATAAGATACCTGCTAATAAAGTGAATAAATAAAACGAGCATTCGATTTCAATTTGAATATCATTTTGTTTAGTGTGTTTTTGGGGACTTGTCAGAGTTATTCCAATAATAATGCTATAATAACACAGTTCGAAATTCACATACATACATACAAGAACTATTATATGAACTATGTGTTAACTATTCTTAGGTAATTCTTAAGTTAAACATCGAGCAGAAGCCTGGAGTAGGTTTCTATTGCAAAAATCAAAGGAGACGGAATAAGATGGCAATGTGCATACTCCCACACAGCCCTTTCGTAGATTTCCTTGAGGAACGCTATGTGGAGGGCGGGCGGTGTGGAACCGTTCAGTAAATAACCACTAAACCAGTGAATAATTTCACTCAATTAGATGGCACGCCATGTTGTTACACCTCTCACAGCGTATCTGATCCAAATCGCCATATCTGATGCATATATGTGACATATAATCGTATGCATTATATACTCTTGCAGAATTTTTCGATTTATTTTATTTATTTAAGTTTTCGGTATATTCAGTGATCGATAGGTTCGTACGCCATTAGTACAAAGAAATGACGGATGGAACTAATAGGCGTGCAACCGAGAAATCCAGATAATGCTCTTGAACTGTCATTATGCTTTGGTAGTTATACAATACCTAAATACACATATCAAGCAGTAAGTATAAACTTATACTCTGTATACACTTGAAAACAACGAGTTATGCAACCTATTTCCAGCTATATTTGGCCCCGGCACGGAATGACTACGAGCACCGCACAGGTTTTAACTCTCAGCTCCGATTTGTGTGATGTTCATCGTCGTTACGAGAAGCGGATAGTGGCATGCTCCATATACGGTGTAGCTGCAACTGCAGTTACGAACAATCAGCGGTATCGAGTGGAGAGTCTCAGTGAGAGGTCGGGTGGCGCCAGCTCTTGCTTAAATACTCGATATAACAAGGTGAGTTATTGGCGCCTTTAAATAACCAATGGCTATGATGTTACCGCGGCGATCGATCCTATGGGCCGGAACGAGCTTGCTCACACATGGAGCTTGTCGAGGATCGCCACCTCCACATAGAAATGTGGTTTCAACAACAACTATATTCGGCTTAAGGTATAATTATGTATTTTTAACCGATTGAGGAAATTCAAAGATGTGCGAAGTACACAACTTTTTAAATTTTTTACTGAGTTTATTTGTTTGCAGCATTTTTTGTATTATTAATTTTATTTTGAATTTAAAATTTGTTTAGCATTATTATAAAAATTTATTTAGATCGGAAATGAAAGGAAATATCAAGGCGTATTTATAAGGTGGGCGCATCGGCGAATTGCTATAAAAAAGCATCTTTTTTGGGAACTTGATGTGTCAAAATTGTATGCAGGGCGAAGAAAATTCGATTCGCCGTGACATTTAATATACGCTTCAACCAATTACAGCAAGAAGAAAAAATTTTATTAATATTTGAGTGTCAAGCAAGAAAAAAATGTTCAAAATTCCCCTTAGCTCCAGAGGCTTTACCCACAAAACCACCAAGATTGCAGATTTGAATAGTTTTTCTACCAAGTTTCTAGTTTTGCTACCAAGTGCAGACCAGGGCAGTTCTGGCTTAATTCCAATTGGGCTGAAATTGTTGCCAACTTCACAGGCGAGTGTCTCGATTATAACCACGGACCATACATCACAAATATCAAATGCAAGGTGGTGAACACGTGATTTCCTCCTGAATTGAGTTCATACTATTTTGATGGGCAGGGTGTACCACTAGCAAAAGGCTCAAATAGGAATATTGTGATTAGAGTTCAATCGCCACAAGGACGGTTTTTGTGCCCCTTTTTGAGGCTCTTGGATAATTGTGAGATTTTAAAATCATTTGAAAAAGAAGGGGTTAAAGTGTGCTGCATACGAGGAGGGAGATTTCATCTTGGTGTGTAGCCGTTCAAAGTGCAAATAGTATGCTGCCAAGATTGGCTAACGTGTTTGACGTTAAAAACCTAAATATAATTTTGGTGCCATTCACCAATTACTTGGTGTGTTCAGGGAACCAATCATACATGTGGAGCTTCCGCTATAACTACTGATAAGGGTCCTTACAAGCCATTGCAATATCAGGACTTTGACGTCGCTTTTACAATCTTTTTGGGGCGAGAAAAGCGAATAAGGTTGGTAGACGCGTACTACTATATAACCTAAGTTTAAGAACCATTACAGCAGCAAACACAAAAATCAATTTAGAGAATTTTTATTTTGAAGTTTATATTTTAATAAGGCGAATTCAAAAATGAATTGACATCTCAAGTTCCATCAGCTGTGCTGATACGGCCACCTTATTAAATACGCCTTGGAAAATATTGTTATTATTCATTACTTTTTTATAACTTTGGTTTTTTGCCGGCAGTATTTGTCAATGGTTACTTAGATTGCATAGACTATCTCCTATCACCACCAAGGTGCTTTCAGATTACATGTCTTTAATACTTTCTTATTCATATGATTTTCCTTATATATGTCGGATAGGAATATGTTTTATGTTTTTGTTCGTTCAGTGGATATCTTCAATGAACAAGAGATCTCGCTCTAACGAAAAAAAAAATTACAAATTCGATTTTCATATGCATGAAAAAAGTGTGCAAATTTGCACATGAACAGGACAAACTTCAAGATTTCTTCTCTCTTGCTGCCTTAAGGGAGTTGGAGGACATATTAAGCCCTGTTTCAAAACAAAAGTGTGCTCTACACCGTACTTAATAGTCTTTATATTATTGGAACTAGGAAAGAATTTATTGGCGTATTGTTACTTTTGGATCACTTTTCAATTTGACAGTTTTGAGGCCGCTACGTAAATGAGCATCAAGGCAGATAATAGACTATCTTCATAAGGACATTTTTTGGGCCGGTCTTTTGTAAATTATGCAGCGCCAGTGTGGTTTCGTCAGCATTATGACACGCATTGGAATAATATTCAGATCTATCAGAATGCCGCCCTCCGAACTGCGACGGGCTGTCTCCTCAGTTCTCATTGGACCACCTCCATCAGGAGAAGAAGATCCTACCAGTGCGAAGACATAACTACATGCTGTCTAAGCAATGCCTTTTGGGCTATTATCGCAGAGACCATTCAAATCATCATCTTGTGGATAGATATCCATCGGCCAGAAGCCTTAAGGTAGATCTACATGATATAGAGCGTGAGGTTCACCGCTACAAGAGAGAACCTCTAGATCAAGCGGTATATAAAGCAGGTCTAGACCACATTCTGCAAACACGGTAGTAGATGCGGTAAATAGCTACCGGGTGAATGTAGTCCTTGGAGAACTACCTCCTCCCAATGCACCTGGAGAAATTGACCTCCCCCGGCAAACCAGAGTAGTTCTGGCTCAATTACGTTCTGGCAGATGCAGCCGCCTCAAATCCTACAGAGCAAGGATTGATGCCGACGTGCACGATTCTAACCGATAATGGGACATAATTTCATAGTAAGGATTTTCAAAATTTTCACTCCACAAGCCAATGCCAGTGAAAGTGTAAATCGTTCGATAAACGAGGCGTTACGTTGCGACGTCACTGCCGTCTTGAAGTTCGTGCTATACGGATGGATCAAAGCTGGAGGACAGAGAGACCCACGTTGAACAGTGAAACGGTTGGTAGGAGGACGAAAACCCTATGGGGAATCCTAAAAGGAAGTAAGAAAGCTCGCTTTCATGCGCCAAAGTTGAATTTTTTTGTAACTTTTACCCGTTGTTTTTGTGGGATTTGTATGTTTCCATTCCATTTTTGTAACGCGACGCTCAAAAACAAAACTCAACGCGCTCATTCTGTTTTGGCCTTGACTGCCAAGCTTACTTTTTAGTATTTAGCAAGTCGATTACTAGCTACTAGATAGCCACCGCCCAGAAGCCCTAAGGTAGATCTACATTACCTAGAGCGTGAGGTTTCATGCGTCAAAGTTGAATTTTTTTTGTAACTTTTACCCTTTGCTTTTGTGGGATTTGTATACAGAGAGAGAGAGTTCCATTTTTGCAACGCGCGCTCATTCTGTTTTGGCCTTGACTTTCAAGCTTACTTTTTAGTATTTATCAAGTCGATTACTAGCTCAGGTGCATGTCCATGGTGGCATGGGGCATATAAATATACGCACCCTCTTCTCAATCTAACATATGACACATTGTACTTTTTGCAATTTTAAATTTCAAAAAAAAAAAAATGGCTCACAAAGAAAATATTCAACAGAACAGCTGTAAACAGGTGTTTGGATTCTTCCCTGCTTTAGGCCAAGAAAAAAACAACAACAACAAATATGGTCACTCAAAAGCAATCGAAGGAGGCAACCGCAATGAGTAGCATAAAAATGATGTGACAACAAACAAATTAAAAGACTAGAGTCGCAAATTACACACGTCTTTTGCGATACAGTTTTAGTGAAAAACTTATTGAAATAAAAAATATTTGGGTGTTATCTAAAATCGTTTATCAACGAATTGGTTTGGTGTTTGGCGGCGTTTGTTTGGAATGAACCCATCTATGGTTAACAGTAATTGCAGGTTTCTTTTCTATGTTTATGGCTTAAAATAATATATAGGAATGTTCCCGTTCTAATCTCAATTTGGCCCTCGTAGCGACGCTCCCCATTGGATCTGAGGGCGGCGGTATGCCATTTGTTTCTCGAGCTGGTTCCTTGTAAAATATTTCAGTGCGTCCTGACTTATAGCCATAAAAAACCGAGTCGTATGATCGTATTATCAAATCGGTCACCTCGTCATTCTGCAGCATGTCACGGTGCATAGATTCTATGGTGCTGGTTTCAACTGGATTCCAAGGTCCATTCCGTTGGAGAGCATCCCACTTAGAATCCATGGACATGAAGCTGTAGCTGCCATCTCGTTTTTCACACTCGACGTTAATGTTGAGAGTTTGACTGAGATGAGATTCCATGTGGGGAAATTTAGCTACGCATATGTCGAACTGCAAAAGAGTCTAGATCAATTTACACATTCTAAACAGTATGTGTGTTGAGACTTGCAAGGCAACACAAGAATCGAAATAAAGGCAAGATTTGTTTTCGGTGTTGTTTTGCATGTCGTTTTTGGATGTTTGTTTTTACCATTTTCTGAACGATCTTCGGTTGTTCGGAACAACCCTCTTCCATAATCAGCAGCAGGGTCATGTTCTGTTGTCCGCATATGTACAATTCTGCTCTTTGAAGGCCGTCTGGGTTGCCGGAGTTGGATGAAATACAAGCTAGGGCGTCTACAGCGTCATCACATTTAACTGACGTTCGCCTTCCAAACGATTTGGAAGTGTTTAACGGAGTTTGTATCTCAATGTTGCCACTTGGGGTGGCATCCCAAGCTGGACGTTCTTCGTTCAAAGCTAAAACGGAGAGTTTGGCCAAGAGGGGTGTCAAAGGAGGAGCGCCTACCGGTTTGCGAGACGCAACGCATGAAGAGCTTTCCGAAAAGGACTTCAGAGGTAAGCTCATAGATTTTTTGTCTAAGGGCGTCTTGACTTTATTTTCGGTCAAAGGGGCAGAGGAATCAACCGGGACGTTGCACGACCCACTATCTTCTAGGTTAAGATTGCGGTCTGGCTTGATAGAAATTGTGGCACTGTTGCTTGACGTCTTTCTGAGCGACTCATCCAATTTCTGAAGCTCGTTGTCGAATTCTTTAAATTCCTCGATTAGCTGCGCTATTTCTGCATCTTGTTTACTGTCTTCGCTGGCTTCACCCCATAATTTGTAATACTTGTCTAGGAATTCTTGGAATAAGCTTCTTGATATGGGCTTGCCATTCACGTTAAATACAGGGTTGGTGGGGTCGGTTATGGTTCTGGATGTTTTATTGTTATCATCGGAATTGTCCGAACTCTCCTCGTCTTCGTCGCCATTTTCAATGAAGTCGGGAGAAGTCTCCCCGCCATTGCGATTAAAGTCAGTCTTGAAACTTTGAGAAATTTGTTTCAATGATATTTTTTTCGAAAATGATTTCAGAGAGTCGTGAATGTCCGTCAGGGAATTGCGTCTCTCTATCTTGTTGGGGTTCGAAATAAAATTGTGGAAAAATTTCTCAAAGTCTTTCTTCAATGAATTGCGCCTATTAGTCAGATGAACTGAGTTAAGCTCTTGCGTGGTCTTGCCATTGGAATTACTTTCATCCTCTGGATTTGCACAAATCGACATTATATTCCCCACTGCAAGCACCTTATTTTCGGTCATTGGCGTTGAGCATACACTAACACGACCTATGTATTCCGGATATGAATCGGTCTCATCGAAATTTATCGACGATATACCCGATTCCGGTAGTTCTTTGTTAGAGAAACTCTTCACGCGCAGAGGTAGATGAGTTGGACGAGTCAATATACTTTTGCTCCTAACCACCGTTGTTGTCGAACCGATTTCATCCTCCTCATGATGCTCCGATATAGCTTGCGAAGCATTTTCCTCCGGTATGTGGGTGAATATGAGTGACTTGTCTCTTTTCAACTTTCTTTTGCTGTACTGAAAGGGTAAAGCACCGGCACCACCCAATTGAGTCGTCTGTAAGTGCTGTGCCCTATGAGCATCCGACTGCAATTTCCGAAATTGAGCTGCATCCAGATATATTACCAGCATAAGAACTCCGTTGGGAATGTGGAACTCTGTAGTTGTCAATTGTTCGGCCGTTGTTCTGATGTGTAGAGGATCAGTAAGTATAATATGTTTGGTGAGCGAATCACTCAGCTGTGAAGCAACAACTCTGAAAAATATTACAATTGGAATGTTCCTCAGTGTCAATAGAATTACATATTGGGGCAAAACTTAGGAGTGGCCCCGTTCACAGTAGTTAACACATACTTGTTATTGTACAAAATCGCTCCGCCCAGTATGCCTTTGGTCTGTTGACAACACTGCAGTGTTTGTATAGCCTCCAAAAATATATTACTCGCAGTCTTGGGTATGCGCAACCTGCTGCTCGAGTTGAATATGTTCCCATTGTACTGTAAAATCTGAAGATATGTTTCAAATATGTGATATAATTTTTGCGACAAGTTCTTGTACTGCGACTGCAAAGGGAACTGCTCGTAGACCAATTGCAAGTCTCTATGATAAAACTTGATCAGCGATGATAACAAGTCAGCACGATATTGCAGCAGGTAATCGGAAATATTGCGATCAGTTCCGACAGCCTAAAATAATCAAATGCCATACATATTCATATTGCTATTCCATTCCCCCAATGCTGGAGGAGTCTCACACGCCTACTTACCAATACGAAACGGCCAAACTCTTTGAAAACAAATTTACCATTCTGTAAGGCGATTATGCGCGGCTTAAAAAAGCAATCCTTCAAAAAGTAGGACGACCCCATCAGTTGTCCGCATAAAGCTATTTTCTGAGTATCGGACACCCAACTGGGGTGAAAATAAAGCACGGCCTTTACGGGATCGTCGGCTTCCTCTTTTAGGCTCTCCGTGTCATACACAAATACGATCATTGTTTCTCTAGATGGAAAAGACGGGAGAGTACAAAACATTTAACATTTCACTTAACATCGTACGCAGTGGCGATAAAACCTTGACTGAAAATTTTGCGTTCTATCCATTTTAAGCACACCATGCCCTTTAACAAACCGATTTTTAGATATTTTTTTGACTTTTTGCCAATGCTTAAACATATTATTTGTCTTCTTTTTGTGGTTATACTCAAGTCTTATCGTCGTTTGTGTCGACGTTGTTAATAACCACCAAGCATTTTAAATGATAATAATGAGAATGCAAAAGGCAACAGCCGCTTTGCAAACACACACCAACGTGCTGTGTTCGCTGCGAGCTACACCTCTATTCGAAAGCAAAACTAGCGCCGATACAGATATTGCAGGTAAGCTACTAAATTCAATATGTTATGATTGAGTGAAGAAGATCTACAATGCAGTTATTGGTTACACTTAAGTAAACAACAACTTGCACCGGCATTGGAGCAAGAGCGTCATATCTCATTGTTTTGGTAAAAAGTTTATAGCAATCACTGCCAGAAATAGAAAATGGTTATAGCGAAATTTCAACAATTCAATGGTACCAAAAAAATGTCAAGACTAAACGGCACGAAAAATCTATAAACACTGCATAGACTGGAACTTTGAGCTCCGACTTTAGTGGACTTCATCGTTATTATGAGGTCAGCTGAAAGCTATCCGGCGCGACCACGATTTCGGATAGGGAATGCTCCATACGGAGTAGCTGCAACTGCGATCGCATATACTTAGCGACATCGAGTGGAGAGTCTTAGTGATAGGACGGGCGGCACCGGTTCACTATCGCCACATGCAAATATGTGGCAACAACAAAAGGGCCAATTAAGGCAACTGCCGAACTAAACAACGTGAAATGCACTTCTAGATGGCGATGTCAGAATGCACCAAAAATGACTATTATATTTTTCCTCTCTGAGGGGAACAATGAGGTCCGATCAATGCTGTCACGAGAAGCGTCCGGTAGCTCGCAGCTAAGCTTCTCGGAACTAGTGTCATGCTCGTCACAGCCACACAGGCTGGAACATTGGGGTCCGATCTGGGCTGCGAGCAAACGGGCGCGTCCACAAGTTGCGGAGAGTGGAGTAGATGCAACGGCAGCCGCGAACAATCAGCGGTATCGAACGGAGAGTTTTAGTGAGAGTCCGGGCAGCCCGGCTCTTGCACAAATACTGAGTGCCTATGGTGCTCGATATGACAAGGCGAGTTATTGGAGCCTTTAAATAACTAATGGTCACCTTGTTCCTGCGGCAGTTGGTCCTTTGGACCAGAACAAGCTTGTTCACCTTCTGTTGGTAAACGAGGATCGCCACCTACACATGAAACAACATGACTAATTATAAGCCATGTCATGTCTCGGATCTGGGACATTTTCCACTTAATTCGAGTTATTTATTAAACAAGTTAGCATTTGGAAGTTTTGGTAAGTGTATAGATTTAGTGAAAGACTTTTGAACTAAATACTCTACAGATACACGAAAAAACTGACTACATACAAAATACAAGCTATCAATATAAGCATTGGGTGGCAGCATGTAGCACAAAATATAAGAGTTTCCTTTTTTTAGCAAACATGTTAAAAAGGAAGCCACCACAACAGCACTAAATACCCCAAGATCATGCTTTAATTTTTCTTCGCATAGTGTCTATTTTTCAAAATTGGGGTACCACTTAATCCATCCATATACATAATCATTTGATTGTAATAATTAACCTCTTATGCTCCTCGTCGCCCACCAGCAACAAAGAGTCAACAAATTCAACAAAATCTTTTAAACTGTCAAAGAAACTCATTGCTTAAATTAAAAGTATCTGAAACAAAAAAGAAATGTGAAACAAAATAAAAAAATTACCAGTCATAAATAAAGGATTAAATTTGCACAACGATGTTCTTGGGTTGAGTTGGGAGTGGCAATACATCGATACCATCCATCTCTCTATTACAATGACTTACTTTGCCATTTCGTTTGATAGATGTACGTTGGATCTGTATGCTCGTTAATTAATTACGAAAAACGAATTCTATAAATTGCCTGATTTTTTTAATTTGTTGGTTCTAACAAAGTTTATTCTGCAATTCCGCAATTCACACAAATAGAAAAAAAAAACAAATACAATAGGACACCACTAAGTAATAACAAAAGTCACCCCCATTTAAATTTCACCACGCAAAAGAGGGTTAACACTTGGTACAATTAAGAAGGTAAAGGACGTAGACCACTAAAGCTTCTATCACACTACATGTGCATGTTTTAAGACATGTCAAATTTTGCAATTGTTAAAATTGCACACATAGTTTGATACGAATGAAAATAAAATATGACAAATAAATTTCGAAATGACACATCCTATTGTTCGATTAGGGTGGGTACCTTCTTCGACTTTTTGACTGGTACTATGTTCCTTTTTGACTGTTGAAAATTAATTTTTTCGCGATTACTTTTTGAAAAACTACACAAATAACTATGATAAAATAACAATTTTATTAAAATGTTACCATAAGAAATGAGAGAATGTCTCAGTGAATGAAATCAGCAAGTTGTTCTGCTTTAAAATCTATTACCTATAAAAAAAGTAATCGGCGAAAAATATTGCGAAAGGCGAATATAGTACCAGCCTTTCACGTGAACAATTGTCAAACTTCACATAAAAACAATGTATAAGCAAGTAAAACGATGAACAACTATCAAACTCCATATAAAAACAATGTATAAGCATGTAAAAACGATGAATTATATACAACTATCGAAATAAATAAATGCCTTTTTTAAGCAAATGGCTTAAAAGGAGAACTCTAAAACAATTAATCCTACTGTAATATGGATGTAAGATTGAGTTAGAAAAAACAATTTCATGTAATTATGTTTTAAAAAAATTATGATATATTGTTTAAGTTTTTCTCAAAAACTCCGACAGCAGTCTGTGCTTTAGAGCGTGTTGTATTCCTCCTGTGCTTTAGAGCGTGTTGTATTCCTCCTGATAAAGCATAAATAAACCATCTGTTTTTGTTGTCGGATGAAAGCAAACCCAAAATAAGTTGTTCTCACAACTTTAACAATTTGTATTCGTAAAGAAATCTACTTTAGTTTACACAGATTACAGGATTCACTAATAGAAGGTTAGGTCACATGCGAAAACATAAGTTGGATAGACCCCATGAACATCATTAAGGATCTCAAATCTAACGATTGAAAATGTCATCAAACAGGAGAAAACGTAAATAAAGGACCAGTCTTTATGTCATAAGAAAATGACATATGCAAGTGTGATAGCAAAAATGATTAATCGTCTGCAAATTGCAAATGTGTCTATTGATAAAATATGCGCATATAGTGTGATGGCAGCTTCTTCTTCTTTTTGTCACTCGATTTGTTCGCCATTGCATTGAAAACAGATGATTTATTTCTTATAAAATCAGCTATTTTGAATGCATTGGCGAACGAATCGAGCGACAGAAAGAAAAAATAAACGATTTGTCTAGGTTGAAAGTCATTTGACAATTACTGTTGCCAGTAATGGGAATATCTCTCCAAATTGGAGATTTTTAGTATTTGTTTTTTTTTTTTGTAATTTTTGATAAACATGATAAACAAATCAGCTATTTTGAATGCATTGGCGAACGAATCGAGCGACAGAAAGAAAAAATAAACGATTTGTCTAGGTTGAAAGTCATTTGACAATTACTGTTGCCAGTAATGGGAATATCTCTCCAAATTGGAGATTTTTAGTTTTTTTTTTTTTTGTAATTTTTGATAAACATGCAGATAAGTTAAATATGGAACAGTAAACACCATGTTGTACTTGCTGTATTTTATTTAAGTACAATCATCGATATTCACAAAAAAAAAACAGCTGTATAGTAGGCTTATTTGACAGTTCTATAAAGTAGTACCTAGTACTGCCTTTGACTTTTCGGCCGAAAAAGTCAAAGTTGACGAAGAAAATGCGAAAACATTCCTTTGTACTTGTACTGAGTTCTATGAGTAAAATATTAGCGACATGTCGTTGCGTCAGCATAAATTTAGTTTCAATTAATTGCAAAAGTAATTTAATGCTCACGAAATAGCTACCAATCGACTTTACTTCAATGTTGTTATCTTTGTTTTGTGTGTTGTTGTTTGACTTAATTTTGTGAACTGGTAGATAATAGATTCCGTCGGAATTCGCAATAATGCCTATTAACATTTTCGCTGCGAATGAAGTCAGTACTAGGTTTTACGTATAAAATGTTTATAAAAGTATTAAGTTATTGTTGAGATATTTGTGAACTGGTAGATAATATATTCCGTCCGAATTCGCAATAATGCCTATTAACATTTTTGCTGCGAATGAAGTCAGTACTAGGTTTTACGTATAAAATGTTTATACAAGTATTAAGTTATTGTTGAGATATTTGTACCGCTTCAAAAACGTAATCGTGAAAAATATGGGGTATGGGACATGGTATAATAACCAGGGGCCCAATTCTCTTTCTATTTGAAAACAAAAATTTAATTTTTTTTATTTGATGTTTTTACGAACATATACCAGCCTTTAATTGAATTAATAGTTGTAGTTGACGTACAGCGTATATGCAATGATTTAGGCACCACCGTTATGAAACTGCGCTTAATGTTATATGGCAGCACCTTAAATGTTTGTATGTATACCACTATCTCCCTGTTTTGTGTGCGTTTTCAGTTCAAGTGTTTAAGTGGATTTATTTTAATTATTTCTTTATTCAAACATTAAACATTCATTATTAATATACCGCGGCTATCGCGGAAGGTATAATAATTGTTTATTCATAAAAAATAAAATATCAAACAAATTTGTTGTGTTGGTGTGAAAATATATAGTAGTCCATGGGAGAGGAAATAAGACAACAAATCTAAAACAAAAAACATATAACAAATTGTATGAAATGGCAGCCATTTTTCGTTGTGTCGATAAATAAATTTTATTTGCTATGAAATTGTTGAAAAATACAAAGAAGCCCGTAGATCAAGTCCTATAAAAATCTGTGTTTAGTGCGTTTCTTTATAAGCAAGATGAAGAAACTGGTTTGACAGCTTTTGTCTACCATAAAACTTATATGTGTGTGAGTAGTAAAATAGTAAAAAATATGAATGTTTACTAAATATAACCGAATAAAAAAATTCTGGTTTGTACCAGGGAGAAAAAGTCTTAAATCTCACCTGTGCTGATGTTGTGTTTTTGTTAGCCGCTCAGGACAAAGTAACAAGTAATTAATTCATTTTGTGTTACGTTGTTATGGGAGCCCACCGAATACCCCTCCCTAAAACACCAATACCACCAGTACAATGGTTTTCAAAGAAAGCCGAATTTACAATACTTGAATTATTAACAAAAATTACGTTCATATCTTTGTATGCTTGTTCCGTTTGCCTCAAAAAAAAAAAAAGAAAATTCAACTCCTAATAACATATTGTCAAATATCTAGTGCGATTCGGTGATACACAATTATTTTTTCGGTCGGTTTTGTGTAGTTTTAATATGAGTGCATAATTTTTGTTGGACTCATGGTAATTTATGCAAGAAACCAGAAATTCTACGTCAACTGATCTCTCCACTGAAAATATACACACATACAAATAAAACTCGATTTCAAGTCCACGCTTTAATGTGAGAAAAACTATACCAGCTACAGGTGCATGTTCAGAAAATGAGAACATGTAGCATCTATCAGAACGAGCTGTTTCCAGTTATTATCCACCCAACAAGAAATTTGGGAGAATATAAAACTCAGCAACGACCCATACATATGTGTCTCCTAGTCTTTGTCGACTTGGTGTCTGAATAATAGTGTTTGAAGTATCACAACGGCGGCTGGTGCATGAAAACGTTTGTACGTATGTATGTATGACTTCGTGGTTGGCTTCATACAGTTGAGTTGAGTGGGTCGAGACTGTTGAATGAATGATATGCACTGTTAAAAAAAAAACCTTTAAAAAAAAATGATACAAAAAGTGTTTGAAAGGAAGCAGCCTCCGAAAACCCCACGATTAAAAAAATAAAAACAAAAAAATTATTATATCGATACATATAAAACGAAAATTGTATACACTACAATATCATCACGCCAGTGAGTCATTTGTGATATAAACGCCTTACTCAAATTAAAATTTCAAAGGAAAAATTAAGATAAACACTACTGAAATACATTGAGGAAAATCAATGTTATAAGAGAATAAATTTTTGACCAAATGGTAAAAAGTGGAGCAGAGATACCATAACGTTGGTACTTAAACGATTAGAGAATGAGAGAGTGAGAATATATGTAAAATGCAAATGCAAATTTTGCCCATGAACATTTCACTAAGGAACAGGGGCAAACTTCTCACATATCAATGAGTGCTGTCCGATTCAAGTTTTTAAACTCAATGATAGGGGGTCTCCTTTCTATAGCCGAGTCCGAACGGCATTTTTTTAACATGGCATAGTACCTCACAAATGTTGCCAGCATTAGGAGGGGACAACCACCGCTGAACATTTTTTCCGATGGTCTCGCCAGGATTCGAACCCAGGCGTTCAGCGTCATGGGCGGACATGCTAACCCCTGCGCTACGGTGGCCTCGGTGTAATATATGTAATCAACGTAAATTTCAAAGCTTATAGCAAGTTTTAGCGAAATCAATAAAATTTTTAAAATTCTGGGGAGTAAACTTTTTTGGGTGCCTAGCCCGCCCCCAGAGGCCTTTGAACGCTTACGGCCGTGAGTTTTAATCGTTGTTGCGACAAGTTGGAACAAACAAACAAGTCAACACACTTTGACATTTATATGTGGGTAGATGCATGTATAAAATATTAAGAATCGATAGGTATGAGCTCGCGGTACCTTTTTTCCTAGGTTAGTTCTAAATGGTAATTATTATGTTAATTACCTGTATGTTGAACTTTTGCTCAACTCTTTGGTTGAGTATTTATTATTTTTCATTATCAGTTATTTACTTGTCCAGGACTTCAATAGGCTTATTATCATATAGCATAGGCTTAGCAAAACAGCATTTTTAACTAAACAAATTTTGATTAAAGACTTCGTTAATATAATTTAGCCATGCCGTTTATCAAAAGCACCTACACGTTTAAAATTGCACATGTTCTAAAATATTCAGCAAGTGGACCCTAGGGGTGTACGTTGAGAAATTTGCCCCCACAACATTTGACTGGGCTCCTAATATTTAAAATATGAAGTACATTTTTTCTTCTACCCATTTCATATCCCTATGTACAGTAGAATTCTCACTAGGAGGTAGATGGTTCTAATTTTTTAGGTTTAAATAGGAATTTTTAATTCTTTTACTAGCCGATCCTAGTACCAAAAAAAAATCACTTCTGATAATGATAATTTTCCAAACCAACTTCCGTTGGGTTTTCGATTCTCTTTATTGCTTGATTTCTTTTTGCGTGGCGTATACGATGCGTATTCTTCCCGGGCGGGCAATGCATTTATTTGTGTGCGGTGCTGTTTCAATCTTCCGTGTAAAAAAATCAAAGTCCAACATACAAAAGAGCAACATCATGATCATTTCTCAAATGTTGCTCTTCCAGTTATAAGATTGTTTAACGAAACCACTCGGTGTTTACTACATCGATCCATTGTACACAACTTACATGCGAGTTTTTTTTATCCCCCAAACAGCTCCCCCCGTTATAGCGACGAAGCGTGCATACTAAAGGTAAGAGTGTGTATGTGTGCGCTTGTGGTGTATACTGTTTGTAACCCAATTAATGTTTATGTATGGGCTTATCAAACCATTACAAAAGAGCAGAAATATCGGTTTATGGAAGCAATGAGCCACCAGCAACACCACATTTATATTCATGTTGCTGTCCAGAGACGTCAAGTGGCAAAACCATATAAGTTTCAGGCACACAGACGAGCGCAACCGAAAGCGATCAACGGAGCAATTGACAGAGACCTGTTTTCCTTTTTTTCTATGGGCAAATGCAAATTTGTTTATTCTTCATTATAACGCTTGCACCATTGATCGGTGGAAGCATTGCAATAAGGTGATAGAAGACATACAATGACAATGATTTTCTCCAAATGAATGTTGTCGATTTCGTGTTCCGTTAAAGTGCACTGTGTTTAAAGCTCAGTAGGATCATTTCGGCCACGTTGTATAAACTTGACTTCAAAGGCCCCTTAGGATTTTGGTTAAACTCGAATAGGCAGCAAGAAATTTTCAAGTTGCTTCTTAATGTGTTGTTTAGGGGAGAATTTTCATTTTGCCGACTATCGAAGAATGAAATGTGGTCAAGTTTAGTTTAAAAGTTTGCAATCCAAGTACGCAAGACTTATTAATCTTGCGAATTTGCTTCATTTTATTACCTGCCTAAAATAAAAAAACAACCGCCTAAAAATAACGCCATGGCGAACGCTATCAATTGCGCTTCGCTAATAGCTGAATATTCTGGGAAGCAGCAATTTATGAATGCAATTACCATATTTCACTTCCAGGCAAACATATACAGCAGTAAAACAATTGGTTTGGTGCTATACAGCAGATGCCACCATTAATTCAACAAAATTTAAGCATTTGCATCGCTCATATATGTATATGGAGTAATTGTTAATCTAAGCAGATTATTATTATTAAAATAGCTGGCTAGGAATTATAATGTGTACCTAATTAAACTTTTTTTACGCTGTTGCTTTTCAACCAAACTCGAGCCGTACACAACTTGCTATAGATGTTAAGGGAAATTATATTTTTTGTTTAAGGCAATTATTTTTTTTATGCATAAACAAAAACATGTCTACCATTTTAAATACCTACTATCAGTCAGAGAGCAAGCAGTGAGCGCAGATGTTGACTCATTGTGTATTTTTATGGGTCTTTATTTCAACTGCTTTTCTACGTTTTAACATTTGCTTATGTAGGAGTTCCTATGAAATAAAGAAATTTAACTATTCACACCATCTAAAAAACAAGCAGGGAAAGACAAAGTCGGGCGGAGCCGATTATATAATACCCTACACCACTACGTCTAGCAATAACTTTCGAGTAAATACGAAAGCATAACTAATGGACGTTTTGCATGAAAGTTATATCTAAATTGGCCAGATTTTGATTTAGCATTTTCATAGAATTTTACGTTACGTCTGTGGTAACCGTTGTCGCTTTGATTAACAGCGTTTTACCATAGAATTTCTCGGATGCCCATTCAAGCTTTTCTTGAACGTTAGGTGTCTGCTTTGCATTATTAAATATTGCCAGCCCTGTTATCTGTTTAAAACTATCAACTTCCTAACTAATAGCAAAAACTTCCAGGTACTTATTGAACGTTACTAAAGTACTTGAAATATATTCTTTACAAAAAAAAAAAGATTGCTGTAAACTCTTTACCATTCAAACCGCAAAACCTAATGTAAATTTGAAATAGGTTTATTTGACAGATCTCCTTTATACAACTGTCAAATAAACCTATTTTAGGGCTTCATTAAGTTTTGTGAGTAAAGCCGTAAATATTTATATTCATTTTCATTTTGACCAATGAAACTTCCCAATGTTTGTCCCAATAAGGTTATTTGATTGATTAGTTAAAAATAAGTAAATAAAAAATAAATAAATTTATAATAAAAAAGAAATTTTGTTATGATAGTCCCAGGATTGTCATAAAAGGTCTTATCGGATGAAAGATATTTATGGGAGCTTCATCTAAAACTATGCCGATTTTGATAAAATTTTAACTACGTTTTAGAACTTTAATTTTTCTCGCTCGAGTAGGAGTACTCAGGTAAACTTGCCCCATATATTTAAGTCTGTTTTCGAAAGATCATTCCGCATTCGTGTGACCAGGTGTTGGAATATATTGCCCGCCGAGTTAAGAATCTTTTCACACTCGAATAATGTTTTTCGCTTAAAACATATTAACTTCTATTCTACAGATCAAACTTAGTGTTGTTGCTTGAATCTTTTTGTATTGCTAACATGGGACTTGTTAAAAAATCCAACTATTTAAATTTTTTCGTAATCTTGTTATGATTGGGGAGCCAATTAAAATGAATTAGGCTAAGAATCCTCCATCTTTTTGTAACTGCGAAGTATTTAATTTTTTAATTTTTATTTAGGAATAGTATTTATCTTTGTAATACGTTTTTTTGGCCGAGGAGGCTTATGTATTACTATTAAGAAATAAATAAAATAAATAAATTAATTAAAACATCTCATTCAAAATATAGTAAAGTTGGGCACCCAAAAGTGGCTATAACATCAATTAACTATTTGATTGGATGAAGGTTATCTATAGCAATGGCAATTTTGCCCATGAACATTCCACTATGGAAGCTTTATCTAAATCTGAACATATTTCGACTACGTATTGGGATGTTTATAAAAACATCTTATGCTAAATTTTGCATAGATCGAAGCATAATTGCGCCTACTTTAGCCATAAAATGGCATATAGGATGAAATATAGGTATGGGAGCTTTATATAAATCTGAATTACCGCATACGGGAACAAAAAAATTGTACGAAATGTCTCTATTGTGGACTACTTATTTCTTTGTTGTACGAGAATTTTTGAAATTCAAGAGCGCAAATAACTCTATTATAATTTATAAAATCGTTAGTACTACAATTATAAAGGGGCATATCGGATGAAAAAAGATGATTCTTTCGGTCTGTTTTTATCTTGTGTCTCTTCCATTTGGTATCGTTGGATAAAGCCCGCAGTCCGTATTGAAAATATATATTTTTTTCAAATTTTACTTTCGGTGAAAAAAATTTTCGTATTTTTTACAATGCCAAAAACAAAAAAAAAAAAACTCACAACAAATGGCGCCAGGCTGGAGGCAACAAGTGTTCTGCAGCGCATATATTGTTGGAGAATATTTTGCATCATAAAGAAATATCAATCCTTTTTATTTGTCACAATTTCTTGCAATTTTATCGTAAATAAAGTCCCAACGTATTTCTTAAAGTCTTCGTACATAACACTAAAGAAATCTTTATTCGTATTACTTTTTCATTGTTAAAAGATTTTCTTGGAAGAAATCCAAAAATTCAAAAAGTAAATTTTAAATATTGTTTAAAAAATATTTCACTCTGCCGAAATCACCAGTCAAAACCCACTGCTTGCTATTGAATGATGGATTTTGACCCTTAATCAATTGTCTTAAATACTATATTGTAAATTATGGAATTCTTTGAAAATAACGATATGGCTTTATTTGAAATAATTTTTTAAAAATATGAAATACCTATTGATATTTTGAAAAAAAAATATATATATTTTTTAAAAACTTTGTCTACACAAAATTTTAATGACATTGAGTCTTTAGAAAAACATTCATTAAAATTTTGGCCTTAAACTTCGCAAATGTTTGTCTTTATTAAAATTTATTCATTAGAAAAAAACCATTAAAATTTAGTCTTTTAAAGATGTTTTATAGAAAATGTAGCTTTAGAAAAATAATTTATAAAAACTTTGTATTTAGAATATATTTCATTAAAATTGTGCCTCTAGAAAAAATTGCAATGAAATTTTGTCTTTAAAAAAAATAGCTTTGAGGAGGGTCCGCCCCTGGCGCTAAGATTTTGTCATTAGAGAATGTTACGCTGAGATTTTGTCTATAAAGTCATTCTTAGCCGATCGGTATTTTAAACAATGGGTCTTATATTTTTAACTCTAATTTAATTTGCTCATTTATTAGTCAAGTCGTTAGACCAAATATGACTAAAACGCTACAATTAAAACAATCCATAAAAGTTTTCTTAAAACTAAATCACGAATTAAATACTACTCAAAAATAGTTAATCTCATAAATTTAACTAATATTACCAATAATAATTTATAGCACATATAATAAAAGTAAACATTAAATATTTTCATTAAAAAATAAATCAGGAATTAAATACTACTCAAAAAATACTACTTCTTAGCATTGCAACTGTTACGGGGTTGTGGTGTAGAGCATAAATATGTATTCAAAACAATGGCAAAAGATAAATGGGCATATTGTTTGTCCAAATCAAAACTTTTTTCCACTTTTTATAAGAATTTCTGGCAGACTTCTTTTCTAGGCATACCGAAATCGACTTAAACTGTTGCTCGCCATGATTCGAACACAAGCGTTCAGAATCGTATGTACGCTGCGGTGGTAACCTCTGCGATGGGGAGGCCTCCAAAATTTTAAATTAGTGTTAGAAATATTCTGATTTAAACTATTTTATCACAAAAGTTAGAGTTTGTTTTTTGGCTACCTAGTATATCAGCTGATTGTTTTGAACGCACCACCATAGCGTGAGCATAGGACATCAACAAGTTCTCTTCATCTAACTCTATCGTTGGCCAAAGCCTTGGCTTGATTCCGCAATATACAAGTTGCTTCCAACTCTGTTTTCGGACGTATCTATGTGTTTTTCGGACGTCACCTTCATCGCTGTCCTTTTGGATTCCAATCTAGGACATTTCTTGCTATATGATCGCGCGTAGGATATGACCTAACCAAGTCCATTATCTCTATCGGATTTCTACATAGACAGGGGCAGGGTTTGTTCTCAATTGCAATTCTTAATTTGGAATACGGGTTGGCCAGAAAATTCGAAGTATTTGTCTTAGGCAGCGATTTATGAAAACTTGGATTTTGCGGGAAGTCGCTTCTGTCCAGCTCCAAGTTGTACAGCTATATAATGAAATATATTTCACACTACTTTTGATGATTCTGATTTTTGTATTATATGAGATGTCACTGCATCTCCAAACATTTTTAAGTTTAAGAAAGGCTCTTCTTATCCATAAGATAGAAAAATTGATCTGTGATATAACAGTGGTGGGCAAAAAAACACACGCTATTTCTACATAGACAGGGGCAGGGTTTGTTCTCAATTGCAATTCTTCATTTGGAATACGGGTTGGCCAGAAAATTCGAAGTATTTGTCTTAGGCAGCGATTTATGAAAACTTGGATTTTGCGGGAAGTCGCTTCTGTCCAGCTCCAGGTTGTACAGTTATATAATGTAATATATTTCACACTACTTTTGATTATTCTGATTTTTGTATTATATGAGATGTCACTGCATCTCCAAACATTTTTAAGTTTAAGAAAGGCTCTTTTTATTGATACGTTTTCCTATCCATAAGAAAATTGATCTGTGATATAACAGTGGTGGGCAATCTCGGTTTTGAACAAGTTATAACGAGTTTGGATAGATAGATCAAAGAGAAATCAATCCTATGGCAGCTTGTTGTACATACCAAATGGACTCATTGAACCTTATTAGCCAGTGCTATTTTCCTTAGCATAAACTGTTGTTGGCCTTTTAGTGCAAAATGGAAATAAATAAAAATTAAAATAGAATAGAATTAGGTACATACATATGCAGATATTCTACAATGCGATATTAAGTTTTAAATTGAATTAATGAATTTTCGATGGTGAGTGAGTGGTGGTTACTTTATAAATTGCTTTCAAATGAAAGAGAAGAGGCGATTTGACAACGTACCAATAAATATGATTTGCCTTATCACATTTTTCCATTAATATAATTAATATTGAGACAGTTTGTGGCCAACAGCGATTGTTTTTTAACGGAAAAGGAAAATGTTGACCTTACAACCAACCCACTTGCAATTTCATGCGATCTAAAAAATTTTGTTACACACCTAAGGAGGCCAACGTCAGTTACTGTGGTGACATTCACACATTTCAGACAACAGTTCATTATCCACATCAAGTGGAATTTACGTGTCTTCAAGCAATTATAGCACCAAAACACAAGAGCTGGTGTTCCCACACACTTTAAAGCTGTGTATTTGGTTTCTTTGAGAGTTCTTCTCGTACGGAAAATGACCGGCTATTGTGTATGTGATATCTTTTCATGTTTTACCAAATTGCTTGATACGCCCCAATGCAATACAATCGTCAGCCGTGAAAATATCACGTATTTAGAGAAGATTTTGTCCCATTTGAAAATTATCCTACAATGGAAATGAGCGCCTGATAAAAAAAGAGCGTTTTCCGCACGTGATTTCCAAATGAAAATTCCCCGTTGCCAGCAGTAGGGAAAGCGAGACCAAAACATGTGGCCTCAAATATTCACGTTCACGACTACCACCTATGTGTTACGAACCTACTCCTTCTTTATTTTCCTTATTCTTTTCTTTACTGTACCATCATCATCTATCTATCTACCAAGCATGATGATGCCTCCTATGATAGCGGTTGTTGTTGATAACAACACCAATAACAAAAGGTTTACGCACATACACATATATGGGCCCGCCTTACCTGTGCTTGCTAACCTTTCTGACGTTATTGGTGGCTGAAGTAGAAAATGTCTTGCCTGTTTTTGTTGTTGTTGTTGTTTTATGAGACTGCTCTAGTAGTGTAAGAGACAACGCCGACAGTCGACTTTTATCCAGTGTAGCAAACAAAAAGGTTCACAGAAGTTCACTTAGAAAATTATGATGAGTTGACAAAATGTAAACAACCCTAAGGCAGTTGTCAAAAGACTCTGGAGCTAAAAGGAAGTCACTCATGAAGCCAAAAATAATAACACTGTGGCAAAAAAGGTAAAAACAAAAAACTCATCGATACGACTCGGTATGATTGCTACGCCCCAACCACGTACTTGAGTGAGTTAGCCAGACCTCCCCGCCGCCTCATAGAGACATATTTGGAGCGCATTTTCAAAGAATTGGAATAGAACTTAATTGCAGTGTCGGAAATGTGTGTAAATTCTAAAAATAATATATCTTAAAAAAATATGATTGTGGATGAAGCAATAAATCCATCTTAAAGCTGGTACTATATTCGCTTATTTTCGGCGATTACTTTTTATTGATAATAGATTTTAAAGCAAAAACAATGCCGATTTGATTCAGTAGGACATTCCCTCGTGACTTGTGGGAAAATTTTAATAAAATTGAGATTTTTGTAGTGTTTCAAAAACAGTAAACGGGTTTTTCAACTGTGAAAAACGAACATATTAAAGCCGCCTGACTAAAAGGCAAAAAAGAAGAGCATTGTTGGCAACCCTTAGCAGGGAAAACTGTAAATCAGCCATTAGTGAATAATGAAATTACAAACAAGTTTAAATTGCATGTTTGTGGAGCAAACAAATAGCCTTTAAAAAGTCAAATGGATTGATTGTATCCAATATTAAGATTGTGTTGAAAAACTTCTTGGTACTTGGGTCTCCAGTTCGATGTAGAATGTGAACCATAAAGTTTTACCACTAACTCCGCTGACAGAGAAAATGATAATACAAAAAAGTACTTAACTCAATTTTTTCGTTTTTTGTTTATTCTGGAAGACAAATGTCCGATGTAGGTTTCCTCAAAGTATCAGGTGGATACAATTGGAAATAACAGATTTATAGTGATTAAAAAAAGGCCTATGTCAACTTTTTCGTCCCCCTGTATTCCCTGTATTGTAGTGTTTCAAAAAAGTAAACGGGTTTTTCAACTGTGAAAAACGAACATATTAAAGCCGCCTGACTAAAAGGCAAAAAAGAAGAGCATTATTGGCAACCCTTAGCAGGGAAAACTGTAAATCAGCCATTAGTGAATAATGAAATTACAAACAAGTTTAAATTGCATATTTGTGGAGCAAACAAATAGCCTTTAAAAAGTCAAATGGATTGATTGTATCCAATATTAAGATTGTGTTGAAAAACTTCTTGGTACTTGGGTCTCCAGTTCGATGTAGAATGTGAACCATAAAGTTTTACCACTCACTCCGCTGACAGAGAAAATGATAATACAAAAAAGTACTTAACTCAATTTTTTCGTTTTTTGTTTATTCTGGAAGACAAATGTCCGATGTAGGTTTCCTCAAAGTATCAGGTGGATACAATTGGAAATAACAGATTTATAGTGATTAAAAAAAGGCCTACGTCAACTTTTTCGTTCCCCTGTATAGCAACAAAAATCGAGTTAGCTCCTTTATATATTAAGCCATCGATATATGTATATATATTGTAAAAAAACATGGGCACGACAACCATTCAAATACTCATTTGCTCAATTTTGGGGAAAAATATCTTAACGAACACACCAACAATATTCTCTACCTACCCCAACGTGTAACCGCACTGAGACTTTTATCTCTATTTCTTTTGCAGAATAATACAATACCGGTTCGGTAAATTGTGGTTAATTGTATAAGCCATCGCACATATGCATCTCTAAGAGCTCATTCGCGTTTGTTTCTGTTGCGTGGATAATTGAAAGCCTTTGTTTTTTTTCACGACATTGACTACATTTAATGTGAAAAAGCCTAACGAGCAAAAGGAACATGCTGTTTATAAACTAAACAACCCCTTTGCATTGACAAAGGGGGGCATAGACACCCACTACGTCACCAAACTGTGAAAAAGTAATTCATCCGCAACCAGCTTGAGGAGATTTGTGAAAAGAAGCCAACTGGCCACAGCGATTGCAGCAACCCTAAATATTAAAGGGCAGACCATCGAGCATAGTCGGGCCAAAAGCGTCCCGAAAAGAATACAAACATGCAAACCACCATACTGACGCTTCAAATTCAGATTAAGAGATTGGGAAATATGTCCTCTCTGACCCTACTATTTTGTATAACAACACTAATCGGGCTGTCGCATGCATGGATGCCAGATGTTAGACCGGATCTACAATCAAGTAAGTCAAGGGAATAACTAGATTTGTTTACACTTTAGTTCGAAATACTGAAATCTTTTTTTATTTTTATTTTTAATTTTTAATTTGTAGAGCAAGATAGAATTTTGGCAAAGCTTATTGGCAACACAACCGATTACTATAAAGTGTTAGACCATGATGACACAACAATTCTGGTTGGTGCTAGGTAAGTGACCGCTTCTCGTCTTTTTTATTATGTTATTCGCTCTTAAACAAGTTGTAATCATTTTATTTTTTCTACATTCTCCCCGAACAGAGATATTATATACAATATCAGCATAAATGGGCTGCGTGAAAACAGCCGTATTGAATGGTTTTCATCTGATGCAGATCGGGAGCTCTGTGCCCTAAAGGGAAAGCGGGAGGCTGATTGCCATAACTATATAAGAGTGTTTGCTCGTCTGCACGACGACCAGATTCTAGTGTGCGGAACAAATTCATACAAACCGAGATGTCGTCACTATGTACCCACAATGGACGAAAGTCATCCAAATGTTGCACGCTTTTATGAAATAGTACGCGACGTGGAAGCCCAAGGACTGTGTCCCTATAGCCCACTCCATAATAGTACATATGCGTATGCTGACGGCCATTTGTATTCCGCCACTGTGGCGGATTTTTCCGGCGGTGACCCTTTGATATATCGTGAAAACTTGCGCACAGATCAATATGATCTGAAGCAACTGAACCAGCCCGATTTCGTGGGCGCCATAGAA
This sequence comes from Stomoxys calcitrans, assembly GCF_963082655.1. Lineage (NCBI taxonomy): Eukaryota > Metazoa > Arthropoda > Insecta > Diptera > Muscidae > Stomoxys > Stomoxys calcitrans. The sequence continues at coordinate 266,717 of NC_081556.1, read as the reverse complement.
CGCAATGGATTCGTTATGTTCTTCTTCCGCGAAATAGCGATGGAGTTTATGAATCTCGGAAAAAAAGTTTATTCGCGTGTAGGCAGAGTTTGCAAAAATGATCGGGGTGGACCATACAACTTGATCAAGTCTTGGACATCGTTTTTAAAGGCAAGACTCAACTGTTCGATTCCAGGCGATTATCCATTCTATTTCGATGAAATACGTGAGTTGAAGTTGTCCCCTGTTGAAGCAAGTCACAGAAAATAATTTTTCTCTTTCTACTTTCAGAGGCCATAAGTCCTGTGATTGAAAGTGGCCCAAATGCCTTGGTGTATGGCGTTTTCACAACGTCCGTAAATGCGATACCTGGCTCGGCAGTTTGTGCCTTCAACATTGATGATATTATGGATGCCTTTGAAGGTCGTTTCAGATCACAAAAGGACAGTCAATCTCAGTGGTTGCCTGTGCAAGAAGAACAAGTTCCCGTTCCGCGACCAGGTCAATGCGTACCCGATTCTCGTACCTTGTCCAGTATAGCGGTTAACTTTGTTAAAAACCACCCGCTTATGGAAACGTCCGTACCGGCTATATACGGTCGCCCATTACTGACAAAGGTTCATTTGTACCATCGTCTTACATCAATTGCCATTGATCCGCAAGTTCGAGCACTAAACGGTGACTATTACGATGTTATTTACACAGGCACGGACGATGGCAAAGTTACCAAGTTCATAAATATACCTACGCCCTCAAGCGGCGGGACTTCGGCCAGCATTGACAATTTGAAGACGGTCCTAATATCTGAGCTCCAAGTACTACCCATTGGAATACCAGTACGCGAATTGATTGTGTCCCCAAAGACCAATAATTTGTTGGTTGTTAGTGATGGCAGCTTAGTTACGGTCCCATTGCACCATTGCTCCCACATCATTGATTGTGCGAATTGTTTACAAATTCAAGATCCCAATTGTGCTTGGGATCAACAGACACATGAATGCAAAAATCTTTCGCAACCGAATCACAAGTTTGGTACTAAATCCTTCTTGCAATCATTGAACACAACCAAAAAGGCGGCTAAAGCATTGTGCCCCAAGTCATCTGCCAGTGGCCGAGGGCCTGGAACCGTTGTTCCCGATGGTACTATTTTGAATTTCGGCACTGTTACAGATAACAATTTGGACTCGCAATTTAATACCCTACAACATGGGGATGAAGATGTGGCAAAAAAGCACATTTATGCAAATGTGGCCTCCGTTAATGGAATTTCTACACCCATGGACAACGATCTCAACTCACCGGACTTGGATGTGCCCACAGCAATGGCTGATGACTTTCTTCTGGGCACATTTAACGAGGAAAATAAGATCACCTTGCACTCAGTTGACCCCCATGATCTAATGAACTCTGTGAATGGTACATAAATAAACATTGATTGAAGGTATATCCTAGCGACTGTTTTACTAATTCTACTTAATACTTGCAGATCCCCTCCACGCCACCGCCGTTGGTGAGGAACAAAAACTTCAATTGGCTGGAAAAAGCTTTTATTGGGGTTTCGGTGCATTGGCTTTGGCATTAGTTTTCATCATTGGTATGGTAGTTGGTCTCCACGTTTCCAAACGCAATTGCAAACCCCCGTCCATACATAGCAGTCATAGAAATCAATTCAATGCCAATCCGTAAGTCAATGTTATTGAAGCGATATATTCATTGCTCACAAATACCTTTCTCTGTCTCTCTCTCTCTCTCTACATCTTTCCAGGACGTTTGGCCTAAAACATGGCAAAGATATAAATTTGCTTATGAACACTAACCATTACTGCCATCCGGGAAAACCCAGTTTGGATTTAGAGAAGGACCGCAGTCATGAATGTAAAAACTCAACAGAGAATCTCGAAAAGGAATTACCCTGCAAAACGTCCACATTAACAAAAGTCAAGCGCACGTACATATGATCACGTAGAATTTGTACATGTTGGCATCTACTCTGGCTTACCAGAAGGGACATATACAAGCATTTTTAGTAAAATTTTTTAAACGTTTTTGTTTTGTTTAGTTTAAAGTTAATTTTAGCGTTTATACGAATTCCCCCCCATTTACGATTTTAAACGAGCGATATTTATTCGACTAATGTTTTGTAAAACGGACGTACGGCTAACTAAACTGTTGGCCTCGAAGATCTACTTATACCACTTACCACTAGTTGACTAGATGCTGCTACAAAAACATTACTTGAATTAATATCTGAACAATGTCCCGATTTTTTTTGTTATTTTTATTTCCCCTCTTTGTTGTATATACAAAATTATATTTAAAGCGCAATTTGTTCGTAGTTATACACATACATATATTTAGAAATACTTGTAACAGGACGTTTGAAACGTCCACACACATCTGAATCTTAAGTGTAGCAAATAGTCTAACAGTAGTTATAACAAGGGGAGTCTAGAACACTTTACAATATAGACATACATACGTATTAAAGGTATTTTTTATACATACTCTAACATAGGATTGGACTCTATAACCGACTATACATAATTAAGTACAAAATCAACCATGTATCAACTCTTTAGTCGTCCGCAATCCTCTTAAGTTCAAATTTTTTACTCTCATACATATCATTGTTTGACGTCAAGGTGTTATCTATATCTGAGTAATGCCCCAGTCGTTTTCAAGAACAAACATTTGTATATTATTCATAATGAGCCTATTCAACGGAATGCTGTACAAGTAATCCCATTGCAAATACAAGTATTTAACAAACAACCTAATTAGACTGATTACTATGTTGATATGATGATGATGATGATGATCATAAACAGCACAACTACATACATACACACACACACACACACCCATCAACAGTTGTATATTTTTATATAATCTTTATACATTTGAATCCAGGTATTTATTGGCCCTAAGTACGACTGCCGGATTCGAGTTTATATTTCCTCGATATGATGTACAAAAATGCGTTGACGGTTTTCAAAGCTCAACCTCGGTTTTTTTCTCCACATAACCGATGAATTATAAACTTGAAGTTTCGACAGTCGAAGTAAAAAAAAGCGACTACCACTACCACGCAATTCGATTGTGTCTTGTAAAATATCAGCAATTAACGAATGGCCTCAAGCAAAAGGGTATTCCAATAGATACGGGATCTGCAAAATGCCTATATGGATGCATTTAAGAAACCTGATTATAGAAAACCCAATTTACAATAAGTCCCCATTGGCGGAAGACATCCTTATAACTGAAGACACCTTTGTTCTCCTTGCATTTGGAGGATAAACTTGGAGCTTGCATACAATTGAATTGTCAAAGAATATGCGTTGTGTTGTTGCACACATAAAACGTCAATGCTCCCCCTCATTATATTTTACTTTTACACCTATGCATGGCAAGGGTTACTCAAAGTTATGCAGAAATTATTATATAAGTAAGCAAATGCCGCGGCCTTTATACAAATATTAAAAAACAAAATTTTTAAATTGGCTAATAAAAATGGAAAGACTGCGCAACAATTGAAAAGAGCGAAAGTGTTGGACAAATCATAACTGTGATCTGATATACCAACATACAAATATTGGACTAAATGAAAAATGAAAAGAAACCACAAAACAAAATTGATGCCTTAACATTTGTCAATTACATTTTTATACAAAGTTGATGTAAGAACTCGAATATTAAAGAACAAATTGCATGTCCGTCCCACTTAATATATGTATAATGGAAAAAAAGGAATATTACACATATATTTGAACGTAGTTAAGTTTTAGTCTAAGGCGACCACAAGAGGATACTCTAACAGACGACGCATACATATATTTTATATTTTTTTACAAATAAACTGTATAAATTGAAACTTTTGTATGTACATATACAAATGGAAAAGTATGTAAACAAATCCAATCATTTGTAGACAAATATTCTCTTCTAAATCAGCAACTGTACACACAATTGTTTATTAATCTAAATTGGTTTTGAAATTTCTTCTAACAATACCCCTGTTGTGATAGTTTGTATTTGCAGATAATATAATGATATCTATTAAAAAAAAAAAAAAAAAAACAAGACAAAACAAAATAGATATGTCAAAAATGCACACACCGGTGCTTGAACTTGGCATTTTTGGTATTAAAATCTAGGTTTTTCATGTCACCATTTTGGTCTTCCTCATTGAGCGCAAAGAAAAACTCGGACATTGTAAATTGAGACTTCTTTCTTCTATCTACAATGATTTCTTGTCAAGTATATATTTTTACACACTCTTTGTTTTAACTGTTTTTAATATTCAATAAAGTCGTATTTTTACAGAAAGAAAGCTTGCATTGTGTCTTAGTACTCCTATTTTACAAATCTATGTGATATCCCTAAAAAGTGAACCTGACTGGGTAAGTTTTTGCTTCACACCAAAGGCATAACTGTTAGAATTCAATTCCATGGCAGCCGGTTGTTCGTACCGGATTGACCCGATGGATTCCTTCATCGGCAAGGGCTGCCGCCTAAGTGTACAACACTGCTACAACAACAACAACTGTTAGAATTGCAATTTCCCTATGTTTCGGCAACACCAAAATCACCCACAGGAAATGTCAACATTTCATAGTTATTCATTATAAAACTCTTAAATAAAACCAAAGGAGTTTTTCCCAACAATGAATTAATTTTACAGTGGCCGACAAAAGTCTACGTACGGCTCCTATATTAGCTACCAATGGAGTTCTTTAATATACAATTGAAAAGTAATAATGTATTTTTATTTTTAACATCTGTAGGAACGATCGCCCTGATAGAAGAGGATCGGGTGTGGGATTGCTTATTTCAAAGAAATTGAAATATGAGGTCGTTTACTTGGGGTCGAATTATGAAGCGGTCGAATTATCCACCGCTTCAGGTGGAATTTTAGTTGGTGTAATTTGCATACCGAATGACGATTTCGATTTTTTCGAAAATGAAATATCCGGCCTTCTTGTTCGATACAGGGATATTGTGGTAATGGGCGATTTCAACAGAAATCTTTTTAATTCCTCCATCGCTACTGCCATAAGGCAGTACTGCAACAGTATGGGAGTGTCTGTTACCCATAACAGCTGCCCGACTCATTTTGATGTTTAACATCAATCTACATCGTTGATTGATTACTTTTTGCTGTCACAACTACAATATTTGTGCGGTGCCGGCCAAGTTATTTGCCTTAATATATCAAAGTTTTGTATATATCTCTCTCAACATCTCCGTGGGGTGAAATTATGAATTTTGTGAGTTTTTGATTGCAACAGATTCAGTGAACCAGAGTTGCTTGCAAAGGTGGCTTCAGCTGGGCTTGAACGAATGTTTTCGACTACCGATGTTAATGATCAACTTGAGTTATTAGAGTGCGGCTTAGAAAGGATTCATTCCGTTTTTAAAAAGAAGATGTTTGTGAAACAATAAAATTGCAAATTAGCAAATTTTTGCCCATGAATATTCCACTAAGGAACAGAGGCAAACTTCTCACATATCAATGAGTGCAGTCCGATTCAAGTTTAAGCTCAATGATAAGGGGCCTCCTTTTTATAGCCGAATCCGAACGGCGTGCCGCAGTGCGACACCTCTTTAGCGAGAGGTTTAACATGGCAAAGTACCTTAAAAATGTTGCCAGCTTTAGGAAGGGAAAACCACCGCTTAAAAATTTTTTCTGATGGTCTCGCCAGGATTCGAACCCAGGCGTTCAGCGCCATAGGCGGAAATGCTAACCTCTGCGCTACGGTGGCCTCCGAAACAATACGATTCGGAAAATTGGATCAAGTGTTCCGATATCAGGTTTCAGCAGTCAATGGCGGATTTGGCATATAAAGGTTTTCTTCGATATAGCAGCGATGATAACTGGAGTACATACTGCGAATTGGGGAACCGCGCTAAGAGAGTGGAAAGAAGTATTAAGAAGAGTGTACATCGTGCCCTGATTGATAATTGTAGTACTTCTAAGGGTTTGTGGAAAGTCATTAGAGATAATGGTCATGTCAAGACCAGTTCCTCAGTTACTACTGTAACTCTCCCATGGTACTCAATGAGATGAACCGTTCATCTACGCTGCCGATTAAAAGCGCAGTTCCTCAGGGATCTGTACTTGGTCCAATGCTATTTATTTTGTTTTTGAAAGACTTATTTAAGTCCATAGAGAATTGGTGTACCCTATATGCATATGCGCACGATGTTCAGATAGTGTTTGTAGGTAACCATCACTCTTTGAACGTTCTTCAATCGAAGATTGATTTGCCCTTGGCTTCAGAGATGTCTGCGAATCGTCTGTTTGTGAATGCGGCAAAGACTAAGGCTCTTTTCTTCGAAACGAATGATACTCCAGGCGTGAGGCTAGTATATAATGGGTATGAAATAGGATTTGTCCATAATATTCCGTGTTTGGGTATACTTTTGGATGATATATTGTCATTCGATTTAAACATTGTTTCTTGCAGGTTATTCGACTGTTGTTAAAAGTTTTCTTTGTAGTTCCTTCAATGATTTTGTTAAATGTAGAAATCTGATTATGTTCTACAAAGTCTTTAAATCCCGTGTTCCAATATTTCTGGTAAATATGTTCTCATTTTCTCTCTACTCGAGTTAATCAAATACTCATACCAAGAGTTCTTCGACTGTTGTTAAAAGTTTTCTTTGTAGTTCCTTCAATGATTTTGTTAAATGTAGAAATCTGATTATGTTCTACAAAGTCTTTAAATCCCGTGTTCCAATATTTCTGGTAAATATGTTCTCATTTTCTCTCTACTCGAGTTAATCAAATACTCATACCAAGAGTTCTACCCCATATAGGGTATTCTAATTTCGTCATTCTGTTTGTAACACCTCGAAATATGCGTCTGAGACCCCATAAAGTATATATATTTTTGATCGTCATGTCATTTTAAGTCGATCCGCCCGTCTGTCTGTCGAAAGCACGCTAACTTTCGAAGGAGTAAAGTGAGCCGCTTGAAAATTTGCACAAATACTTTTTATTAGTGTAGGTCCGTTGGGATTGTAAATGGGCCAAATCGGTCCATGTTTTGATATAGCTGTCATATAAACCCATCTTGGGTCTTGACTTCTTGAGCGTCTAGAAGGTGCAATTCTCGTCCGATTTTGCACGTGGTGTTTTGGTATTACTTCCAATTACTCCGCTTAGTATGGTTGAAATCGGTCTATGTTTTGATATAGCTGCCATATAAACCGATCTTGGGTCTTGGCTTCTTAAGCCTCTAGAGGGCGCAATTCTCGTCCGATTTGACTGATTTTGACAATTATGCACGTAGTGTTTTGGTATCACTTCCATCAACTGTGCTAAGTATGATTCAAATCGGTTGGGATTGTAAATGGGCCAAATCAGTCCATGTTTTGATATAGCTGTCATATAAACCGATCTTGGGTCTTGACTTCTTGAGCGTCTAGAAGGCGCAATTCTCGTCCGATTTTGCACGTGGTGTTTTGGTATTACTTCCAACAACTGCGCTTAGTATGGTTCAAATCGGTCTATGTTTTGATATAGCTGCCATATAAATCCATCTTGGGTCTTGACTTCTTCTGTGCTAAGTATGATTCAAATCGGTTCATAATCTGGTATAGCTGCCATATAAACCGATCTTGGAAATTGACTTCTTGAGCCAATAGAGCGCGAAATTCTCATCCGACTTTACAGAAATTTTGCATGATGTGTTTTGTTATGACTTCCAAAGTATGGAAGTCATGTTTTCCTTTCGTTTTTTCTTTTTGGTTCTGATTATCGTTATTTTCATAAAAAAAAATAATAAAAAATTTTAAATATAACAAAATTAAATAACTCCTTGTTGAAAATTAGTAGATTTGATGGAAATTTACAGAATCGTTGTTAAAAATTAGTAGATTTTATAGAAATGTACACACTGCAAATTATCTTCTAATTTAGTTTAAGTTACCTATTTTTATATTTCATATAATTAATTTAAGAAGTTTTATGTTTGAGATTAGTGCTTATTGTAATTTTATTGAATGGGCTCTTAAAGGGCGTTAAAATTATAAAATTCAGAAAATAAAATAAAAAAGCACGCTATAAATCCGATATAAACAGCCCTATTCTAAAAAAAACCATTGCCTGGGAGTTTTTTTCCTACTCCCTCCCTTTACCCCTATTCTGAATAACAATTAACTGGGAGATTTTTCCTGCTCGCTTTTTTCTTATTCTAAACAATCTTCGAAAAAGAGAAAAGAGTAGGTATTCTGAATCGAAATAAAAGGGAGAAGGAGATGATAAAATATGGGAACATTTCCCAAACAAATACAAGGGAGTTGGGATAAAAAAGTATACATTTAATGTCATTTATAAAGAAAATTCTTAATCTTTACGAACAATTTATTGTTTGTAAAGATTAAGAATCTTTACGAACAATTTATTGTGTACAAAACTTATTTTTTACTTTCTAATCAAAAGCAAGCCCAAACTTCATGTACGCAACATAAAAGGCTTGTATAAGTTTTTCAGTTTTATTAGCGATAAAGACGATGAAAGCATTGGTATACTTAACTTGTAAGCACTTCAATTTAGACATCGATTGTTAAATGAATGTGCTCATATGACAAGTTATTCTGGGGCCTTATTCTCGCATCCGATTTTTTGTTATTCTATGGCAATCAAAGATGGTCTGGGGCTTATTCTCGCATCCGTTACCCGAGCGAGTTTTTGCTCGAAGATTAATTCCGTTCCGTAAGTGCAAATTGGATCATGGCTTACGATAGTAATCGATACGCCAAGCATATTTTGCCATCTCAAAGGTAAACAAAGCAAAGGGTGATTGTTAAAAAAGTTATTACTACTTAAAAAAATAAATAAACACGTTTTAAATAATATGCAATTATTTTAACGATATGTTACAGTTTTTAAACTGTTAACTGTTGTTTTATGTGAACGATAAACCTTTTAAATGGGCAATTAAGAAAAGTTTTTAAGTTTAAAGTCGTCTTCGGACATAGTAGACAAACCGCACAACGGAATTAACAATTCGCCTCAATTTTGTAAAGTTTGCCTGAATAGATCCTGAAAAAAGGTCTAAACCGTAAAGTATCATGTCTCAGATAGAGAATAAGCAAGAAGCTTTCTCATCTTGAAAGGTAGTTAAACAATAGAAGAATACATTTTACAAAGGCAAGACCAAACCTTTCCAGACAAGGCATCAATATAGTACCTAAAAGATAACTCGGTGTCAATAATAACACCCAAACATCTCAATCTCAGAATTTCCAACAAAAATGTTAAGAGATGTGGTATTATATCTTCCAAACATTAGAGCGTTGGATTTGTAGGGATTAATTCTTAAAGAGATGACAGAAGCCCAGGTTAACAACCCTGACCAAAACCCAGTTTATATCATTCTCAAGAATAACAGGTGGCGTAGAGCTGCCATTAAATATTAAAAAAATGTCATTAGCAAACAAACGTCTCACAACTTATACAAGAAGTAAAACGACACAAATCATCATGAAGAGAAAGCATGCTTGAGAGTTTGCACCGGTCAGAACCACAAACTGAGAAACTAAACGGGATTTTTGAAATTTAAGACTGCGAATGTTTACGTCGATCTTAATTTTCACCAAATTTGACATTAAAATGTGTGTAATAGTGGTATAAGATCCATTAAATAGGAGATGAAACTAAATTTCATTCCATTAAATACCAGATGGAATGAAATTTCACGAAAGCGTATTCGATCACGTATGCGTTAATTCGGTCCAAGTTTTCTCATTTACACATAGTGGCGACACAAAATAGAAAGCTCAAAAAACAAAGTCTCCACAATTCTTTAGGTGATAAACATCTGTAAGTGTAAAAATTCCTCTGGAATGCTACATGGCGTATAGCCAAGAATACAGCTTCAAAAGTTTCTCTTAATTATAACACAGTAATTCCCCCACTACAGGTTCAACATTTATTTCTTAAAATCATAACACAATTATATCTATGATATACACTCTTATCAAGCAATAAATTAACGTTATTTTGCTTATTGGGTGCATTTCGAAGAAATTTATAACGTAATCTAGTTTTGTACATTTTGAACTTTAGGAATATAGAGCATACTTATGCATTTATGCATACAAACGTAACACCATGACTAGCTTATAGCCTCAAATTATATTGAACTACCCCTTTTGTGAGATAGAAATGACTTTTTAGTCTTGCTGGATGTAGGTAACGACTCATCTTGAAAGGCGTAGTCATCGCTATAATCACTGTCGAGTAAAGGTCAGCTCTTACTATGTTCGGATTTCGTATCGTAATCACCAGTATTGTATTCGGCCTCGATCTCACGCAATTCTATCTTCTGTTCCTGCATGGCTTTCTGATCAGAAAAGTTGAATGAACCGCATACATCGCCGACCATTGATAAATGACAAGAAAATGTTATGAAAGGAAAGTATTATATTGTATCATAATTACGTGGTTCAAGACAGCATACCTTTACACACTCCTGATAAACTTTAAAAATTGGAGCACACATGCTATCGTCATGATCGCCTTTTAAAAACCGTTCGGAAAACCATAAATTAAAGCAAGCATCGTACTTTCGCTTCAATTCATTGCAATCATCGCCTAGACTATTCATATTCGCTAATATACCCTATTCCAGGTTTAATATTTATTTCTTATTTCTTCCCTTCCTTTGATTCAATAATTGCACTAAGATTTCCGGTTCACTAAAATGGGTATGCCGTAACGATGATAAAACTAAACGAAAAATAAACACGTGTTTATTATCTAGCTGAAGAAAATACTTCAGATAAATATGGAAATACTTTTTAGATGTGGAAACTTGTACAATAACTTTTTTTTGCTGCGGCGTTCACTTTAGAATAAGGATGATTTTCCCCATAGGTGAATGTGTGTTTGCGATTATTCAACAAATCGATAAATAATCGTATTAGTTTTATGGCTTATTTACATGGCACATCAAGTTGGCTTTAGCATCAATTGTACCATCCTATTAATAGGATGAAAGACGGAAGTGATTGTGAAGGGTTTGCGGTGTTGTACATACTTGCTGATTTTTGCATTGGTTTTTTGGGAAACCAGGGTCCGAACTACCGCATACGTGATAGCGCTTTCGAATCGAATTAAATTTCATCTCATATTTAATGGATGTTATAACCAAGATATATTCATTTACAGGTAGTGGCAGTTGTCCAACAAAATATTGAATGCACTATCTGTCAAAATCAGTGATTAGTGCAACTCTGATTTTGTTTATATTACTACAATAGTTCGCGCAGTTTTTCGTTGTTTGTGTGTGTTATGGTTCTTAAATATAATACACACACAACCAAAACTCATTGGCAGATAGAGCTCTTCCCGAGAAAACATTTTACTCAGTTGTTTACGGTGCACCACCTAGTAATTATGTCATGGTTATACATCTTTTATAAACATTTTAATGTAAAAAAATTCTCTTTCAATACAGAAATACAGGATTCACTAATAGAAGGTTAGGTCACATGCAAAAACACAAAGTGGATAGGCCCCATAAACATCATTAAGGATGTCAAATCTGACGATTGAAAATGTCATCATCAGGAGAAAACGTAAACAAAGAATGAATGTAAAAAGAGAACAAGTTGACATCCTCAATGCCAAGTACTGCCAAATATTAAAAAAAAAGTATATCGGCTGATCGCTTGGCTTAACCTTATTCAGTGAATCCTGACAGAAATACATAATTCACAAGAGATTTCGAACGACTTACTCGTTCGTATGCGGTAATTCGCCCCCAGGATGGACTTTCTTTCAAATTCCCACTAGACTGTCAAATTGACATTATAGTTTTTATGTGTAATACCATGTGCAGTAACCACAAGATTTGCGCGGTGACCTCCGTAGCGCAGTTATATATCCACAGGGTTGTAGCTTTGATTTTGTTGTTGTTGTTGGGCAAGCAGTGAACCCTGAATGCAACAACGGGCATATCTGTGAGACCTAGGCAAATTTATACAAGGTAAAGTCATTAGCCCAACAACTACGAAATGAACTATACAACCCAGAGGGGATGGCGGCGCAAATTCCCACTAGGCTGTCAAATTTCTCGACCCTTCCTAATTGACATTCTTGTTTTTATTTGCATTATCACGTGTAGCAATCACAAGATCAAAAGATATATGATTATAAACGTGCAAATTATAAATTAAGCCAATTCAAATGTAAAAAAAGGATAACATTTTAAAAAATTTTTAAATCCAAACAAAGCATTTGATATTTTAGTGGGATTTGGAAACAACCAGGATTCACTGAATAAGGTTAAGCCAAGCGATCAGCCGATATACTTTTTTTTTAATATTTGGCAGTACTTGGCATTGAGGATGTCAACTTGTTCTCTTTTTACATTCATTCTTTGTTTACGTTTTCTCCTATATGATGACATTTTCAATCGTCAGATTTGACATCCTTAATGATGTTTATGGGGCCTCTCCACTTTGTGTTTTGCATGTGACCTAACCTTCTATTAGTGAATCCTGGGAAACAACTCTGAAATGGAAAAATTTCATCAGAGGGCCTACCTTGTATAAATTTGCCTAGTGTGAGACTGTACAACTTATCTTTAAATGTGAAGAGTCTTAAATCGGCAAAAACGTTTTTTTATTAGGTGACTTTGGCCAACAAGTGAAGTTTTAGGTTATAGTCATCGGGGAAGCAGTACAATTATTAAATCAATTGACATAACTGTCGTTCGGCACGAGGAATTTCTAATAAATATTGATCATTAAGAAAATTTTACAAATTGTCAATTGAAATATGAATAGCCTTACTAAAGCAGCGTTCAGATTTGTGGGAAGTGCTTCTTTGAAGAATGCATTCGGTGGCAAACGAGATTTTACTCGCACTCTATGGCACATGTCGAAGAATTTGGATTGTGGCAGTGCGGCAACCAGTGGGGTACTGCAGCCGCATAAACCTAGCTTGTATTGCAGCTGCGGTTGCGGAATGAAACATCATATGCACACAAAAGGTAAGGAAAACATTTCTTTCGGAGTCACCGGTGGGACGCCTTAAACTTATATAACTATCTGAAATCTAAATGGAAATAGGCGAGCGGGAGTTGGTGGAATTTTTAACCGAGGAAATCTTAGCAGAGCGTAAGGCCCAAAAAGTTAAAACTGTGCCAACAACTCTCGACGGGTTTTCCGTAAAGTTGGATGGCGCTGAAGTTGAATTGGCAAAACAAGGCGAAAAGGAAAAGTACGTGTAATGTGATTTATTTTTATACTATTCTCAAAATTTACTTTGGAATGTTGATTCAATCAATTCCCTAGAATTGTCATCAATTTCAATGTTAACCACACTGTTGATACCGAAGATGAGCCGGAAATTAACCCCACCGCAGATAAACCAGACATGGGAGAAATGCGAAGCAAACCACAATTTGAAGTAGATATTGTAAGAGGCAATACCACACTTTCATTCACGTGCTCCTTTTTGGAAGGCTCAGCGCAAGAAGGAGAATATAGTGAGTCATTTTATATTTGTTCCTACGATGTATGCCTATAATGTTGTTTTTGACTTAGATGACGTTTTCGGTATTGATGAAATGACCATCTACCAAGGCGAATGGAATGAAAAGGTCTATGCTGTTGCCGGCGACGTGTTAGATGGCGTAAGTTGCCCAAAACATTGGATTCCAACAGCATTTTCTAACATGTGTTTTTATTTCAGTATCTATATGACTTGTTGATGAATCTTTTGGAAGAGAAGGGTATTAGCAACGAATTCGTTGAAAAGATGTCGGACTTGGCAACCGCCTATGAACACTCTTCCTACATTGGTCTGCTTGAAAGCCTATCGAAGTTTACGACTGGAAAGTAAACATATGTCTTATTTTCGCATCCCATGCTACAATACTACTGGTATGGAACGTATAAATACAAAGAAACATTTTCGTTATATTCGTTGCTTTATCATACGATAATCCTTCCACATTCTCTTACATTTATCACAGTAATGTGCTTGCATACAAATTCTGAAATTGATATTCAATATTTATTGGGCAGAATTCGTTAGATGTGAGTTCTGTCCTCTTATCCTAAAATAAGATTATACTTTCCAATTCGTTTTACACAACTATGAGATGGAAAATAATTTGAAATAATTGTTTCAACGGAGGGCGTTAATTTCTTGAAAAAGTTTTTGTTTTTGTATTTTTAACAAATTAACGTCGCCGTGTTTTATATTATAAGATTCTGTGTAATGTTATAACATCAACTGATTTGTTTAATAAACAAACGTTATAAGTAAGAACAAACTGTACATGTTTATTTGGGATTTTTATATTATGCTTTGGTTACAAGTGTTTATCAATTCAATTCATTCACTTGGCCAGCCTATCTTACTTTTCAACTAAAAAAGTTGCCAATTGTCTTTTGTGTTGAGAACTTTTGAAGAGTCCAACCTAGGTAAATTTATACAAGGTAAAGTCATTAGCCCAACAATAACGAAATCAACTATACAACCCTGTGGTAATGGTGGCGCAAACTCCCACTAGGCTGTAAAATTTCTGGGCACCTTTGCATTATCACGTGTAGCAACCACAAGATCAAAAGATTTAAAAAAGTAACAAAATGTGAAATCCCGTAAAAATCCAAACAAAGCATTTTAGTAGAATTTGGATACAACTCCTACAAATTGGAATTCTATCAGCTGGGCTAATGACATTACCTTGTATAAATTTGCCTGGAGTCAAACTTTTTCAAATCTTGTGGCAACACCTTAAAAACTATTTTTAGATTATGTTTTGTTTGCGTCGCCTGAAGTTACACTGGAGTGTGTGCGTGTGTGCAGCTATGTAGACCTGCTTTTGTTATTTTTCTACTTGGTCCGAGGTCTCGTTGGGCTGGCGGCTCGCACAAAGCGTTTACAACTGTGTCTTGCTCGTTTCGGAAGTTTCATGTTCAATTCCCGCGGCGGGAAAAAATTATTACCATCGGGGTTTTTTCTGCCACTACAATCGTCTCAATTATTAGAATTGACTCGTTTGGACTGTTTCCTTCTTCGTTTGGCAGGAGTTTCCTTGTAATCGCATTTGATTGGAAACTCCAATCAAAGAAGGTAGATTGAATCGTTCGCTCGTAGCCGTACCTGCAATAGCCCAATCGATGGCTATCCACCAGGTCCCGTAAAAATATATGAGTGCATACATTTTATGGAAAAAAATCGGTAAATTTTTAACTTTAATTTTGGTGGGCACAATCATCCCCAGGTTGGAACAGAATCCTGGCGAAATATGATTTATCATGAACAGAATATTATTTTAAGTTTTCGGCAGGTGTGAAATCTCTATAGGTACAAATTACAAATTAGTTGGGCGTAATTGGGAGATAACAGGTAGAAAGATTGAGAAAGTGAGCATGCCAAGTGAGAGATGAGGGTGGGCATATTTTTTATCCGATTTCGCTACAATTTTACATTTGATTTTTACCTTTTTTCACTTTAACTTATTTATTACTGTCATTTAAACATTACAATTAGCCAAATAAAGTTTTTACTGTTTAAGGAAAAATTAATAATTGATATTTTTCACATTATCATAACGGAATTTATGGTCAAGGAAGCCTTGAGGAGCTTCAGACCATTTAATTCACCCTGATTTGATGGAATATTTTCGGTGTTACTACAAAAGGAGGACGACTATCTGGCCACTATTTTCACAGCGCGCCTAGGACTAGCATATAGTACGAAAGCGAAAGTTGGTATTTATACCCAAGCCCGGCAACGTAAGTTATGCGAGACCTATAAGCTTTACGTCGTCCTTGCGGGTCCCATGACATAAATAAAGCGGAGAAAGTGGCACAGGGCACGCGACTGGGGGGCATTTTATAGCCTCTCCTTTGGGTGACCACCATAAATAACCTTTTACGAATGCTGACTGAGGAGGAATTTGAACCCGTCTGCTATGTAGACGATGTTATAATACTTATTAGGGGTAAGGACCAGAACCAACTACGCAGAAGGGCCGTAAGGGTCTTGCATATGGCATATAACTGGGTTAGACCCAGGGGTCTCAATGTTAACCCAGAGAAGACTGAAATATGCCTGTTCACGAGGAAGACGAGGAAGGTGGGGCCATTTTGACACACAACGTTTCCTCAATAAAACGAACTCGATATCTGACAAGGTCAAATACTTGGGGGTGATCTTGGATAGGAAACTAAATTGGAAGCATCACATTGAGGAGCGTACTGAGAAGGCTCATAGATGTTGGGCACTATGTAGACGGGCCGTAGTCTCGAAATGGGGCCTGAATCCGTGGAGAGTCCACTGGCTCTACAGGAGCGTGATTAGACCAATACTTACTTACGCCTCTATAGTTTGGTGGACTACTATGGAGAAGTGCAACATAATAACCCTAGTATTGCCATATTTAAGATCATATTATACGGATGGATCAAAGATAGAGGGCCTGGGGGTCTACATTGAGAACTCTAGAACTGAGATCTGTTTTAGACTGCCAGACCATAATACGGTCCTGCAGGAGAAGATCCGGGCGATCACGGAATGCTTGGGGTGGCGTGGTGGTAACGCGAGGACGTCGAGTGTGAACATTTTTACGGACAGTAAAATGGCCATAGGAGCACTAAAAACCAGGACGGTAAGTTCACGAGCAGTCTTGCAGTGTAAGAAGGAGATTGACGCCTTCTCTGAGGATGGCAGAATCCAGATCATTTGGCTGCCGGTCTATAATGGTGTAAGGGCAATGAATGGGCAGACGATTTGGCAGTAAAGGCCAGAGGACTGCCGTCAATAAACTTGGTTAACCCGAAGCCGAGTTAAGGGCGTGTAATATTTATTTCCAGTTTAAAGGGGTACATCCGATTACCACTCACAGAAAAATATA
Source organism: Stomoxys calcitrans (assembly GCF_963082655.1). Classification (NCBI taxonomy): domain Eukaryota; kingdom Metazoa; phylum Arthropoda; class Insecta; order Diptera; family Muscidae; genus Stomoxys; species Stomoxys calcitrans. The sequence goes on along the minus strand of NC_081556.1, from coordinate 249,852 downwards.
GACCCAAATGACTTATAAAAAAACTTTTGGAACAAGGTGTTAATTGTTTAAATTATTTTTAACATAGAAATTCATTTTTTTGCATCGCGGCAAGTAATTGGTTAAGAACACAGAAAATATATAGACCTACATATATTTGACCGACTAAATATGGCATTGGCTTATGAAAAACTTTTCAAACAAGGTGGTTGGTAAACAAGGCATACGTTGAACATATTTTTAATTGTACGAATTAAATTAAATTAATTAAATTGTTATTTAATTATATAAATTGTGCATTGACCAAGAGTTATCGTGTTCCCTTTCACTCATACATATGTAATTCGAAAAGAAGTAAGAATGAGCCAAACATATTTTTATGTGAATAATATCCGTTATTTATTTTTATCGAAACAGTAAAAACTTTATTGGAAAGAAAGGCAAACTTTCAAATAAGTTGTTTTATTGAGTTAATAAACAAATTAATTGGATTTTTGAGCTTATCATAAATCCAAATTGAAAATTGTTAATCGATAATACAGATTCCTTTATAATTCCGATTTCAGCGAAAGATTAATTTCCTAACTGAATTAGATAGTTTTAAGAAACTACCACGAGAAATATAAATGCAACTTATACAATATATTTATTTCGCTGTCTGGACTGTCTGGATTGCCCCTTCAATACATTATGTATAAGAACATCTTATTTTGAAATAAATTTGCAATTTATTAGGCAGGCTGCTTACCCAAGTGGAATCAATTAAGAAATACTTATTTGTCAACGGACCCCTAGATGTTTCATCTTCTCTTTTTCGTAACCCATTCTATTGTGCTCCAAATGTGAGAATATCACTTTGCTAACAATTCCGTTGCAGCACGTTTTTTTTTGGTTCCATTGGTTTACGAGTATTATTTTGTGGACATGGACTAATTTGAATGCATATAAAACTCTCCACAAAGTGTTTTGTAATTGTCGTGACTTTAATGAACATAGTATAAATACTTAAATCCAAGAGGGTTAGAAGAAAAACATACCCACAATAGATGCACCGTAGAAACCACAAACGAAAACGAGAAACAGAGTAACAAATTGCAGTCAGTCAGCCAAACGCTAAGTATCTGCATTGCAAATACCCGAAGCCATGCTAATAATGGAGGTTTGTCTGAGCACCAATGCCTGAAGATATGAAGACAACTTGTTGGTGAGTGAGCGAGTAGAATGTTCTCTTAAGGGTTTCAGCCACCGCCAGCCTGGCTCGCTTACAAATGTTGCAAAGCGTATTGCCTTTGGGAAGATCTAATAAACAACAAAAATTGACGAAACGTTGGGACAAATGAAATAAAAAGGAATTTTTGTTTACGGAACTTAGGTCTAAAGAGCTTAAGATAAAATTTGATAAGATCTAATAAAGCTGCTATTACACTATTCGACTTGTCATGTGAGCTGTCACATTCTGTCTTCATAAGATTTGTCTTAAGTCCGTCAAAAGCGAATACACAGAAAAAATAAAAAAAAAACCTTGGTTTAATTAAGCAATTTGTATATTCAACTAAAATTTTTGCTGAAATCGGATCTTTAAAGGAATTTGTACTATTAACAAAAGATTTTGTAATATGCAAGCTTAAAAAAAGCTACTAAAGTGGTTATCAACTTAATAAACCAAAAAACTTATTTTAAACTCTATAGATTAACTCTATTTGGTTTGTAAAGGAACAAACAAAATGTGTGCTATGATTTTGTCTAATGTCGATACAAAATCAACACTGTATGAAGTTGACATATTTTGGGTAAAGATGACAAAACAAGTTGGCTTTAGCTTAAGATAACTTCAGCTCACATATGAACGCTTTATAGAATGGTCGTAGACATGTGGAATCCCACGATAATCAATACAATTTCTACATATGGTTGTTCGGTATGGATAATTTCTGGCAAGTCCTCCGCAGCAAACGAATTTTTCGCCTGCATGCTTTTTTATCAAAATTTAAATCGTATTACATTTGAAGCGCCGGATTAGAAAGTTTGTCAATCACACTAGAATTAAACCAATTTAAGAACATAAGATCTGTTTCTTGAAGGCAACGGTTCCAGTAACGGCAGAGCAGTGAATTTTGTTACAATGTTTACATAAAACAATATCTCATAAAGCCCAAAAAAATCAAAGCATATTCTTTGGATGTTATGACATTTTCTAACTTTGGGTTGTTATGGCCCGGGCTGCGGAGTCGAACTTTTGAGCTGGAGTTTGAGTTTGGTTCGGAGTTGAGCACGCCTGCCCTGACTGCGAACCTCTCGCCGGCTTAATACTCCGATTTAGACTACGACCCTGGGAGTCGAGGTCTAGACGTTTTGAGCATTGTGTGATCATAGTGGTAAAGCGGATCACGAAGGCGCTGAATGACTCGCTGACACAAGCATGCCCTAGTGCCAAGCCAAGGGGCAAACAGCAACCGCATTGGTGGACCCCAGAGCTGGTTGGTCTAAGGAAGGACTGCAGAAAACTCTTCAACAGAGCAAAAGCCACAAGAGCACCACATGATTGGGACATCTATAAGGCTGAGCTAAGAAAATATAAGGCCCTTATGATGTTTGACCGGTTGAATTACAAGCTGTGTCTGATAGACTGGTACCCTGGCTTAGGGAGATATACTCTGCTTGTATCAGAATGTCAAATATATCTGTGGGATGGAGGGACACGAAGGTCATTTTCATTCCGAAAGCAGGAAAACCCTACCACACGAAGGCGAAAGGGTTTCGTCCTATTAGTCTGTCATCCTTTATGCTGAAGACTCTTGAGAGGTTGATAGAAACATATCTTAGCGCAAATATCCCTGGAGATCGGCTGTCGCGGCAGCAGCATGCATAGAGTAAAAACAAATCCACTGAAACAGCCATTCACGACCTAGTCGGCTATATAGAGGGTTATCTCGCTGTCAAGGAATATACAATGGTAGCATTTCTTGACATTGAAGGTGCTTTCAGTAATGTAAAACCGACGTCAATCATAAAGGAGTTGAAGTTTCTAGGCATCAACTCTACCGTAAGAAAGTTTGTTAATAACTTACTTACTAAAAGATGCATTACGGCCGGCTTGAGATCTGTGAATCTTAAAAGATGCGTCAGCAGAGAAATTCCTCAAGGAGGTGTACTGCCTCCTCTACTTTGGAATATAGCCATTAACAATATATTATTGTCCCTGGAAGAAAAAGGCGTAAAAGTGATCGTGTATGCGGATGACGTGGCAATTGCGGTTAGGGGAAAGTTTCCCAGCACTCCAAGATATGAACTTTAGGAAGCTCTACGTCCAACAGCTAAGTGGGCTACCGAAAGTGGTCTGAGTATAAATCCGTGCAAGACAGAAGTAGTTCTTTTCCTTGGGTGGAGAGAATGTTCCATTTACAAAAAGCGCAAAATACCTGACAGAAAATTGAACTTCAAATCAAACATTTTGGAAAGGGCAAGAAAGGCCACTCTTGCCCTATACACCTGCAAGAAAGCCATTGGCAAAAGGTGGGGATTGGGGGCCGCGTGTCATGCATTGGGTATATACTACAGTTGTCAGACCTATTATGCTATACGATGTTGTGGTCTGGTGGACGGCGCTTCAAAAATCCACCTACTGCTCAATACTTAAACGGATCCAAAGGATAGCTTGTTTGTGCATGTTCGATGCACTGAATTTAATGCTACAATTTAATTTAATGTCCAAATTGCAGCGACCACTGCCGATATCCTGGTTTTAGGTTCAAAGCACATAAAACCATATAAATAAAGAAAATTTAGAACAGTGAGATGTATATGAAATATTGTTTAAAAAACGATTTGTTTCAAATCAAAGTACATTCTACCCTGGTCTCGAGCTTGGAGTATCAATCAAAATCATATGATTTATAATACAGGACAAATAACCAGAATTCTTATCTGGAGAAATGATTATAAACATCTAATGCTTTTGTTATTTTTTCTCCAATCTACATCTTATATTTACTGGTAATTTAAATCTTGTTGGGAAACCCTGTGAAAAATCGAGGTCGGCCTATCAACCTACCAAGAGAAAAAAGTACCAAAACACCAACACAATATTTTTAATACAGTAGTGTAGAGATTTAATTTCACTAGCAGTATCTTTAAATGTGGCATATTTTTTTTAGCTTTATGGTATTTTCTATAATATATTTATATATCGTATTATACTACTTACCTCTGCATGTTTGGATGCTATATGAGCATAGCAATTTAACATTTCAAATCTGCAAAAGAGAAAACAAAATATGAAGGAGTCCATCTTTAAATTTTATCTACTAACGAATATGGAAAAAGCAAGAAACGTACATGGCTATGTCACAGATGTGGCAGACCCTCGTCTTTGGAGCACCTCTTGAATTCTTGTAAGATTCTTAATCGGAAACAAAGGACAATTCTCAACAATAGAGGAATAGCTATTCTGAAAACCACCTCTGCAGGTAATATCAATAAAATACCCAATTTCATGGCGGATTCAAAGATAATAATTTCAAACAAAATTGTTTAGCTGATGGCCTTAGTAGCCAAAGCTTCTATTTTTACTATACCCTACATCACCACTGTGGTACAGGGTGTTATAACTTAGTGCATTTGTTTGTAACATCCAGAAGGAAGAGAGAGGACCCATTGCTAAGTATACCGATCGAATCAGAATCACTTTCTGATTCAATATAGTTAGGTCAGTCTGTCCGTCCGTCTGTCAATGTTAATTTTTTCGCCCAACTACAGGTCGCAATTTTGTTTGGCGTAGAGTCGTAGCATATTGAAATTGGAAAAAATCTGTTCATTTGGATATAGCTCCCATAAATATGTTCGTCCGATTTTGAGAAATATTGCGATAAGTTCCACACAATGTACACACACAAATACCTTTCATTTGAGTCCCATATTGCCATGGTCGGTAAATATGTCCGATTTAGGGGTGTTTTGGGGCTTGGGGTGGTCCCCCTAGCACTTGGCCCGACAATTGGATATCAGATACGTTTTCTTATCCTAAATACCTATTATTTGAGTCCCATATTGTCGTGATTGTTCTAAATATATCTAAGAAGTTTGGTGGAAATCGGTTCGGATTTAGATATAGCTCCCATTTATATGTTCGTTAAATTTTGGGTAATTTGCAATAGTTGTCAACCGTAGTTATTACAGTTTGAACTAATTTGCTCGAAAATTGATACGGATTGTGTAATAAGCCATCTCAAAAACATCCGACAAAAAAAAACCCCTTTTTTGACCTAATGGTGAACGCTATTTGATTTGATTTTGGACAAACAAAATGTGTCTAATGTGAACACAAAATCAAGAATGTACGAATTTGACATATTTTGGGCGAAAATGATAAGCTGGGTCAAATATTTAACAAATCTGAACGTACCTTTATATTTACTACACTCATAGAAAAATGTCTGCTGAAAATAGCAAACACTGTCTGCCGACTGTTAGTAGTTAATTTTGCTGCTATTACAGCAGTAGTTCTGCAATTTCAGAACAGCAAGCTTACTGCTGAAAAGCCTGTTGTTTGCTGAAAATGACTGCTGCTTAACTAGGAAGGGGATGTTAGAAGAAGAAATATAACACATATCTAAATTTGTGTCTCAGTGGATGTTTATAATCGCCACTGAATGTATACTTTCCATAACCTTTTTTCTTTAAACTTAGATACAAATGGCCATGCCAGTCATGTACACATAAGTAGAGCATTAACAAAAAATGTGAGCTAGCTCAGTCACATTTCGAAATGCATACTAGTGGATGGATCAGGTTGCTTCCTTACAGTAATACAAATTAAAATCATATCTTCTAACAAAATTACTAAAAAAAATTTAAAAAGTGCATATAGTAATAGGCAACCATAAAAAGTAGCAGACTTGGATACTCAGAACAGCAGATTTTGTTAGTTGAAATAGCAGTAAGAAATGTTTGCTAATACAGCAGCCCTACGTTTGCTGATACAGCAGTAATGTCTGCTTTCCCATTTTTAGCAGACAAAAACTGCTGTTATAGCAAACATTTTTGCTGTTTTGAATAAATAAATTATAACCTACACCACTTTTGTGGTAAATGGTATTATAACTTAGTCGTGTGTAACGCCCAGAAGGAAGAGAGGTAGACCTATTGATATTTATACGGACCGATTCCGTCGACCGTCTGTCTGTTAGACTGGTGTCTATCCATGTTTATATGTGTACAAAATACAGGTCGACATGTTTATCCAATCATCTTCAGATTTGCCATATGCATTTTTTTAGCCTAGAGACTAAGCCTTTTGGTATAATGTGGTCATCTGTTTGTTTTCGAACGCCTGAGTTCGAACCCTGAGAGAGTATCAGACAAAATATTTTCAGTGGTGGTTATCGCCTCCTAACGCTGGCGACATTTGTGGGGTACCTTACAAAAATTTTCTCCCCCACAAGAGGTGTCGCACTGAATCAGACATGAATCAGACAGTTCTCATTGATATGTGATAAGATTGCCCCTGTTCCTTTATGGAGTGTTCATGGGCAGCAACTTCCGCCGAAGTTTATCGAAATCGTCTCCAGAGTTAGGTATAGCGTTCACATAGGGGTATTGCCCAATGTCCACTAATAGGGTAGGTGTAGGGTATTATTATATTCGACACCGCCCGACTTTTGGCTTTCCTTACATGTTTTTAAAAGAATAGTGTTTCGAACATTCCTTTTTATATGTTTTTATACATCGATATTAAAGCATTGAGACGTCAAGCGATTCCAGTGGAATTAAATAGTAGAAAATTAAATGGCTTGTTAAATACAACAAAGTGCTTTAAATTGCCACAAATTTGTAACAATTAGTGCTTAATTGTCACACAAATGCTCAAGGAAAAAATTGCGAACGAGCACCGAAATTTGATTTGATAATGCATTTGGACAGGTTTGGTTCCATTGGGCATGTATGTAGTAGTTATCCATCAAGCTGCGGCATTGCCCATGCGTAACCAAGACTGACACTGCAGAAGTAACAACCAGCTTCTAGTAGTTTAAAGGAAAAAAAAACCTAGCAAATCTTGGAAGTTGTTGTGTGTGTGGAAGGGTTTTAATGAACACTTGATTCGATTAAATGAATCGCTGCGATGTTCAAATCCCGTTTTAATAACAATCACCATTACAGGACGGTGGGTATGTTAATTTTGCTTTTCTGTTTGAACACTTCGATATCTTCCCTTTTCAAGTTTTAAACAAGCAACAGACTTTTTTAAATTAAGATATTGGTCTACACATTTTTTCTTTCTTTTGTGCTTGCCAGGAAGGCCAACTTAGTGCTTTTCGCAATAGATTTGGTGCTCCTTAGATTTGGTGCTCACGAAGGTACCAGGTAAGTTTTTTATATCCTAGACCACTACTGTGGTAGAGCGTATTATACTCAGTGCGTTTGTTTGTAACACCCAGAAGGAAGAAAGAGATAAATCCATTAATAATTATACGGATCGACACAGAATCACTTTGTGAATCGATTTAACTATGTCCCCCTGTCTGTCTGGCAATTCTCATCCGATCGTCTTCAAATTTGGTACAGACATCTTTTGCCTACAGACTAACATTATTCAAACGGGAAAAAATCGGTTTAGATTTGGATATAGCTCCCATATATATCTTCATCCGATTTGAACTAATATTACCATAATGCGGTCATTTGCCAACAGATTCCAAAAAAAATTTGGCGCGAAGTATTCTTTTATGACCCGAGGGCCCTCGGTTCCGAGACCCCTTTAAAATTATTTTGTCTATAGAAAACAAATTAAATAAAATTTATGCTACACACAACATTTTAGTAAAACTTTTTAAAATGACAAAATTTCATATTTATAATATTCTAGAGAGAAATTTCGAGCAGACCACGACCACCTTAAAATTATTTTTCTTAAGCACAAACTTTCAATAGTAAAGGATTTTCGATCGGTTTTAATAAAGTTCGGAGGAGAAATTAGCTGCATCATTTAGCAGAACGTAGATGGCTCGTCGTAAAAATTGATCAAAATTAATGTTTTTGAATATTTAGCATTTATAGTTGCTTAATTTTGCTTAATTTAAAATGTTATGGAAATAAAAGCCGTTTAAAACCAATTGACCGTCACAAACAATAACCTGTTGAAAACATAAAACTAATAACAGAGCAAATTAAAATGAGCACAAAAGGAAAAATTTCATCAAAATACTGAAGCTGATTCGCCAAAACTATCACTATAAGATATTTGCAAAGACAGACACACTTTGAAAGATTAGGATCGGCCTATAAATAGTGTGTTGGCAAGCAGTACAAAACTCAGCTCAGCCAGTTCCTGCACCTAATAGCGACCACAAATTTCGAAAAAAGTTTGAGGTATCTTTACCAATTTCACAGTAACAGAAGAATTTTGGCAATTTTAAAAAAATATGGGTATTTTACGAATATATGGAATATATATACTTTATAGGGTCCGAAATGGATAGTTCCATGTATTGCAAATGGAATGGCTAAATGAATATACCCCCCTATCCTATGGCGTTGGGTATAAAAATGTTAAAGAGCTTCCTCCAAGGGGTAACAATTTTAAATTCAAAATCAGTAGACAGTGTTTGCTGATCTCGGCTAATTATTCCTCTGGGTGTATGTGCTCAATTTGAAGAAGAACGCTTGATAAATGCCCACATTATTTTAATATTAGTCCAAATCGGAAATTGCAATATGTTTTTTGATTACAAATTAACAAGGAAAACTGACATACGGAGAGTCGGTCAGTATGCTTGTTAATGGGTATCTCGCTTTCCTACTGGATGTTAGGCAATTATGAAGAAATCTTTCTACATTGACTGGGTCACGTAGTCGCAAAAAGTTACAAATTTTAAAAGGTTCCGCAAACAGCCATTTGACACTAAAAAGGTCGCATTTTAGTCGCACAGCGGTAACACTGCATATAAGTGTGATCGCTCTGGAAACAAAACAAACAACAAAATGTTACAGAATTATTGCAAACTCCCAGCCACAAATACTTATGTGACAATAAACTAAAACTTGTTCTCGGTTCAGTCTGGTCCGAATTACCATAAGGAGCTAGTCTATCGAGATATGACATAGTGAGTTACGTTATCTGAATCTCTAGTTGTGTGTTCATATGTTTCTTTTTGCTGTCAGTGATTCCCTATTGTTTTCAAAAACTCAGACACAAATAATTCCAAAAACGAATATTTACAAAATTTAAAAGGGGAGGCCACCGTAGCGCAGAGGTTGGCATATCCGCTTATGACATTGAACGCCTGGGTTCGAATGCTGGTGAGAATATCAGAAAAACAATTCATCGGTGGTTATCCCCTCCAAGTTAAAACTTCTCCCCAAAGAGGTGTGGCATTGCTGCACCCCTTTGGAGTTCGCCTGGGTTCGAATGCCGGCGAGAACAACAGAAAAAAATTGCATCGGTGATTATCCCCTCCTAATGCTGGCGACATTTGTGTGGTACTATGCCATGTTAAGACTTCTCACCAAAGAGGTGTTGCACTGCGGCACACGTTAACTTCTCCCCCTCCACGTTAAAACTTCTCCCAAAAAAGGGGTCGCACTGCTGCCCCTCATAGGAGGTCGCCTGGGTTCGAATGCTGGCGAGAACATCAGAAAAAAAAATCCCCTCCTAATACTGGCGACACTTGTGTGGTCCTATACTACTACTGAATTTCCCATGAACATTCCATTAAGGAACAGGGGATACCTCTCTCATATTAATGAGTGCAGTCCGAATCAAGATTAAGCTCAATGATAAGGGCCTCCTTTTTTTATGCCAAGTCCGAACGGCGTGCCGCTTGGCGACATCACTTGGTAGAGAAGATTTAACATGGCAGGATACCTCAGAAATGTTGCCAGCATTAGTAAGGGGAAAACCACCTCTGAAAATTTTTCTGATGTTCACGCCGGGATTTGAACCCAGGCGTTCGGCGTCATAGGCGGACATGCCAACCTCTGCGCCACGGTGGCCTCCTGTGTGGTACTATGCTACGTTAAAACTTCTCACCAAAGAGGTGTCGCACTGTGGCACGCCGTTCGGATTCGGCTATAAAAAGAAGGTCCCTTATCATTAAGCTTTAACTTGAATCGGATAGCATTCATTGATACGTGAGAAGTTTGCGTCTGCGTCTTGTGGAATGTCCATGGGCAATTCTGAAATAACTCGAAACCGAATCTCAAGAGCTTTAAGGCCTTATTCACAAAACTTAATGAGGCCTTATTTGACAGTGCTATAAAGGAAATGTGTCAATATTTTCATTCTCTAATCAAAACTATCTTACGAAAAGGAAAATTTCACATGAATATCTTAATGTCAAAAAAAACCTTTTATTTTTGGTTTTTGTTTATTCCCAGTTGGGAAGCTCTGCAATAAGCACAACGATCGAACACTCAACTCTCGCTCTCCGAGTTTCTTCTAAAGTCTTTCTCAGCTCTTGTGGTTGCGGCCATTGTGGTTGCTGCTGCTGCTTATGTCCATGTCTGTCTGGTGTTGACGTCGAAGACAGGTCTCTTTTGGTGAATGTTGGCATAAACCACCTTGAGTTTAGTCTATCGTGATACGCGTTTAGCGGTGGTTCGAGCAAATCTTTAACGGCAACGCTACTATTTACGCTTCTACTATTTGTGGCTAAAATACTTACACGCATGCGCGCGGTTCCCGCACATACACTCACACGCTAATAAGGTATTGGTGACTGTCTATACATTCAATTGATGCATGCATACATATATGTATGTGGTACATGTATACGAAACATTCATGGCACTGAGTGAGCGTGTGAACAACTGTTTGTCATACATGCGGTGTATGTATGTAAGCATGCATATGTATATGTGAAATAACACAAATCGATCGAATAACATTTCGGGTTTTTTAATTTGGTACTATGTTGTGATGTTGACGTTATAATCGATTCGTATGCAAACAGTGTTGTTCGATTCGAACGAAAAAAAAAAATAAGTGCACACATACGAAATAGAAAGCAAAAACACACATGAAACGACGTAGACGTAATTCCTGGCCGAATTGCATGCATATAGCCCATAAAGAGGGCATTATTTAAATTATGTTCGTACATATGTGTATGTGTGTGTGTGTGTATTCCAATTCGTGAGTGCATATTTCCATTTGTACATATGCCAATGACGGCAAAGTTATGACGTGTGTGAGTGTGTGGGTGTAATAGAAACACACAAATCGCCTTCCTATCAACATTCATACTTTCATACATACATGTTTATGAAAATGGGTGTATGTATTTGGTCATAGAAAGCCAAGACTTTTACCAACAACTGTGACATTTGGTCAGCGAATTTTTTGACACAGGGCTTACTTACCACACATGCAACACGAATATTTCTATATCAAGTGAAAAATTCTGCGTGAACTGCGACCGTAATGAGTTAAATGTTATCCAGACTAACAAGGTTTTGCTGTGGTTTTTGTACAAAGCACAAAGTGTCTGTCTTAAGTCTTTTGTTTTGTCAACTAAATCTCCGATAGATGAAAAAAAAACCCCACCATATTTACATCCAAAGTAAATTCGAAGTGAACTAAAACAATTTGGAAGCAACATACAACAACAAAATAAAAGTATGACGAATTGACAGAATGCAACATGAAGCCAGAATTTAGTAAAAATATAAAAATAACCTATATCTCACTCTAGTGAGTGAAGAAGTCTTCGTAATAATAAATGAAAAGATTTTTGGTGCAATCTTCTACACTTAACAGTTTTACCTCTTTTTGTAATATTTTAGCAAAATATATGCCCATATCACACTTTCAATTAAAACCAGTGTTAAGAAGTAGACAAAAAAAAATTATTTTGACGTAATAATCAGTATAATGTAGTATTTTAGCATTGTATACCTTCTTTGCAAGAGAGCGATTGTAACTTGGTTAAAAAGGAGACATACAGTAATTTTTTACTAAACCATCCAACGTATGCTGTTGTTTTTAGATGGTAAAAAGTGGACTTTAAATTGTCATAACGTCGTCAAAAAATTTTACGTTTAAAACACATAAGGCCCGTAATGCAAAATTATTTCCTTTTTTTAATATAGTCACAGGGTCGTCAATCGGTTCCAAAACATAAAAGTAAAAAACGTGGTCGTTTTGCTAATCGGAAACCGCTACATTGGCAGTCTTAAATCCCACTCACAAATTTTCCCATGAATATTTCATTAAGGAACAGGAGCAAACTTCTCACATATCAATGAGTGCTGTTTGTCACACTCATATAGACAATTTTTTCTATTATCCATTTTGTACTACAGTGGCGACAGACCGAACCGCCTGTAAGAATCCAAGGAGAGCGGGGGTCGTGGTATTTCGAGCTACCTACCTTCTTAGCTTTCGGAGGGATTGTCTCTTATTGATCCCCCATGGGGGACCCCCTAGGTGTGAAAAGTATATAAAAGCTCTTCACCGCGGTCCGAAGTGGTACTTTAAAGCCTTCCCGGATACTATTCTAATTGTTCAGGAATTTTCCTTTACAAAAGATCATCTGGGTACGACATTTGGTGATAAAATGTTGTAATTGGTGAATACGGTGTAGATGGTGGAAGGGAAGAGGAGTTGATGTGGAGTGGAGTGGGGTGAAGTTGATGTGGAGTGGATTGAAGTTAATGTGGAGTGGAGTGGAAGACGGAGGTATGGATGAGGAGTTTACTCATCCATACCTCCGGGGGTCGTGGTATTTCGAGCTACCTACCTTCTTAGCTTTCGGAGGGATTGTCTCTTATTGATCCCCCATGGGGGACCCCCTAGGTGTGAAAAGTATATAAAAGCTCTTCACCGCGGTCCGAAGTGGTACTTTAAAGCCTTCCCGGATACTATTCTAATTGTTCAGGAATTTTCCTTTACAAAAGATCATCTGGGTACGACATTTGGTGATAAAATGTTGTAATTGGTGAATACGGTGTAGATGGTGGAAGAGAAGAGGAGTTGATGTGGAATGGAGTGGGGTGAAGTTGATGTGGAGTGGATTGAAGTTAATGTGGAGTGGAGTGGAAGACGGAGGTATGGATGAGGAGTTTACTGTTGACTACACCGGTGAGGGTGGTTCGCGGATTACTGCTGTACCATTGTTGAAGTCTTGTGGCGATGAAAATGGGTTTGGATCGCAGGAAGGGCATTTCGATGCTCGGTGTGGAGTTGCATGGACTCAACCGGGTGCCGTGGCCAATAGAACGGTAAGAGTTTGGATAGTGCTCTGCTCCCACCCAAGGGAACAGAGTTCACGTCCAAACAACGCGAACTAGAATTGGTACTCATGCTAGCTTCATGCACAATAAGCCTCAATTTTTATTCGATTGGCTGAAATTTGGTATAAAAAGGATATTTTCTGGCCCAACAGGGTACAATGCAACTATGGAGCAGAGACAACGGACTTTTCAACAGTTTTGCTATAACAGCAACTACTAACAGTCACTAGACACTGTTTGCTATTGTCAGCAGACTTTTTTCTACGCGTATAGTTTTTGTCCGGATATGTCCATAATTCGACTTGTACATACATGGTTTGACTTCTTGAGCATCTAGAGGGTTACGTTTTTTTAAGGTTTGGCAAATCCTTTTTTCCCTATGAAAAGTTACGACATTTTTCGTCTGCTTTCAAATTTTAACCTCAATTTATCTCGTAAAAATAGAAGAAAATTTTTGTTTTTTGGCAAAAATTTACTTGCTGTTTAAACTTTTTCACCATATTCTCTTTTGTTACAGCAACATTTTTGTTGTTTTTACTAACAAATGTCTCTGGGTGTAGAAAAGCGTAAGCGCCAAGAAAATTTTACTTTAGGGGTGTTTTATTTACACTTTAAGCAGATTTTCTCACTTAGTTTGCATGGAGAAAAATGCTATATTTGCTTAGGATTTTAATCAGTGCTGCCAACTTTGAGGTACAAATCATTAAGCGGGAAGAGCGTTTTATTTATCCATAAGCTAGCGAATCCGCTTGATTGGTAAATCAAACAACCAATTGTTTACTTTTAAACTTTAAATTATTTTACAACACATATTTTTACTTTTCTGTTAGCTTCTTTTTGTAAATTTCCTTGGGTTTTTTCCATAGTTTTTATGATACCCCATTTCCTTTTTCTCCTCTCTTAGTTGACTCGTAAGAAAGAAACAAAAGAAAACTTCAGATTGCTAATCGTTGCAATAATGAAGCCATTTTTCGGAGAAGGAAAATTCATATACTTTAAATTACCGCCTGTGTACACAAGCCTCTGCAGTTAAAAAAAGTATTGCAATGAAGCATTAACATTCCCTAATAGATAGATGATCTAAAACACTCAAATACATAATAGATACAAAAATGTTGTACGATATTAGCCGTCAGTAATTCCCTTCACTAAAAACAAACACAAAAATCCACCTCACCTCAGAAGATTGTCTTTTTCAGTTTTTTTTAAGGAAGTTTTCATTTGTTTCATTAGCATTGTTATAGATAATTCTAGACTTTAAAATGAAACCTATTTAGCTCAATACAGACTTTGAAAAATAAGAATCAATCCATTTTTAACGCAAAACAAAAACAATACAGACCATAATGGCTTAACATATAGGAAATATGTGCAGAACTTGACAAACTGCCCACTCACCGCGACAACATACCCGAACGGAGTTTCTGTCAACTCACCTTTTGTTCTGCATAAAAATGCCTGATTAATTTAAGAAATATGCGAAAAATAAGAACAGACCCGTATGGAATTGTCACATAAACAGGTTCTCTGGCTAACCGCCATGGCTTTGCCTTTGTTTGTGTAAAAAAACCTTCGTCTTCTAGATTAAAACTGTGCTGAGTTTCTTCTGCGGATTCTTGCAAAACCTGAATTAATAACAGAAACAAAGCAAGCAACACGCTTATCGGATCGAATTGTGTCTCTTAGTAGCGGCGCATGGGCGAAGTAAATATACGTATACTCTGTTCGCTCCATACATATGTATGTATGTCCCGCAACAACGTATTAAGATAAGTGTGTTTATGTGTTCCTGCCTGCCTGCCCTCTTAAATCACACTAAACGCAAATGCTGTTTTTTCTACAGAAAAAAAAAACGCTGCTATTGTCCATATACCACAAAGTATCGAAATGAGATGTGGAATGAAAAAGAGATCCAAAGTGTGACCTTTACAGCAACGACGACACAAAGCCAAGAGCCAACACTGCTGGCTGGGCTGATCTATTAGGAGAAAAACGACCGCAACAAGTGGAAGAAGTGAATAAAAAAAAATATGGAATAGAAACAACGCAAATCACTCGCAAAGATCGTAATTATTTATTAGTTGTCGGAGGGTCGGTCGTCTGTCAGTCGATCGGCCAGTTGCTGCCGTTCGACCATCGTTGCACGCTGTCTAAGCTTTTAGAAATAAACAAATTGAAGTGAAGTTAAAAAATGAGAAAAATTCAAAATGGTTAATAAATGCCATTGCACAGCAATGGCCACAAAGTCGGTGAAAAAAGAAACTTGACTTCGAAATACCCAGCGAGCTAGCCAGCCAGCCAGCCAACAAATGTTGTGGTCTGAAATAATGTATATTGTTGTTGGTAAAAACGCCTTGCACTCACACACTCATACGATTGCGCGCACGTAAAACATTCACTAACCCATACACCCTTGATCAGACATTGTGCCACTCAAGGTGAATTACAAAAGTATCGAAAAGCGAATGGAAAAATAACAATTTGTGGAAAAAAATGGTAAAACGCACATTAACAACAACCAAAAGGAACAAAAACAAAGGCAAATGAATTTAGAATTTTTTATCAAATGAAAAATGTTCGTACGGGATAGGCACAAAATCTGATAACCTCATACTCGTACATACATAGGTAGTGTTTAAAGAAATATCAACAAATAATTTCCCTTTCAGATGTGAATCGTTTTCGCGAATTTGTAACTTGCCAACATAACGCACGTCGTCAGAGAAACATACGCCAACAGTCACCAAACTACCATCACATACTACAACGCTTCTTCATGCATTTCTAAAGAGACTCCTTGAAATTTGGAGAATTTTGGTATCCCCTGCAACCTACATCCAAAGGCCGCAGTGCAGATAAATATCAACAACGACTTGTGCTTCGGGCCGTCTTCTACGCTTTTCTTGTGTCGGTGCCGCCCCCAAAAACAGGAAAATAAAGTTGCAATATTCGTCGTTGAATCTAAATAATGACTTTGCCGGCCAGGAAAGAGCCAGGTCAGCGCAGTCGACGTCGCTGCTGGTCTTTTCGAAATGTTGCCAATTGCGCAGCCGACACACAACCGCTACTATTCCTAATTGCAATGCTGTTGACGATGATGTCGATGATGGGTAGCAGCGCTAAAGCACAAGGTGAGTGGCTTTTACACTTGTTTGATAACACCAACAAATCCAAGCACACACACAAAGCCGCAAATGTCTTTGCCGTTTTTTGTGTAGTTCGATTTCAGCCTCCGGTTGTTTCCTTTACAAAGCGATCACTTAGTCATGCCTTGCTGTTATTTTTAGGCATAAATATGCATTGATATCAGTTAATTTGGGTCTCAATTTAAGTTCTACAACTCGGTTCTACGCAGTGAATTTCAAAACCAGAAAAAACATTTCAAATCCTCATTTAACCTTATTGCGAAGTATTCGAATTAATTCAAAACCAAAGAACAGCCCACTTGCATAGATAATTATTTACATATTTTAGATTAAAACGGGAGGTCTACTCTAATTGCCAGTGGCTCCATTCCATAGGTCACCATAGTTTTCGAAGCTTTCTCTATAGGCCAGATGAGCGATCCAAGTCATCGGTGGTTTGAGTTTTTTTTTGGGAATTTACAGTGAGAAAGAAAACTAAAATGGCACTTACTTCTTCATTCCGTTGGTGACTCATCGAAACATTGATCTGAGATCCAATAAGGTATATCAAATATTCTTGATCGTCTTGAAATTCTATGTCGACTTAGTCGATTACTAATCGGTTGGGATTGAAAGTGGTCCAGATCTGTCCATGTTTTTATATAGCCTGGACAATCACGTTCTCTATCGGTCCAAAACTTGAAAGAGCTCCTATATATTTGACTAAGTCATTCAAAGAACTTATCCCATGCGATCCATGGCGGAGGGTATATAAGATTCGGCCGACCGAACCTAACCAGTGATCCGAATCGGGTAACTTTTTTCCGTTCCGCTCAGTTCAATCTCCGGCAAAAATTTTTCCGTTCGGCTCCACACCCGACTCCGGGAAAAATAGGCCTGCTCCACTCTGGATCCCCTTTGTTAATTTTTGTCCGAGACTGGTCGTATATTTTGCAAATGGCGAATTTATTTATTGATTGGTTCAACTAAAATATTAATTTTGGTTGAACCAATAATTTGTAATTGGTATAATACAGGTAAAATATTTGCCTTATTTTAATACCACCCATACACATAGGACTATGGGGTCACTTATACAGAAAATGTATCGAGCATTATAGGCACTCAGCATTTGTACAAGAGTCGGTGCCGCCCGCAAGTAGTTTTCAATTTACGAAACTCCCAACTATAAAATAGGGTTATTCACAATAACCGATATAGCCATGTCCGTGCGTCTGTTGAACTTGTGTTATGTAGGTCGTTGGATATTGTAAATGGGAAATATCGGTTCATATCTAAATACACATTGCGTAAGTATTCCCGATGTGCCTTAATGGAATATGCATGGATACATTTGTAATTTTTGCGTTCGAATACTTTTGAAATCTGTATGCAAAACTGTAAAGTACTCTTTCAGTAAAGTACCCCATGCTGCCATGCTCAGTAAATAAGTCCTATTTGGGAGAGATTTGGTATCGTTTTCTACTCTTAAATATCCTCAATTTGAGTTCGCTGTATATATTCGTTTGGGCGGATTTTTCCAAAATGTGGATACCAAATTTTTGTTCCGCCCCGCTCCTCTCTACATATTTAAAAATTACGTACTCCATTTTCACCGCAGGATCATTCAGATCATCTGGGAAAATTTCAAGAAAATCGGTTCAGGCATTTTCGAACATATGGAAAACACAAACACACAAATAATTGTTTTATACATACATACACTCGACCATATAAGTTCTTAAATATACGCTCGTATACGTATACGTGTACGTATACTCTTATAAGATTTATATTAGCAAATGCCGTACCTTTTGGAAGCGTAAAAATGTAAAAAGGTGTTTAATCAACAGACGTTGTTTGCTGATATATGTATATTAGCAATCTTATTTCGCTGGATGTACACTACAATTTAAATTCAAGAAGAGTTCTGTACCCTCACAATCTTCGCCTATATTAAACTAGTCTTAAACATAAAAATTGTAATTAAATTATCTCACATATTTTCCTTTATAATTGTTTTATGAGTTTGACAGTTGCCCACGTGAAATGTTAAACATTGTACTAGCCCACATTGAGTTTGAATAATGTCTCAAACAAATTTGTAAAACGAAAAACTAACATTTCATGTGTTCCACACCCTGTTTGCGATTTAACAAGACAAGCTGGAGGCAAATGTTGTGTTTTGTTACATAATTAGAGAGCTGGAAAAATTCTTTTGTGAAATGAACTCGGACTTCCCATTGAGCAACAAGGAAAGGTTCTCTTATATCAAAGAGCTCAATTATAGGGAGCAACTCAGCTAAGTTCCACAGAGACATGCATGGGAATGTTCGTTTCTTAAATCTTTTGTTTTGTGCCAATCGATACTTTTCTTCACCATGTTTCTCAAGCAATTCAACTATGCTTCGTCAAGTCGACGACATGTATATATAAATGTATATACATTTGTTTGTGTGTATGTGTGTGAGTTTTTATTATTCTACTTGTTTACCAAACAGTAAAACAAAAAGTAGCGAAATTAAATTTTACTACCTCATTATCTGCACTAAGAAAATGTAACAGAGAGGCAAAGATGCACACACAAACATACGAACATTAACATGATGCCGATTCCGCGTGCTGCTCTTAAATAGTTTCCAGCCATTTAGCAAACTGTGCATGGCTTACGTTGGCTTGGGCTACTACGACGGGTTTCAGCAAATACGAATGAACAAACATGGGTTTTCTAGAGCATAAAACTAGTCTGTCCGACTGTCCAGCCTCTCCCTCCGCAGCTTCGGATGCAATACACGGCACAATGTCCGAGTATTGCGAACAGCCCATGGCGAATTGTGCTTTACTCGTGAGTGAGTGGTGGGCAACGGCAACGGCAACGCAATAAAATTTTAGATAAACAAATTTTCCAACAAGTTTTTCTTGTTTTTGACGATTGTTTTGTTTTGCTTTACTTTGCCGTTTCCCCAGTTTGCAGTGACTGTGTAAACTCGAGCAAGACTGAGTTTCTTGAATTAAGAAAGAAATAAAACTTGCGGCGATCGCTAGAAATGAACAAAAACTAATAATAATAAACACAACAACTCTTTTTAGTATTGGCGTAAGCCAATTGGGCTTACATAAATGCAGACACCTGTTTGTTGGCGGTTTCGACTCTTTTTCGAAATTGATTGAAAGGGAAATGTGTTTTTGTTTTTAGTTGGGCGCCACAGGTATGCCACGCTCCATTTAACTTTAATACAATTTAATTGCACACTGGCCGTTCAAATCTTTCGAAATGCTCGCAACGTCTTCATCTCCAGGCTTTTTCATCTACCTAACCACAAAGCTAACAATGAGAACGTTGTGAAAAATCGAAACAAAATTCATGATTTCCTCTAACTGAAGAAATGTACTGAGATTTCTTGGAAAACTCAGAGGATTGAAACACAAGGATGGAGTATGGAATATTCATAAAAGAAATAGCGTCCATCTGGTCAGCATGTCCGCCCATGACGCCGAATACCTGGCTTCAAAATCCCGGCGTGAACATCAGAACATTTTCAACGATGGTTATCCCTTTACTAATGCTGACTAAATTTGTGGGGTATCCTGCCGTATTCAAACTTCTCCACCAAGCAGTTATGAAAAAGTCAGTACTATAGTACTATTTCGACTCGTGGAGTACCGCAGTACCACCACCAGCGTTAGCGTTGGAAAATTTCAAAATCCCGGCGTGAACATCAGAACATTTTCAACGATGGTTATCCCTTTACTAATGCTGACTAAATTTGTGGGGTATCCTGCCGTATTCAAACTTCTCCACCAAGCAGTTATGAAAAAGTCAGTACTATAGTACTATTTCGACTCGTGGAGTACCGCAGTACCACCACCAGCGTTAGCGTTGGAAAATTTCAAATAGTGGCACAAAAAGTGTCATTTATAAAAAAAGCGTAATTTTCTTGAAAAGTGACAAAAAAGAGGCACATTTTTCGTTTCTATTTAAAAAAAACTAGGAGTAACAAAAACAAAAGCGTACAATAAACCATCTGCTTTTAACATAAAAAACTTTTTTATATTGGTCCAAAATTTGGCACAATATTTTTCTTAAAAAACAAAAATAAAACGTGTATAAAAAACTAACAAACAATTCACGATAGCGGTGGAACGCGCAAAGCTAGCAGCTTGAAATTTTACACAGATACCTAATATTGATGTAGGTCGTTGAGAATTGCAAATGGGCCATATCGGTTCAGAGTTGGATATAGCTCCCATATAAACCGATCTCCCGATTTGACTTCTGGAGCCCCTGGAAGCCCCAACTTTCATCCGATTTGGCTGAAATTTTGCATATAGTGTTCCGTTATGACTTCCAACAACTGTGCCTAGTACGGTCTGATCGGACACGAACCAGATATAGCTCCCACATAAACCGATCTCCCGATTTGACTTTCTGAGCCCCTGGAAGCCGCAATTTTTGCAACAACTGCGCCAAGTACGGTCTGAATCGGTCAAGAACTTGATATAGCTCCCATATAAATCGATCTCCCGATTCGACTACTTGAGCCACTGGAAGCCTCAGTTTTCATCCGATTTGGCTGAAATTTTGCACATATTGTTCTGTTATGACTTTCAACAATTGTGCCAAGTACGGTCTTAATCTGTGAATAACCTGATATAGCTCACATATAAACCGATCTCCCGATTTGTCTTCTTGAACCCCTGGAAGCCTCAATTTTCATCCGATTTGGCTGATATTTTGCACATAGTGTAACTGTGCCAAGTACCGTTCAAATCGGGCAAGAACCTGATATAGCTCCCATATAAACCGATATCCCGATTTGACATCTGAAAGCCACAGTCGTTCTGTAACTGTGCCAAGTACCGTTCAAATCGGGCAAGAACCTGATATAGCTCCCATATAAACCGATATCCCGATTTGACATCTGAAAGCCACAGTCGTTCTGTTATGACTTCCAACAACTGTGCTAAGTACGGCCAAAAAAAACCATAAAATTATGCCTTTCAACAAAATTTATTTTGTATAAAATTTTAGCAGAATCCATTAGCACGCTTTTACTCTCTTCCACAGGATGGGGCAGAGTACAACTAACTTGGTCATTTCGTTTGTAACACCTTAAAGCCTTGTTCCAAAGTGGATTTAGCTATACCCGTCCATTTGTAAGAAGCACGTTGTCTTATTAAAAAAAAGCTCGCCGTTAAAAAATAAACGAAGCTCCCATATATAGATTTTAGTGGACATTGGCCGACCCTGCTGACAATAAATTTATATGGATTTAATTGTTTGGAAATTTTCGTTTACAATTAAACCTAATGTCGTTAATGAATCAACATAGAAGCCGCGCAGTAATTTATTTACGCTTTATGTATCTTCAAATAACAAAATACTATACCACCGCATGCAGTAATGCCACTGCCATTGTCATCAATAGCGATCCCTGCACTCTCACTCGCTGAAGCAGAAAGCACCAATTGGTTGCTTCTCCAGAAGACAAGTGGAAGTGCAGTAACGTTGTATGAGACTTTCGTTCACTTTCATTTTTCATTCATAGTCCATGTATTTTGATGGAATATACCCAACGAACCAAAACAGACTAAACCGCAAGTAGTGCAAGCATGGCAATGCACATATTCACGTATGCATACATGAACCGACCCCAGACATACCATCTTAGGCTTATATGGCACACGGTATAATGTTTTTGATATAAGTTCCGGTTGCAACAGATAAGTAAGATTTCAAACATCATGGCAGGTTGTTTGTTGCTTTAGCTCATGCATCGGATCGACACCAAGACTGTCAGTTTATTCAATCATCATATGCTGAAGCA
This sequence comes from Stomoxys calcitrans, assembly GCF_963082655.1. Taxonomy (NCBI): domain Eukaryota; kingdom Metazoa; phylum Arthropoda; class Insecta; order Diptera; family Muscidae; genus Stomoxys; species Stomoxys calcitrans. The sequence continues at coordinate 227,693 of NC_081556.1, read as the reverse complement.
TTCTAAGCTTGATCAAAAAGCTTAAGAAACATCTAGGAGGGTAAATACATAAAGGTCAGTCTTACGGGGGCGGTTCCAATAGAAGAAACAATAGAGATTCCATTCTAAAAAGGCAACTTTTTTGACTGTAAAAATGTAGGAGCTTGACAGAAAGGAAGCATTCCCATTTTGATCCCCCCCAATGGAAAAACTGACACAGCGTTGCCCTCCAACAAGCACAATGTCATATTTCAGCGACATTTTTAGCCACCGACGTTCATATGGCAAAACCCGCTTGCTGTTTGTGTTGAGGTAATGATTGAGTTAATATGAATATTTTATATTGATAGTGAGTAGCCGCTGTGCTATCACTCGTATTTCTAGTTTTGCTACATTCCAAAAATTTCATCGATATCTCGGTGCGAGTGTGTCTAAAAAATGCATGCTAATTTCTGTGGAGCTTTTATTGTTGGGTATTTTTTTCACATTTTGTTTTGCTTGTAAACAGAAGAATTTTTAATTCGTGTTACATATAACGTTTATGATGCAATATTACCCACGATCACCAAAATGCCCCTACAAAACTTTCATTATTATCAGCTGGCTAATCTCTCGAGCTAAGCGCTGCTAATGGGCTATTGTGGGCCATTGGGTTTGACCCGTTTATCGCAACCATTGATAGATGTGACGCTCGCTTATTGCAAAACGATTTTATGAATTTCACACAGTTTAAAATCGTTGTTTTAATGATATTTGGGTAGGGCCACCACAGAAATTAACAAAGATGTGACAGTGGACGTATTTTCTTCATACGAAACCATAAAACCAAATAAACCATGACATAAACCATGATCTGAAAGCAATGGGCAACCAATAACGCTGGATAAGTGCCACTGGTTCTACCTTAGAATCGATTTAAAAATAAATAAAGAAAAGATATCAAATAAAATATCGATTGCAAAGACTACTTTGGAGTTTAATTCTTAAAGCTGAAGAGGTACAATTTCTACAATGTCTAAAAGTTTTTAATCGGTTTCCAAATAGCCTCACAATTTCAGAAATAACGACCATACCTTGACAAAAATATATCGTTGTAAGTCCAAATCTAAAATTTTTGCACACTTATTGGAAAACACTTCAACATTGACTGTGTAAGTTTCGTGTACATATCTGTATCCGTTCAAAAGTTCAAGAATTATTTCCAGGATTTTTCGATTCGGCAACACTGTGCGCCGTTCAGACTCCAAATAAAAAAGGAGGCCCACCGCAGAAATTAATAAGGATGTGACAGTGGACGTATTTTCTTCATACGAAACCATAAAACCAAATAAACCATGACATAAATCATGATTTGAAAGCAATGGGCAACCAAAAACGCTGGATAAGTGCCACTGGTTCTACCTTAGAATCGGATAAAAAATATATGAAGAAAAGATATCAAATCAAATATCGACAGCAAAGACTACTTTGGAATTTAATTCTTAAAGCTGAAGAGGTACAATTTCTACAATGTCTAAAAGTTTTTAATCGGTTTCCAAATAGCCTCACAATTTCAGAAATAATGACCATACCTGGACAAAAATATATCGTTGTAAGTCCAAATCTCTAATTTTTGCACACTTATTGGAAAACACTTCAACATTGACTGTGTAAGTTTTTCGATTCGGCAACACTGTGCGCCGTTCAGACTCGAAATAAAAAAGGAGGCCCCTTATCATTGAGCTTAAACTTTAATCGGACTGCACACATTGATATGGGAGAAGTATCCTCTGTTCCATAATGGCATTTTCTTTGGGAATTTAGCAGTATTAGTGTAACGTAAATATGGCTATTCCCAACGTCTGTACTGCTTGTAGTTCATACGACATCGACATTTTCAGTCAGTGCAAACCTCTGATGCCCTCTTATAAACGTGTCGCATATACAGGTAACTGCTACATTTTTGACCAGATTTTTCTCGTATTTTTTTATTTGAAAATAGAGATATTGAGCTGGAACTTTTAACAGATTCTTTTTTTGTCCGAAGATGGGCTTTATACGACCATATCTTGATACAGCTCCCATGCGCATTTGTGTACCTATTTCGCTGTAATTAAGCACAGTGTGCTGTATTATGGTTTTCAACATGTTAAATACGGCTTATACTATGTTCAGACCAAAGCTCATTGAAAACGACCCGTTTTGCCTTTACAAATTATAAGGGCAAAACAACTCGGTTGCCACAAAGACGAGTGGTTTATAAGTCAATGCGAATTAAAAAAATTACAATAATTGAAGACGTACGTGCTAAAAAACTAAAAAAATAGGAAACAAAACTTTCTGAAAATCTTCCAACAAAAAATTATTTTGAAATAATTAGCAAACAAATTTCAAACGTTAAAGTCGGTGTGAACGTTTGAGTCGTTTTTGAAAACACAATAAGCAAAACAAGTTAGTGTAGACATAGCATTAAATCAGTCTATATTTGGAAATACCTGCCATATATACCGATCTACCGATTTAAGGTCTTGAGCCCATAAAATTCGCATTTATTAACCGATTTTGCTCAAATTGGCACAATAAGTTGTGCAAGGTCCCTCAACGTTCGTGACGAGTATGTTCTAGATCGAGCTATATTTGGATAAAGCGCCATATGTACATATTTTCAGATTTAAGTTCTTGTGTGCAAAAAAGGCGGATATAGCTGTCATTTGTGATCTACCAATTAAAGGTCTATGAGCCATAAAAGGCGGATTTATTACCCATTTTCGCCGAATTTTGTTACAATGAGTTGTATTAGTCGCCTACACGTCCTTGATATACAAAGTTCGGTCGGATCGAACTTAATTGGTTTTTACTTTTTTATCTATTTTTCCTTCGAATGGCCATCATTTATTAATTACTGAAACGATTTACAAAAAATTTCCTGCGAAAAATAGTACTTAACCCATTAATGCATAAAGCTTCCTAGCAATGTTTGTTAAAATGTTAGTTCTTTTATAATTACATGGCGACAAAAAAAAAATATTTTTTATATAAAAGTAGAAACTAAATATTTGGAGAACATACACTAAAAAAACGTTGAGCCTCAACACTAGTAAAAATTAACTAAACTTGGGAAATGTTAAATTTCCTATAGCGCCGAAGAATTATATGCTCGTTACAAGTTCAATTATTTCTTAAAAACTTTGAAAATGGTTTTACACGATATTAGCTCACTTATAACTTCCCACAAGTAAAATATAAACTTACGAGCATTGAAATTAAAAGGTAAAATTATTGAAAAAAAAACACTGTTTCTGAATTCTTCTGAGCATCCAAATGGAGATGTGTCTGCTTATGCACTTAATCTTAATTAGTTTACACATTTTGTACCGCCTGTCTCTCACCCCCACGGTCTTAATCACTCAGCTGTTTTAAAGAAGACAAATTTAATATGAAACATTGCAATTATAGATTAAATAAAACTTCACCTTTTGTCGCAGCCGAGAGTTGAACCAAAATACTTCTGTGTACAAACCAGACGATCACGTTGCTATAATTTATATCGGACCCTATTTCCTCTTTCAATCTTTCGCAACAACACAAAGGCAACAAATGTTGTAACCTTTTTTTTATCAAAGGAAGCCATGCTTTTTGACTAACACACACATTCCATTTATAGACACAATATTATCACCAGTGGAAGTGCCTTTAACTTAAAATAACATTTTGCCATAAATGGTGTAGAAGCTTTTGTGGCACAGATCATATTATTCTTGTTTTCAATACGAAGGTCCTAAGATTGAGTCTCGAACCAGCAACATGATTTCTAAGTATTTCATACTTTACAACTATGTCCCACATTATTCTGTGGATTTTTTAGGGGAGCCAAAAAATAATAAAATATATTTTTGGGGTTAATAATGGCACAGCCATCATCATCAATTTTAGTTAAACATCAACTAACAGTTATTAGATTGTTGTTAATTCGGTGCCTTTTTTTGTAAACTTATGAAATGTAAACTGTAACATTTTATTTATAGTGATCTAAAAACTCAAATTTCTTTAAGTAGTTCATTCTGTAATCAAGTTCAGATCGTCAGATCGCTGACGATAATGTGATTTGCCCATGTTTAGTAAAGTGCTTGCTTATTCCAAGGAAATTCGTTTAAGTAAAATTAGTAACACCACACGATAAGTTAGTTTTATTTGTTCCAAGTAAATTGTCTAACCCTTTAAGAGTTTTTAACTATATGTACGTAGAGATCGTGAACTAACGTGTATTATGTAATTAGCACGCATTAACGATAAGCAGTTTTCTGAGTGTACGGTCCAAGTGGTCCATATGTATCAAAATTTGCACCAGCATATTATTAGAATTTGTTTCCGCCAGCTGGTAAAAAAATAATGGTTCCATTAGAGTAACATTAATTTTAAGTTCGTTTAGCTTGCTTTCATTTGCCAGCATCGCTTGCTTTTTTGACGTTTTTTTTTCAAAATTTCCCATTTTTCTAAGTAGACAAGAACTTTATGAAAATTATAGAATAACTGTAAATTGTATAGCACCTACATATATGCAAATTTGGATTGATAATTACGTTTTTCGGGATGCGTGCAGATACCAAGGTCAGGTTAGAACAGCAGTCTTTTGAATTTAGTCCCTTTTTGAATTTTTTGCGAAAATCCGTTAGACTTGTGTTATTTAGTAAAAATTAAAGATTAGAATTGGGGATAATGGAAGGACGTTATCGTGTCGGCCTTACACTTGAAAACTATGCAAACATTTCGTTTGCAAATCAAGCAACAGATGCAATGCAAAGCTCGGTTATTATTCAATATTTGCCTGGACGTAGTTATGGTTAAATATTTGCTAGATTATATCATTAGTTAAAGCATCAGATTCGGCTGCTGACCGGCCATTATTGTGTTTAGAGTTAGCAATAATAACAGCATCTCTAATGAAGTTCAGCGATATTTGATGGCATTTCAAAAGAGCATTTAAAAAATTATTAAACATGACGCGCATATTACATCAGAGTGAAGAAACAGCGCCGCGTCGAACATTAGCTCAGAAACACTGCTCCCAATGGGAAGGGAACTGGAATTTTTGTCTTTGTCTGTAAACGAGCAAATCTGAGATATGTCATCCGGCAAATGAAGTGTTTGAGTTTCAATGAGTAGTTAAAACCAGTTGAAGACAAGCAAACAAAGGTAGGTAGTGGTGTTATTTTTTTGCCACAAACAACACTGACTGCACTGGGTCTGCCGTACAACACCACACAGCCGGCAGAAGCAATATGTGCCAAGAATGTTGGCAATCGAGTTGCTCCAAACGAGACACTCCCTGCTACAGACAAAATGTTTCTATGTATGGAATGCAGAGCTGCCAGATTAATTTGGAAAAAAATCAACAATTTTTAGAAAAAAATCAGAATTTTCGGCACTTCATTTTTAAAAATCTGAGCTTTTGTTTTAACAGTAAAACGCTCTACAGTCCAACCTTCCAATTTTTTTTTGGCGAAATCAGATTAACATGCTTCCTTCATGTGATCAACCAGGAGATAGGTCTAAATGGTAGATACATCGAGATATAGTCCGATGAAGACCGGATTTGGGTGGATGTCAGTGTCTTAAATACGTGGAATGAACTCAAGAAGTCTGAACGATTTGTTTTCATGGCAGCTGTGTCCAAATTACTTCAGATTTGGAGAAAACAGGGTTTAAAAGAGAAATAAATTTCATCAGGAGACCTGTGTTTATGGCAATCATATAAAAAGGTCCCTTATAACTCTCTATACTCAATTTTAACCGAATCTAATGAAAAATACGCCCTTTGTGAACTGAAAAGCGGTTGATATCCACCCTCTCGTGTATATATGTAAACCCCCTTTCGTCACAATCCGGTGAAAATTGAATAATTTATTCACTCAAATTCGATACAGGCGTTGAGTGGTCTAATAAATATAAGTCATTGCGCAATTTTGTACAACAAAATATTGGTCTTTTTTGCAGCTATATCCAAATATATACCGATCTGAACCATATAGGATAGAGATGTCGAAAAGCCTAACATAAGTTACTGCGTCAAATTTCTATGAAATCGCCTATAACCAAATCTGGACCAAATTAAACAAGGATATAATAATCATGTTATTTTATTATAACTCCACTACTTAATTTTTTTATTCAGGTCCCGGGAACTCATAAACAAGTACAATTTTCAGACAATAAAACAGCTTTTTATGGGATTAAGACCATAAATTGGAAAGTCGGTCTATATGACAGCTGTTATATTTTATTATAACTCCACTACTTAATTTTTTTATTCAGGTCCCGGGAACTCATAAACAAGTACAATTTTCAGACAATAAAACAGCTTTTTATGGGATTAAGACCATAAATTGGAAAGTCGGTCTATATGACAGCTGTATCTATATAATCCGATCTGACTCATATTTGGGTCGGATGTCGGGAGGCTTAATACAACTCACTATTTCAAATTCCAACGAAATCGGATAAAAACTAAAGCATTTATGAGCATTAGACTCTTTATCGGCAGATCGGTCTATATAGCAGCTATATCCCAAATATGGTCCGATTTGGCCCGTTCAAGAACTTAGCCAGCGTGCATCAAACAGGCGTATTTGTGCCAAATTTCAGCTCAATATCTAAATTTTTGAAGGCTGTAAAGTGATTACAGAATTTTACGACGATCCGAAATATATATATTTCGATGTGTCGCAAACGGAATTATTAAATGAATCTACCTCCTATCCTATGGTGGTGGGTATAAAAAAATTGGTAAATCTGACAGCTTGATGGAATGATATAATAATTCTTTCATAGAGTGTGAGAGAGAGAGAGAGAGAGAGAGAGAGCAGATCCGATTAGATAGATTAACATATCTTTGTAAAAGCATAATCAGGCACTATATATATTGACATTCGACTGCTTTGTAACCTACAGAAATGTCCATATTTCATGTTAAGCGCTTACAACTCAAATGCCACTAATTACCTTTTTCACTGTTTATACCCTCCACCATAGGATGGGGGTATACTAATTTCGTCATTCTGTTTTTAACTGCTCGAAATATTCGTCTGAGACCCCATAAAGTATATATATTCTTGATCGTCCGATTGTTATCCGATTGGAATGAAATTTTGCACGATGTGTTTTGTTTTGATATAGCTGCCATATAAACCGATCTTGGGTCTTGACTTCTCGAGCACCTAGAGGGCGCAATTCTTATCCGATTGGCATGAAATTTTGCACGACGTGTTTTGTTATAATATCCAACAACTGTGCCAAGTATGGTTTAAATCCGTCCATAACCTGATATAGCTGCCATATAAACCGATCTTGGGTCTTGATTTTTTGAGCCTCTGGAGGGCGCAATTCTTATCAGATTGGAATGAAATTTTGCACGACGGGGTTTGCTATGACTTTCAACAACTGTGCTAAATTAGGTTCAAGTCGGTCAATAACCTGATATACCTACCATATAAACCGATCTTGAATCTTGACTTCTTGAGCCACTAGAGGACGCAATTCTTATCCGATTTGAATGAAATTTTGCACGAAGTATTTTGTTATGATATCCAACAACTATGTCAAATAACGTTCAAATCGGTTCATAACCTGATATAGCTGCCGATTTGCCTGAAATTTTGAACGACGGATACTCTCATGACCATCATCATACGTGTTTATTATGGTCTAAATCGGTCTATAGCATGATACAGCTCCCATATAAATCGATCTCTTTATTTTACTTCTTGAGCCCCCAAAGGGCGCAATTCTTATTCGAAATGGCTGACATTTTACACAGGTCTCCAACATATAATTTAATTGTGGTCCGAACCGAACCATATCTTGATATCGCTCTAATAGCAGAGCAAATCTTTTCTTTCATTCTTTTTTGGCTAAGAAAAGATGCCGGGAAAAGATCTCGACAAATGCGATCAATCGTGGAGGGTATATAAGATTCAAGTTTGATGTCTCTTTTTGTCGCGCAGAGCATTATCCTAGTCGATTTCATTTAACATGTTTAGTATGTTGTACGCACACACAAAAATTATTAGCCTTAAACGAACTTTTCGACAAGTAAACTTTTCATATGAAAAACGTTGGGACTTTGTTTACGTTAAAATCGCAAGAATTTGTGACGAGTATAAAGGGTGGATATTTCTCACTGGCCCAAAATATTGTCAAACTATCTTTGCGCTGTAGAAATTCTTGTTGCCTTCAGCCTGACACCGTTTGGTGCGGTTTTTGTTTGTTTATAGAATATATCCGCACATGTTTGCATTCCTAACAATACGGTCTGCATACCGACCTAGCTTCACTCAATGCAATGTAAATTGCTCACGAACAATCCATTAAGAAACTGGGTTTTACATATTACTAAAGAAAAAAATCAAAAATTAATCTTTTCTTAGCTCCTCTCTCTGCCAAATGGAAGAGACAAAATATATAAACAAATCAAACGAATCATCTTTTCGTGTAGCAAATCATCTTTTGCTGTAAACGATGTTGAGTTTTTACATAAAAAACAATACTTTGCCACAGACGAAGTATCTAAAAAATTTTACATAACCGAAGTGACTTTAACATCAAAAGGTGGAAAATTCTCAACTCAAGTTCAACAGTCGCGCAGTGAGTGTACAAATAGTACTTTCCCAATAAAACAGATTTGTTTGTCGACAAGATATATCAAGCTCTTTATTTTGTTGCGTGTTGTTTTTTAGGAAGTAGAGAAGCCAATATTTGATTCGAGATGGTAACTCGACCAGAATATTTAACGTCGATAGTGAGATGTTGATTACTCTGTCTTAAACTTCAACATGCGGCTCAAGACATTATTTTAACAGATTTTTCGATCAGATACGGCTATTCGTAAATGAACAGGAACATTGGGTAATCCATAATTTTTTGGTGCGGTTCATCAAATCGACGACTAAACGATAGAGGCACAAAAATCTCACGTTGGCGCCCCCATTTAGAGCCTCAGGGGCCGCAAGTTTCTTTATTAGAAAAAAAATTCAGGTGGTAAACAACATTTGAAAATATTTGAATTATATACATATTGGCAGGATTCACTGAATATGGTTAAGCCAAGCGAGCAGCCGGCATACAATTTTTTTAATTTTTGGCAGTACTTGGCATTGAGGATGTCAACTTGTTCTCTTTTTCCATTCATTCTTTGTTTACGTGTTTTCCTTTTTGATGACATTTTCAATCCGACAGATTTGATATCCTTAATGATGTTCATGGGGCCTATCCAATTTATGTTTTCGCAAGTGACCTAACCTTCTATTAGCGAATCCTGACATATTGGCAAAATTTTCCAAAAATCAAATGTGTTTTTTCCTTAATTATACCCTTTTTGATTTTTTTGCGCTTTTGTTGGCATCACTGAGCCAGACTCAAACATATGTATTTCTCATATCTGCAATGTGGGAATGCATTTCTATGAGACGTTGGATGCACCGCAAAGGGTGTGGCTAGCTACTGATATGTGTGTGAGGGGATTTTAATTTCTTAATGACCGACCATACTGACCAAAACGGAAATGGTTGTAAAGGTTTAAATGCATATACCCATACACTTTTTAAGCAATCGTCATTACAAACTGTTCTAAATATATTTTGTATACTGCTAAAGGGGATCAGTTATAGCAATTATTTCATTGTCATTGGGCTTCAGCTGATTTGCTTGTGTAGGTGTACACTTTTCAAGTCCTCAGATTTGAAGCGTGTGTCTTAAATCGTTTGTTTAAGGCCAACACAAAACATCCAGCCAGCGCGTTCATATAGATAGCCTCATTTATTAAAAAGAAAAACAAATATTCCGCAGGTATGGTAGTAGTTATAGCCAATGTTGCCACTCAAGAATATTATTTCCTACCAAAATTTGAGAAAAATCCTACCAAATCCGATTAAAACCTACCACATGCTCTACAAGCCAAGAACGCGGTGTATGTTTTTATACCCACCACCAAAGAGTTGGCGATTTTGCGATTCCATTTGCAACACATCGAATTATACATTTGCAACCAAAGAAACTATATAATATATATGGCCTAATTGTTGATATGCAATAGCATTCTTTATACCCATATTTGAGGGAAACTATTTCAAATTTTTAAACCTTTAAATGGTAATTAAAGCATGTGCTATGTATGTATTGATGTAGATTTTTGGAATTTGAGTTTGTTATTGCGTACAGGCTAGAAGTTAAAGCAAAAACACTTTAGGCAAAATCTCATATGATCGACAATTGAACAAAAGTAATCGGATAATCCAATCCTAAACAGTGTATGCTCTTAATCCCTTCGAAAGCCCTATACATTTTTCAATTAAACTGAAACATCCGGTTGAAAGGATGAAATAAAATTTATTACAATTAAGTCCGCACAAAAGTGTAGTAAATGTGGCATTTTCGCAAGCTAGGTCATTTTGAATGTTTGGTTAATTTTTGACAGCTGTTTTCCTTGGACGTGTTTTGAGTCTTCCATGTCTTGCTTATTCCAAAGAATAGATAAAGAATCGCTATGAAATTAAGTGTGAAGAGACAATACGATATTTTCGTTTATTTTGAGTTAGGATCGGGTTTTGGCTATAGGACGCGTAGTTGAAGAATATTTTAGCTAATATTTCGTATCTGGCGAGCTATTGGTGTTAATATGACAAATATCCCTATTTCAATGCATTTTGCAAATTTTAAATGCGTTAATCTCAAATGAAGTGCGGTATGGGACAAGATAATATTGCGTCGATGATTTTGTGAAGACAACGTTTATCAGTGGTACAATATAGATATACATGATTTTATAAACACTTTCTTAAGAAATACAAAATTGTAGATGTTTTCTGTACAGAGCTCGTATACATTAGTTGGAATTATTTAATACAAAGTGCTAAATTTTTAATAATCTGCTCATTCTGTTTGTAACACCTCGAAATAGCGACCTGCGTACATGGGTGCATACATACATTTTCGCTCACCTTGACATTCGGCTTCGTTCTAGTAATGTCTGTCCGACTTTCCAAATCGCGGCAGCGTTCGAAAGAATTTAATATACCATGGTTGGTATGTGGTATGCTCTGGCTTTTATTTTCTATTGCCTAGCAATATCCGCACATATTACACATATTATGTGCTCTTCCAATACATAAAACTATCTCTTCATTTCAATTAGCCCTGCCAAAGAGCCGAATCAAAGTGGGGTTCTTTTTGGGAAAATAGGTTTGCAACGACCTTTATCGGCTTCATTTTAACGGAGGGATTCTTTTCGTTTTTGCTGTGCAAATACAAGTTCTGGTAATTTATTTGTTGTCTGTGCTGCCTGTTGTGTTTAATGTGAACTTGTTGGCATTTGCACTCGTTGCTTCGAATTCGTCCCTCCTGTACCATGCCGCGCTAGCAGACTCCAATCAAATAAATGACTCCATCTACTTCCCCCCTACATTAAATTACAACAACGGCCAGAGGCGGCAGAGGAAAAGACAATAGTAATGTTTGATATTTATTTGTAACTAAACCAACAGGTTTTCAAGAACTTGGAGGTGGATTTCATTGTGTCTTTTTGCCGTGACACCCCACCATATTTCTGTTGTCTTAGCTGATCGCTTCAGTGTGAATATTCTCACCGAATGTCATCACCGAGACAAAGACTAAGTGCTGGCAAGTGAGTAGCAACTTTCGATAATTATGAAGGTTAACTGCTGCACCAACACAGACTTGTAGTACACAAACTGGTATTAAAATCGAAAAAAACCAAAAATATATAAACTACTCGATATATGAGTCGACGGTGACAAGAGAGTTTAAATACAAAAAAGCAAATTGGTTTTAAAAGGGACTATGCTCATATACATCATTTTTGCCATTCTATTCCTGTCACTATCCTGCATAACTATGTGTCCTCATTTCTCATTTCAGAATATTATGTGTCCAACCCAAACAACCAAAACCGATTTGTGCCATCTTCCCAATACCAGAACGCGCGTCAATACCGAAGCGGGGCTGGACAACCTGGCTCATATCAGGAGCAGATCCTCTTTATTGGCAATGAGGCAAAACAGCAAACTCAACAATTGACCTCTCCTGCCTACTCACCTTTTGGGCAACAGCAATACACGGTAAGTCAAGGTTTTGCTTTTGATTTCGGCATTTGCACAAAGTGGTGAAAAATTCATTTGGCTTTTTAAATTCCACACAAGGCTTATTTGGTTACTGCGGCCTTTATAATCTCATCCAAAAATGCGGATATCCAAATGAACCGCAAATAAAAGCGAGTATAGAGAGCAATTAGGTATCATTTGGCAAAGCCTATTTGAATTGCCATTTAATGGAGTCAAGTGCAAAAGGCAAACGCATAACCGTCTAAACGATTGAACAAGTTAATCTCTCATGTGAATGGCTCTTGACTGTTTGTATTTGCCAACCTTGATATAATTTGCCATTAAGTGCCAAAGAAGTTTAAATGTTAAAAACTTAGTTCAATCAGTCCAAGGAAATGATCAGAAATCTCACAAATCATTGATCCTGAAGGTAGTCCACTGTTTTTGTTTCCGACTGCAAAAAACCGAAGTAATAAACTGGCCTTATATGGGTGAGAAACCGCAAATCGCGATGGGGCGCTAATTTCGCTATGTCCATCTGTGTGCCAGCCGATGCACTCTTGAGATTAAGGTACAGATCGCATTTGTTGCCCGAATACCAAAAAATTTTGCACAAGTAATTTTTCTAACCCTAGGACGAACGCTATTGAAAATAGTTTCAGATTTAGATATTGCTGCCACATATATCTTTCATCCTATATAACTTTTTATGGTTGTAGCACCCAAAATTTTTGCACATGTCATTTTTTTGACCCTAGGACGAACGCTTTTGAAAAGAGCTTCAGATTTGACAATGTTAGGTTTTATACATCTGCTTTTTGTTGCCACCTATATGGTATTTGGAGGTAGCGATTGTCGTCAAGCTACCAAAGTGAGCAAGCTAGTCCCTATACTTACTTAAAAGCGTCAATTACTCGACTTGACATTCGACTATCAGTGCTGATCGGCCCCCGGAAAGTCTCAGTGACTTTCCACTCGATGCTGCTGACTATTCGCGACTGCAGTTGCAGCTACCCGGTATGGATCATTGCACTATCTGCAAGTTGTGGACGCACCCAGCCCAACAAAAAATAGTCTAAAGGCGTTAAATCGCATAATCTAGGCGGCAAATTGACCGGTCAAGAGCATGAAATAAAATTGTTCACCGAACTCGCCTCTCAATAAGTCCACTGTTACGCGTGCTGTGTGGCATGTGGCACCAACAAAAAATAGTCTAAAGGCGTTAAATCGCATGATCTAGGCGGCCAATTGACCGGTCAAGAGCATGCAATAAAATGTTCACCGAACTCGACTCTCAATAAGTCCATTGTTACGCGTGCTGTGTGGCATTTTGGGCAAAAAAAGGTGGATATCATCACACGGTAGCGCTCACCATTCACAGTTACGTTACGTCCCTTGGACCGTACATCTCTGAAGATGTACGGTCCAATCATGCCACCAGTCCATAAACCGCATCAAACTGTGACTTTTTCAGGATGCATTGGCATTTCTTCCAATGCCTCTGGCTGATCTTCACTCCAAAATCGACAATTATGCTTATTTACGTACCCATTGAGCCAAAAATGAAATTCGTCGCTCAATGGAAGAAGCGCGCCATTAACTTTCTTAATAGAGTACGCAATTTGATAATAAAATTCAATAATTTGCAAGCGTTGTTTGTTTGTAAGACGATTCATGGTTTGATTATAGACCAAACTGAAATGTTTGACAGTGAAACAAAACACGAAACGGTCGTGAGCTGCATAAAGCAGTGTATCTAAAAAAACAATATCTAAAAGATCACCTTTTACATTCTAGAACGTTGCAAGATTCTTGCCACAGTGAGTTGCGTTACGACCCTCGACGTTTGCATCGAGTATAGTCTATATCCGACTTTGCCTGGATATAGATGATCTCCTGAATTTAGATCTTAGGCCTATAAAAGGCGAATTTATTACCCGATTTTGCTGAAATTTGGCACAGTTAGCTTTGTCCGGCATCCGTATAGAATATGGCCTAGATCGGACGATTTCGTGATATTTCACCCATATAGACCGCTCTCCCGATTTAAGGTCTAAACCCTACAGAATCTGCATTTATTCCCAGATTTCGCTTAGTATGGTGTAGATCGGACTATATTTGGATATAGCTGCTATATATACCGATCTGGCGATTTAAAGTAATGGGCCTATAGAAGGCGCATTTATTACCCGATTTTGCTGAAATTTGGCACAGTTAGCTTTGTCCGGCATCCGTATAGAATATGGCCTAGATCGGACAATTTCTTGATATTCCACCCATATAGACCGCTCTCCCGATTTAAGGTCTAAACTCCACAGAATCTGCATTTATTCCCAGATTCGCTTAAATTTAGCATGGTGAGTTATCCTAGGACCCTCGCGGGTCTTAAGGCATCTCTTGGCAGGCCCTAAAGTTGGTTGCTTCGGCATTTCGAAAAAATATGCGGTCTGCCAAATTTTCATTCTTCTCTTCTTTTTTTGCTGGAAAGTGCTTAAAGATCCCTAGACAAAAGTCCGCTTGAGGTATACAATCGTTTGGCTCGGTTTGTGTTTCAGTTAAAAGTTACACAGTTTGGAAGTCAGAGAACGTGAATAAATTGGATTTTTTTGAATTTCTTGAAGAAAAAAGTATTTTTATTGATTATTTTGTTTTGAAAAAAGTTGCTAAAATACCTTAATTTTTCTTCTTTTTTTTGTGACAAGGCATATTGTAGAAGCGTTTTTAGTGAAGTTTGAAGAAGATATGTCTACTTAAACGGGTATAATATGTACTTTTATGCAATTTTTTATTAAAAATTGGAAAACCCCCTTGAGTTATCAAAACGCAAATCCCAGATCTCTCATTCAGGCTTATGTTTTTTTACTCCATGTGTCCCCTAAACATATGCATATTATTTTTTGCACCAAACAATATTTGTAGCCTCCATAGCCAATTTTGAAATCATCTTTGCCCGAAATGGGTATTTTGGGGATTTTTGTAAGAAATTTCGTGAAGAGTTTATTTTTGGTTTTTTAAAGACACTTTTATGTTAAATTCAAACAGTACTATTGGGTTGCTCAAAAAGTAATTGCGGATTTTTCATATAGTCGGCGTTGACAAATTTTTTCAACGGCTTGTGACTCTGTAATTGCATTCTTTCTTCTGTCAGTTATCAGCTGTTACTTTTAGCTTGCTTTAGAAAAAAGTGCGCGAAATTTTGTTTACATTTGCTTGTTTGGCGTCAATTTTAATATGGAGCCCACAAAGGAGCATTTTCGTCATATTTTACTTTATTATTTCCGTAAAGGAAAAAACGCGGAGCAGGTTGCTAAAAAGTTACGAGATGTGTATGGTGATAAAGCCTTAAAAGGAAGACAGTGTCAAAATTGGTTTCGCAAATTCCGTTCTGGAGATTTTTCACTTAAAGATGAGCCACGTTCAGGTCGGCCAAATGAAGTTGATGATGACCAAATCAAAGCATTAATCGAATTGGATCGTCATGTAACTGAGCGTGAGATAGGAGAGAAGTTAAATATACCAAAATCAACCGTTCATTATCACATAAAAAGTCTTGGACTGGTGAAAAAGCTTGATATTTGGGTACCACATGTATTGAAAGAAATTCATTTAACAAACCGAATCAACGCTTGTGATATGCACCTTAAACGCAATGAATTCGATCCGTTTTTAAAACGAATCATAACTGGAGATGAAAAATGGATTGTTTACAACAACGTTAGTCGAAAACGATCATGGTCCAAGCATGGTGAACCAGCTCAAACCACTTCAAAGGCTGATATCCACCAAAAGAAGGTTATGCAGTCTGTTTGGTGGGATTGGAAGGGTGTGGTATATTTTGAGCTGCTTCCAAGGAACCAAACGATTAATTCGGATGTTTACTGTCAACAATTCGACAAATTGAATACAGCCATCAAGGAGAAGCGACCAGAATTGGTCAATCGTAAAGGTATCATATTCCACCAGGACAACGCTAGACCGCACACATCTTTGGTCACTCGCCAAAAACTGAGTGAGCTTGGCTGGGAACTTTTGATGCATCCACCACATAGCCCTGACCTTGCACCATCAGACTACCATTTATTTCGATCTTTGCAGAACTACCTAAATGGTAAAACTTTCGATTAGGCAATGATTAGGCTATAAAATAGCACTTGGTTCAGTTTTTTGCATATAAAGGCCAGAAGTTCTATGAGCGTGGAATACTAAATTTGCCAGGAAGATGACAAAAGGTTATCGAACAAAATGGCAATTATATATTTGATTAAAGTTCATTCTAAGCTTTATTAAAAATACATTTACTTTCTTTTAAAAAATCCGCAATTACCTTTTGGGCAACCCAATATTAAGATATCTCTATTCGTCATTTTGAAATTTTAATCCCGACCGACTTAAGGTCCTTTACTATCCGATTTCACTGAATTTTGGAACAGTGAGTTGGCCTAGATCGGACCATATTTCGATATAGCTGCTACGGCTTCATAAATGGTGCATTTTCACCGGATTTTATCGAAAAGTGGTAAACATATATGGCCGAGGTGGTGGGTACCCAAAGTTCGGCTCGGCCGATCTTAATGCATTTTTAGTTTTTTTTTTATTTTTTGCGATGGTACTTTACTTTATATTCTTTTACTTAATAAGATTTTATTGTTTTCTTTTAGAATAATCGAAACAGTGATTACTATGACGTTTCTCCCAGGCCCTTTGGTGTACCTGGAACGGCTAGTGCATCTTTAGTACGTCCCAAATCAAGCTTCAAGCCGAGCAATAGTTTTGTATCCCAAAAAGCCAATGTGCCACATCAGCAGACTCAGTTTCTGCAACAGTTCAACGAACCAGTAAGTACCAACAACTGCTAGAAATGAGGATTGATTTTTATTTTCGTTAGTATCTAAAAATAGAGGCTTCCGTTTTGCCCTATTCTCAAACATGTTCGAACGGGTGTTGTATGTATTTCAGTTCAGTTTCGCATTGAAGTAACTCATGAAATCGAGAGACAGACAACCACCAACGCCGCCGCCATAATAATGCGAACACAAATCTGGGGTAATGGAAGTGAATGATATGGCAAAGAAACATCACCAACCAAATTGTCTAGTTTACGTGGGAATGTATTCTTCGCTCTTGTGCAAGTAAACAAAAACGAAACCAACATTTCCATGAGACTACAACCGTTGCCAGTGTATGTCGTTTTCCTTAGCAAATGCAGCTTTGTTTCCTCCTAAAACAGTTTAGGTTTAGTTTCGTTTCTTCTTCATCTTTAATGTGCAATCGTTGCTCTCACTTGCAAACACTTCATTTCGAAAACAGATAGACTTTTAAGCAGAGTACTCAGTTCTACTTTCGGAATAGTTGTGAAAAACGTTAACAAAATATCATAATTTAATTAAACTTATTAAAGCAAATATTCTACACCAACACAATCCTCCCATAATACTATACTAGGATAATTTGTATTTGTGTACCGTACCTTCAAAAGACTTCTTCGCTGGAGCTTCTTCATTCATTGTGACAACATGACCTAGCCAACGCAACCTTTATATTTTGATGCGTTTAACTATGCTAACGTCGCACTATGGCGCAGACAGAGGAAACAGGTGGCAAAAATCAAAATTTCATCATGTGCGCCCGTGAAATTTTAAAAGAACCTATCTTATGTAAAACATTCCAACGATTTCAAAAATGTTACCAACAAAAATGTCACATTTTTAGTTTAGGAGACAAAGCCGTTCAAAGTTGACCTATTTTCGATTTTCCAAAAAAAAAAAACACACACACAATTTTTAGGTAATTTGTCCGATTTCAAGTGTTATACGTATCTCGAAAGCTACTTAAGGGATTGCCATTTTTTATGATTTCGTTGAACTTCTCCGCTAAATCGCTATTTAAAAAGTAACAATTTTTAAGTATTTTTTCAGCTTTGATGGAAAATAAAAAAAATTTACCCAAAATAACCCTTGACATATTTCCAAAATACGCTCTTCGAATGGCCCTTAACATAATTCAAAAATGTAAAAAACAGGCATCGTTCAAGGAGAGTTTGGAGGACATGACCCACAGTCGAAAAATTCTTGGAATAATTTTATAACATTTGAACGGATAGGAATATCTACACGAAAGTTGACATAGTGAATGTGGAGATGGCTTCAAATAATTATGCAAAATTTGAAATTTGGTACAGGGGCTGACAAAATAGGCATTTGTAGGCCGATCGTCATGATTATTTTAGCAAAAGATAGGGCTCTTCAAATCCTACAAATAAGATGCATAGATATCTGGAATATCTATAACTTTTTATGGGTTATTGGAGTTTTTTGTTTTTTTAAGATTTCAGTCAAGGCATCGTCGGCATTTTTGGAATTGTGGCACTATTTCTTTACCAATTGTATATCTATTAATACCATTGAAAAGGTTACAAAATTCTGAGAATAATAAAAAAATGATAAAGATCGCCCTCTCCTATTTAAAGTTATACGATTCAAAACTTAAAATTTCCGAAAAAACTAAAGATGAAAGTTTTACAGAAAAATTTTGAAAAAAATAATACAAATTTAGTTTAAGTTTTGGCTGATAGTTTTAAAATATTAAAGCCTTAAAAAAGTAGAGGAAAAAATCGTTAATTAAAAAAAAAATTTTTTTTGCTCCACTTTGTTAGCAATTTTTCACAAATGTTGACTTTGATAAGCTAAAATATAGGCTATACGACGCCAATAATCTCCATCAATACAAACTGGTCCAAAAAATTTACGAAGAATCTTTCTCTCAATTATTCCAAGCACTGCCTCGTCTGCTTTTACAAGTATCCATGCATCGGAACCATATAACAACACGGGTGGTATC
The DNA here is from genome assembly GCF_963082655.1 of Stomoxys calcitrans. NCBI lineage: Eukaryota > Metazoa > Arthropoda > Insecta > Diptera > Muscidae > Stomoxys > Stomoxys calcitrans. Next base: position 208,788 of record NC_081556.1, on the reverse strand, counting down.
AGTGTCTTGTATAGTGTAATCTTCGTCTGTCGAGATGTGGCCTTGTTTCTAAACTGCTTACCCAATCCAAAATAGCATCTGTTTGCCAGTATTGTTCTTTAAGATATATGTAATAATTTTTTAGGTTCTTATTTGACTTAAGCACAAATTTGTAATTTGTGGAAAATGAGGATTGTAAAGATCAGCAGTTTGAATTTTATTTGCTCAAATATTAACCAAGCCGAAGGCTCCTGTTTTATAAGACGACTACAATCAGTTTTAAAATATTTAAAAAAATTTCCTTAAGCATAAATATATTACTCCTTATAATGGTGGGCGTGCTACTCCGTTTGATGAGTTAGAGATATCGAAAAATGCCAAGCGACGATCCTACATTTGAATTAAATTCAAACGAAACGTCTTATTTTCTTTACAGGCAGATAAACCACAACCATCCAGTCGTTTGCCCTCTACAGGATTTGGCAGCTCTGCCGCCCGACCATTTGGAAATGGAGGTTTCCAGCCGAGCTCGATTGCAAATCGCAATCGACCAGTTGCGGCTTCAGTAAGCAATTCTGAAAATCCTGTTGGACCAGTGGCACCTCAACAACTGCCATTCCGCAACACTAGAACCCGATTCCAGTCGTATGCCGCCGGCAGTACCAGCACATCTACCGAAGCATCGACTACAAAGCGATTTAACAGGTACGGCTCGAGTAGGAATGGCTTCAAAGCTCCACCATCACCAAGCAGCATTCGGTCTAACAATCCAGAACTGAGCAGAACAAGTCAAAATAAGTTCTCCAGCCGCAGGCCTGCTTTCATAAGCCGTGAAGTTAACGAGCCTGTGCAAAATACCAAAACACAAAAGACATATGCCCCAAAGTCGGGAAGGGTGAAACTGCCTATTAAGAACCAGTTGTTGAAGCAACAGATTTCACAGTCCTCGTCGCCGTTCAGACCAGCATTGCCGCAAACGTTGCGCAACCGAAAGGAGAATGAAAGTGCAAGTCAGGAGTATGACGAAGAAGAGGCGGGTGAAAATATGGGGGAGGAGCAAAAGGAACAGCTATTAGAAAAATTGCAGCTTCATGAGGCTGAGCAAACACCATCGGTGTCAAAACAAACAGAACTAACGATAACAACAACTGTCAGTCCTGATGGGGAGAGCGAGGAAAATACCACCCTTAGCATTGAGCAGGGAGCAGATTCCAGTCACGAAAGCGACGATGAAGACTATGACAAGAATTACTCTGATGAATATGTACAAAGCCAGGAAGTTGGAGACGAAAGTAAAGAGGGGGAAACCACTGTGGCGCCAGCTGAATCAGGAGAGAACACAACAATAAAAACCTCCCAGTCAGAAGAAGAGTATCATGAGTTTGATGATGAGGAGGTAGAAGCTACAGTTCTTCCTATTACGGACCCTACGTTAGCGAAACAAAAGGAAAACGCTGTAACAACAATCTCAACAACGGAGCGTTCGAGAAAAGACGACCTTAGTACGGCCACGGTAATCATAACTACGACGGAAGCGGCCATCGTTGACAATTTGAAAGCTGAAAATGTTAATGACTCCAGTGCCGAGTATGACCAGGGCGAATATGGAGAGGATGAAGAAGAAGAGAATAGTGACGAAGGGTATCAACAAGCAGATCGTGATACCTCTTCTTTGACATCTGAAGAACGGCAAAAAGTGAGTGGGGTCACCACAACTACTCCGGAGCCTAGTTTGGAAATTCGAGAGATAATTTCGGTTGTGACAAGTAAGAGCATTATCAACGGTTCGACCGCCATCATATTGCCTGTGACTCCCAGAAGTACAACATTGTCAATGGAAGAAGAAACTATCTTTAATGAAACCAAATCTGCCCCGGCATCCGAGGAGTACTACGATGACTTAGAGGAAAGCACAACTCCAAAGCCGTTGGCGCCGACCGAAGATTCTGTCAATAATGTAACCGAAGGCTATGTGGTTGTGGCTTCTATCCAGACTAGTCGCAGCATAAATGGTGCTCGCTTCTTACCCTTCCCAGCAATCCAACAAGAGGAGTCCAAAAAGTCTCTATCCGAGTTAGAACGAAATGCAAAAGCGAAGGCCACAAAGAAGGACTTGGAGCCAGTTTCGGAACAGATAATTGAAAGTGGAGAAGCAGATAATCTTAAGCCGACATCGCATTCGGACATTTCCTCGGAAAATACAACCCTGCCGCAGGCCTCATCGTCGACAGAGAGCATTATCGACAAGTTAGATCGCGTCCAGTCTGAACTATCCAGTGGCCTCTTGGCAGGAAAATACCCAATCATTAGCCAGATGGACTCATCCACCCAGTCGACCACATCTACTTCAGGTTCAAAATTCGCACCAAATATCCGAAAATTTCAACCAAAATCGACACCAGCCCCAAAAGTTAAGGTACACCATTTCGACGAACCACCACCTAATGTTAAAGTCCACCATTTGGACGAAACTGAAATGGACGAACTGTCCAGCCTGCTTCCAGTAGGCTTCAAAGCCAGAACTTCCTACAAGGATCGTAAAATTACAACGACTACCGAAAAACCCACACAAACTCAAACGGACCTCAAAAAGCCTCTCCGTAATTCAACCATTAGCAGATCGTTTAAAAATACTGGTGCTGCCGCGCAAGACATTTCCTTGGCAGGATTATTGCCAAAGGGATACAAAACACCCACATCGACCGAGAAGCCAACGAACGATTTGCAGGATATATTCAGCAAAATTAAGTTCGATGACAATCTTGATAAATTGCTACCGAAGGACTACAAAAAGCCAAGCTCGACGACAATAAAGCCTGAAGCCACTATTTTGGATGATATTTCGAAATTTTTACCGCCAGACTACAAATTATCTACATCTACACCACCAACAACGAGGTCGGAAAGCGCAGAGTCCTCCCTGTCCAAGCTCAATGAAACCTTGAGCAATGCACTGCCCGCCGCCAACAGAACAGTCGTAGATGATACTAACGAAAAGCGAACCGACTCGAAAGTACTAGCATCCATAGTACCCAAGTTGGAAACAGAAGACATTGCTAAATTCTTACCTCCTGGCTACAAATTAAGGACCACAAAAAAACCAATCCCAAAGATGGGGTCAGAAATAATCGATGCATCCCAACTTTTACCAACGAAATCTGAACCAACTGAAACAAAGGATCAAGAATCCGATTCTATTTATAAAAAAATACAGTTTAAAGAAGTGGCATCCTTACTTCCGCCCGACTATAAACTTAACAGCAGCATTACGGTGGAATCATCATCTGAAGGCACAAGCACCAGTACTAGCAGCGCCACAAGCACGACGAGCGAAAAAAGCTCCGATTTGACTGAAAGTACAACCAGTAGTGGTTTCAAAGTTGTTTTCCCTAAAGGATTCCACAAGCGCCTAGGAGCACATAGGTTGACCACGCCAAAGTCCACCGATACTGGCGATGGAGCCAATTCACCGGCCATAGTTATTAAGAAAGGCCCACCAACACGAGCCACAACCGAGTTCACTGGTTGGCCTACGCCCTCAACAACCCCCATATCCATTGAAAAACTTTTGGAACAGGCTAAGACTGCCACTTTAGACATTGACGAACTGCTCCTCATCTCATCAACAACATCCACCACTACCACGACAACGACAACCACCACCACTACAACCCCAAAGCCAACGAAACCAGGCTTTTGTACAATCGATTGTGACTTGGCTGCCACTATCAAAATCATTGACGGTGTGTCCTGGAAACCCGAATTATTGGATCACAATACGGTGGAATGGAAAAATCTAGCCAGAGAGGTGGAAGCGCAGGTAAGGACCTAACCAACACAAGTTCTAAACATCCATTCATTGCATTAGCCATCTTTGACTAATTTGTTTATTTTAATTCCCCCTTCGAAATGAGCTCAATGATAGAAAATTTGTTAAGCAATGGAAAAAATTAAAGCCTCAGGTGTAGTGTATCACCAACCATGATTTGACGCGTTTCGACCCCTTGGTAAGGAGGGTCATTCACATTACCCTCATCTCGAAAGAGACACTAACGCATCATTAGAAAAATGATCCTCGCCTTAATAGACAAACAAAATAGAAGTAAAAAGTTCGGGTTTATCAGGCTGTTATGTAACGGAGGACGATTGGCAGCAATGAACGAATGCCGTCGTCTTGGGACCCAAAGCCATCAACACAACTTCCAAACAATGCCCAAAACTATGCATAACGCTATTAATGTAAATCACTCAAATAAAAATAAGTTTTGTGTGCATAGGTGAATGACGCAAATTAATTTTTACCTAAAATGAAAAAAGAAATCCGACGTATGGAAATACATTTGTAAATAATATAAAACAAGTGCAACTTGCCCACGGGGTGCCAAATAAATAATGCATATTGTAGTCACCACAAATCGTTTCAAAACAACAGAATTCAGAGAAAGAGAATATGACGAAAGCCGTGCATTGCATTGCATGTCTTTTGTTTATCTCACTCAACACTCTCAAGAGCAGCGAATGGCGTGAACCATTTTAATGTTGATTGAATAAAGCCTTACATCTTTCAAATTTCTATTGTACCCACCATCATAGAATGGGGAAGGTATTGGGGAAGAGAATGCCAAAAGAATTTTGGACCCAAGTGTCTGTGGAGCAGTCCGAGTCCGGACATACCTATAGGCCATTGTGAGATTTAAATAAAAGTTATTTGGAAGAGGATTTGTAAATTTGGTAGACTCAAAAATGGCTAAGCCGATTTTATTCATATTTTCATAGATTGTGCAGGTTGATCTGAAATGAGCTATAGGCTATATACAATAAAAGTTAAAAATCACCCTTTAGAATGGTGCTTCATCGCCATACAAAGACGTTTAAGTGCATCAATGCACTCTTGTCGTGATAATCCACGTCGAAAGTTGTGAAAAACGATCGTAGGAACATGTTGCGGATTATTTCCATTTTTGTGTCAAATTAATTTTATCAAGGCACTGTAAACAACACTATGAAGCCGTACATCAAAACGTTCTGAGCATGATTATGCTACAAAATGTCAAACTTTCCAATGAAAATGTCAGATTGCTCCTGGCAACACTAAAGGCCAAAGCAGAATGAGCGCATTGAGCTTTGTTGCAAAAATGCAACTCTGGCCTTAAGTGTTGCGCATGTCAGAAAACAATATTGCAGTCATTTTTAGTAACTTGAGCGATATCCTTTTCGTAGTGGTACCTCCGAGAGTAGTTTTGGCATTGATTTCTTTCTTCTTCGCTCATTTTAGACCATAGTAAAAAGTGATGCAATGTAGCATCACTTTTTACCATATCCTTCAAGGCTATTTTATGTATGCCTATTTAACGCTTCAATAAAATAACTCCATAAATATTCTTTGGGGTTTATGTCCGGTGATTGAATATTCTATGGGGTTTATTTTGGTGGTATATAAATAGTAACCACATCTCTACTTTCTGCGCAGTGTGCATATGATTACCATCCTGTTGGAACCAAAAGTCCACTTCTAGGTTCAGTTGTTATGCACTTTGATGTTAATTTTGTTTTGGAATATTGTGAATTTTATTTATAAACACCAATTTTCTACACTTTGTGCTGACATGCACCCCCCCACCATAATAGCACCTCACCGTGTTTAACCGTTGGAACCATGTTTTCTATATTAAGTGCAGTTCTGTTCTTGCGCAAAATTGACACTTTCCCACTTTATGCCAAATATGCACAACTTAAAACTCTTATGGTATCTTCACGCAGGGTTCTCCCAAAGTATTCTCTTATATATTTTCGATGATTTTGGATGCCGTTGTCCTGGGAATGTCGTACACGGAAGCAAAAATAATACGAATACATTGAATTTTGTTGTAAACTATTGTAACATAATCGTAGAGTTTGGGAAACAATGCGAAAAAAGAATTATGAGTCCGCCAAATCAATGACATTAAATTGAAAAATAAATTATGTTCATAAATTTCTTAGAAACATATTAAAATTTAATATTGATGTATATGAACACTTATTCTGGCAAGTGTATATTCAAGTAGAGTTCCTACATCTCTATTTTGTTCGCCTTCATTGGGTGAATATGCGACAGGCTGCGATTCCAGAACTAATGAATTTTCTCCCATAACTTGCAGTTAAACGACGTGTATTCCACGGCTCCGCAATTGAGTAAGTGGTATAAGAAGGTTCGCATTGACAGCTTTAGCAGGGGCAGTGTCTTGGTCGACTATTATGTAGAATTGGCTAACATTACCAAAGAAGTAAATACTTTGGAAATAAAAAAGCTCTTTCACGATGCTCTAACGCCACAGGCAGTGGCACCCCCTGAAACAGAGAACGAAACGGACAGCGGAGACGACGAGCAACACCTTGCAGATGGACGAGGCGACAAACTAGTCAAAGAATCATTTGTGATGGGAAAATATGTCATAGATCCCATAGCAACTGATTTTTCAGGTAAGCTAATTCGATTGTACAAGAAAAAAGGCTTTTGATTCCTATTTACTTATTTCGTTCGTTCAAGTTATACCAAAATCGTTGACTCCCAATGTTGAGTTTGCCGAAGAAGATTTGCTGATACCACAATGGGCTATCGTGGTGATTGTGATTGGCGTTGGCTCATTGGCATTTGTAGTTATATTTGGCGTTACAGTGGTACAGTGGAGAAATGCAAAGACCTTCATTGGAATATGCCGTCTAATACTTTTCTAATTGCAGCTGCTCAATCGGCAAAAAAGGGCAAAGAAAGCACCCATTCCCCTGACAAATGACATGCTGAATGAATTGAAAATCAATCACATGGGAGGTGCCGACAATTATGGGGTAGACGATTTCTATAACATAGACGACGCTTGGAATGACACAAAGCAACCCATCAAGCCAAAGGTATGTACGTAACGATTGCCGCCAAACAATTAAAATCAAGCCAAAACTACATTTTGATAGTACTAAATTGGGCGCGAGATGTGTGAGTACTTGCTAATAATGCCTTTTACTGCAGTTTTCAACAATTATCTTCATGACTAGTTAGAATAATGAAACATTATTTTCGCTTGTCGTCATTCAAAAACTTACAAAAATTGCGTTTCTTTTGCTCTAGCGATTCACTAACTCGATGCACGATAGCAATGGTTCAAACATCTACGACAGTTGGCGGTCCATTCGCCACGGCGACTATTACTACGACTCGCAGAAAGGAGACTCCTTACAACGATCCCTGAAGCACCATCCCCATTCGCAGTACCCAAATAGCATACAGCACCAGCAACAAATGTATGGCCATCAGTATCCTGATGCATTTGCGGATGCGCATCAGATGTATACATACAACAATCAGAATGGTGGTGGCAGATCTCGCTACCCGCGAGACTATGATCCCGATTTCTAGTATCAATACCTAACTCTAGTTTAAATGTAAATAATGTTCTATTAACCATACTCACCATGTGTAAATCAAGGTCTTGTTTAGTACTCTAGATGTTATTTTCACCCAGCATTATAAATTGTTTCTAGACGTAAGATTTTTTCTATACCCCATATTTATTGAAATAAAAACAAATGGTCAATATTTTCATTTTCCTTTTCGATGTGCACATGCGATATTGTGCGTTTTACGTTACTATGTTTGGTGGCCAGACGACGCACTATGGCGCGGAGAGAGGAAACGGGTTTCAAAAATTTAAATTTTCATGAGCGCCTCCTTTGCCCAAAACCGGACTTCTGTTTCGTGTTCCTGGGGTCAATCCATATCTAGATGTCAAGTTTCAGCGAAACCGGAAGTGCATTTTAGCCCAGTTATTTGAATCACATGATTCTTTGAATGACATTTTTTCTAAAAACAAAATTTGTATGAATTTTTTCTTAAGACAAAATTTTAATGCAATTTTTCTAAAGACAAAATTTTAATGACATTTTTCCTTAAGATCTCGAAAGAGAAAATTTCAGTGAAAATTTCTGTAACGACAAAATTTCAACAAAATATTAAAGAAATCGTAGCGCCGAAGTTAGCATGTCCGCCTGGGTTCGAATCCTGGCGAGAACATCATAGAAACTTTCAGCGGTGGTTCTCCCCTCCTAATTCTGGCGACATTCTATTCCGCAGTAAGAAAAAGGAAATGCAAAGACGTGAGTGTGAGCGAATTGAGATGTACAAAAGGCACAATGAAGTCCAGAAATTCTACCAAAGAATTAAACATCCAACCGATGGCTTTGGTGCCTGGTGGTAACAGTTTAGAAACAAGACCTCTTCTGGACAGACGAAGATTACATTATACAAGACACTGATACTACCTGTGTTGTGAAAGCAAATGAGGCAGTGCTTGGAGTATTTGAGAGAAAAGTTCTTTGTAAAATATATGGACCAGTTTGCGTTAATGGAGAATATAGGCGTCATATGAAACACGAGCTGTATGACGACGATAGCATAGTTACACGTATCAAAATACAACGGCTGCATTGGCTAGGTCATGTTATCAGAATGGATGAAGAAGCTCAATTTTTCTTAAAACAAAATTTTAATGAAATTTTCACAACAAGCTGACTACTGGCTTAGGTGTATGTCCATAGTGGCACGAGTGGATTTTAAAGATAACCTAGCCCAATACTTTTAAAATAACCTAACCTAATAGAACAATTTTGCGAATAATGAAGTATGTAGAAAAACTGTCGGCTGGCTCACAATTTTTGTCCTTTGGACAGTTTTCGTCATTGAGGATGTCAATGTTAATTGAGATCTTTAAAAGTATTTATACATGTTGATGGTGTTAAGTGCAGCAAGGCCATATCATAACGCAATACAAACAAAATTTACTAATTTAATCCAGATGTGAGATTTCGACCATACTCGCTAATAATATAAGAATGTATATTGCAAAATTTGAAACGAGTTGGATACGAGTTCTGCCCTCAACATTTCTATCCAAAATATCGGGCAGGAAGCCTTACTAATACTTTTAAATATACAACATAACTATACATTTTACAAGACGGAATGAAGACTAAGGAGCAAGCCTTATAAATATCGCCAGTATTAGAAAGGGGATAACCCCATTTGGATATTTTTGATTTTAACTCAACGGTTAACATATGCAGCTTTTATGGGCCTAAGACCTTAAATCGAGCTATATCTAAATATGAACCGATCTGGGGCATATTGAACACGAATGTCGAAGAGCAAATTTCAGCAAAATCGTGTAATAAACTTGCCTTTATGGTCCCAATAGCTTAAATCAAAAGATAGGTATATATGACAGCTATATCCACTTATAGCCCGATCCTGACCATACTCTGTCCGAAAGTCGAAGTGCCTACATGTGCTAAATTTCAGCGAAATCTGTTAATAAATTCACATTTTATGGGCTTAAAACCTTTATTTGGAAGATTAGTATATATGGCAGCCACATCCGAATCTTGACCGATTTAAGTCGTATTGAATGGGGATGTCGGGAAGCCTTACACAACTCGTTGTACCAAAGTTCAGCAAAATCAAACAATAAATACGCCTATGGGCCCAAGACCTCAAATCGAGAGATCGGTCTATAGAGTGATCTTAAACATACTCTGTTCGAATGTCGAGGAGCCCAAGAGAAGAAACCATAAAATAATAATGATTTAAGAAAATATCCATACAGGAGTCGAAATGTGGCTATAACCATAAAAAGTCTAGCATTAAGTGGCACAAAAGTATCAAAGCACTACGGAAACACTGCTCAGAGGTATATGTTTGTCGGGATTTTACTTCTCTCTTATGCTGAGGTCATGGTTTCGATTCCCACCTGTCGCTACTGTGGCATCACATTGGCGTACATAGTCTAAGTGAGCCTGTTAAGAAATATATTGCCACTCAAATCTAACCTGTGATTAGAAATCATATGAAGAATATGTATGTAATTTTTATATTTTATTCACGTTGTAACATTAAGTTCTTTCTATGGTTTGGTACTCTGTTCCTATTGAAAAGTAATAAGAGATGCAAATTTGGTGAACAAAGCCGAGAGATATTTTAAGCGTTCAATTCTACTATTTGAGGGTGTAATTCCAATCAGATGAATATTGAGTAGGTTGGGATGAGTTGATTTATAGGTCGATTATGGATTGCAATCCAACTTCAGTTGAGTTGCCAACGGGCAAAACTGTCATAGAAATGTTAATTTCTGCATTGAATTTAATTTTTTTACAATCTATTAAGTAGTTGAATGTTCAAAACTCTGATATCGAATGAAACTGAAAGAAATTTTCAAATTTATACTAATTTTAATATCATTGCCATCCATAATAGACCCCTAAATAATTTGTTTCTCATACAAATATGACGGTCTCAAAATTCCCTTTATAGGGTAGAACATTTTGAGGTAGGTCAGGTTAGGTAAGAGTGGCAGTCCTTTACAGACTAACTTATACAAATTTAAGTCCATTGTGATACAACAGTAGCGATAGACCTCCGCCCTGGCAATCCGAGCACGCTACCAACTCGTCTACCGGTGCGCCAAAAATTTTGAGGTAAATTTGAAAAAAAAAAAATAGTCAAAAATTTGAAAGACAAAGTTTTTAGTTTTTTTATAAAATAATTTTTAAATTTTATGTTTATCTCCATTCTTTAAAGAATTACATAATTTGTCTATTAAATTTTTGTCCCATCCCACTATACAACCGCTTCATGATCAAATAATTAATTTACTTTTCTAAATAGGTGTTTGTAATGCCATTGCATTTAAAAATGGATATTTGGAAAGGATTTCCATGAATCCATGTTCCATAAGGTAACTTGTTGGTGTCAGAATATTTTTCAAATTACATACAAACAAAACTATTATTTTATATATATAAGTGTATATTTATTGGCAGTTACTTGATTCTTAATCATTTTTATAGATGCACATGTAGACCATCATTTTTCATATGTATGGTGATATTCGCGGAGTTTGTATATAAAACAAAGTAATAAAATGCAAGTTTGTGGTACATTAACAATGGTGTTCGTTCACAAAACTCAATGTAGATTTGAAATAGGTTTATTTTAAAGATCTCATTTATATAACTGTCAAATAAACCTACTTTACTATTAAATTTTGTGAATACGGCCGTAAAACTATTAAATTTGATTCGCAAGTATAGCCGATTTCTCAACAAAATCAGGCACAATTGAACACCGACTTTAATCTAAAAAATTACAGCCTTGTTTTTAGGGATTTCATCAATTTTTCTAACTTCATTGCCTTTTGCAAGTCTCCAGTGATTTTTAACTTGCCAGTCATAAAGGCCGGTGCTGCTTTGAGTTTTCCCTCAAACATGTCTACAAAGTTTTTGGATTTCATTGTCAAAGACGCATCAGGTTGCGACGGTGCTGATCCTTGCCCGCAAGATCCGGAACCATTCTTTAAATCCAAGAACCAAGTGCCTTTCTCATCGCCGGTAATATGAAATTCGTAAACTGCTTGCACCTTGCCCACAATTTCTGGTGACAACAGTGTTTGTATTTTTTCAAAAAGTTGGGGAATATTTCCGGATGCCGCCTCTTTACGAGAAGTCTTACTTTCCAATTGATTCACCGTTTCTTCGGTGTCCAAAAAGAAATCATGCATTAACTTGTCGGCATTTTCTGGATTGCACGCATACTGTTTTAAGTCTGTAACACCATTGGCCTGGAGAACTTCATCATCTATAAGAAAACCACCTGTGCCACAGGTACGCGGCTCTTTGATTAAGACAGCGTACGCTGCATCAGACATGATTTCCGGCTTTCTTGACCATTGAGCACTGTCTGGGCCAGTCAGCATTTCTATGGCTGCAGTTTGAATGGCTGTTCGAGGCCATAATGCATTTACAGCTACACCATGATCGCGAAACTCCTGGGCCATTCCCAAAACACACATAGACATTCCGTATTTAGCCATTGTATAAGCAACATGTGGGCCAAACCATTTGGGGTTTAAGTTCAACGGTGGCGATATATTTAAAATGTGAGCATGGTTTGACTTTATCAAGTAGGGGAGACATTCTTTGGAAACTAAAAATGTGCCGCGGGTATTAATTTGATGCATTAAATCATATTTCTTCATAGATGTTTCTAAAGTCCCCGTTAATGAGATGGCACTTGCATTATTTATCAAAATGTCGATGCCACCAAACTTTGCTGCTCCCTGTACCAATTAAACATTTATTATTATTTATGTTGGATTACCACTTCATCTCACCTCCTGGATAGCTGACCGAACTTGATTTTCGTCACGGACATCTACTACGCACGGATGTGCTTTGCCGCCAGCCTTTTCAATTTCCTCGGCGGCACTATAAATTGTTCCAGGCAGCTTGGGATGTGGCTCGGCTGTTTTGGCCGCTACAATAATATTAGCTCCATCTCGTGCTGCCTTAAGTGCAATTGCTTTCCCAATTCCTCTTGAAGCCCCAGTAATAAACAACGTCCTTCCAGCTAACTTGCCCGTATTGATCATATTCTACTCTTTTTTAATTTTCAACGCGATTTTGAAGTTGAAATTGCCAGTGAAAGTCCAAAAGTCCAAAGCAAAATTAAGTAAAAAAAAGTAGACTTTCGACTAATCGATTAAACGACCATGACACGATTAATCGACTTTTAGTGGCTAACAAAATCGAGTAGTCGACTTTTTTACATTTTCAATATATCGATCATTGCTTGTACAGGCAGGAAACATAAAGGTAGCTACTGCAGTGCAAGAGATTGTTAGCATGACCCACCTATGACAATGAAGCCCTGCGTTCGAGTCCTGTCGAGAGCTATAATTAGACTAAGCTGCTACATAGATCGATCTCTCTATAAAACCTAGAGATTTTCGCATCTTATTCTTGAGTGGTCGTTTTCGGTCCATGTGGCCAGGTTATGAAACGCTTTGCCACAATTCCTCAAAAACTTATCCGTACACCCATGCACTTTCAGGCGCAACTTACTAAATAAATTCGCCCTTTTGGAGCATAATTCCTAAAAGTTTATAAATGATTGTTTATATATTTTACAATATATATATTTTAATTTAAAATTTTTGGTTTGAATTAAGGATTGTGCCAAGGCGTATTTAAATACGCCTTGGATTGTGCATTAGATTGTCTTTTGTTTCATATGTTTATTTGAATTGTTGTACAGAGAATTGTTTTTTCTTGTTTTTTTTTTTAATTCTCTATCTAGTAGGGCGTTGATTGATTGATAAATATATAAATGGCGAATTTTGAATAAAATTAATGCTTGTGTAGATGTGAATTAGATTAAGATATAGCTCCCATATGTATTTCATCCGCCGTGCTTTTTAATGACTCAATTATCTACAACGAGTTTCATACGTCTACTTTGTCAATCAAACCGCATTGGTATCAAGTATTTTTCGACCATTTGTGGTTAATGAGATGGTTTGTATCCGGTTTGACACGCAAGGCATCATTAAAACAAAACCAAACTCACTTTATGATGGTAAAATTTAAGATAGTCATCTTTGCGCAAAGAATATGCATTTGCTTGCTTTCGAAGTCAGTGGGATCAAGAAAATGCATTAACGCTTTTGAACTGCGACAATATGGAAGGGCAAAATTTTGCAAAGTTTCTGCAGATCCATTTGCAGCGAAAACGTAGTGAGTCAAAAATTACAAGAGATTCCGATGTCAATAAACGAAGCAACATGCCCATTGGCCTCCATGTCTTATGACAAGCAACTGAAACAAAAGGAAGCCGATATGAGAGAACTTATGAAGAAATTTTGAAATGGGTTGAAAAAAAAAAAACAGTGTATCCAAGGCTCATTTAGAATATTTCAAATATGAAGGAGTACTCGCATCACCACAAGAGAGCGGATGCAGAAAAATTCTGATGGTAAGATTGTTGTGTGTTTCCGTCAGTGTAATTATGCAGATTTCTCCGTAGAAGTCGCCGTAGTTTCATTTAACCCCGAAACGAATTCAGGCCATTTTAGGCTACTAACGGTACGCGTATCATCTTCCGATTAAAAAGGAAATAATGTTGGTTGCCGGCATTTATTCCTCAAATCTTAGTGCTGAGGATTGGGAAGAAGTCAAGCAAGATCCTAAACAATACTGCAACGTGCAGGAAGAGTTAGACCTAAAACGTACTTCCTTGTACTATCTGGATATGAAGCACAGGGATGCTGGACAAATGGTATCGCCTGTGGAACATCTGGCTAGTACCACACATTTACAAAACACAATGCATGGTCTACATTTTTGAATAAGTTCTTTAGCATTCTTTCAAAGCAACACTGGCGAAGAAATTGGAGTATCATTTGCCAAACATTGCAAGCAGAGAGATTAAAGCAGAGATGTAATAGCATTGGTAGATCCCCAAAGACCAGCACCACGTAAGTGTGGTGACCATTCCAAATTTGCAGTATATGAGTTATCAACGGTTGGTTTATATCAGTTGTAACCCTCAACGAGAGCAATGAAATTGGACGGAATTAGAGCAACCAGAGTCGAAACAATACAAAGGTGATCAAGTGATCCATTCACCCCGATGGCCATACCACCAAGACCATTCGGAGATGGTTATACTATTCAACGTTGCCGAGACAGACTTTGGCCTATAATTTTGGCCAAAAAGGCCTAATATGGTATGGCCCCTTCAACTGTATGGGGCACACACATTAGTATGAAAAAGTATGGAGTAGTTGTTGTAGTCAACATGTGGAGGAGGCAGTCCTCGTCAAGCTCCTGTAGGTGAGCAATCTCATTCCGGTCCAAAGGACGGATCGCCGCGGGAAAATTGTTGTCATTGGTTATTTAAAGGCGCCAATAACTCGCCTTGTCATATCGAACATCAGAGGCACTCAGCAATTGTGCAAGAGCCGGTGCCGCCTGCCCTTTCACTAAAACACTCCGCTCGATACCGCTGATTTTCCGCGACTGCCGTTGCAGCTACTCCGCATGGAGCATTCCACTCTCTACAATCTGCGGACGCGACCGGCTCGCAGCTGAGCTTTTCGTGACAGCAATGAACACCACACAGATCGGACCTCAATGTTCCAGCTTGATTGGTGCTCACAGCTATCCCGTGCAAGGTCTATGAAGTTGTTGTATGGTTTCGACTTGGTGCTTTAAAAACATTTCTTGTATACATACGTTTGTTTCTTTGAAGAGTAGTTTATTATACCATATCATTTTGCAATGAAGGATCTAAGAAGAGACATGGTGTTTCGATATGGTGTCTTATACACAATGGCTTATATCAGTTATGTAATGTATTGAAAATTACCTTCGGAGGACCTCTCAAGCAAGAACTCGAAACATTTATGCGTTCAACAATCCACTTATTTGCACTAGTGGAATTGCTGTTCTGTATTGTTTTCCTTGTCACTGCATCTACATCACAGCACCGACCATAAATTCATGTTATGTACCAATAATTGCATATTTACTCCGTATTCTCTGAATTCGCAGACATTTAATCGAGCACTTTAAATTGTAACTTTGTAATAGAATATATCAGTGTTCGCAAACCAAACCACAAGTGTTTTTGTTTTTATTGAGGCAATGGTTTTAGCACCCAGTCCCGCAAACCGCGATCGACCGCATTTCCATTTTTCCGACACGAAAATCGCAGAGACAAAATACCCGTCTCTTTGTGTTGCAATTTGGCCGAATTGTAAAACACTACACAAACACAAAAAATTCACAATAAAAATACCAGCGTTCCTTGAAAACTTCGGCGATAGTCAAATAACAAATGTTTTTTTTTTACCGAGACATCAGTGTTCGCAAACCAAACCACAAGTGTTTTTGTTTTTATTGAGGCAATGGTTTTAGCACCCAGTCCCGCAAACCGCGATCGACCGCATTTCCATTTATCCGGCACGAAAATCGCAAAGAGACAAAATACCCGTCTCTTTGTGTTGCAATTTGGCCGAATTGTAAAACACTACACAAACACAAAAAATTCACAATAAAAATACCAGCGTTCCTTGAAAACTTCGGCGATAGTCAAATAACAAATGTTTTTTTTTTTACCGAGACAAAAATTTGTGGGGCCCAGCCTCAAAACGCGAGCAACTAAGCTTTACACCAAATGAAACACATTTTTATTTGTCCGGCATGACAATCGCTTCTGATCTCTTTGGGAGCAGTTTATTCACTCTGATATTAGGGCTCTTCTTGTTACAAATTTGGAAATTGGTAAAACTCAACATACACATATTGGGCAAATACACACGCACTACATACATACATATAATTTCAACGCAACATCGCATAGTTTATGTTTTACTTGTAAACTCACTCCCACATTTTGTCTCTTTGTGTTGCAATTTGGCCGTATCGTAAAACACTACACAAACACAAAAAATTCGCAATGAAAACACCAGCGTTCTTTTAAAACTTCGGCTATAGCCAAATAAATGTTTTTTTTTATCGAGACAAAGATTTGTGGGGCCCAGTCCCCAAAACGCGAGCGACTAAGCTTTACACCAAATGAAATCGCTTCTGATCTCTTTGAGAACAGTTTTTTCACTCTCATATTGGGGCTCTTCGTGTTGCAAATTTGCAAAATCGTAAAACTCTACACACACACTCTACATACAAACATCTTATTTCGACGTAATATCGCGTAAAGTTTATGTTGCACTTTTTATTTTTAATCAATTCCACCAATAAAAAAAGCCAGAGTTCTTTTAAGACGTCGGCGAAAGCCAAACAAAAAATTTTATTTTTTTTTAATGAGAAAATGGTTTTTTGTGACCTTTGTTTCATTCTGACAAACCGCAGAGCGATCTATCTTTATACCAAATGAAACAAATTTTTATTTGTCCGGCATGGAAATCTTGTATTATGTCTCTTCATGTTGCAATTTGCTAAATCGTTAAACACTACACTAACACAAATAATTTGACAGCAATGTCGCGTAAATTTTTGGTTGCACTAATCAACCAATGCCAACGTTCTTTTAAGACGTCGTCGTTGTAGGAGTATTTACTCTCCTTTTATTTGAATAAAGCAGCTTATAAATGTGGACTTTTGGTATCATGTCCGTATGCTAAAATATAGCCCGTTACGTTTAAAAACACAGCGCATTTCTCAGTAGAGCTGGCAAACTATCGATAATCGCAACATTCGATAGTTTTAACAATAAATATCGATAGTAACGATAATATCGTCATTTTCTCGTCGCCTTCATTTCAAACGAAATTGGGAAGTAAAAATCAGAAGATCGATTTATATAGAAGCAATATCAATGTACAGACCAAATAAAACCAAAATTAATAAAGTCAGTTGGAAGTCATGAGAGAAATTATTACACAAAATGTTAGCGTAATCGAATGAAAATTGCACCCTCTATAGGCGCAATGTTTTTTAAAGTATGCATTCAGTGTCGGATAGCTTATTTTTGTTGAATTTTGCAAAAAAAAAAAATTACTTTTGCGATAGTATCCATCGCAAAAATATCAATCGATATTCAGTCAAAAAATTAAATATCGATAGTACCATTGAAATTTTTCCACCTCTGTTTCTCAAGCATCCAATTTCTTGCCGAAGAACTGATAATAAATCTGGATCAGTGGAATGACAGCAATAAAACATGGTTTATACTCAAAATTGGTATTTTTATTTACTTAATTTGTTTTATTTTGCAATTATAAGCCACAATTGGCCGATAAACAATCACAATATTCAGCATGTATAACAACTACTCATAAAATTAATTAATAAATACATAATTTAATTGTAATCTTAATTAAAAACCCTATCATTTTTTAGCAAATATAAAGATAATGTTATTATTGTTATTATTTTTTGTGAGTGGTTAGAATAACCGAACTTGACTTTATGTTGTTAATTGGCCTATATTTATTTCCTTATATTTCGCAATTACACTGCTGCATCTTCATGGGATGTTTTCTACACAATTTATATTTAAGAAAAATTCACATTTTGTATTATATCGTCACCTTAAAAGGGTTACAACAAAAGGGTCACGTTTCATTTCAATCATTTTTCAATTACGATCGTTACTGAGAGTTTTGGATAAAGGTGTGATTGAAAATTCTATCTTTCTCTATGGAATCATTCAATCAATCATTATTTCAATAAAATCCTAATTTTTAAAATTGCAAATACAATCTAAGAGTCTATAAAGTATACATTATTTCTCGTCCTATCTATTTAGCACTGTTATATTCTTCCTTTTTAAAAAAAAGTCTAGCCGCTCGAAATTTTGACTCATCATCTGATTCAACATATGGACTCATAAAAGGAGCACACTTTATCCGAAATTAGCTTAAATTTAGAACAATGATTTTAAATATATTTGTATAGTATTACCATACAAAGTTCAATGTCCAGATATTGAAAATATTAAATCTTAATTGAATGGAAATAAAAAACAGAATTGTTTACGAATAACATTTTATCAGTACCTAGGTGTGTGTAATTGATTTGCCTTTCCAATTTATATCAACATATTTTTTTCTGCTAAGATCAATGGTCAGGTATTTAAAATATTAGTACTCATGCAGATTTTTGTATTGGCACACCTACAAACATAGGAAATTTAACAAGGGAACTAGGATTCGAGACCTACAATGACTCATAAAACAAACACAATTTTTCTATTGGAAAGGCCCGTATCATTTTATTTATTTATTAAGCTTATAGTAAATATAAACATAATAAAGACTATAATACTAATATATCTTAAAAACTAGTATAAAGTTCAATGGCCAGATATTGAAAATAAAAGTACTTAATTGAATGGAAATAAAAAAAGACAGATTTGTTCTCAAATAACAATTTACCCGGTTATAGAAGTATGTGTGTGTACTTGATTTGCCTTGCCAATTTATACCAAACTGTTTTTCTTGTAAAAGGCTGGTACTATGTTCACCCCGGCATGGGATAGCTTTGAGCACCGCACAGGCTGGAACATTGAGGTCCCATCTCTATGGTGTTCGTTCGTTCGCTGTTACGTGAAAATTAGATGCGAGCTACCGGGCGCGTCCAAAGGTTGCGGATAGTAGAATGCTACATACGGAGGGAGTAGCTGCAACGGAATTTGCGCACAATCAGTGGTATCGAGCGGTGAGTCTCAGTGAGAGGCCGGGCGGTACTGGCTCTTGCACAATTACCTAGTGCTTATGATGCTCGTTATGGCAAGGCGAGTTATTGGTGCGTTTAAAGAACAAATGGCCACTTTGTTACTGCGGCGATCTGTCCTTTGTACCGAAACGAGATTGCTCACCTACGGAGCTGGACAAGGAAAAGAAAATGTGGCTACAACAACAACTTTGTTTGCTTTCCGCTATTACTTTTTTAGATAAAAGAATAAAACTGATTTAATTCACTAGAACATTAAAATAAAAATATAATTTTAATAAAATTATTATTTTATCATAGAGATTTTTGAAGCGTTTCAAAAAAACAATCAACGTTGAGAAACGAACTTAGTACCCGCCCTAAGATCAATGGTCAGTGGACGCACCTATAAACATAGGCAATATTACGAGAGAATTGGGATTCGATTGGTTCGGACACCTACAATGACTTACAAAACAAACACAATTCTTTATTAGAAATACCCATATCATTTAATGATTAAAGAAACCAAAACATATTCAGTGTAGTACCGGTGGACTAATTACTTTTTACCCAGCAGCTTTGATATGTCCTTATTTTGCCTTGACAATTTCATATCTACATCTTCAATTTTATAATTCATATTATCCAACAATTCATTCTGCGTCTCGATTTCCGTTCCAAGTTCACTGGCTAGATTTTTAAGACGTGACAAGTTATCACACATATCATTCAAATTTGTCTCCAACTGCGTCTCAAATTGATTGCTGCGTGCAGTATTTTGTGTTTGATTGTTTTGTTGACTTCTAACGTCGTCACGTAAACGTGAGATTGGATGTTGTTCATACCTTATTGTAGAGGATGCAACTGAAGGTCCATCAATTTTGGCCCGGTCCGCAGGTTGAGATGAATGACTGTCGCTAGATAATTTCCTTTCGCTAACAGTATTTGGTGTCTCTCGGCTCCCAGAAAAATAATTTCTTATACTTCCAAAGACACTCTTTATTCCGTTCAAGTGTTTCTGGGAGTATCTAAGCGACGCGTTAATGTCATCCAAATTTCTGTTTGTTCTCTCCAGTTGCTCTCGTTGTTTTGCTAACTCTACGGCCGTCGAAGTTCCCACTTGTTCACTGTCATAGAGCAAACCCAATGACCTCTGTGTCGATTCCAATGTCCGTTCCTCAATTTCTCGGCGTTTTTGTTCAAATATCTGATGTTTCCGTGCTGCTTCATCCTGACAATTGTCACTATTATTTCCATCAATATGGCGAAGAATTGCACCACCTCGACCTCCAGTATTTTCACTTCCATTCCCATTGTTTCGTGGGTTTCTGGAGTTCTTTAAGAACTCATTGTCGTCAACGTCCTCTAAATTCGAATCAAAAGCAAAATGGTTATTTACAGGCTGCAAGTATTTGTCACTCATTCTCTCAATTACGCCCTCTTTTATTTGGTGTTATTGTGTATTTTTTTATTTCTGAATTTTAATTTTCTTTGTTCTTTTGTAGTTTTTAATCTGTCTAGCTAAAGAAAATAATTCACTGAAATATAAAAATAATTTTTAGATGGGAAAACTTGTACAAGAATCTGCTTTTTTGTTTTCTTTTTTTTTTTTTTGCTGCGACGGATGAAGAATAAGATTCGTCTGACGCACGGTTGCCAGACTTTTTTGAGAAGATTCCCAAAATTCCAAACAAATTTCCCCAAAAAATCCACAATTAATTTTTCCCCCCTAAGAAAATCCCCTAAAGAAAAAAATACTTTTTTCATAAAAATGTTGTCATTGTAAGAACTTTTCAGAGCGTACATTTCAGCCCAATCGGACAAAACTTGCAATTTCTAGGGGTTTAGAAACCAAGTCGAAAGACTATTTTATGGGAGAGCTATATCGAAATCTGAATCGATATGGCGTATTTGCAAAGGACCCAAAATTTCAAGGAGACAGCTTCCATGGTTCGACCAATATCATAATTTCGACAGATGAACTTAAGGCCTAAACAGAATGATTTGAGAAACGTCGCTTTGAAAAATGCAACTCTGCAAACAAATGTCAAAAAATCCACACAAAAAAGTTAAACAATTTTTAACTTTGACAACTAAAAACACTACTTTAAATGTTGAACCTTTCTTGAACTTTTCCTCGTTGCTTTTGTGGGATTTGTGTGCAGAGTTGCATTTCCGCAACGCGACACTCAAAAAAAGGTTATCCTGTTTTGGCTTGGATGAATTGACTTAGAATGTCAAGGCTATTAAGAGTATATAAAACCGTATGGAGTCGCACGTCAATATTTCGAGGTGTAACGAATGACTTGATAAGTACACCCCCATCTAATGGTGGTGGGCATAAAAAGTTATTGTAGTATTTTTGAAGCCGCCTCCTTAAATTGTTGTAAACATTTCCGTTGTACAATTTCTCACCTCGAAAGATACGACGTTTCTACAGTTAACACCATGAGGTGAACATACTTTCTATTGAATCACACCTAAACCAAGGGTATACTCAAGAAAATTAGTTATGAAGTTATGCTAGTGGAATTTACCCTAGAAAAATCCCCATTTTTTACTTTTTTCCCCTTAAAAACCCGTTCCACAAACGAGGAAAAATTTTCCCCAATAACAAAAAAAATCCTGTTTGGATAAACTTGTCCCAATCTGACAACACTGGTCTGAGGCATAGAAACTGAGAGCACATCAGAC
Source organism: Stomoxys calcitrans (assembly GCF_963082655.1). Taxonomy (NCBI): domain Eukaryota; kingdom Metazoa; phylum Arthropoda; class Insecta; order Diptera; family Muscidae; genus Stomoxys; species Stomoxys calcitrans. The sequence goes on along the minus strand of NC_081556.1, from coordinate 187,071 downwards.
TCGCTCTCACTTGTGCAACCACAACCCCCCGCAACCCCCTCATAAACACAAAGGTTTACGTTACGATGATTTTCTCACATACAGGGTGACACAAAACAGTAAAACTATTTATTTTTAAGCTAAATTATAATATATGACATTTTTTTTTTAATGATGATAATATATGACATTTTTACAGAAAGCTGTAACTATTATTTCCCCAAACAAGGATTTTTGTAAAGGCTTCAAACTTATATTTTGGATACTGGAATTTCACAATATCTGAACTTAAAAAATTAATTTTAATGGACGGGATCAGAGTTCTTACAAAAAAGTGCGAATGTAATATTTAATAATTGGGCTTGTTGGCTTCTTTGTAACATTAATAAAATGAAATTTACCTACAATTTGACGGACCACACAACGCTGAAATCGGGCTTTCCTTGAACAAAGTTTTCAGATTTCTGCTTAGAAACTGGAGGGGAGGACACTGGTTCCAGCCTAAAGACCCAGTGTAAGAAAGTCGACTTTTCTTGTGGAAAATGTAGGACAAAGGGAAAGGGAAATATATTCTGAAGCGTATTTTACACAGTGCGTCATGATACGCGGTCATTGTAGTTGTAAAGAATATGTATATGTATGTAACGAATCAGCTTTCAAAGCAGTCTTAAAAATATTTAAACAATTTGTTTGGATGCCAGGCTCGATTAAATATAGCCGATTCTATGTCTTCCTTTGCTATATAAATTACATAAAATACCAAACACTTTTTCGCAATGGGTCGCAGGCGCCATAAAAAACGCCAGATTCTTGAAAGTTCTGGTGGAAAAGAGTACTATTTTGTCATATTTCCTTATTTTAAGCAGAGTGCATTTGGGCAAACGAATATGAACGACTTAACTTGTATAAAACATATATTTGATTGTACCAAGGAAAATACGCAGCATTATGTGCATTTGATATGAGAGTTGAACGATGTGCAATCGCATTTATACTGAAATTTCGTTCGATTACTGAGAACGATTCAAAAGTCGGGATTTTGCGATATTTTTTTTCCTAATACTAGGGAGTCGAGATTGCCACAGAAAGTCAGGATAACCCCGACCATCAGTCAAAGTCCATAAAAAAATAATTAGAAACGAAAACGAATGCTGGTTGGAGAAAACCTTGTGTTTGCAGTACCGAACTAAGAAAAAAAAAATAGAAATGCGATTCCACACTTCTACTGGAAATTGAAGCTCACACACAAACACTTAGTCGCAGAGTTCCTGGGTCTTGACACTCGACAGAATCAAGCAGGCGAAAGATAGAACACAACAAACTGCTACAACAACAACATGAAGATGCCGGTTTGCAATAAGCAGCCACCAGAATTTAAGACTTACGTTTGCAGGCGCAGCATCGCACCTTTAATGTTCCATTTAAACTCAATCGAAAAACAAATTTTGATTAATTTTGTTTTTATTTACTCCCTGTTAATGGAAAGTAAGACAGAAGATTACTTGTTTACTGTTCGTTTAAAATAATGGTATTAACAAAGAAATTTTGACCAAAAAAAAAAAACATTTTTGAAAATGAAAAGAAAAACAAGAAACTAAAACTGAATGGAGTAAAAATAATTAACTTAAGTTTAAAATTCTAGTTTTACGTAGTTAAAACTAATTGAATGAAGAGTTTCTCCGAAAAAGTAGTTTTGTATGGTGAAGATCGGTTTGGGAATTTATTTTGAAATATATATTGTACTGCGATGTTTAAAATAACATAAAAAGTGGGATGGTTTCATTTATTTCTTATTTGAATCCGCTGACGCGTCCGGAGTGGTGTAGCAATATTGTGACCAATATTGGTTGGGGTCCACAGTTTCCCCAGTACCAGTGCCACCTTGTTGCTGTATCAAACATATGTTGGGATAAGTTTTCAAATGTAAATACGAATATCTCAATATTGTGACTTTACCTGCCACCACGACATCCACTGCTGTTGTTGTTGGGGATCCATTGTTTGCCATTGTTGATTATCTCCGTATCCTGGAAGAAAGATGCGATTTTTATTTGGTTTGTATTTCCCATCACTGCGCATATAGCCAGTGAGTTTTGTATGGCATTTCTTTGAGAAATTTATTTAATGTTGGTGAATTTTGACAATCTCGAAAGATTGGTAAACTACCTTGCATATCGTAATTCCAATATTGCTGTTGCCCGGATGCGGCAGAGGGCTGCGGATTGTACTGTTGCCAACTATGGGATTGAGTTTGATGGTGCTGTTGCTGGTAAGTGTTGTATTTTGCTGAAGCTTGTGAGTTAGACTGCAATTAAGGATTAAACGTTTTTAATTTGTTTTACATTGGATTGTCGGTCATTTGAAATTACATTATTTTTGTTGTACTTGTCGTAGCTTGTTGAATTGCTTCCACTTGCCGCATTCTTGAAGTTAGAAGAACCGGCTTTGCTTGAGCCACCGCGACTATCTTCGCCGCGGTGGCCATGCCGAAAATCCCGTTGATTTGTGCTGCCACCTGAGCGATGACTATCACGACCACTACCTCCACCTGCTCCTCTGTTTCTATCCCGGTAGTCTCTGCTGTCACCGCCACTTCGATAATCGCGTGAACCGCCGCTATATGAATCGTAACGATTGCCCCCGGTGCTATACCGATTGCTATTGCGGTCATCATACCGGTTTCGGCTATTCTGCATCCAGTTTTGTGGTCCCCCACTGCTGTAGCGCCGTTGATCGTAACTGCGGTCATAACCGCCACCACCACCACCGCCATAGCCTCTGTTACCACCGCCTCCACCATATCTGTTACCGCTGTTATAACCACCACCTCCGCCACCACCGCCTGCACGTCTGTCATTCCAGCGATTATCATAACGCCTGCGATCATCATAACGGCGACGATTGTCGTTACCATAATTATCGCGCCGCTCCCGCTTGTCGCGCTTGGACGCCTTTTTACCCTTCTCGTTATACTTCTTTACCTCCTCCTTAGCCTCGTCGCCACTTAAGTCGGTAAAGATTATTTCGTCGAACCAACCAAACTCTAAAGATGGCAACGTAAAATTAGCTGAAATACACAAGATACATGTAAACGTAAGACTTCCATCGAAATCAAATTGATCGAATTTGAAATTCTTATGGAGTTTGCTTTTTTGCAGAGGTTTTCGATGGAATCAACATAGGATTAAAACGGACAATTTTTTCTCTGATTTGACATTGAAATTCATCGGCAACCATGACTTCAGCCAAATTCCCACAAACATCTCCATATAAATATTTTGTTAAAAATGTTAATATATGGCCAAAGCGATGTCTTTTGAGACTATGTCTGCTTAAACGGAATATACGATGCATAAGGATATCCTTTAAAGAACCTTGTAGCCTGCAGTCAAAAGGATTGTAATGGAATTGTTGTTTCAACTTGATCAGTTTTAGTGATGATGCATGGAAAGTGGATAAGTCGCGAAAAAACAATACAACCATCTAGTATTATAGCTTGACTTATTGCAAACACTTAAACGATATCCTGCAATATGCGAAGCCGTTAAGGCGTTGAAAGTGACGATGCATTGTCCGTTACGATGCCATGGATTGATATTGGCGAATGCGGAGTGGGTAAATGAATCCACTGGTTGTTTTTTTTCTCATTTAAAAATGCACAAGAACAAAAAATCAAATTGAAATATTAACAAAATACCTAAAATCGTTTAGCGCGATTTCATTTTCTGGAGCTGTTGAAATTAATTAGTTAGTTGCGGATTTGGACGTTGGTGGTCCCAACGATATAATTACCTTGGAAGCTGTGTAGAGTTGATTCTCTTATAGAGTACGCATGTCCTTTTTCCTTCTTATCATCTCGACGACGTTTCAATTCATCTTCAGTGGGAATACAAACAACTGCTTTACGTTTAAAATCTCCAAAACCTTTCATTTTACGTCGCTGAACGGAGGCATACGCATTCCCCTTTTTTGGTTATGAATTGGGAGAGCGGGATTGTAATCATTAATCATTTGCATGTGTTGTTGATATTGAATTGTATCGTTTTTTTTTTCAAATAAAAGAGTAGCAAATGCAACGATATGGATTTCGTTGCGTTTATAAGTAAGTGCAGGGCATACATGTTTCTTTCATTATATAGTAAGTATGTAGTAAGTAGATGGCAAGTTTTTTTTGTTCTTTGGATGTTCTTTGGGCGTTTTTCCAAATCCAACAACGCCTTCTCCCAGTATAGTTTAACTTAATTAGCTTTGACATACCTTTTAGTATACATATTTGGAATTATATTAAAAAAAAATAATAATTTCTTCGCTTGGAACGCTGTGTCCGGTTATGGTCAGTGTTCTACTTACATTGGCTGCTCTGCCGCTCGCCCGTATTCTTCTTCTTCTTCTATTTTCTTTGAAACACGCTTTAAATTATACATACGAATACATTATAGACCAGACTTAATATCTAACGCTTACCTTTTATGCGATGCAGCTCTTAAGCTGTTGGGCCTCATGCTCTTTAGTCCGACTTTTGTTAATATACTTTTAAACTAACTTAGGTACTACTTCTCTAATATAGTCGCTTGTACATAAAGATAAGTCAAATGAAATTTACCAAATAAAATGAAAACCAAAGATTGTATGAAATTCAGAGGCTTTTGGTAAATGGCTTCAATCAAATCTTTATGCACAAAATTGAGTATACATAACGTTCGTTTCATTTCATTTCCATTTTTATTATCCATTCTTTGTAATATGAAGCCTATAAGGCCCATTTGTTTTTATACTCGAATCGCTACCAAATAAGAAAATGCCGGAATAACGGCATCCGCGTGAGAAGCCATCTATATCGGACATCCTTCGAAAGAAAAGAATGAATGAAATAGAAAACCTTGGTTCCAGCGGCGTCCCGAAGAAGGTATAGTGGCGTCCAGAAGCACGATGGGCAGAGAAATTCTATTTTTTTATCGAATCCACAACGGATCAGCATGTTTTTCTTCGAATTCTAAAACAAAATTTGCATCAAAATGCACAACAACTGAATCTAGAATAGGACTTTTGGTTCCAACAGGAAAATGATCCTTAGCATACCGCGCAGAAAATAGAGATGTGATTACTATATACTACACCAAATATCAATACTCTCGATCATCAACCATGAACCCCATAGAACATTAATGGGATTTATGTCCGGAAGCTCGATGGGTTTGGAAATTCTATTTTTTATCGAATCCACAACAGATCAGCATGGTTTTCTTAACATTTTAAAACAAAATTTATTGTACATCAAAGTGCACAACAACTGAATCTAGAATAGGTCTTTTGGTTCCAACAGGATAATGATCCTTAGCATACCGCGCAGAAAGTAGAGAAGTGTTTACTATATACTACACCAAATATGAACTGATATCATTCCCTCGATCACCAACCATGAACCCCATAGAACATTTATGGGATTAATAGGAGCGTAAAATTCGCCCACATAAAATATAATCGAAGGATATAGGAGGCCAGAAACTGTTACAATGTAGAATCGTTTAAAATTACTGAAGACTCTTCAGACTACTCAAATCAATGCCGAGACTACTCTCGAAGGTTCCTCTATTACCCCTTAACAATTTAAAAATAACCATTTTCGGTATTTTGCAGAATATAGACTTCCATCACAGACAATCTACCACATAGTTGTGTATGTTGCCACCTTACTACATTGTACGGATGTTGTACATTGTCTTTATTTTGTTTGTATATTTTTTTAATTTTAATTTGCTTATAGATATTTTCATCTTCTTGTAATACTATTTGAACTAAAACTTCTAGGGCTAATTCGATTAATTATTAAAAAATTTCGAGTTGTGGATTTTGATTCGATCAAAAACAATTAAATACGCAAAATGTTCAGCTTCGTCGTTCAGCTTGGTTCAGCTTTATAGGCAGCGCTCCGCCTTTCGGAGTAGTTTGGCCAGCTTAAGATACACACAAATGACTCCTGCTATTTGTTATTGATTGTGCCCAAGATAAAATTTCAGGTTTTTAGTTCAATGTAATTCTTGTGGTGATTTAGGCAACAAGAGCCACCAGGCAAAAAAGTACGCCATTATTTATTTTTTTGTGTTATTTCTGACAGTTTTTTTTTTTGTTTTTCAAAACCATTTTTAGCAATTTAGTGTTGTTTCCATAGGCGAAAATATGTTTTATTTCATTTGTTTTTCAGCATCCTTGCTCAAATACAATTCAAAAGTTTCGTATTCTCGAACGTATTTCTTATACGTCGCAAATGTATGTCATATACGTCGGTGTTTCCGACATCTCTTAAGGTGATCGATGTCACAGTTGGTTGCATAGGGTCACCCCGATGTTTTTACAATAATTACCGCCCACTGGTTTTCAAAAATGTTTGGCTTAAAAACCGCACTTCAAAAAGAAATTTGTAAAAATCGGTTCAGATTAAGATATAGCTTCCATATAGCTCCTATATACATAGCTCCCATATACATGTTCGTCCAATTTCGAGCAATATTGCAATAATTTGTAATTTTTATAATTTATACTTTTTTTTAACCGATCTTCATGAATGTTGATATTTCTAGTGAATTTGGAAATCAGAAACGAATTATGGCCGTGGCTTACAGCCACACAGAAAAAATTAAATTTGTTTTCAACGATCACGAAATTAATTGATCCAATTAATTTTTTAATTGCAACAACTTCAATCAGGAAAATGATAATATCAATCACCGCTTTTGAAAAGGTAATTGAAAAAATTGCACATTCAATCAACAAAAGCATGATTTGATAATTTTGGAATTTTCAATTTTTTCATTGATCCAACTGGAAAACGATTGAAATTTATTTAAAATTCCTATTAGTTTCTATATTAGGTATACGGATGTTTACCTTCTGGAACCTAAAGTTGAGGTGCGTTGTTTGGGCAACGATTTATTTAAAATTCCTATTAGTTTCTATATTAGGTATACGGATGTTTACCTTCTGGAACCTAAAGTTGAGGTGCGTTGTTTGGGCAACGATTAGAAAAATGATTGATTTAGAACTTTTTAATTGAAAATTTCCAAAAATTGTCAGGTTCAATTAAAAAATTAACTGATCCAAAAATAGTAAAAATATCAATCCCGAATGTCACTAAAAAAAATCGTATTCAATTAAAAATTTATTGAATCGATTTTTTTCAATTGAAAACAATTTTATTTTCAATTAAATTTTTAAATGAATAATTTTTGGCAATTGTTTTCTCTGCAGGGAAATTTATTCATAATAAATGTACTTTGAACATAGATATTTTGTCCGCAAATAAATAAACGTCTTTTGCAATAAAGCAAAGAATAATACTGGCAAACAGATGCTACCTTTGATTGAGTAAGCAGTTTAGAAGCAAGGCCACTTCTGGGCAGACGAAGATCACAGTATACAAGACACTGATACTAAATGTGTTGTTATATGATACCGAGGCATGCATACTTTTGAAAGCAGGGTGATTTGAGATTTTAGGAGAAAGATTCTTTGTAAAATGTATGGATCAGTTTTGCATTGATGAAGAGTATCAGCGTCGTATGAACCACGAAATGTATGGGCTGTATGACGACTTTAGCATAGTTAAACCTATCAAAATACAACGGTTGAGTTGGCTGAATGAATGAAAAAGCTCCAGCGAAGGAGTGAAGTGAAGAAAAAGGCGATTACGATGGTACACGCAAACCGGGACGGCCAAAGGATGGAAATCAAGTGGTGAGGACACCTCGAAACTTGATGTCAGAGATTATAAATGGAGCGCAGAAGATCGAGGCGCTTGAAACGATAATCCAAATTCGGCTAATGGAACACAAATGTTCTGGCAGCCATTAAAACGATTGAAAGTAAAAAGTATGAAACAAACGTCATGTATACAAATAAAAGAGAAAACTAATATCTGCTATGTGATATAAACGGGCCCATACACATTATATAAAATAATTTTTACCTGATCAAGAATGAAATTACGACGACGTTTAACGGCAATATCCTCCAGAGATGTAAGTACATTGAAACAAAGTTCGTATATACGGTCAAAACGTCCTTTGTGAACATCTTTTCGGGGAGCCCCGTCAACCTTTAAAAAAGGAGCACACATTAGAAACGGTAAACATAATCGTATGTTCTGGGTTTTATTTTTCCCCTAAAAAGAACTGCTTATAATCACGTTAAAAAAAAAAAAACAAAAAGGATCTTGCACCAAATAATTAATTTGGACTTTTTGTTTGCGTTATAATAACAAGTTGATTTGAGGAGAAAAGTAAAAATGAATCATAGAACACACCAGAATATCGATAATAATGATTGGCAATTGAGACAAAATCATACCGTCATTTTAGAGATCAAGGCATCCGATCCTATGACATAGTAGCGCTTGTCGGGATTTTCCTTTATGTGGTTTAAAACCCATGTTGTTTTTCCAGCTCCGGGTAGACCAACCATAAGAATAACTTCGCAATCTTTGCGGCTTTCCGGCCTTTGTGGGCCTTGTATGTACTTCTCCTCAGGAATCAGAGCAATTAACTCGTAATCACTCAGTAGGGACATGACTTCCCTGGGAATAGGATGAATCTCTTCATACTCGTCCTCTGCTTCAACATTATCCATTTTTTGTCGTTTAGACGGCGAAGGTCCGCAGTCTTCCTCTTTGGAATGAGCTTCGTCTTTCTTTTCTATTTCGGCAGGTTTTGTGGCCTCACCTAAAACAGCAACATTTATTTCTGTTGTGTAGATTCAAAACAATGCAACATACCGTCTTCCTCTTTATCGTCAACCTTCGTAGACTCCTTATTCTCAGCAGCTTGCGTCATTTCTATATCTTCCCCGGTTGATTCTTTTTCATCTTTTTGAGGTATTTCTGCGTTACAAACTTCTTCCTTCGATGTCTGATTCGATAATTTTTCTTCGATTTGTGGTTCATTGCTGGGCTCTTTTTTGTCTTCGCTCTTTTCAGTTTCAGTTTTATCCTCACCAGTAGCAGTTTGTTCTTTGTCCCAATCTTCTTCATTGTTATCCCCATCGCTTTTATGTGATTGGTTTGCACTTTTACTATCATCTGATTTTTCGTTTGCCTCTTTTTTCTCATTAACCTTTTTCGGTTTGCGCCTTTTGCGCACTTTGCGTTCTAAATTTACCAAAAGGTTATCGGTGTCAGCAAAGTTTATTTGGTACTCATAACCTTTGGTCAAAATGTGCGGAAACAATGCCTTGTCACTTCCCAATACACTTTTATCGAATTCAAATGCTACACCCAAATCTTCGCCATTGAGCGTATACTTGATTGTACATGGACTGCTTTCTAGGTCTAAATAGCATCCGATTACGTCGTCTAATTGATAAGGTTTACCGAAATCTGAAAACTCTCCATTGGTAGCCTTTCGGCCGGTTTCACAATATGCAAACGAATTCTCAGACTCCCCCAGCAAAAGGTTTGAAGAAGGTGTTGAGAATCCAACGCGAAATCCTTTTGTAAATGGCTCATCTCGAAATGCATGTTCCCTTCCCATATTGGATTCTTCCGCTAAGCGGACTTCGTAACAAACTTTGCCTTCTCGCACACCGTAATTGGCCCTAGCACCGGACCATATTAAAGAGTATATATCATGGTTCATGGGCTTTGCCGAAGCAAAGGTAACCGGATCGATACGAATATGTAAGTCGGAGTCATCTAAATGAGAAGAAAAGGGCATGATTATAATTTTAGATGTGCTTTCATCAGGAAAACTTACACCAACTTAGTCCAAATTGTTTATCCTCAATTGTAGGCTCATCTTCGGGGGTAGAAGTGTCCTCTGCAGGTTTCGGACTCCCAGCCTTTGCACCAACGCGTTGTTTGGGCGAGTGCGATCTAGAAGGTGAGCGTGCTTTGGAATTTGAACGAGACCGTGAGCGAGAACGTGATGACTTTGAATCGTCGCGGGATCTGCGTTTAAATTCGGAAGCATCCACCTCCTTCTCCTTTGCTTGTAGTTCCTTCTTTTCACATGCGTTATCTTTTAGGGGCTCTCCCTTATCGATTTCTACATCGTTTTGTAGCTCTTTTTCGTGGGTTCCATCGGCATTGTCATCACCCATTTCTACATTGGGAGTGCAATCATTTTTTTCCTGCACTTCTTGGATAGCCTCAGTTTCATTTGCACCATTAGAAGGTGTATCATAAGAGTCATTTTTGGAAGTATGGGTAGACTTTTCTTCCTCCTCCTCTTCTTCCTCAACCTCCTTAGACCTACTCTCCTCCTTTTCAGTCTCAGGAATGATTTTGTCCGGTAACAGCTCGAGCTTTTCATCCTTTGCTTCTTCTTCTTCCAAAGTCTCAAGTACATCACTTGCCTTTTTAACAGGTGAGGGCGAAGGAGATCTTGTCATTGATCTAGTACGTCTACTTCGTCGGCCAGGTGTACCAGGAGATGGCGGAACATCTGAAAATTGTGTTTAAATATAAGGGATATAGTATGGCGGAGGACATATCGTAAAACAACATTACATACACACACACACTGCCAATCACTTGGAAAGAACATAATAAATACCTAATCTTAATTACTTTCTCTCAAAATTATAGCAGAAAGAAGGAGTAAAAAATTTTGTTTTTTTTTTTGTCTAATTTCAAAATAAAAAAATAAAAGTATGTTCCCCTTTACAATTAAGAACAATACAACTAAAACAAAACAAAGTCGTAAATTCAAGTAAAATATTTGGGTCAATTGAGTAGAACATCAGGAAATCAAGCAACATCTAAGCATATATTTATGTGTATGTAGAGCAAATGCTTTATTTTTCTTACGCGTTGCATTTGAAACGATAAATCACCCTAGATAATCTTTGCTGCAATCGTCTTCGATTTTTTGGAGCATTTCCTATGTTATTGCCCGGTGGGGTGCCAATACCAGACTTGAACCGACTTAAGGGCGTGGGATCGAGAACAATTATGGGTTTTGTTAGCAGCACGGACTTCCTGACTAGATTCTCTTTTGGAGGTTGCTTTCTAGTATTAGAGCTCATAACAATCCGATTACTGGCTTTGGTATGTCCATAGTGGAATAGGGCGGATAAGCACCACCTTCTCAACCTAATCTAACCTAGTTCAATTTTGTTGATAAATATTTTTCTGAGTTAATCAAGCGTTTATTACATTAAAATCGTTGTTAGTCGTAAAACGCCCTAATAGCCCATTTTAATTATCTAATGAACAGTTACCGATACACACCAGTTGTCTTGGCACGAGTGGGATCTTTTTCTCGTGTTGAAGGTGGTCCACGTGAGAACTGAGGCGATCGCCAGTTGCTGCCGCCGGCCTGTATACCAACAGTTTATATTTATCGCTCTTTGTGAGGGTGCGCTTAGCGCATGTCTAAAATTTGTCGGCCTTTTTATAGTGTCTAAAGCGTCTCAAGGGACGTGTCTAGAGCGTCATCGTGTTCAGTTCGCTTTTAATAATATGGTTCGTTTCGTTTGGGTTTTTTTTTTTTTGGATTGTGACGAAGATAATACCAACACATTTCGTACAAGTTGTACTGAGTTCTATGAGCAAAATAGTAGCGACATGTCGCCGCATCAGCATAAATTTCGCACAATTTTAATTGCAAATGTAATTAAATGCTCACGAAATGGGCCGATTCAACTCCGCTTCAATACTGTTGGTTTTGTTGTCAGTTGACTCTTCTTTGTGCTCTGACAAAGAAAAAAGTGCGTTGGATTTCCCAATAATTTAATAGACATTTTCGCTGTGAATGAAGTCAGTACCATGCTTTATGAAATGGTGACGAACACATTCCGCAGAAGTGGTACCGAGTTCTTTGAGCTAAATACCAGCGACATGTCGCTGCGCCAATACAAATTTCGATTCAATTAATTGCTTATGCAATTAAATGCTCACGAAATGAGTCAAAGCAACTCTGTTTCATCATATTTGCCTTTCTTGTGTGGGTTTGTATTCATATTTCGCTAACATTTAATAGGCAAAATTCGTGTGAATGAAGTTAGTACTAGGCTTTAGTCAGTTTGTCAATTTTTTTCATTTGTAATGGTTGGCACTACCCATGGTAGAATCATATACAAGGTATAGTCAGATGCAACAAAAAATTGGGACACAATTCCGTTCCACTAACTTTTCAAAGCAAATGTAGACACACAGAGAAATGTCAAAGAATTGAAATTTCTATGTAAATACAAAATAAAATGAATTAATAATTGTCGAATACAAAATGTGTTGTGTGATAATAAAGCTACTAGTCCTAATAAAGACAAACAGCCCGGGGAAAATTTACCGTTTTATGTTTGGGTGGCAGGTATACGAGGTATACCTACAGGTATAAAAAAAATTTATTAATATATATTTTAGTTGCAGAGGACAGATGATTGCAATCAATAAAGTTCATTGTGAAACCCTTTAATGCGACTTTTACGCATGTAGCACTGTGGCGCAGTGAAAAGTGTCGCAAGAACGAGCAAAATCCTCTGCCGTCCGGTTATCCCTACAAAATTTTACAAAACAAGGGATTGTAAGAAATGATGGATAAAGCTTTCAGGACAATTATGGCCACATATGACCAGCGACTCACTTATCCAGACTAGATGCTGCAAGTAACCTCGTATGTGGAGAAAGCGATAAGATTTAGGAGCATTTTCTTCGTGATACCACAGGAAAAGGAGAAGGAAGATGCCTTTAATTCCTAAACGCGAAACAAGCAGATTTAAGGCAAGGATGTTAGAGATATGTAAAAAACATATAAAGCTTTCAGGACAACTATGGGCACATATGACTAGCGACTCACTTTTCCAGAGTAGATACTGCAAATAACAGCATATGTGGAAAAACGATAAGATTCCGGAGCATTTCCATTGCGATACCATAGAAATAGGAGTAGGAATATGCCTTTAACTAGTAAACGCTAAACAAGCAGATTTGAGGTAAGATGTAAAAGATCTGTATAAAACATATAAGCTGTTTTCCAATATGCGGGAAACACTCCTTTGTTTCATTCCAAAATGAAATAAATTTGGATTTTTGTTACATAATTTATAAATTATTATATATGTGTATATAGCTTTGTATACATATTCATATTTGCTGAATTCCATTCGGCATACATTTACCCACAGTTGACGCCTTACTTTGTCCTTAGAGATAGAAAAAAAACGACCCCATCCCCTTTCGTCAATGTCTCCATTTACGCATTTCTTTCTTTTTCCGAAATTGCCATTTTTTAGATAATAACAATTTTAACTACAAAGCCTTATGTTACAAATTCTTCAAATGAATTTGAAATGACCGTTTCCCATTTATATGCCATTGTTTGGAAATGTGTATGACAATTCATTGGGACGATACAACTCTGAAATTCCTCAATATTTAATCAGCTGGGCTTGTGACGCTGACTTTATTTTGATTCTGCCATGGTACGACCACTGAATTGTCGAACATATTCAGTATGGAAATGGCCTACTAAAATAATTTGAATTTAAACGATGCTCATTGCCATAGCAACAGATGTTGATTTCATATACCTGGCTTTACCATTTCTGTATTAAGTTCGAATTTGTCATTTCACAGTCACCCGGACTTTCCTTTGCAAGAGACGTGGATAAAACTCTCATTGCTTGGCTAACTTTTATATCCCGACTATGAGTTGACTGTCGTACACTTTCTATTGCGAAAGAGCGTTCCTTACACTACTTTCTTGTCATTGGTTTTCAAACATACGATTGATTGATAGTACGAGCCTTCTTCATGTGGAACTTTCTTTCCTTTGCAAGAGAGCTTGGATAAAACTCTCATTGCAAAAAGTCTCTTTTTTGGATAGCAACTAAAACGTTAACATGCGGAAAAGTACTTAAGACAAGTTTTATTTTCGACATCCCAATTTGAAAAGCATAACCTCATCATAGACCGTTTTGCGCTGAAATAATAGTGAGCTGGTTTGATCACTAAAATACTAGTTTCTGAAATACGAGCCAGACAGAGCATTTGAGGCTCAACTGAAATTTAAAGATATTAAGACTTCTGAAAATATACTCGGAAAGCCAATTCAAGAATTTTCTGGTTTAGAGATAATTTTTTTTTATTAATCCTGGATAAGTAGAAATTTACATCCAAAATTATTCCCGATAAGCATTTTCATTCGGTTGAGAAAACTTCCAAGAAAGACCAACAATTCGATCTTGATCATTTAAATAAGAATTGAACTATTTTTTTTCTAATGCGAACTCACAATGTCCACAATTAAATTATTTATTAAATTTGTTTTTCAAAAGTGCTTATCAATTGCTAGTTTATGTGCCTTTGTTAATTACACTGCAAAATTTCGATAGGCTAATCTTATTGTCGCTTACTAGCCCAGTTAATTAAAAGATGTGGTGTCATCCTTCAATTTGAATGACAAAACTAAAGGAAGATGAACGCAACAAATTTATTCACTGATTAAACGTTCTGAAGTGGCAAAATTGCTTAGGATTTTAATAAAATCCTGTTTATGAACTCCGAGAAACATTTATTTTAACTTAAAATGTCTTATGTTGTATGTTTTGTTGATATTTAATTATTTTACATGTGGTGTCAGTGCTGCCGACGTCAAAGTATAAGGCATTTAATTTAATTTTTTAATTTTAATTTGTTCATTTATTAGTCAAGTCGTTAGACCATATATGACTAAAACACTACAAAATTAACAATTCATTAAAGTTTTTTTTAAAAAAGAAATCAGGACTTAAATACTACTCAAAACATTTAGCGAAAAGAGTGTTCTATTTATCCATAAGCTAGCGAATTCGCCAGACTGATAAATAAAACACGGAATTCCTAACTTAAAATTTTCTTTCTCAACGTTATTTTTTAGAGCGCACAACAAGCCGATTTATTGAGATTTCATTGTAGGATATTGTCCGGCTTTATCTCGTTGTTTAACGCTTTCTATTCAAAGAATAGTATAGCAAAAAACATTTACGAGTTAGCAAAGCATTTGATTGGTTTCCTGTATCGCGATTTCATTTTCGAGCAAGAAAAATCATCAGCAGATGTTAAATGGATCATGGTGATTTACAACCATTCCAACTTGAGCAACTCTTTGAGAAATTAAATATTAAAACCTTGCTTTATTTTTTTTTTTTTTTATCTGATCATGTGCCAGATTACGGGAAACTATTTTTAGGAGTACCGTTTTCTGATTTTGTGAATATTAAAGTGTTATATATTTTTTATAAAACTATTATAACTGGCATTCCACCACTCTTACGTAATAGGTTTTCATTTTCACGGATATCTGTGTTGCGGAACATTATGAAGTTCGAGTTGCTAGGATTTGGAATACATTGCCTATTGAAATACGACAATTTTTCTAGCTTCATATGTTTTTAAGCGGTAGCTTACGAGCATATATTGGAGATAATTTTTTTAATGTGTTAAAACAAAATGCGTGGTATTCAATAGCTCACGTCATCAATACTCTCCTCAAAATATTATTGTTAAAAACAATGTTGTCACATCGACTGATACTATGACCTCATTGGGCTTTGTAATTGATTTTGATATTGAATTCTCCTTGCACTTTGCACATATCGGCTTCAAACTAAACTTTATACTTAAAAAGCTCTACAATTTGAATGTTATTTTACCCACATAAATAAAATATATGCTGGCTCATTCGTTGCTGATGCCTCATATATTGTATGGTGCTGAGGTATATTCCGGATCCAATAGGACTAATCTGGTTAGGCTTCAGAAGTGTTTCCATAGCATACTACGGTTTGTTTACGGTCGTCGTTGTAGACGAGACTACAAATACTTTGCGAAAAAATTACTTGGATGTTCTTTTGAGCACTTTCTCAATATTAGATGCCTCTGCTTTTTCTTCAATATCCTTAAGTACCGTGAACCCAGTTACCTTCTTCCTTACTTTCAATTCTTGCATTCAACCCGGAACTCTCAAATTCGTATTGAATCATGTTGTATTTGAAAGATCATATGTAATACGCTTGTCTAGGCTAAGGAATACTCTTCCTTCTAGTCTTAAAAACATCTCAGTATGTCAAGAAACTTTTAAGTCTAAGCTAATCCAACATTTCTTATAGGCAACTCAATTGAATTCTTTTTCATCACTGATGATATCTCACATTTGCTGCTTTTTCTTGGCGTTTGAGTGGATAAGTGTGCGTTAGACAATGTTTCTAATTAAAAAAATAGTTTTTTTACATTCAATAAATTTGTTAGTTATTTATTTTAGCGATAGTATTATATTAGTTTTTAATTTTGATTTTCGTATTATAAAACCTGAAAATGTTCCAATCTATCAATGTAAAGCCCGGGTGGGCGATATTTGATTAATAAAAAAATTAATGAAATTGCATGCTGACAAGGGATTTCTTATGCTATTACTTTTTCTGATGGTTCTTAATTGTATAACTTTGAGTAGTTTATAAATCGTAAATTAAACTAATTGTTCTTTAATTTGCCGTTACTATATTTTGTATAATGTTTGTAATATTTAATAATGGGCCTTGTTGGCTTCTTAATTACATTAATAAAACGAAATGAAAAAAATAAGAAAACTTTAATGGATTGAATAAATTGCAGAAATTTGTAATATGGATTACAAGTATAGCTGTAAGCACAATACAAGCTGGAATATTGAGGTCTGATCTGTGTGGTGCTCAATGTTGTCACGAGAAGTTTAGCTGCGAGCTACGGAGCGCGTCCACAGGTTGCGGATAGTGGAATGCTCAATGCGGAATAGCTGCAAAGGTTGTCGCGGACAATCAGCTGTATCGAGCAGAGTCTCAGTGAGAGGCCGAACGGCACCGGCTCTTGCACAAATACTGAGTGTCTATGAGGATATAGAAAGGAGGCGCCTTATCACTGAGCTTAAACTTGAATCGGACAACACTCATTGATATGTGAGAAGTTTGCCCCTGTTCCTTAGTGGAAAGTTCATGGGCAAAATTGGTAAAAAAAAATGCATTTGTTTGCGTTACAAATATAATTTCGAATACAAAGAAATATGTGTAACTTTAACAAATGCAAAACAAGCACATATAGTGTGATAGCAGCTTTATTAACTAGTATGTACAAAACCCCTTTTATCTCTCTCTAAATATTTTATTAAACCAAAAGGGCCTTTTGCTTGCTTAGCCTCAACTAACTTCACTTGTGCAGGATCATCGTTAGGAGGCGTCCACTCAGCACATCTATTACAAGAATTGAATATTATTGTTTTAAATCAGTTGTTGTACATAATATTTAAATTTTTTTTAAGTTTATTTAGTTGTATCTAGATATAGTAAGTGTTAAATAGGTTACTTTTTTGCAACTTTTGTTATATTAACTGGACAGGTTTTTTAAATTATGTTAGATACTTCATGCATGGTGATTGTTTTTATGCTTCGCATTGAGTATCTTATGCGTTAATATGGGCAGGCAGTAAGCGACTTATGTCGGGCCGATAAACTTAGCCTCTGTCTGGGTCACAACTGCAAATCGGCGGCAAATACACGTTGTATAAGTAAGGCCTATTCCAGTTTTCAAAAAGCAAAACGAATGATTTTCTTTACTTTATATCTTGCAGACCTAGACATATATATGTTGAAAGCAAAACTCTAATAATTTGTATGGCACCCTTTGAGCCTGTTTCACATTGCCGAAATACTCGCAAATTTCGCCAGCATTAATGGGGGCGAGTGCCTCACAAATGTCGCCAGCATTAGGAGGGGACAACCATCACTGAAAAGATATTTTCTGATCTTCTCTCCAGGATTTGAACCCATGCGTTCAGCGTCAAAAGCGGCCATGCTAACCTCTGCGCTACGGTGGCCACAATTTAATTTATAAAACAAAGTAATTTAACCCATACATTTTGATTCTCAATTGATATTTGAAATAACTTTAAATTTACAGTTGAGCTGGTTATTTTGTTACAAATGATGTATTTGACAAATCGGCTCACACATACATATGCAATAAATGGAGATTCACAATTCAAAACCACCACTGTTAATCAACATGGCCAATTTCCCTTATAAGCGATACCATTTAACTTCACAATATGGCAACATTTCCCTCAAAAGAATACGAAGAATCTAGTCTCTTATGATAGAAGTTAGGAATCAGTTTTTTTTAAGATTGATTTATTTTAATTTCAAGTTGAAAATATTGCAAATCTCAAAGATTTCGTTTTCACTTACCCCCTCCTTCTAAATGTGCTCGTAGACGCTCAATTAACACTGCTTTAACACCTTTGTAATCCAGGCCACGCGTCTGTAACTCATTACGCAGATCGACCACCTTCATTTTGTCCAAATTTGCCAAATCCATACTGGATACGCATCAATTTATCTAATAGACAATATATTTATTTATTTAATGCAATCAATGCCGAAGGTATAACAAAAAGAAACTATTAAACCGCGTGAAAATTTTTGCTTTGAGAAAACGACGCTCATAGGATATATAAGTCGATTTTCGACTAATCGATTAATCGACTATTTGTATGAAAAGAGTCGAAAAGTCGAAGCCGACTTTCAGTGGCTAAAAATATCGGATAGTCGATTTTAATATAAAAAAGACTTTGAATTTGCAAAATTCTCGCCTTACAGGGCCAGTTGAAGCTATTACAGAAATAAATAAAAATTAGCAAGAATTTGACTGTAATTTTCACACCCCAAACTCACTGTTGGCCTAGTTAACATTGTCGCCAGCCTTCGGCGCAAAGTTATGGCATCTACGGTGCGATATTGAATAGTCATCGTTAATTAATGATTAGGATTGAATTAACGATTAGGTTATTCTGTAATCTTACCAATTTTAAATGTCTATAAAAGAGGAAAAGACGATTTTTGGACGAGCCAAGAAGTCGGAAAGAAAAAAGTCTACTTCACCACTTCCAGAAGAAGTCGATCAAATTCAATTTTAGATCTCTAGACGCTCATAGGGATATATTCAACTATCGACTAAATTAATGCAACCATCGATTAATTTATTAATCGATTTTTAATTATCGATTATTTATCGTCTTGTCGAAAGTCCAGGATTGCCAAGTCATGGTTTTCACAAACACAAAAAACACACCTACTTATTGTGAATGGCGGAGCATAAAAACAAAATATTTAGTTTGGAAAACAACATTTTGCAAAAATGCAAAGATGTGCAAGGGTAATGTGCCTTCGATATGGATATATAATATGAAAATGCTGTTGTAAACAGATCATAACTTATGGAATACCGTAAAAATCTACATACCCCAATTTCTATTTGTGACTGAATATTGAAACGACTTATCACATCAGCAACGATTATGTTTATTTAAATACACATATAATACAATAATACATACATTTTAAGCATTGGTATTGGAATAATTCTTTTTTCATTGTTCTGCTATAAATTTGTTTTATTTATTGTAAATTCCCTAAAACGTTTCTTCGTTTGGCTCAAGGACTCTGTAGCCTATCTTTAGCATTGATTTTTTGAATATAAGAGTAAAAACATCTACATATGTAAATATGTATACAAATAAAATAAAATAAAATATCCATGTATGTATATAAAGTCAATGGAAGCAATGGAAACTTAGTTTTATGTAAATACAAGTAAAATAAGTGTAAGCAAGTGTAGTTTATAGACCTACCCAGGCACCAAACATCTTCAATAAATTCTTAAGTACGCAAACTAACACTATCAAATAATAAATCCGCTTCCGTGTTTAACATTTAATCAGTATTATTAATATAGTTATTGTTATTGGACCCTGTTTACAGATATTAGTTTTTCTGTTTCTTTGTGGACAAAGAAGTTGTGTTTGTATGTTTTTCCAAAAATATTTCGATACTCTCCAAAAGACCTTATTTTAATAAATATACACATAGATACATATAAACAACAATTCACACACATGTCGGCAAACAATGTATGTATATATTCGGCATCCTTATGGGTTTTAGAAGAAGGGCTCCGGCCCAACTGGGTACAATATAAACAATAGGCCCAACAGTCTGCAAATTATTCGATGCTCCAAATCCAACCGAAATAATCCATCGGTTCTTGTTAGAAAACTCTCCTTTACTATGCTGCTGCATCATATATTAGAGCTTCGGTTTCATATACATATAGGTAAACTAGTTTAGGTATTCTGATACATACTACAAGCAATAAGGATTTAAATCGTTTCCGGCCAGAGTTTCATAGTCACACCTGTTTCAAAAATGTGTCAAAATTCATATTAAAAAAAAAAAGAAAAATAAAATGTGTTCTGGCATTTTGTAGGTTGTTTGGATAATGCAATAAATTTTTTCAATAGAATTTAGATTGAATCGCTACAATTTAGTAAAATTGAAAAGCCTTTTAATGCAATTTTTTGATGGAATATGCAAATGTTATGGAAAAATTAGGTGGCCTTAAACAGTTGTTTTGCTAACAATATTATAATATATTTTGTTGGCACATACTTTCAGGCAGGTGCGACCGTACAATGACCGTTTTATATCTCATCAAATGTCTGCCACCTTATTTACTATTGACTAAATTTAAAAACTCCTCCCTTGTTTTAGGGTCATCACGGAAAACGCCCAACATAGTTGAGGTGACAGTTTTGCTGTTAATCTTCTGGACACCTCGCATCACCATACACATGTGCCTGTAAGAAATATTAAGTTCTAACACATGATCACATAGCAATGCACTCGCAATTGATAAAACTTGTATTAGGTATAATAATTATGTCAGAAGAGATATTAAAGTTTTTACTTCGACTTTTCATAGTTTATAGATTTTATACGACTTTTTCCCATAAACATATGCATGCTATTTTATAGTTACTTACACTCCTTCAACAACGACTGCTACACCGGCTGGTTGAACGGCTTGTGTTACAGCCACCGCTATTTGCTTTGTAAGCCTTTCTTGGACTTGCAGCCGCCGCGAAAAAATCTCCACGATCCTGAAAATAACGTTGTGAATATTAAAATGTTAATTAGGCTATAAAGCATATTACCTAGCCAATTTGCTCAAACCCAATATTTTATTGCATGGCAAATATCCGATCGAAACTTTCCCATAGAACGGTACCAAGTGGTGTTCGCACATTGAGAACATTTCAATGTCTTTGACGACAACCATTTCGTCGTGATCTTCGTCGAAAACAGCGCCATTGAGTACATCTAAAAAAAAAATGGAATAATTTAAATATAATGGCATTATATAGGCAGAAGGTGTGATTTGAAATTAAAACAGTAATTGAACCCCAATAGAAGGAACACTGCATTTCCATAACCAATTATCTTTTTCAACTTCATTCAAAGTACCGATATTCGTAGTTTCTGTGGGAGTTAAAAATTTCCATTGAAAATAGTTAAATATGCATAAGTAAAAATTAACGTTTTAGGAGCTCAAGAGCCAGCAATACGCAATTTTTTCGGTGATGACTGTAAATTATAAAGCAGTTGGAAATAATTAAAAAAAAAAATTTTTGGCTTCTGCCCAAAAATTACATGTGGAGACATAATTTCTTGTATGGGACTCGGAATGATTATTGAAATCAGATCAGAGAGTAAAAGAAAAGTGATTATTACAGCTGCAATCGATAGTGTGAAGTTTTTTCTCTATATTTTCCTTCAATTGGGAAAATATGCAACAAAACTAAAAAAATATGTAAGCGCAGTATTTAATAATTTTTGAAGGAAATGCTGGTTGACAGATGTCTCTGCTTCAGTTTTGTCCGGCGCTGTATATATGGAACTTTTATCTAAATCGGAAACGATTTCTATGTAATTCACCAGTAACCTTTAAAAACGTAAGAGAAACTTTCGTGCCAAATTTTGTGAGGATCGGTTAATAGAAGTTCAAATAATTGCAGCATAAGTCAACATCTATTGAAATATATATGGGAGCTTTAGCTAAATCTGGAAATCGGTGCATGTGGTAAAAGTAAAAAAAAGAAGACACTGTGTAAAATGTTGAGAATCCTATTAAGAAATGCGTTAACAAAGGCTCTAAAAGTGAAAATCGAGTGATACCTATTTATGGGGGCTATATCTTAAACTTTAGCTTGGAAGCTACCGTAGCGCAGAGGTCAGCATGTCCACCAATAACGCAGAACGTATGGGTTCCAATACTGGCGAGTACACTAGAATAATATTTAGCGGTGGTTAGGTTAGGTTAGATAAGGTTGAAAAGTTGAATGGGTGCAGATATTAATCCGCCTTATGCCACTATGGACATACACCTAAGCCAGTAATCGGCTTCAAAATAAAGGTAACCTCGAAAAAGAAAATCCTTAATTGTTTTGCATGCCCCTCCCCTAAGTTGGTTCATGCCTGGTATAGTGTCCCTAAATCTGACGAAATATATATGGGAGCTTTAGCTTAATCTGAAAATCGGTACACGTAGTAAAAGTAAAAAAAAGAAGGCACTGGCGAGTACACTAGAATAATATTTAGCGGTGGTTAGGTTAGGTTAGATAAGGTTGAAAAGTTGAATGGGTGCAGATATTAATCCGCCTTATGCCACTATGGACATACACCTAAGCCAGTAATCGGCATACAAAATAAAGGTAACCTCGAAAAAGAAAATCCTTAATTGTTTTGCATGCCCCTCCCCTAAGTTGGTTCATGCCTGGTATAGTGTCCCTAAATCTGACGAAATATATATGGGAGCTTTAGCTTAATCTGAAAATCGGTACACGTAGTAAAAGTAAAAAAAAGAAGGCACTGTGTAAAATGTTAAGAGTCTTGTTAAGAACTTCGTTGACAAAGGCTCTAAAAAAGTGAAAATCAAGTGCTACCTAAATATATGGGAGCTATATCTTAAGCTTTAGCTTGGAGACTGAGGTAGCGCAGAGGTCAGCATGTCCACCAATGACGCTGAACGCATGTGTTCGAATCCTGGCGAGAACATCAGAATAATTTTCAGCGGTGGTTATCCGCTCCTAATGCCGTCAACATTTGGGAGGTACTATGCCATGCATAGAAGATTTGCATCAAAGGATTTTTTTTTTAATTTCAAAAGGTTCTAGGCCAAAAAATATGACTGCCAACTTTAAGACTTATCTAAATCGAATCAGAAAGTGATTCTGAGTCGATCCGCATGCTTATCGAGGGTCTATCTCTCTTCCTTCTGGGCGCTACAAACCCTGTACCACAGAAGTTGTGTAGAGTATAAAAAAATATTTAAACTAGTACATAAAAGTGGAGACCCATTATTAAAACTAGTACATAAAAATGAGAGCTACAGCTTGGACAGTCACTTCTATTCCTATTTGAAATACTTTAAGCAATTATAACCCAAAATGTGCCAGTAAGCAATGAAAGTCCCTGTCCCAATAACAAATACCTCTCTAATTTTCTTTCATTTGTCATTGCAACTGTTTCATCAGATAAAAACTTGTTCATAAACTAAATAAAAATAAGCAAGTGCAAGGGTATTACGTGCATAATTAAAATTAAAACACACTGCTCCGAACAATTTGATAAAATCACAGAACAGGTTTTTGACAGATAATATATACACACTTACACACATCGATATAATGACGATGTACACACAGTGGATTAAAAAAAAAATCCATATTTAAAATCCATATTCGCTTCTAGTTGGCAAGCAAGTTCTGTTCTTGAGTTCAAGATTGAGTTCTCCAGGTCGTGTTTTGCTCTGACTTAAAACATTAGTGAATGTATGGTCAAAATCTGTAACCCGTTATAACTCTTTTAAATGTAAACCAATCTACCGATTCGGCCCAAATAGTTCCTTCTTAGTACCTTTTCAATGTTTGTATTTTCCATCCATGCTCCTTTGAGGCAAGATAAATTCATTTAAATTCATTCAAAATCAGCGTTTGGTCCAACATTAATTTTGAGTAGTTCGCGCAATTTTTCCTTATTTCGCATGCTATGGCTCTTAACTATAATGCACACACTCAAACGAACGTTACGAAAACTCCTTGATCGATAGTGTAATTCCCGAGAAAAAATTGTGCTCAGCTGTTTACGATACACTACCTGTAAATGAATTTATGTTGATTTGAGCTTCCCCTATTTATACCGCTAAAGTGTTAATAAACCACATAAGAATCCACAATTGTGACAAAATTATGACAAAAAGAGGAATCACAAATAAAAACCAGAGAGAAATTGGAAATCTTTCCATTTGAATTAAATAGCTAAGGACCAAATTTCAACTGTAGAAATAATTATTAGTAATTAAATAACTGTGGAATTGGTGGAAAACATATTTATTTCCTAAAAACTATTTTGTTAAACGTGCGATATCGGGGAAAAGCGGGAGTACCGTTTCCGTTCCTCAATTAGCAATAATTTATACCAAAACGTGTTACACCAAAGTACATAAAAAATAGATTTTGTTAAATAGTTGATTTTTATTCGCAAATCAAATCCAAATATCAGAACATTAGCTCGATTTTGTTGGTTACACTTTTGCAGCAGTAAACGTATTTACGAACCGATATTCCTTTTATATTTGCATTATAGAAATATCAACCTTCTATGGCTGCAACTATGCGTAAAATTTGTAAATAGGTAGCAGTCGTAGCCATACATACGTGCGGTCTGCACTTATGGGGCTATTTAGGAAGTGTCGGACATTTGGCACGATAAGTGAGTTGTTTAAATTTGTGAAACGAAATCTGCCACATTGACGTACACTGCAAATGCAAATTTTCCCATGAACATGCCATTAAGGAACAGGGGCAAACTTCTCACATATCAATAAGTGCTGTCCGATTCAATTTTAAAATCAATGATAAGGGACTTCCTTTTTATAGCCGAGCTCGAACTGCGTGCCGCAGAGCGACATCTCTTTGGGGTGAAGTTTTTGCATGGCAAAGTACCACACACATGTCGCCGGGATTAGGAGGGGATAACCACGGCTGAAAATTTTTCTGATGTTCCCGTCAGGATTCGAACCTATGCGTCAGCGTCATAGGCGGACATGCTAACCTCTGCGCTACGGTGGCCTCCCATTGACGCACACTAGGGCGATGAATTTTTGAGCTTTTTTCTTAAAAATGATTTCCTGTTGCACGAATGAATCAAGTTTGTCCATAGACTAAAATAAAATTATTCCAATTAAATATTTTTAAATCCACCCTTTTTGGTTTCGGGCATATAATGTCGGATTGGTGATCTAAACTAAATTGTGATCTAAATACCTACTCCAGAAACGTTTGTGATTGATGGTAAACAAATAATCTTTTAAGATTATTTGCAGTTGTTCAAAATTAAAAAAAATACATTACCACTGTAAATTATATTTAGATTTAGATTTAGATTTAGATTTATTTGTTCGTTTTCACATACAACAAGATAACAATGATCTTATAATTACTGTATGTGAGATATCAATGACATTTAACACAGTTCAACAGAGATTAGTAGTATATAAAGTAACATTTGTAATATATAATTAATTAACAAATAATTTTGACAATATAAACATTATTTAATTAAGACATTATCAATATTAAGATTATTTAAAGATTTTTCTGTAAAGCTTTTTTAAATGAATTTGCGTTGCAAATAGATTGTATTGACAAGGGTAGTGAGTTACATAGGCGGATCGCATTTGTTAGATATTGCCATTGTGATATCAAAAGACGATATCGGTCTGTATGACAATTCATTATTCCAATCTTCAATAGACGATGCAACATTGGTTAATATTATTGTATATTTTTGCAACAACTGCGTATAGAGCAGCCACTTTGCCCATGATTTTGAGAATGAATATGCACTATGCATATACAAATGTGTTAGTAGTAGTACGAGTATTGAAGTGGAATCGATTTTGATTCTTGACGATGAAAGTACCTTGCCTTCGCGCGCATGAAACAGGTGTTCACTTAAATCCCATAAAATATACATTGTATCAGTTAGAACGTTCGCAACAAATGACACTGAATAGATCATCTAAAGGCTACCTTTCAATCATTGCATTTAGAGATCTTGCCTGGACTTATTAACAAACATTTTCAGGTATTTTTTGTTTTCTTACGAATCTCATTTTACATCAACTAAGACTTTGTATTTTTTACCATACATCATTACTGTGGCACAGGGTATTATAACTTTTTAAATTTGTTGGTAACACCGATTAAGAAAAGATACAGATCCGAAAGATTGATAAGTATACCGAACGACTCAGAATCACTTGTTTATTCGATTTCGCCATGTCCGTTTTTCCATGATAAAAGTAGAGTTCACAATTTCGGTTGATCGCTTTCAAATTTGTCACTGCTATGCTTTTTGGCCTAGAGAAAAAGGCTTCAGTTCGGATTTTAATATAGCCACCATATGTATGCCATCCGGTTTGCATACGTTTTGCCCGATTTTTACTTTGAGTGGTTTTGCAAGAGCATTTGCCATCAAATCAAAACCAGTAAAGATAGACAAAAGTCGGGCACTTTATAATAACTTACACCACAGAAACTACCTGCTTCATTTAATACATAGAACCTATGTCTAAATCTAGTTAGACTGTAATATTGTACACCTATTGAAATATCGAATACAACCTTGCAAGATTTTCTTAGGACAGGATCTAAATTGTGGCTGTCTTAAAAGCGTATACCGGCAAGATACGCAAGATGGGAGCTATACCTAAATCTGATTCCATTTTGTTGATATTGGATAAAATTTACATAATTGGACGTGAAATAAAGCACGTGATGCAAAAGATCGGACCGAAATTGTGGCTTATGTAGCCTTAAAAGGCCATATCGGATGAAAGATAATTCTGGCACATGCTACACCGCACGCGTAACAATGGTCTTATTGAGGCGAGTTCAGTGAACATTTTATTTCACGTTCGAGACTGTTCAATTGACCGCCTAGATCGTGCGATTTAGCGCCTATGGACTATTTTTTTGTCTATGTTAAAGCTCACGTCTATACACACAAGCCCGCTTTAATTGACAACATTGAAGCATTTATTCGTGAGATACCGACCGAAATGCTGGAAAGAGTATGCCAAAATTGGACTAAGCGGATGAACCATTTTAGGCGCAGTCACGGACAACAGTTGCATTCAATAATCTTCAAACATTAAATTATATGGACCGTACTATAGATTCAATTAAATATTCCATGCATTTTTCTCAATTTTATGTGTTTTTTTTAACTTTCCTATAGCTCTTAAAAATCTCCCTTTAAGTACTCATATTACATTTTGTAGTGATCGGACCCAAATTGTGGCTACTAAAAGCCTTAAAAGCTCTTAAAAATCTCCCTTTAAGAACTCATATTACATTTTGTAGTGATCGGACACAAATTGTGGCTACTAAAAGCCTTAAAAGACCATATCGGATGAAAGACATGTATCTATGGAGGCTATATCTAAAGCGGCACACGCATTGGGATGTCAAGAAAGCATCTCATGCAAAATTTTGTAAAGATCGGACCAAAATTGCGGTTTCTACAGCCTTAAAACGCCATATCGGATGAAATATATAAATGGGAGCTATATCTTAACTTAATCCGATTTAGTTCAAATCCAATGGCGTTCATTCTTGGACTTAAAAGTTAGAATCAGACAACAAATGCGACCTCTACCTTGATCACAAGGACAGACCGAGAGACGGATTTAGCTAAATCGAATCAGCAAGTGATTCTAAGCCTTATACTTACCTTAGATACACATTATGCTGTTGTGCAAGACAGCAGAAACTATATAAAAATAAACGCACAACGCCAAAAAGTTAGGGAAGAGAGTTTGGTCCAGTCAGAACTCCAGAATAACAAGAGGACTAAGTGCCCAGATGGAGTTCAGGTACGGAAAGAGGGGTGCACCCATTTTATTCCAAACCATATAGTCCAAGGATATTGACAGTTTCAAGTTTTGTTAAAATTGCTCAGAAAAACGCCTTTATAACTACAGACCATATGCCACACGTTTGTCGCGTGATTTGATAAAACTGACTGCTTCAAATATCAGTAAAATCGAAAATATGCGTCGATTATGGGCCCAAAACCTTAAATCGGGAGATCGGTCTTAGCAAACCAAATAAGGTCCGATCTGGACTATACTCGGCATGGTAATCGAGGGCTCTAATACAACTTCCGCGAAAACGGTTACTAATTCACCTTCTTTCTTTAGCACTTTTTTACTTTTTTAGTATTTAGTGCGCACAACAAGCCGATTACTGGCTTAGGTGTATGTCCTTAGTTGCATGTGTCGCTTTAAAACCAGCATCCCTTTTTTCAATCCAACCTAACCTAACCTAATTCACCTTCTTTCTTCGGCAATACAAAAAGTTTTGTGACAAAGCAAACTCTCTGGTGGACTCACCAACCTTCCAATGATATTTTAGCAAAGCAGTAGTGACCATGTCTAGCTGCTCAACCAAAAGAAGTAAACAGGTGTTAAATTCGGCCGGGCAGAACTTCGGGTATATATGCATACCACATTTCGTCATAATCCTGTGAAAAATGCATAATTTATACCCCCATAGTAGCTTTATCGAAATATTGTCCGATTTGGACCAAATTCGGCACGGACATTGAGTGGTCTAATAAGTACAAGCCATTGTTCAATTTTGTAGAACAAAATATTGTTTTTTTTTGGTAGCTTTAATCAAATATTGACCGATTTGAACCATATACGACACGGATGTCGAAAAGCCTAACATAAGTCACTGTGTCAAATGTGTGCCTTTTAGGGTGGCCAAGACTTTAAAACGAGAGATCGGTCTATATATGGCAGTTATATCCAAATCTGGACCGATCTGGGCCAAATTGAAGAAGGATGTCGAGGGGCCCAACACAACTCACTGTCCCAAATTTCGGCGAAATCGGATAATAAATGCGCCTTTTATGGGCCTAAGACTTTAAATCGAGAGATCGGTCTATACGGCAGCTATATCCAAATCTCAATCGATCTGAGTCAAATTGAAGAAGGATGTCGAATGGCCTAACGCAACCCAATGTCCCAAATTTTGGCAAAATTGGACAATTAATGCGCCTTCTATGGGCCCAAGACCTTAAATCAGCGGATCGGCCTATATGGGTGCCATAACAAGATATAGTCCCATATGGCCCATCTTTGAACTCAACCTGCTTATGGACAATAAAAAAAAAGAATCTGTGCAAAGTTTCAGCTCAATATCTCCATTTCAAAAGACTGTAGCGCGATTTCAACAGACAAACGGACGGACGGACGGAAGGCAAGGCTAGATCATCTTTGACTTTTAAGACGATCAAGAATATATATACTTTATAGGGTCGGACATGGATATTTTGATGTGTTGCAAACGGAATGACAAAATGAATATACCCCCATCGTTCGGTGGTGGGTATACAAAGAAATACGAAAGCTTGTAAGACAACTAACTATAATAAGGTTCAGAATTGCAAAAACTTGGAAACATTTTACGATTCATTACGGTGACATTACTTTTCAAAACGTGATAAATGTAAGCTTCTTAAACTTGATTAAACCAAGTCAGGCATCCAAGTCCACACATGGTCTAACGGCGATGCTTTCTTTGAAAGAGACGAAATACGTGGGCTAATTAGCAGACTAATGTAAATTAAAAAAAACACAAACAACACAACAGCTGCTCTTGTTGGTGCCAAATTTACATTTAAAATGGTAATCAATAAATGTCAAATCGAACCTAAGGCTTAATAAAAACAAGAAACGGCCGCCCCACCATACCAATGAACCAAAAAAATTGTCATCAATAATTATTTTTTTTATTTAGCATAACCTTTTCGTAGCCGAAGCCAACCAACAACGGATGCTTTCAAACTGAAATGGAGTAGCTCTCTCTGGCTGTTTTAGAAGAACAACACAAGTTTTGGCATACGGGAGATTTGACGAGTTGTGGAAATACCCTTGCGCTGTGTGCAAGTGAATCATCTTAAAACACTTAGCATGCAGAAAAACCCACCTGTTGGGCATTACCTGGTGTGCACACCGCAAATAGTATATATACATACATACATACATATGGCTTTATATTGAGGGAACCACCAAAGAGAATATTTCCTCCTTTCAGTTTCGGGAAAATTTCATTGACGGTGGAATGAATTAGTTTTTAAGAAATTATAAAATCTGGTTTAACAGGAAATATATTTGTACTGTATATAACAAAAAATTATTTCCCCCGTTTTAAGAACCGTAGTTTTTTGTTGTTCGCAAATAAATGCGAAACTTTTGGGAAGAATAAAACCTTCAATTGAACCTAATCAATTTGTCCAACATTCAGTGTGCGGAAACATTTCTTCTGAGTCCACAAAAAAAAGCCGAAAAACAAAATAATGCTTACCTTCCAGGCTTTGATCGTATCCTTTGGTGAAGAACAGCATAGCTTTGGCAGCCCTTTCGGGCGTTTTTATCAAACCCTGCCGATCTGGGTTCTCCCCTAGCCCACCAAGCAGCAGACGATATGATCTGGCCATATCTGGCAACAATGCTTCTCTAGTCGGCGGCTTATGATCCAATTCCAAATCATGATGAAATGTACAATTTTCGTGACCTGGAAATGAAAGAAAAAAAATTAAATTCTTATCAAACCAAAACAAACGATGTTATCAAGGGAATGTCAAGACCCGAAAAAAAGACAAAATATGTTTGTCCGCGTATTGTAATTGTATTCATTCAAATAGACTCTGGCGTCTAACAATATTTTAAGACAAGCTTAATGTCAGGACCCACATAATTATAATTATGGATGCCAACTGAGGGCCACCTCTTTTTGCACTCCTTAGGGCATTTCTAATTAGAGCCTTTTACCTTTTTTGCACATTTTAAAGTTCAAATTTGTTATTTAAATCATGATGTTGTTGTCTCTTCTTCTAATAGTGAGCATAATACTAGTTTTGTTTCCCCCTTAAATATAATTTTTATTAACTTCCCACAAATATTCCATTAGGAAATAGGCGATACTTTTTCATATCACTGAGTGCAATCCGATTAAAGTTTAAGCTCAATGATTCGAGTCTGAACAACGTGGTTCTAAACGGCTTTCTTCGTGCGGAATTTTATAGATGGATAACATTTTTGTTGATGTTCGGTCAGGGCGTTATGATGAGTTAATCTAAAAAACAGCCGGGCGGTGGAAGCAATACTCATTCGATGGTGGTGCTCCACTATGGTGCGTCTATTAGTAAACTGGTTGTGATTTTCTTGACTTTTTGACTTGTTTCAAAAATAATTCAAATGCTACAATAATCTCTTATGGCAATTATTTTCCGTTACAATAAATACGATTTTTAAAATTTTCCAAAAATCGAAGTTGGTGTTAGCTTATTATTTTATTTATAAAAAAATTTACCCTATTTTCAATTTTTGTTACGCTTTTTGCTGGTCGCCCCGGTAGTCGAGTTGGTAGCGTGCTCGAAATACCAGTGCGGGGATCGTGCAGAGACCTGGCGGGTATCGAAATGAGTTTGTTTGGAAAATAGACTGCCATTCTAACCTAACCTACGCTTTTTTAATGGTAAAATGCTGTCACTTTTGAAGCTTTTTTGACAAGTAGAAACTACGCCATTATTGGCATGTAAGGAAAGGCAAAGTCGGGTGTTGCAGACTGTATAAGACCCCACAAGTGAAATTGAAAATTCTGAACCGAATATGAAAGAATTCGGTGGAGGTTGTCAAAGGAGTTATAAAACAATCCGTATCAAATTTCAGGCAAACGTGTTAAAAATTGTAATAGCTACGGCTCTACATGTGCAAATAGGGCGATGTTTATGTGTGTGGAAGCTGAATATAAATCTGATCCGATTTTGATAAAATTTAACAAAAATGTCAACAGTCATAAGAGAATAATATGTTCCACTTTTCGTGACAATCGGTTGATAAATAACCACAGTCGGACGAACATGTAAAGTGATTCTGAGTTGATCGATATACTTATTCCTCTCCTCCCTCTGGGTATTATAACAAATGTACTTAGTTATAATACCCTGTACCACAATAGTGATGCAAAATTGCAAATTGAACATTAACATTCCATTGAGGAACTGCGGCATAATTCTTACATATCAATGAGTGCTGTCCTATTCAAGTTTAAGCTCCATGATAAGGGAGCTCCTTTTCAATAGCTGAGTTTTAACGGCGTGCCGCTGCCATATCAATGGTACCCCACCAATGTCGATGTTCTTGACAGGATTCCAACCCATGCGCTCAGCGTCATAGGCGGACATGCTTATCTCTGCGCCTCCGACCACAGTAGTGATGTTGGGTATTAAAATGGAATGACAACGCATTGAAATTCCCTAAAAAATGGTGATAAACTTGCAGTCGCAGTTTGCATCGAAATCTTAAAAAACTCCTTGACTGATGAGGCCTATTTCCATCTCGGTGACTACGTCAGCAAAAAATTATCACATCTGTGTCTCGGAAAAACCAAAAGTTAATGTTGAGAAGCCTCTTCATCCTCAACTTGTGACTGCGGTTTATGGTCCGGCGAGTTCATTGAACCTTCATTTTTCAAAGATGAATTTGGATCAACAGTTACGGTGAATGGATTGCGCTATCGAGAGATGATTGATGCTTTTTTGGTCGGAATCGAGTGGTATTGATCTGGACAACTCCTACTTTTAATAAGATGGCGCTTCATGCCACACAAGCAACGAAACCAAACATCACCTTTAATTGGAAATCCCTGTACTTTTATGGATGATTTGGCCCAAGTTACAAATATTAGAGTTTTCATAACAACAAATTTTCAAAACTTGAACATCGGTTTTTAATTATTGTTTCAAGAGCTCGAGTCAAATTAACCATAAAAGTGTAATACGAGTATAAAACAAAAAGGTCAACCAAAAACAACAAATTATTGTTATATTTGGTTTTTATCTCACTAATGTGTGTTGAGTACAAGTCCTAGTACTGATATATCCTTCATATAGACCGTTGTTCCGATTTGTGCCTTTCCAAAGGATATCGGTGCTATATTGATTTTGCAGAAAACTTTTTTTTTGTATATTTTTTATATATTTTCCATTAACAATCCATTAAGAAACAGGGCATCTTTTCTCATACCAATGAGTGCAATCCGATTAAAGTGCCGAGTCTAAATGGCGTGTCGCATAGCGACACCACTTGACAGAGAAGTTGTAACACGGCAGGATACCTCACAAATGCATTAGTAAGTGTATAACCACCGCTGAAAAATTTTCTGATGTTCACGCCGCAGCGTTCGGCGTCATGGGCGAACATGACAATCTCTGCGCCACGGTGGCCTCCTTAGTACTCTCGTTTATATGACAACTTATACGTTATAATCGGAAGATCATAGTATTATAGTATTTTTTTCATTTTTGACAGTACTTATGATTGGGGATGGAATTTGGTCACCGATATGTCATATCTGCTGACGTGTCTTTAAGAAAGTCTCTTTTAAAATTTGATTGTAGACGAATTCACTAACCGTGTCCACGAACATGTCAGCACAATTATATTTTTTTAATTAAAAATTTTTATTTTTTTTTGTTCTTCGAAAAAAGGACGTTCTCTAAAGGACATCTTAAAGATCTGTTCCTTGAATTGTCATATTCGTTCACAATGTCGCATAAAATGTCATGCATGATTTTCGCGACAACTATTATATGAAAATGTCAGCAATGATTTGTATGGGCTGACGGCTTTATGTCTTCAACGATTTAGCATGGTCATGCATCCTTCTTTTAAGGCGTCTTGACGACGCGACGTTTTTGCCAACACAGAAAGTGTGGGTACATGAGTAGAAAATAAGCAAGAAAGGAGATAACAACAACAAACAGAATGAAAACAAAGATCCGGCATCTTAATGTCGTCAAATCTGTCGGCTGTAAACAGGTGTTCGCGTGAACTAACCTTTAATACCTTGATATCGTATCCCCTAGGGTGAAAACGGCGAATAAGAGGCTACTGTCAATTCTTTCAACACGGCCTGTATCAGAGTTGACGTCTGCATTTCCACATTTGGCCAATCATTGGGCAACTAACACCACCAATATGGCCCCTTAGTTCCGATTAAAGACCGATACTATGCCCGTGATTCACCATTGTCCACGGTTACTTTTTTGAACCAGTATACAAATCTGCAGGATAACATCATACAAATTTGTCATAAGTAGTGAGGTAATGCCTTACTGAATGTATGAGTCAGTTTTTTTGCTTCAAACTCAATTATCAACAAAAAAAAAGTAATCGTGAAAAATATCGCGAAAAGCGAACATGGAACCAGCCTTAAAACAAAAATGCTGAAGTATTTTTGCGGTCCCATTGTTCAATTTTTGTGACCAGTAGTTTTAATAATTATTTCTATTGATTACTTTCATCCTAACCATTTGCAAATTGCATATCGGAACAAGCCTATTATGCAAATGTTTATTTTGTGGTTATTGGGACGGGGTGATATATTGCAAAGGGTAAAGTTTTTTTCAATATAAAGTTAATACCTGGGGTTGTTGATGTCCTTGGTGTCATTGGAGTTTGGATAGATTCGTTCTCGGGAATCGTACCGTTAGTCTTGATAAGAAGTTTTGGACGATTCGTTATAGTTTTACTTAGGACACTTGGTGAGTTGAAGGTGTCATTGGCACCGTCCACGCCACCAACAACGTTTCCACTGTTAGCCAAGTCATCCGTTTGCGATAAGAAATTACGATCCATTAAGAAAGCATTACCCGATGCCGAACCTGTTGAGCAAACGCTATTGTTACGTCCACGTGATAGGATGTGCGCCTGGGGGAAATTGGAGTCATCAATGGCTTCGTTTAATTCACTAGCCGACATTTCAGATAACTGCCGAGTAAAGCTCATGTTTCTACGAGACTACGAATGTGTGTGTGTGCGTGCGTGCCTCTCAGTGTGTTACTGCGAGTGTGAGTATGTGTGTGTTAAAAGGAATACAAAAGGCCAACTAATGATTGGCAAATAAAATATACTGTAATCTGTTGGTTGAATGTACTACGTTAAAAGTGAGTGACGACGGGCGCTTTTATTTGCTAATAAATATTTGCATTCAACACTTCAATAACTGAATGAATAGAACGGTAGGGGAGCAACACAGATAAGACGAAAACGATTCAAGCCGAATTTGTTTAAGATGGTAATCAATGACTCGTTCGGCAATGATTCGTTGCCTACACTCAACTCAACACACAAATTTTTAATTTCCGTCTCCGCGTCTTTCCTCAACGAATGGTAGTTCACTACTGACGTTTAAGCACGACTAGGTACAACAAATCAAATTGGTTTTAGAATTTTATGCGTTGTTCAGTTCTTTTTTCTCGGGGGCTGCTAGTGAAACAACAGATTAAAAGCTTTAAAGCTTCGTCTACAGTGTCTCTTCTTAAAGTTTGTAACCGTTATTTCATATGCATATGCTCCGAAATGTGTTTTGTGCAGATTTGTTGACTCTCAGAATCTCTCAAAAAACTTTACTTCAAGTTGAGGAAAATTTAAGGGAGCATATAACCACCTGATTGTGGACAGTGTTGCCGCTTTGCGCCTTTCCTTCCAAATGTAGTCGGATGGATTTTGATTTTGAGGATTCTGTTGTATGCACAAACAATCGTTAATTTATTTCAATTCCATTTCAAAAATTGTTTATACAAGTGTATCCAATGGCTGATACTATGTTCGTTTTTTGAAACATTACGAACGAAAATGCCAATGATACAATAACATTTTTATTAAAATGTTACCATAGGTAGTGAGGGAAAATCCTACTGAACGAAATCAACAAGTTTTTTTGCTTGAAAATCTATTTTCTCAAAAAAATAATGCGCGAAAAATATTGCGAAAACGAATATAATACCAGCCTTAACATATAAATTCAAAGTGTTGTTATTTGTTTCCGAGTAGACTCAAATACGGTTGGGCTCTGGTGACTCAAATTTCTTAAATTTCTCATATCCTTAGTGAGCAGGGCAGATGCTTCCCCACAGTCTCATTTTCAATAACGGCAGATCTCGGAAATGGGTGCACCAATTCAAGCGAAATTGTGGTTGCTTCCCAACGATTAACTTGGTATCAAACATCCCAAGAAACCACTAAACGGACGTGCAAATATCATATGGCACCCATATGAAAGGTACTCGATTAAAGAGAAGAGTAGAATTTGGTATTCTCATTCGGAATTAAGTGTCTGGGGCTGCTCTACTTCCCATAAACCATGTAGAACAATCGATACAATATTGGTCTTAAATGAAAGTTATTTAACAGATAAGTATAATAAAAATTTGAGGCCATACATATCCCAAAAACTGTAAAAGGTCTTTGGGAGTAGAATACGAATCTGATATTCCAATTTTGGGGACAAGTGCCGAGGGGCCGACCATTCTTCAAACAAACATGTGAAGTACAGTAAGGGGCTTAAATAAAAGACCTTTGACAGTACAGAACAAATTTGATATTATTATTGTTGAGGTATTAATATTATTATTATCTTAACAATTTGAGCATTAATATCAGATTCGTACTCTACTACCAAATACCTTTCATTTGATTGCAATATTTGCCCGAGTTAACCCGTACTTACATACTTGCTTTATTGTCCATGGGAGAAGAAGAACCGAAGGCTAAATCT
Organism: Stomoxys calcitrans; assembly: GCF_963082655.1. Lineage (NCBI taxonomy): Eukaryota > Metazoa > Arthropoda > Insecta > Diptera > Muscidae > Stomoxys > Stomoxys calcitrans. The sequence continues at coordinate 150,559 of NC_081556.1, read as the reverse complement.
TTTATTCGAGAAATAATCAATATGGCGCATGATTGTTTAAAATCAGTCAAAAAATCGAATGTAAATCGAAATTCTAATAGCTCATACGCTAAAACACTTACTTCACTGGTTGAGTTGAACTGTATGATACATGTAAGTCCAAATAAAATGAAGATTTTCTTTGCAACTATTTTTCATTGCTTTAGATTTTTTAGTCTTACATACAAAGCCTTTAGCTGAAAATCTCGGGCCGCATTACCCGCTGTTATCTGTATGTTGTGAAGTTGTGCCTTCTAAACCATCTGCTCCTAGCGCCTCTTGAGAGGCTGGTTTCCTTAACCTTGACAGTCGTCCTTCGTCAAAACGACGACGACTATTATTATTGTAAACAAAGTAGGGATGACTTTTCAGAGTTAAGGTCATCGAAGAAACTTTAAGCCTTTCTTTGAATGGCTAATGTGGACACAGATACATTTTTTCGTTTAAGTCTTTCATCCACAGTCCATTACCCGCTGTTATCTGTATGTTGTGAAGTTGTGCCTTCTAAACCATCTGCTCCTAGCGCCTCTTGAGAGGCTGGTTTCCTTAACCTTGACAGTCGTCCTTCGTCAAAACGACGACGACTATTATTATTGTAAACAAAGTAGGGATGACTTTTCAGAGTTAAGGTCATCGAAGAAACTTTAAGCCTTTCTTTGAATGGCTAATGTGGACACAGATACATTTTTTCGTTTAAGTCTTTCATCCACAGTCTAGGCCAAAAGGCCGGTTCACAGGTTAGTACTGATGTTTGCCCTAGCCAAACCAGAAACGTCTATTAATGGTGATCTGCGTCTGACCCGCTTGTAAGTCTGGGAATTGCTTTTCTGTAATAAAAAAAGAACGTCCATACCAACGATATTTATTCTCATGGTCATATACATAGCTCAACTTTTCCTCCTCTTTGGGAGAAAAATAATGTAAAGAATTCGATTTTATTTGTCCAAATTTCAGTTAATGGCATATTGACTGCATCATTAGTTTAATATGTTTTTATTCCAATTGTCTTTTGTAGACTTATTAAAAAAAAAACATTGAATGATGAATACTTTTTTTGACCGCTGTAGCTCAACTTTTCCTCCTCTTTGGGAGAAAAATAATGTAAAGAATTAGATTTTATTTGTCCAAATTTCAGTTAATGGCATATTGACTGGAAAAAATATAGGATTGTTTGGACTTTGGCAGAGTCGTTTTCTGATGCATCACCAATTTTGTGGCCAAAGTACTAGGGGGCTTTAAGGGCTTTCAAGTTAAGTTATTTTTCAGCTGAACGGAGTTTTAAGTAAAAAACACGAACACGGACATTCATGACATCAAACCTACCTAAATTAAAACCTTCGTAAAAAAATAGCTTATCTGATTTTATTTTATTATAGCTATAATAAAAAACAAATACTATAGATCCAACTGGAGAACTTTAATGGAATCTGCAAGAGGAGATGCTTAGGCAAATATTTAAAAATAATCCTTATAAATATCTGGATATTACCCATTTTTTATTTCTGCTTACAAACAGAAACTTCCAAAGAAATTAACAAATGCGATCCATGGTTGGAGTAGGTATATTAGAACCGGCCTAGCAGAATTTTTACTTCTAATTTGGTAGGGAAATGACCTTTTTAGTGGCAACACTGTTTGTGGGGGAAGTTGTTATTCTATTATTCTCTTAGACTCTTTGACGCTCTTGAGAACACTCACAAAAACTTTGCCAAAAACTACCAACCAACCACCTTGGCTTTGCTAATGACCCAAGTATAAACCAAACTGCTTCTTGCACCTAAGAGCTTGCATAAACACACACACACACAAATGGACATGTGTGGTTTGTCTTTCGCTATTCATTGGGCTCCATGCATTCATCGTTTTGTCCGTGAATGTGTTCAATTAAAGCAGTCTTACTATTTTAGCCTACTGCAAGGCCAAAGTTGCATTTTGAGTTCAGTTTTGTTGTTATGAAATTTGGAACAACCAACGAATGCATTAGACCCGTTTAACGAATTTAGTTTGGCATATTATCAATGACCATCAAATAATTTTTAATTTCTTGAAAAAAAAAAAATAATAAAAAGGGCGATATGAAAAATAACTGATGCTCATGCACACACTTTGTACAAAATGAATTTGGAACAAAAACACTTTAAAACTTTTCTCAGCATACTTATTACTAAATGAAGTAGACTTTAAATAACTTTCCACGTGGAAGAACATCTTAAAATCATACCCAAAATACCAGTGAGAGTATATTGTTTACAAGTTATGTTCGATGAAAATGTTTTTTGTGCTCTTAGGCACACGTTCCTAAAAATTTTATATTTCAAAAGCTGGGAGATAAATGATTTAAAAAAAAATCCAAAAGACCCGATTCGTATGAAGTATTATAAAGTACTTTCTTACTTACGCGCTGAATTTTTTAATTGTTGTACATTCCAATATACGACTTTCTACATATTTCTCATCGACTATTACTTTAGAAAATGCCAAATAAGATCCCAGACGATAAGCGAGGAGAATATGTTATAAGCACAAAAGAAATCCAAACAAAATTCACAGTAGAAATGGAATTAATTGTGGAAAAACCAAGCCAATAGAAGGTGGAGCATGCGATGCTTCTATAGCAAACACTGTCTGCTGATATTAAATAAACAATTTTCAACTTTTGAGTGAAATTATGCATAAGTTATGAATTTTGAAAAAACAATTGAAGCATTTAGTATATATTAATAAGATGTTTGCCAATTTCAAGCATAAATTTTTTGCTTATAAGTATAAATATGATTTTAATAGTTTTTTTTTGTCTGCTGATTTTTAAGATCGTTAAAAATTTAGCAATTAGAAAATTGGACAAAATGCACGCTACTTCCCCCTTTCATTAAAAGATGAGTTGCAATATACATATTTTTTAATAATATAGTAAAATTTCAATCTATTTTCTATTTTTTATCTCCTGAAATAGCACAAAACGTTTGCTGTTTTAGCAAAAAAAAAATACTACTATTCCATTTTGTAGACAATTTTCTTTTAACATTGGTGTCGATGGCTTCATTAGAAATGTTTTTGTAGTACCTTCGTATACAAATAAGCCAGCAGTGCATTGTGGCGAATAGGTTAGCATGATGTCTGCCTATGACTCAGAATCAGAAACTTCTCTGCATGAAGGAAAAAGGAAACCTTGTTTTGGGATACAATTAAAAAAAAAAACATTTCTAAATATTCTTGAAATCCGTGGCTCATAGGGTAAGATGTCCGCCTGTGACATAGAATGCTAGGGTGGAAGGGTGGTAAGAAAATAAAGAAAAATGTTCAGTGTTGGTTATCCTCTCGCTAATACTGGCGACATTTTTGATATATTTGGCCTTGTAAAACTTCTCTTCTAAGTAGTTTAGCACTTCGCCACGGCGTTCGGATTCGGTGCTTGAACTTGAATCGGACAACACTCACTGATGTGAGAAGTATCCGCACTGTTGCTCAATGGAATGTTGACTAAAAAAATACATTTGTGGGAATACTATGGGCTACTACATTCAACTCCAATACGAGTTTATTTTCAAAAGCTGTAAAATCCACATTTCTGCGCTAAATGGTCATAGCAAAACATACGATTTTTAAAAATATTTTTTTCTTTTTAATTAAAGAAATTCTAAGTCAATAAAAATACTTTAGACTTCGAAAGTCAGGTCATATTGGGTTAAGCTACAATTTGATTGGACAGCACTGATCGATATGAGAATAGAGGCCCACGCAATAGGATGCAAGAATTATTTTTTTTTAATTTGCAGTTTATTTTGACTAAGTTTATAACCATATTATAACTAAGATTATTTCTTTGTAACACCCAAAGGGATGATACTTGATAAATGTGTGTGTTATAAGGCCAAATACAAACCTTATTGAAGTTTAAAAATTTTTTTTACATTTTTTAAAGTAGATCCCTTACAATTTAAAAAATAAGTTAAATTTTTAAAATAGTTCCCTTACCATATTCTGACTTGTTGGGTGTTTTTGTTTTCCTAAATTCCCGTCCCTTCAGTTACAAACAAACACTCGTAAGAATGCATCTTTCATTCGAAGTCGTTAAAATGTTGCGAGTTGTTACTAGCATTAGACCTCTCAATATCGATTCCCACACCTAAATACTAGCTCGAAGCCTCAAATTCAACACTCAAAAAGTTATAAAAAAAAGAGAAAAATGTCAGTTAATTGAGGAGAGATCAAATAGCAAATATTGTTGTCAGAAAATTCATATGATGAAAGTAAATTATGCCTACACTTATAGAGTCAGGTGCCAAAGAACAGAAATTTGATGTCATGGGGCGAATAAAAGTGGGAGCTCGAAAGGAAATCATAAAAATTACCGGTGTGAATCAGGAACAACTTTGATAACTACATTTAAAGGAAGGTTCTGAGGTAGGTAACTAGGGCCACCCCTAAAAAGTAAAAAAAACCTACCTAAGCAGTCCTTGTGTCATTTTCAAATTTATATGTAAATATTCAAGTTTATATTTTATATACGTAAGAGATGAATATGAACCAAAATTCTGATGAGTTGGATCGAAATTGGCAAAATTCTGCGCAAGGGCAAATGGGGTCAATGAAGAAAGATGCAAAGCGAAAATTATTTATCAGAGACTTTTTGCGCAATAAGGATGTGGCGCCATGGTTTCGAGGAACGTCGATTTTTCACTTGCAAGGATCCAATCAACTTTTCAACGCTATTCATGATGACATCGAACAGAGAACAACGCATCGAGTAAAGTATTGTTTGCACATGATAGGTTTGGAGCCCATGGTTTCGTCCAAGGATCTTAAATGCCTACTACAGCTTAGTCGTGGCAATGACTTGGCCTTCCTTTGGTTTCTAATGGAGATGTGCTACAAGAGTCCTAACCAAAGCAAATACAATCTTAATGAACAGCTTATATGTTCGGCTATTTGTCACTTGGATATGATCACCACATTGCGAGAACTGGACAAAATTGTACCCAAGGTTTGCGGTGGCAAAACTGTGTCGAAGCCATTCCCAAAGCAGCCTCAGTTGTTTTCTAGGAATTCGCGGTCGAAATATGAGTTAAAGAATGGTGCCACGGTTTGCAAATTACCATACTTTGAGAAAATGAAAAGACCCCAACGTCGTGGTAAGTCTATGACCATCGATGTTCCGAATTTAAAAGTTCAATTTAATACGTATTCGGCTTACGTCGACCCCATTCACATCGTCCATAATGAATGTAATCGCTGGTATGCAGAACATGACTTTAATGCCGGACGAAGGGTTGCATACGCTGTAATTCGGAATGCTATCGCCAGTATATTTGATGACTTGGGAGCGGCGAAACTAGAACCAGGGACTCTAAGAATGTTGTGCTCATATCACAAGAACCTGAAGCAGATTGAAGAACGTTATATTCGGCAGTTTAAAATTAAAACTCGGGAAAGATGCCTAAAGAGGTCCTTCGACAATGCCGCCGCTATCGCAAAGGTAAATTCCACATATTTTGCAATGCGTCCATGTCTTTATGTAGGTATGTGATATTTATGTATTTTCAGCAACGGGGTTGTCGAATCAATGATTACCTTCAATGCGAGATAGACAAACAGTTGTTTTCATTTCGGAGCCAAACCGCAAAGATCAGAAAGGAATTTACACTATCTACTATTGTTAATAATTGTGACCAAGTGGCTTTATCTGCCGGTGAAGACGGCAACAGCGGCAATGTTCTAATGGACGCCACAATGACAGAGCCATATGGAGATCTAGGATGCGATGAATGTAACATGTCAATCCATGACCTTATTGCGAAAGACGTCCATCTTTCAAAAACAGTATTTGAAAATCTAAAGCATTCGCAATTAAATGATACACACGTTAATCTTTTAATGAGTGGAAAATCGACTTCGCAAATGTCCATCTTTACGGCAAAACATTTACACGCCGTCGACATTATTGGACCCTCCCAATCATTTTTCAATGCATCTTCATATAATAAACCCTACCAGTTTGACTACAGAAAAATATTCCATTGCAACCAGAAGGATAACGCTTTCCTCAAAGAAGACAGCCAGAAACTTAGAATAGCCTTCATTGAAGCATTAGATATGGACATTTCGTACCTTAATGAGCTTCAGAATGCCGCATCGAATTTGATCATTGGAGTCGGTGAGTGCGCCTCTCAAATATGGAAAAGCAAATTAAAGGAATACAAATCGGAACAAGTTTATCGGAACGCATCTGAAGCTTCAAAACAGCCGCCTCCAGTTAACGCCGAAGATAAAAATGTTTTGGACAAAATGCTTGCAAAAGCCTTTCAGAGTATGCGGAGAAATCCAAAATTTGTCTTAGCCCAACTTCCCGAGGCTCACAAACTTCCCATGTTACGAGAATGGATAGCACGACGTTTCGGAAAGGTATATAGTCCAAAGGATAGGCGTACCTCATATCGATACTCGCTAAAAATATTCCATGCTCTGGATCGCATGTCCTTCGATTTTCCTACACCGACTGCTGACCGACTTGGCAACAATCAATTCGTAGACTATAATTGCAAAAAATATTTGGCAAAAAAGGTAAGTGTCTGTGGATGTAGAACAACTTAGATCGTTCAACCTTATCTCTTCTGACGATTTACGCATTTCTTCGTGCCATGCATAAGTCACCAACAATTGCAACGACATATCAAAGTAAACCTTTCATTTTAAAGAATATAATTTTGCGATATGTGCATATTTGTAAAAAAATGGATCCTAAAGCCACTTAGGATCATAGAATTTCATTTTGCGATATTTGCATATTTGTAAAAAATGGATCTAATGCCACTTTTTTGTTTAAATGCAGACAAAAATTGTTGCTGACAACATAGAAAATCCTATGTTGTCAGAAGTTAAATATGGAGTACCCAAACTTAATACACAAGACATCTCATAATCCTAACTTATTTACAATAAATGGAAATTGGGAGCTATATCTGATTCTGAACCAAATTCGATAGAATTCGATTGAGGTTTGAGAAATGCGTAATCTCAAGTTTTGGGAAGCTTGGTGAATAAATGCACTGGCTCCAGAAGTGAAAATCGGACGAAATTTATATGGAAGGAATATCTAAGACTGCACCGATTTCTACGAAATTCACCAGTTACAGTTCACCGATTTTACTTCCTAAGCGTCTAAGCGATTTGACTGACATTTTGCATAATGATTTCTCCTTTAACTTCCAACATCCATGTCAAGTATGATCTGAATCTGTGTCTATTGCTTCTATACAAACAGATATTCCGACTTTACTTCTTAAACATATACCGGAAGCAATACCGATTTTACTTCCTAAGCGTCTAAGCGATTTGACTGACATTTTGCATAATGATTTCTCCTTTAACTTCCAACATCCATGTCAAGTATGGTCTGAATCCGTGTCTATTGCTCCTATACAAACAGATCATCCGACTTTACTTCTTAAGCATATACCGGAAGCAATTCTAACCAAAAAAAAAAAAAAAACACGTAAAAACGCATTAAGTTCGGCCACCACAAATATATTTATCATCCTATTTTATTTTAAACCAACTATATCCACATTAATGTCCAAATATGCATCATATTCGGTTCAGGTACCGAGAAGTTTATATAAAAAATCTGGTTATAAATGATGATTTTTTGGATTAAGGTTCCAGATCTTAGGATCGGTACATATGGCAGCTATATCCAAATATGGTTTTATATGGACCCATACATGGTTCGGATATCGGGTGGCCTAGTGCAACTCCATGTTCCAAATTTATATGAAAGTATGGTCCGATCTGGACCAAATTTGGTTCGGACACGGGAAATCTAGTCCCTAAAATCGGTATACGGGTCTATATGGTAGCTATATCTAATTATGACTCGATATGCACCATTTTTGGTTCGGATATCGGGGACTCTATGTGTATGACTCGCGATTTCCGGACAATAAAAGCTTGGGTTGGGTTTAAGGCCCTAAAACGGGAGATCGGTCTATATGACAGCTATATCTAAATGTAATCCGTATAGCTCGCTCAAAAAATTTACCTGCGTATAAACAAAATACGAATGTGTGCCAAACTTTAGCTCAATATTTGAATTTTAAAAAGCGGACTTCGTTTAATTATCTTCGTAGGTACAAGTCCGTTCTCTAATATATTTTCGTTAACGATTTAGTGAAAGTTGACCCTAAAGTTATCTCATCTTAATTTAATAATTTTTGTTTTAATTCGCCAAAATAAAAAGTTCGTAAACCAAAACTATGTGTATTTTAAACTAAAATAGGCCTGTTCCGCTGCGTCCGAATCCCTGATCTGAACCGATTCCGACCAAATTCCTTGGATATTGTGCGATACATATAAATGGGAGCTACATATATCTAATTCTGAACCCATTTCGATGAAATTCACCAATCGAGAATGACAAGAGAAAAGTTCGTGCAAAATTTTATGAGAATCGGCTGACAAATGACGATACTATTGCAATATTAGTTCAAATCGGAATAACATATGGGAGCTATATCCAAATTTTAACGATTTTTTCAGTCAATGAACTTCGCCTCTAGGTCGAAAAACATGCCTGAAGGCGATCGAACGAAAGATTCGACCTGTGCTTCTATGTCTTTTAATATAAATAAATATTTCTTTAAACCATAACAACGATAACAAATTAAATATAAAATACATTCTAAAATATTTCGTTACAACTAAAGTGCAGTAAAGGCAAACCAAGTTAAATTAAAAATTCCCAACCACGTGATTTGACAAGGGAAAATTCACCTCTATTAAGATTTAGTATAGCTAATCTTCGGGTCAATTAAGATGTAATATAGCTAGGGTTTTGCATTTCCCGGCTTTTTACAATCCCGGGAAAACGGGAATAAAATTGTTCATTGCTCTGTTCATAACATTCTACTATTGAAAGGACGGAATAAAACAAAAATGTATTTCTTAATTATGTTGGTCGGCCATAAAACATACCACATTTCATAATTGGATACAAAAACAAAAAGACTTTGCCAATTATATCCTAATAAATGTCGGTTTACTTAATACTTTCACTACTTTGATTGACTTCATATGTTTACCCTCATTGAAACTAGTGTTGGTTTGGACTTATTTATTCTATTGCGACTTCTTGTACACTAGAGTTTTTTGAAGATATTGCTAGTTTGTCCTACTTTTTTTTAATTTCTCAAAGAATTTTCTTTTTAAATTTCTTAAAAGGATTTTTTTTTAATTTTTTAAATAAAGTTTTAAAATCCAAATCAAAATTGCCCTATTTTTCATTCCCGTATTCCCGGAGAAAATTAAAAAAATCTCTTTGTCATACAGGGGGATCCATTCATCAAAAGTCGGCGTACTTCATCCAACAACATGGTAATGAACTGCCTTTAGGAATTGAGGCGTTTAAATTATCAATCTTCAAATTTGAATACGATGGCGACGATGCATAATGCTGTTGAGCCATTAACCACGGCGGTGTAATTCTGTGCATGGGAAAGTTTGGAGTAAACTGATAGAAAAAGTAGCAACCAAAATAGAAAAGGCAGATAATTGCCATATAAATTGCATTGTGATTACAGTGCGCCATAGCATTACACCGCCTCTAATTGCTCCTATTCAAATTTGAAAATGGCCGATTTAAAGGCTCCCACTCCTTAGGGCTGTTCATTCGGCTACTATGCTGGCGGATGAAGTAAGCCGCCCTCTGATGAAGGAACCCCCTGAGTGGCACAGGGAGATCGGTTATGCCAAACATGAATAAGGAACCTTCAAGAGACCCGAAGATTAGCTATATTACAACTTAATGAAGGTGAATATCCTCTAGTTAGATTATTTTGTCTTTAATGTACATTAAGGGCTGGTTATGCTCTCGTAAACATACCGTATATATGGAATGAATGTATCGTAAATATAAAGAAGCAATTTTGCTTACTACAAAATATTGCGAATGTTGCCCATCAACATTCCTCTATGGAACTGGTGCAAACTTACCACCGCTGAAAATTTCTTCTGATAGTCTCGCCAGGTTTTGAACCCAGGCGTTCAGGCGGACATGCTAACCTCTGCGCTACTGTGGGCTCCAAATATACAAAACATAAAATGATCAATATTATAATATTATGAACAATAAATAGTGGGGACTGACGCCGGAGAACATTAATGGGGCACAACATGCATACGTCAAAGGCAAGTTGGAGGAGTACGCCATGGTATTCGCATATTGAGGGATTATTTTACAACGATAGCGATAGGGTCGATAGTCACTACTTTAGACCGCCAGGGGTCCAACCGAGTTTCGGAGATAGTGTTGTCAGAAAGGGGATGACAACAGGGGTGCCTAAGGGAGGAGTGTTCTCGCCTCCAAAATATACAAAACATAAAATGATCAATATTATAATATTATGAACAATAAAGAGTGGGGACTGACGCCGGAGAACATTAATGGGGCACAACATGCATACGTCAAAGGCAAGTTGGAGGAGTACGCCATGATATTCGCATATTGAGGGATTATTTTACAACGATAGCGATAGGGTCGATAGTCACTACTTTAGACCGCCAGGGGTCCAACCGAGTTTCGGAGATAGTGTTGTCAGAAAGCGGATGACAACAGGGGTGCCTAAGGGAGGAGTGTTCTCGCCTATTATCTGGAACCTTGTGATAAACCAAATTTTAATGGATCCAAAAAGAGATGGCGTGATAATGATCGGACGACGATGGAGGGGTGTTCTCGCCCATTCACTGGAACCTAGAGATAAACTAAATTTTGTTGAATCTCAAGAGAGATGACATGAGAATGATCGCATTGGCAGACTAGGTTTTACTACTTTATATGCGGAGATTATGGAAAGGTCGTAGGAAAACTGTCGAAATGAGCTAAAATAAATGAGTTGAGGATGACCCCAGGAAATACAGGGTTGGTCTCTTCATTCTGAGATATTAAGTTATCGGATTTTACACTCCAGCCTTTGGACGGGATCATCCTGCAGTTTTCGAAGGAGGCGAAAGATCTGGGCCTTATATTCTATTCGAAACTGTACTGTATTGTATGGTGGAAGGCTGTGGAGACTCTCTTCTTGTAATTTCTTCTTATGTTCTCTCAGATATCTTACTTTTTCTTTTTCATCCACATTTCGTTTTCTCACTAGGGTAGCAATTGGCCAGACGGGCCTCCGAGTGCACTCACCCTTTCTTGATGGGCTACCCATTCAACCTAAACCATTAACAACATAGGAATAGCTGTTCTAATAATATACGTTTTTTGGTTTTGAAATTTGTTCAAACTTCAAATTTTAACAGCTGGCACGAAAATGGAACGTAAAATTTTGTTTTTACTAAATCCTACTTTCCGGTTACGGTGGACAGACTTTCGGTAATCGTTTGCATGTGTTTTCATAAAGCAAAGCAAAACACCTGACACGTTTTTCTACATTGCGAGACCATTAACAAGGTCTTTAGTCGTCACGTTATATTCTAGAATGTTTTTTAATTCAATATTTCATTTGTTTTCAACAATTCCCGAATTTTTAAATTTTAAAAGACGGTTCGATAAATGCAATTAAATTTTACTAAGATCATTGATCCGAAGAGAAATTCATACATTTCAGTAAGAATGTAAGTAAATGCCCATATGTCTGTGACTACCACGGCAAAAAAAAACAATTGACTTGCCCTGAGTTTTTAATGTAAACAAGTACATGTTAAGTTCGGCTGCACATCGTACATCAGTTCTGAATCGAAAGTCAACAATTTTGGTTTTATGGCCAAAAAACTTCAAACAAAATATATATGACTGAGACATTTGGTAAGTGGTACCATGTGGATATTGCATAATATGTATGTATATACAATAAATAAATCAGTCCCTCCAAATTCTAATAATTTTCCAAATCGAAATAAATAATGTAATTTTTTTATAACTATAACTTAGAAGAAACGGAACTGATAAAGTTCAACAAGAACGAATTTTTTTTAATTTCAATTCTCATTCTATGAAAATATGAAGCAAAGCAAAACACCTGACACGTTTTCTATATTTGCGAGACCATTAACAAGGTCTTCTTAATAATTTTCCAAATCGAAATAAATAATGTAATTTTTTCATAACTATAACTTAGAAGAAACGGAACTGGTAAGGTTCAACAAGAACGAATTTTTTTTAATTTCAATTCTCATTCTATGAAAATATGAAGCAAATCAAAACACCTGACACGTTTTCTATATTTGCGAGACCATTAACAAGGTCTTTAGTCGTCACGTTATATTCTAGAATGTTTTTTAATTCAATATTTAATTTGTTTTCAACAATTCCCGAGTTTTTAAATTTTAAAAGACGGTTCGATAAATGCAATTAAATTTTACTAAGATCATTGATCCGAAGAGAAATTCATACATTTCAGTAAGAATGTAAGTAAGTGCCCATATGTCTGTGACTACCACGGCAAAAAAAAAAAACAATTGACTTGCCCTGAGTTTTTAATGTAAACATGTACATGTTAAGTTCGGCTGCACATCGTACATCAGTTCTGAATCGAAAGTCAACAATTTTGGTTTTATGGCCAAAAAACTTCAAACAAAATATATATGACTGAGACATTTGGTAAGTGGTACCATGTGGATATTACATAATATTTATGTATATAAATAAATCAGTCCCTTCAAATTCTAATAATTTTCCAAATCGAAATAAATAATGTAATTTTTTCATAACTATAACTTAGAAGAAACTGAACTGATAAAGTTCAACAAGAACGAATTTTTTTACTTTCAATTCTCATTCTATGAAAATATGAAGCAAAGCAAAACACCTGACACGTTTTCTATATTTGCGAGACCATTAACAAGGTCTTTAGTCGTCACGTTATATTCTAGAATGTTTTTTAATTCAATATTTCATTTGTTTTCAACAATTCCCGAGTTTTTAAATTTTAAAAGACGGTTCGATAAATGCAATTAAATTTTACTAAGATCATTGATCCGAAGAGAAATTCATACATTTCAGTAAGAATGTAAGTAAGTGCCCATATGTCTGTGACTACCACGGCAAAAAAAAAAAAAAAACAATTGACTTGCCCTGAGTTTTTAATGTAAACATGTACATGTTAAGTTCGGCTGCACATCGTACATCAGTTCTGAATCGAAAGTCAACAATTTTGGTTTTATGGCCAAAAAACTTCAAACAAAATATATATGACTGAGACATTTGGTAAGTGGTACCATGTGGATATTGCATAATATGTATGTATATACAATAAATAAATCAGTCCCTCCAAATTCTAATAATTTTCCAAATCGAAATAAATAATGTAATTTTTTCATAACTATAACTTAGAAGAAACGGAACTGATAAAGTTCAACAAGAACGAATTTTTTAATTTCAATTCTCTTTCTATGAAAATATGAAATGAAAAAATGCTTTCATTGTCGTTTTCATTCGAAAGACCACACGGTTATTTCATATTTAATATTAAAGTAATATCGAAAGCAGATTAAATGAACTAAAAACTAACAAATTAGGCATTAAAATAAAAAGTGACGGTTCACAATAACTGGTCATTTCTACGACCCCAACTTGTTTGTGAATGATCCATATAAAGAGGGCAAACAAATGTAAAAAATTACAGCAAAGTGTCAAACAACCTTCAAGTGAGCGGCAGTGTAGGTTAGATTGAAAAGAGAGTGCGACTCATAATCCTTCCATGCCACTACTTGCAGACACCTAAGCCAGCAAACGGCTTGTTGTGCGCTCCAAATACAAAAAAGTTACTCCAAAAAAACTTTCCGCGCTGCTCACAAAATCACTTATGGTTCTCTATTCTTGCTCTTAAGTTGGTGGTGGATACGTATTCGCACCTAAGTTCCGAAGTCTGTTAGCCGCGAAAACCAGGGATTGACAAACGAAATGTTCCAACGTCTAATCATCTTTCCACATGCACTACACACTCTGTCACCTATTCTGCATAATTATACCGAAAGCCATTCTGACTTTCCCTCAGAAATAGCTTAGAATGACCTCCTTTCAACTCCACAAACAAGTCCAACAAAAGCTTCGCGCTTTGACAATTCAACTCGAGGGTCATACGTGAAGTAGCGTTTTTAGGCGTCAAAGTTGAAATTGTTTAACTTTTGCGCGTTGCTTTTTTGGGATTTTGGGCGTAGTGTGTAACTCCACCTCAAGAGTCCTAATCTAAACAAAGAGTCAAGCGTTTGGATAATTTTGACGACGTAACTCTCAACGCTCTTTTCTTTCTGCTGCTTACAAAATTGCAGATGTGAATTAAATTTATAAAATTTTTAGGTCGGTAAATTGCATTTTGCTCATTTTCTTTATTGGATTCGTTGCTAGAGATTTTTTTGGACTTCGACTCTTTGATAAGGATTAGACTCTTTGGATTATATTATGTGTATGAAAATATTTGGATGTTTATAGTTGTTGGTTGCACATAAATGAACCCAAATGTTTATTTTTGAAAATTTCCCGTTATTCGATGCTAACTTATCGTACATTCTTTTGTTCTAGATAAAACATATTAAAGAACGATTCTGGCGTCGCCTGGACAATGCCATCATGAAGCAAAGCCGAACGTACTGGTTTGCGATGCGGGGTTATTTGTGTTCGGGTCCAGGTCCACCGCGACAAACGTTTTTCGCCTACATGCCGTCACGCCTACGGGACATTCAGCGTTTCCGGCCTTGGAAATTTTCCGAACACCGCCCTGATAAAGCGGAACGGGATAAAAGACGTCTGTGAAATGAGTACCCCACCTACATGTGTACGCACAAATGCAAAAACTATTATTTGAAGTAAACTTCATACACACACACACGAACCCATGTATAAGTACACATTTATGTTCGTTAAATTTTATAAATCATAGACAACAATGAAGGAAACCTTATTACACCGAAGTTGCTTTGAACGGCGATAATGGAAATCAATTAGTAGACTAGTTTTGTTCTGTCCAATTCTACTTTTATGGCCTCGACGAATGCTGATAGTAACTTTCAGTGTGAAGCATTGCTGTTCACTTATACTCAATTTGAATTGACCGTTACTTGCAGATGTTGTGGGTTTATCAATCGTTGGCACCCCTGTCACAAATATTGTGGTGTTGTGTTCAACAGTTGATA
The DNA here is from genome assembly GCF_963082655.1 of Stomoxys calcitrans. NCBI lineage: Eukaryota > Metazoa > Arthropoda > Insecta > Diptera > Muscidae > Stomoxys > Stomoxys calcitrans. The sequence continues at coordinate 135,415 of NC_081556.1, read as the reverse complement.
GATTCCATGCATATGAGGTCTACATTAAAAAATGTCAAGCACGTTTAAACTTCTGAGAATTATTGTAAATATTATTTCAAAGGATTCCATTCCAATTCCGCTTTAACTATTAGATAACAAACACAATGACTTTCAAACACTGATTTCAACACAGATCGATGTGAAAAAAAGTTCAAAGTTCAACTCAGATGCATTGGAGGAGTGAGCATTCCTCAAACAAATCTTTGTGCGAGGTTCAAAGTTTTAAGACGGATAGTTTTCTACTGCAAATGATACATTTTTGGAAGGGTCTCAGCTTGTATTTAAGTGGAAGAATATGAATCAAAAAGTGCTCAAAAATTTTTTGTATTAAAAGTAAACTAAGTGAGAAAGAGGAATTTCTTACTTACTTTGTATGCAGAAAAGTCCTATCCTCGATTAACGCTCTTAAATAGTACCGACGCTCTCAAATCGTACAAAGTTCGGCCAGGCCGAATCTTATATATCCTCCACCATGGATCGCATTTGTCGAGTTATTTGCGCGGTATCTCTTTTCAGGCAAACAAAGAATAATGGATAAGAATTGTTATGCTATTGGAGATATACCAAGTTATAGTCCGATTCGTACCATAAGTGAATTGAATGTTGAAGACCATATTAAAAGTCATTGGGTTATATCACAGTCCATTCGGTTAAGAATTGTGCCTTTTAGGTGATCAATAAGCATAATCGGGAGATCGGTTTATGTGGGAGCTGTATGAGGCCATAGATCGATTAAGACCAAATTGGGCACGTATCTTGAAGGTCATGGGCGAAGCCGTTGTACAAAATTTCAGCAAAATCGGATAAGAATTGCGCCCTCTAGAGGCTTAAGAAGTCAAGATCCCAGGCCGGTTTATATGGCAGCTACATCAGGTTATGTACCGATTTGATCCATATTATTCGCAGTCATTGGAAGTCATAACAAAATACTTCATGCTAAATTTCAGCCAAATCGGATAAGAATTGCGCCCTCCAGCGGCTCAAGAAGTCAAGATCCAAGATTGGTTTATGGTTTATGACAGCTATATTAGGTTATAAACCGATTTAAAACATAACATAACAAAACAGTTCATGCTACATTTCAGCCAAACCGGATGAGAATTGCGTCCTCTAGTGGCTCAAGTAATCAAGACCCAAGATCAGTTTATAAGGCAGCTATATCAGGTTATAAACCGATTTGAGCCATACTTAGCACAGTTATTGGAAGTGAAACCAAAACACCACGTGCAAAATTTCAGCAAAATCGGATAAGAATTGCTCCCAACATTCCATTAAGGAACAGGGAATACTTCTCTCTAGAGATGTGCACGTGAGTGATTTTTCACTCACGCTCACGAGACAAAAAAATATTCATGCGCGACTTTTTTATGTCGACTCACGTTCACGCGCGCTCACGAGAAATAAATTTTTACTCACGCATGACTCACAAAAAATCACGACGAACGAAAAACTTGTGAATCACGGTTGAAAAAATTTTTGTCCATGAAGCGAATAATAGGCAAAAAAGTACTACTCTGCTTATAGTAAGGAAAATAGAAAAAATTATATTAGCAACGCTTGAAATCATTATAGCTACCATTGCCGGCATCCTTTCTGTTTGTTTTATTGGTTTAATGTTTTTTTTTTTTGTAATAATTTCCGAAAAAATAAAGCAAAAAATAATAAGAGCAGATAAAAAACGGGATTTCATATGGAAACGAAAACAATGATTGTGTGAAATTTCGCTCTCGAAATTTTAGCCACTTTTCAGTCACAGAATAAAAACCAACCCTAAGTGGCGATTTTGTTATGGGTCGCGATATTTCGTGTGTCATGATTAGCGTTGAGAGTCGTGAATCACACTTACGCATGAACAATTTTAATTCAGTCACGTTAACGCTCGATCACGTGATTAGATTTGAATCTCACCCACAAATCGCGTGACTCACGCGTAATTTACTTGTTGCAAGACCACTCACGTGCACACATCTAGTTCTCTCATATTAATGAGTGCAGTCCGATTAAAGTTTTAAGCTCCATGAAATAGGGCCTCCTTTTGTATGCCGAATCCAAACGGCATGCCACATAGCGACACCACATGGCAGGATACCTCACAAATATAGCCAGCATTTGTAAAGGGATAACCACCGCTGAAAATTAATCTGGGATAACCACCGCTGAAAATTAATCTGATGTTCACGCCGGGAACCCAGGATTTTGGGCGTCATAGGCGGACATGCGAACCTATGCGCCACAGTGGCCACCATCTGGCATTTACCAGCCATTACTATTCTTCGTCTTATTTCAAAATTGATATCTCTCGTTTCATTGGGATACCAACAACCTTGTTTTATCCCATTGACTGCCAGACACACATTGGCTGCTCTCGATGACTGGCCCATAATATCGATGTCCTCGGAAAAGGCGACCAACAGGAGTTCTTTTGCGAATAGTGTATCATGCCTATTCATACATGCATCTAGAGTAATCTTCTTAAGCACGATATTAAATAGATCACTCGATATGCTGTTTACTTGTCTGAAACGTGCTGAGGTATTAAACGTTTCTGTGAGGTTTCTTCCTATTTTAGTTGAGCTAACTTCCTTTAGAAGGGTGAAAATCTGGAGTAAGGTGGAATTACCAGGGGTTCAATTCTTTGTTGTTGTTGTAGTAGCTACATATTTTTGGATGTAACGATCCTCTTTAAGCTCCTATAGGTGAGCAAGCTCGCCGTGGAAGTGTGATAACCATTGGTTGTAGGGAGCATTCTACTATTCGCAACCTGTAAACCGCGGCTCTAAGCAACCACTATAAATCTGCACTTTCACCCGAAAAAAAAATAATGGAAAACTATTTTTCATATGATAATATTTTTGAATATATTTATATATCAAGGTTATACTGAATAAGAATCATCTACTCTTTGAAATAATGAAAATCATCTTTCGTTTCTCATTGTTCCTTTCATATGAAAACATGTTGATAGCTTTTTTGTGATTTCATAGAAAGATTATCGAGCTTCAGGTCTACAGCCACATTGGCGAGCAAGCTCGCCGTGGAAGTGTGATAACCATTGGTTGTAAGGAACATTCTACTATTCGCAACCTGTAGACCGCGGCTCGGCCGGGCCGAACTTTAAATACCCACCACCTCTAGTAAATATGTAAACCAACTTTCGTCATAATCCGGTGAAAAATCCATTATTTATGCACCCATAGCAACTGTATCGAAATATGATCCGATTTGGACCAAATTCGGCACGGACATTGAGTGGTCTAATAAATACAAGTCACTGTTTAATTTTGGTCTTTTTGGCAGCTATACCCAAATATAGACCGATCTGAATCAAATAGGACACGGATTTCAAAAACCTAACATAAGTCACTGTGTCAAATTTCAGCGAAATCTGAAAATAAATACGCCTTTTATGGAGCCTAGACTTTAAATCGAGAGATCGGTCTATATGACAGCTATATCCAAATCTGGAGCGATCTGTGCCGTCTTAAAAAAGGATATCAAGGAGTCCTACACAACTCACTGTGTCAAATTTCAGCGAAATCGGACAATAAATATGCCTTTTATGGGGTCAAGACCTTAAATCGAGAGATTGGTCTAAATGAACGATCTGAGCCAAATTGTAGAAGGATACCGAGTGGCCTTACATAACTCACTGTCTCGTATTTCACCAAAATCGGATAATAAATGTGGCTCTTATGGGCCTAAGATCTTAAATCGGCAGATTGGTCTATATGGGGGCTATATCAAGGTAGAGTCCGATATAGCCCATCTTCGAACTTAACCTGCCTATGGGCAAAGAAAGAACCTGTGCAAAGTTGCAGCTCAATATCTTCATTTTTAAAGACTGCAGCGTGATTGCAACAGACAGACGGACGGACATGGCTAGATCGTCTTAGATTTTTACGACGATCAAGAATATATATACTTTATAGGGTCAGAAATAGATATTTCGATGTGTTGCAAACGAAATGACAAAATAAATATATTCAAATCATTCGGTGGTGGGTATAAAAAACTTTGCATTTTGTGTTTTCATAGAAAGAGTTTTGAGCCTCAGATCTACAGCCCCATTGATAAGGCCCAATTAATAAAAAAAAAACGTGCCAGCGGTAGTCATCACGCATTTAATGAGTGTCAAATTTCTACGCAATGAAATAAACAATATTTTCACACATTTTGTCATCATTTTTCATGTACACCTCATGAAATGCTTTGAATGCTTACTTCTGGCTGTTTATATTGTAATATTTTATAAAAGGATATGCTGCAATTCCTTTATTCAAATCATAAATGAAAAATAAACCGTTAGTCCCTTTTCAATTTGTTCGCACAAATAAAGAGGTCATTATAAAAACATGCCTAATGTGATTATTAATTAAATCATTTCGAATTTAAAGTTAAGAATTGATTATGACCTTCGTTAGCTGGCATATTCAAGCTTGGCGTTGTAAGATTGCCTTGGCTTCTCACCACGAGCGCTTTGGGGTTTGCTTTTCGAACATAAAAAAGCTAATGGTACTTAAACAGAAAGGCATGGCAATGTAATAAGCACTCGCACTCATTCACCTATGCATGCAGATTGAAATGTCGAGATTATCGCCGAACAATAAATGCTTTGGCCGAAATTTCGGGCATTAACAGTTAACGTGGAAATGATTGATACCAAACAAAAGGTTCAACTATGCATTGAAAATGTCAATGTCAATAGCAAAACGAAATCGTATTACGCTGAAAAATAAAAACTGCACTAAGCTATTCAGAGTAAAGTATGTTCGCGAAACTTAAATATTTTATTATGATGATCCTATTGCTCAAGTTTACTTAAAAAAAAAATAAGGAAAATAATTTTTAAGTATTAAGGTACTCAGACAAAAATGCACACCTAAATTTGACCAATTAAAAATGGTATTGACTTATAAATAAAACTTTCCAAATCATGTGTTAATTGCTTCAATAATTTTTTACATATAAATACGATTTTCTTTTTTATCACGCCAAGTGATTGGTAGACAAGTCATACGTTGACCATATTTTTAATTGTACGAATTAATTTGTTATTTAATAGTATAAATATGTAATGTAAAAAGAAGTGAGAATGAGTCAAATATATGTCTCGCTTCTATCATACACAGACACAAAGTTCGTGGCTAGACAAAAAAATTTCAAGAAAAATAGAAAGTGCAGTTCTTTTTATGTCTCCATTAAAAAATTATTTATTTATTCAAATAGTTATTTTACTTCAAACTCAAGGTCGTTGTTTTTTATTTAAATTTTCCTTTGTTTTCCAATATTGGGTGGGCATTTTCAAAAAAATCTTACATAAAACAAATGTATACCTATTATATTAAGGTATAATTTATTTAATTATAATGTTAAAGTAAAAAAAAATATTGTCAAAAACGTTATGGCAAAATTTTGAAAAGCGGAAAAAATAGAATGTGAACATATAGAATGGATAAATACCAAACGAAATTGTAGAATGCCTTCGTGTATAAATATTATCAATATTATCGCATTTTAATACGTAAGAGATAACATTGACTTGAAAAACGGCGCTGAGGACGGAAAAGAATATATGAGGATCTAGGTTTGGTGTCATTGTACGCAAAATTCTAATTAGCTATTTGTTACGATCAATTTTAAATATGTATGTAAATTAATTTGTTTATAATACTCTGTTTTTTTTATTCATGTGAAACATGCCAATTATTCACCTTAATTAAAACAGCAAAAAAAGTTGCTTAAAAGAAAGGGCAACTTTCAAATAATTTATTAATGGGTTTAACAAACCATTTTAAATGGATTTTTGAGCTTATCATAAATCCCCAAATTCCCCAAAAGTACTGCAAGTAGCGAAAACGTATTGAGAAGTGGGTGTGCACGTAAACTTTTTTGTTTGTTTTTTTTTCTAGTTTTTCTCGCTTTCACTGATATTAGGGTGTAAATAAGATTGACATCTGAACTTGTTCTATACGTATTGACTGGATGCATATGAAATTCAATAAAGTAGAAAGAGTCATATGAAGAAACTAAACACAAAGAGCAAGCATTTGGTTGTATATATGTTGTGTACGTAAATTTATTTTACTGACAATATGTGTGTATATACATATATGGGTGTACAGTGAAAAAAAAAATAAAAATTAGGTTTAACTAAGCAATTTGTACATTAAATTAAAAAAAATTGCTGAAATCCGTCCTATAAAGAAACTGTAGAATGCCTCTTTGTGTTTAGTTTCTTCATATGACTCTTTCTACTTTATTGAATTTTCAACTTATTTGAATAGCTGAAAAAATTTATCTTTTTGCCGCATTATATGCTAAGGTTTGATTCTTCAATCAAAAGTTACAAATCAAAAATTGTGAAAAATGCTAATTTTGGCTTATTAAAAAAAAGATAATTTCATTGCTTCGACTCTATAAAGAAAATTTTTCCTAAAGCTTTCAATTTAGCGTATTATACCCAATCCCATTCCCATTCCCACATTCCATACCATGTTATATATTAACCTGAATTCCACTGAAACTTTTTGGTGGCTATCCACATAAGCTGAACATTTTTAAATCGATTACAACTAAGATACCAGCCTGTGCAAAAATTAAAAAAAGAAATTGTTCGACGAATTTCTTGGACACTATAAAGATATCCCGCACACAACAGCATATTTTTGTAGGGTTTTGTGCACTTTCCAGTAAATAAAAAATTTTGAAAATCGGACCATCAGTGCGCTTCTGGTAGTCCGAACAAAATTTTGTAGGGCCGAAATGACCAACATTGAAAGCCCACCAATCGGCCCCGGGCCTTCTAGGACCCTGAAATTTTGCACCTACTCAGGAAAACACCACAGCTATAACCATATAACATATTTCGCGAAGATATCTTTATACGTCCAATAATAAGTTTAAATATACTGTTTGTACAAAATTTAAACTCTGACAAAGTACATCTTTAAAATCAAACTTAAATGTTCTAGTGAATAAAAATGTTTCCATTCAACCAAATGCTCCACGATTATTTCCTGAAAATAAAATCCTAACATTTTGTATATAAACTGACAAACATTTGTATGAAAAAACAAGTTACTCTCTATTGTATTTAAGTAACAAAACGTCTCTTCTGGAAAAAACACCAAGGTCGTAATGTAAACTGACTGCTTATTGCATTCCACTCTGGCTTCGAACTGGTGTTACTATTAGCAAATTTGTAAAACTTTTCAATGATAACATTTTTGCCGATATTGCATCATGAGTAATTCGCAGATTTTAGTTTTCACAATTCAATCGCAACCATTGCATAATTCAATTGGATATCGTGTGAATGTCTGAATGTGCCCTTCTCCTATTCACCTCACCACAATCGGTTTCAAATAGCACAATTACCAATTATTTTAATAACAATGTTAGTTTCATAATGTGCAATTGTTACTAATTGGTGGAACGAAACTCGAGGTGATTTGTCACCAACGAACATGCCGCCCATGTACAAAGGGATTTTAGTACAAACATGTTGTTACCACGCCATTTATATACTTCATTTCCCCCAGCTACCCAAATACCCCTTGAAACATTCGGAGAAACCGAAATTTGATGGTATGACTCTGCGGGGCAATTGACAGATGTCCACAAAATAGGGGCTGTGAACGATCCAGCTTATTTGGGCCACTCTGAACTTGAAAACGTCAATCGCTGAGAGATTAAATGTGAGTAAAAATTTCTGCACAGGCAGTGAGGACACCATGAAAGAGGTAAGTATGGCAATTTGTTGAAGAATCTCCCGAATTAGCGGATACGATCTGGGACCGAATTACGACATACATATGTGCGTAATCGAGTAAGCTTTCGTATCGAAAGAAATTGCATATAAATTTAATCACTTTTATATTCATTTTGAAGAAAATTTTTTAAAATTATCATCACATGGCTTAAATACTCGTTCACATATGCGATAATTAAGCCACGGTTGGTTCAACAGGTGGATATTGGAGGCATACGTGTTTACCCCTTTCAACAACAAACTTAATTGTCAAAGTGACTGGGATTGCAGACTGCAGATACTTTATTCAAAGATCTCAGTCCTTATATTGTAGCGATAACTGGTCATGTCAGCATACATTTGATTCTTACATGTAACGGATTTCACTGTTTTTCAGCGTCAAACTGAAGTCCAAACCAGTATTTCTGATATAAATAATGACTAGAACTTTGTATATTGTTGGGATGTCAAATACACATTACGTTTCAATCCTACCAAAGCCAAGCTAATCATCATACACAAAAGAAGTATTACATTCTCTAACCACCATGAAGAAAAAATTGGAAACTCGATTACAAGTCATGTTCGAGTTGCTACTCACGTGGATTTACCATTCAACTCTCACTTTAAAAGGGAGGTGGGAGGTAGTTAAGAGACAAAGTCGAAACTGCCTACCGCCAGAGAAAAGATTCATTCTTTATTATACCCTCCACCATAAGATGGGGGGTATACTAATATCGGCATTCTGTTTGTAACTGCTCGAAATATTCGCCTGAGACCCCATAAAGTATATATATTCTTGATCGTCGCGACATTTTATATCGATCTAGCCATGTCCGTCCGTCCGTCCGTCCGTCTGTCTGTCGAAAGCACGCTAACTTCCGAAGGAGTAAAGCTAGCCGCTTGAAATTTTGCACAAATACTTCTTATTAGTGTAGGTCGGTTGGTATTGTAAATGGGCAATATCGGTCCATGTTTTGATATAGCTGCCATATAAACCGATCTTGGGTCTTGATTTCTTGAGCCTCTAGAGTGCGCAATTCTTATCCGATTGGAATGAAATTTTGCACCACGTGTTTTGTTATGACATCCAACAACTGTGCAAAGTATAGTTCAAATCGGTCCATAACCTGCTATAGCTGCCATATAAACCGATCTTGGGTCTTGACTTCTTGAGCCTCTAGCGTGCGCAATTCTTATCCGATCAGAATGAAATTTTGCACGACGTGTTTTGTTATGATATCCAACAACTGTGCCAAGTATGGTTCAAATCGATCCATAACCTGATATAGCTGCCATATAAACCGATCTTGGGTCTTGACTTCTTGAGCCTCTAGAAGGCGCAATTCTTATCTGATTGGAATGGAATTTCGCACGACGTGTTTTGTTATGATACCCAACAACTGTGCCAAGTATGGTTTAAATCGGTTTATAACCTGATATAGCTGCCATATAAACCGATCTTGGGTCTTGACTTCTTGAGCCTCTAGAGGGCACAATTCTTATCCGATTTGAATGAGTTTTTGCACGAAGTATTTCGTCATAATATCCAACAACTGTGCCTTGTATGGTTGAAATCGGTCCATAACCTGATATAGCTGTCATATAAACAGATCTGGGGATTTGACTTCTTGAGCTTCTAGAGGGCGCAATTCCTATCCGATTTGGCTGAAATTTTGCATGACGTATTTTATTTTTACTTTCAACAACTGTGTCAAATAAGGTTCAAATCGGTTCATAACCTGATATAGCTGCCATATAAACCGATCTGGGATCTTGACTTCTTGACCCCTAGAGGTCGCAATTATTATCCGATATGCCTGAAATTTTGTACGATGGATCCTCTCATGACCATCAACAAACGTGTTTATTATGTTCTGAATCGGTATATAGCCCGATACAGGTCCCATATAAATCGTTCTCTCTATTTTACTTCGTGAGCCCCAATGGGCGCAATTCTTATACGAATTGGCTGAAATATTACACAGGTCTCCAACATATAATTTAATTGTGGTCCAAACCGGACTATATCTTGATATCGCTCTAATAGCAGAGCAATTCTTTTCTTATATCCTTTTTAGCTTAGAAGAGATGCCGGGAAAACAACTCGACAAATGCGATCCATGGTGGAGGGTATATAAGATTCGGCCCGGCCGAACTTAGCACGCTTTTACTTGTTTTTAAACTAGTAAAATTTTTAAAGGTCCTTCGAACTGACCAACGACTCTGGTTGCTGTGGATGGTCTCATATTCAGTCATGCCGCATAAGGACTAGAAAATTAATGTGATCCTTCGAGCAGACTATAAACGCAACTCAAAAATGCTACTAGCTGAAATTATACCTATAACCGTCTTTGCGTGAAGATTTGAGAGGAAAAGACATAGAATATTCCAACTTCCTGTAAAGACAAATTTCAAATGATCCTGCAAATATGACGAATTTTAAATTGTCCTAGCCACAAAATTGCCTGAATTTCAAAACATCGCTTCAAAAGGAAACCAAGTGAGTGAATTTTCCGCCCATTTTCACAAAAATTAGATAATATTATGTGGTTCTTTAAGCATACTAAAATCTTGCATAATTACTCAAATTTTTTTTCGAAAAGTATGTGTATGTGATTTGATATTGGAGCTTAAATCATTACTGCTGCCATCAGAGAAAAGAATCGATTCCTATTACCATATGTAAATCTAGCTTTTTCCAGAGAAGCAAATCTTTGAATTTAAAATTGTATTCATTTCTTTCCATTATAAATAATGATAAAATATAAAAATGCACCGCAGTTGAATATTATATCAAATATGTGCAAAAAATGTGATTCCATCCACTATCCGGTCCCAGCATCCAGATAATCGAGGTCCGAGAGTAGGTATATAACGGCAACTGCAATGATTTCACAACCTCTAGCTATCGATGCCCACTACGAAGCACATGACTATTTCGGAATACACTCACCTTAAGCTTAATCTCCAATTTTTTTATGCAAATTACTAAGAAACACTTGTTTTTTCAGAAAATCACCGTTCATATATAAACAAAAGATCGTCACAAATACTCAAATCTTAATTAAAGAAAAAACGAAAATGTAATTTGCCTCCGATAGCGTCACACAAAATCTCAATTAATCTGACCAAACACGTGTTGTGCTTTCCACCATTTCAAACTAAAACATGTAAGGACGGGCTAAAGTCACGCAGAGCCGACCTTTCGATACCCTACACCACATGGGGCAATTATTCCAAGTCGTCGAAATGAAAAAAAAAAAATTCTTTTAAACTCCATACAAATTGTGGGAGTCATAGAGGAAATCACTGTGCCTAGTTTTTAGAAAATAGGTTGATAAATGCGCTTGCAAAGGCCCTAAAAGTGTAAATCGGGGGATACATATAAAGGGTGATTTTTTTGAGGTTAGGATTTTCATGCATTAGTATTTGACAGATCACGTGGGATTTCAGACATGGTGTCAAAGAGAAAGATGCTCAGTATGCTTTGACATTTCATCATGAATAGACTTACTAACGAGCAACGCTTGCAAATCATTGAATTTTATTACCAAAATCAGTGTTCGGTTCGAAATGTGTTCAAATTTTGACAAATTTTGTTCAACGATGAGGCTCATTTCTGGTTGAATGGCTACGTAAATAAGCAAAATTGCCGCATTTGGAGTGAAGAGCAACCAGAAGCCGTTCAAGAACTGCCCATGCATCCCGAAAAATGCACTGTTTGGTGTGGTTTGTACGCTGGTGGAATCATTGGACCGTATTTTTTCAAAGATGCTGTTGGACGCAACGTTACGGTGAATGAACACATTTCGAACCGAACACTGATTTTGGTAATAAAATTCAATGATTTGCAAGCGTTGCTCGTTAGTAAGTCTATTCATGATGAAATGTCAAAGCATCTTTCTCTTTGACACCATGTCTGAAATCCCACGTGATCTGTCAAATACTAATGCATGAAAATCCTAACCTCAAAAAAATCACCCTTTATATAGGAGCTGTATCTAAATCTGAACCAATTGATATGAAATTCACGAATGATCGGAAAAGTCGTAAGAGAAAACCTCTTGCCAAATTTCGTGAGGATCGGTTTACAAATCACTAAATTATTGCAATTAGTCAAATCGGACGAAAGTTTATATGAGAGCTATACCTTAATCTGAACCGATTTCTATGCAATTCACTAGTGATCTTAAAAAACATAGGAAAAACTTTCGTACCAAATTTGGTGATGATCAGTTAACAAGTCTACAAATAATTGCAGAATTATTAAAATATTAAAATCGGATGAAAATGTATATGGGAGTTATATCTAAATCTGATACGATTTCGCCCAAGTCACGCAGAGCCGACCTTTTGATACCCTACACCATATGGGGCATGCACGCCAAGTCGTCCAAATTAAAAAAAAATCGATTAAACTCCGTACAAATTTTGGGAGTCATAGAGGAAATCACTGTGCCTAGTTTTTAGAAAATTGGTTGATAAATGCGCTTGCAAAGGCCCCAAAAGAGTAAATTGGGGGATACACATATATAGGAGCTGTATCTAAATCTGAACCGATTGATATGGAATTCACCAGTGATCCGAAGAGTCGTAAGCGAAAACCTCTTGCCAAATTTCGCGAGGATCGGTTTACACATCACTAAATTATTGCAGTATTAGTCCAAATCGGACGAAAGTTTATATGAGAGCTATATCTAAATTTGAACCGATTTCTATGCAATTCACTAGTGATCTCAAAAAAACATAAGAGAAACTTTCGTGCCAAATTTGGTGAGGATCTGTTAACAAATCTACAAATAATTGCAGAATTATTAAAATATTAAAATCGGATGAAAATATATGTGAGAGTTATACCAAAATTTGTACACATTGTAAAAGTTATTAAAGGAATACTTTGTGCAAAATTTTGAGAAAATCTATCAAGAAATACGCTCACAAACGTGAAAATCGGGTGATACATATATATGGGAGCTATATCTTGATCTGAACCGATGTCCATAAAATGCAACAGCGAGTCCTAAGAGACCTTCGTGCCAAATTGCGTGAGAATCAGCCATCAAATGACCACTTTATTGCAATATTGGTCCAAATCGGGATATATGGGAGCTATATCCAAATCTGAACCGATTTTTTCCAATTTCAATAGGCTTCGTCTATAGGCCAAAAAGATGTGCCAAATTTGAAAACGATCGGATGAAAATAGGGCCCTGTACTTTGTACACAATTTAACATGGACAGACGGGCACAGCTAAATCGAATCAGGAAGTAATATTGAGTCGATCGGTATACTTATCAATGGGTCTATTTCTCTTCCTTCCGGGTGTTACAAAGAAATGCAATAAGTTATAATACCCTATACCACAGTAGTGGTGTAGGATATAAATATAACGAAAATCACAAGATAAATGAGCAATGGACTCTTACAGCTGTATTCACAAAATATTATGAAGGCTTCATAAATACTATAAGCACTTGCACCAAAAACCGTATTCACGATATTTCTAACGATACGTAGACAAATACATTTTCTTTAGCTTTATTAGTGAACACACATTTTGTAAAAATAAAAAAAAAAAAACTGAATACTTTTAGTGCGTACGACAGACAACCGAATAATTTGGCGTGGACGTCTATATATATTTTCAACCATGGCCATAAAAGTCTTGCATAGTCAAAAGCAAAAATAAACATTTTTTTATTTGTTGTCTCCCATTTTTTTCTACGGTGTGGTCAGCTGATTGAAAATCTATTGCAATACGTTGGAATCATTAAAAACTCATTTGATTAGTTGAAGGTGTTACACATTTCAATAGTAGATGTTCTCGTTTTACGCTGGGTATTTTATTTTTTAATTTATTTATTTACAGTAAATACAGTTTACAATAATAAAAGGTCTTCGGCTAACGCTGGTTATAATTCATTACAATTTAAGCTGTTCCAATGGCTACTTGTGCAAAATTGTGATTTTGTAATAAAATAGCCGATGACTAAACTTTAGTAATGCAAACTAAATAAAACAAACCCAATATCGGACCCCGCACCAATTCATAAAAATAAAGAATATTTGTTTAAAACTACATGCTTATTATATCCCAGTTGCTTGTGACAAGAACAAATGCATTTGTGTTTAGTGAATTACAGTTTTTTTAATAATTGTTCAACAAATAAGTTTGATAATATCTGAAACCGATTGTCACAATACCGAAGCAATAATTTTTTTTCAGCACCAGCAATAAAATGGCTTAGGATTGCCAAAGGCAATATAAAGAATCGCACTTTAGTTATTCAGCTGCTATTGTAGGTTTTTTTTAACACGAAATGCTAATGTGGATTTAATGTACAAATCGCTCAATGACTATTGTGAACTTTAATGCTCCATTAATAAATTTTTGTAAACACGGCCGTTAAAGTACATTATTTTGTGTACACCAAATAATGTTTTATTTTGAGTACCCCAGAAACTAAATAACGATAACTTACCAAATTGACAAGTTTTGCACAAATTTTTAAAGTGAATGCCGCCTTGTTTCGTTGTTGTTAGATGTATAGTATCCTTGTTATTGTTTAGCGAAATCAGCTGATCTTGGTGGGGAATGCTGTTCTCTTGCGTGTCATCGTAAACTGCATTGGCATACGAGGCATCTGTTGCATTAATCACTTCGTTCATTTGCTTCATTATTCCTGTATGTTAAAACAAAAGTTCTTATCGAATATCTTACAGCTAAAAATTTCGCTTATATATTCCTTCTTAAATTGTGACATCATTCTTTATGAATTATTTAATATTTTCAAAAAAAAAAACTTTTCAGAATAATATCGAATTTGTATCTAAAAATTTACTTTTGGCAATTATCATTTAAAGTATCCAAATTTCTAATGCACGTTTAAATGATATAATAATCCTAGTATGTATATGAACTTATGTGGTTTAGTAAAGTTAAAAATATAAATTTCATCTACGTATGTACATACTGTCAGCTTAAATGCAAGACAACATAACCCACAAAAATTAAACTTTTTAAATGTCTTAACAATATTAACAATAGAGTTTTCAGGGACTTTTTAGATATGTAAAAGGCTAGAGATTAACAATATGCTTAATTCCTTTTTTGTTGTTGAAAAATTATTTTTTGAGTGTTACAATGGTTTCATGTTTCCTTGCTTCGATGTCCTGCATTTAAGGTGACGATATATTGCATTACAAAAAAAAGCGCGTCGTTGACAGTGCGATGCATACTTTGAAGAATAAAATCTATACTTCTTAAACGACCTCGAATTTAATTTTATACAAATTACTTTTACTTGCAAATAAATATCTAGTTAGTGTTATTCTTGCTCCGTTAATTTTTTAAGCGTAGCCAATCAAATAATATGAAATTCCTATTATAGACTAATTTATAATTTAAATTATTATAAGGACAAGTTATTTATTTTGTACCCGTTTCAATCGAATTCAACATATTTCGCAGTGACTTCATATGGAAAGCAATAAAACAAGAAAGACTTTTGAAAAGAGAGCAAAAGCACGCTCAATTCATTCGCGAGAGTCTATTTCTCTTGACCGACAGTCTCTTATATACAGTTGCAACTTCTCGGTTCTCTACGGAAACAGTTGAACACACTGGTCATTCATTTTAAGCAACTAGTACCCCTCTGGGAGCTCACACTTATTTAATAAATTCAATTACATTATTATTACAATGTTACATACTTGAACAAATGAAATTAACGGAAGGTTATTACTTATTTTAGCTTTGCTTCTTCCCTTTGCCGCAACTAACCGACGACTAAACTATTCTCGTTAATTTGCCAACCTTTTATTTTGATTTGTTATAATTGAAGCCCAAATCACACTCAATAAAACTGAAAGTTCTTTCTCGCAAAGAAGAACAAAAACATTGGTAGCGCTGGCTCTGCGTAATAAAACCACCCTTTCAATTTACTCGCAAAGCTCTCTCGTAAGTTCTCCCTTGTTCCCCTCATAAAGAATAAATTATAAACTGATTGTTTCATATCATGTTTAACACGAATCAACCACTTCCGTTTGAATTAAAAGCAAAAGTTCTCAGAGATTTTTTTTTCCACAAAATATAAAGTAATTACCATTGAAAATGCCTTTCACACCTTAAAAATTTGTACGCTGTACATCTGGGTTTTCAGAAGATGTTAGATGTTAGAGATGATTGATAAAGGCCGCGTCAATTTTCAACTGTGATATATGTCAACAGAGGTCATATTTGTCCTAGTTTATCTTCACAAACTTGTTTTTTTATTCACCTCAGAAGAAGAACGGATGACTTAACCTTTTAGGTGACACACGATCAATATGACGTATGATTGTTCGGAATCATATACTATATATTACGTATACACTATAAATTCGATTGATTTAACCCATAGCCGAAGCAACTTATGTGTTTGAAAACAGAAAAAAGGTTTAAGTTTCGGGTAATGACGTTGTGGTGACTTCTGGACACGTTAGTTAAAATTCACTGTCAAAACATTTCTTAACCTACAGCTAGTATAGTTTCTCCATTCTTTTCAATTTTGTGAAATAAACCACGTAGGACTACGAGCTCACTTATGCGTATTCTACTAGATCTCAATTTGACCGATTAAACATGGTATGGACTTCTAAAAAGCTTTTTAAACAAAGTGTTAATTGCTTTAATTATTTTTGACATTGAAATCTGAAAAATATAGACCTAAATTTGACCGATTAAACATGGTGTGGACTTCTAAAAAGCTTTTTAAACAAGGCGATAATTGCTTTAAATTTTTTTGCAGTCAAATCCTTTTTTTTTGTTTCATGGTAAGTGATTGGTAAAGAAGGCATACGTTGAACATATAAAAATATTAATTGTATGAATTAAATTGTTATTTAATAATACAAATTGTGAGTACCTATTTCTGTGATCTGTTGTGTCCTCTTTCACACATATGTAATGCGAACAAGTGCGAATGAACCAAATATATGTCTAGTGGCATGGCTAGACAAAAAATATCAAGAAAAAAAGAATGTGGTTTTTATTTATCTCTGAATAAAATAAAAATGATTAAATAATGAAATAATAAGTTATTAAAATAGTGAAAAATAGAAAAAAATTCGGATGTGAACAAATGAAATAGATACATTTCAAACGAAAAAATTTGAGGATATGGAAGAAGGTAGAGGTGGTATTTATAAATATTATTTTATTGTAATATGTTATTATCCCTATAGAGACTATAATGGCATGGAAAACGACGCTGATGACGAAAGATATTCTTTCATGTGGATCTAAATTTCGTAGTATTGTGCGCAAAATGCTATGATTGGCATTTATTCACTTTAATGTGTTTAGAAATTATTTTGTTTTTTATACTTTTTTAAAGGAAATGCAATTTTTTTTCTTTCTTTTAGAAAATATAAATTAAAAAGTTGACATTTTAAAGCAATATATTACGAGTTTTATCCGAAATTCAATAAAATAAAAAGTTTTTTTAATTATATCAATATTTCCTTTTATAAAATTGGTAAAAATGTTATTTGAGAGAAGCGGCAACTTTCAAATAAATTGGTCTATTTATTTAATAACCGCTTTAGTTGAACTTTTGAGATTGTTATAAATCCAAATTACAAAATTGTTAATCAATAATATAAATTCGTTTATAGGTCCGATTTTATCGAAATTTTTAATTGAATGTACAAACTTCTTTATTTAACCATTTTTTTATTTTTTCTGTGTAGAAGCATGCCTTTCAAATGAAACGTTAGGTATAAGTGGTTAACTTTTTCTTATAGCGCAGTAAGAAATAAATCAAATCTAACAGCCAATATCGCTTCAAAAAGACATCATGGTAGCCAGCCCAATGCATATGCACACCACAATTAGCCTTGACTTCTTAAAGGGGTCTTTGTTGTTTTGCTTTTCTATGTGAATTATAAGCAAAACAAGATTAACGTCTTCTCTGAAGATGGCAAAATCCGCATCGTTTTGTTGCCGGGCCATAACGGAGTAAGGGAAAATGAAAGGGCAGACGATTTGGCGGTGAAGGCCAGAGGACTGCCGTCAATAAACTTGGTAAACCCGACGCGTCCGAGTTAAGGGATTGGGCGACGAATGCGCATGCAACATTGTGGAACAGCGAAACGGTCGGTAGGACGGCAAAAATCCTATGGGGCTTCCAGATCGTGAGAAGACGAGGCTATTACTGAAAGGAAGCAAGAAGGAGGTCGGTATAGCTATTGGTATCATAACGGGACACATAGGGCTACGAGCTAACTTATGTAAAATCGGTGCGGCAAGTGATAACATGAGTAAGGCATGCGGGGAAGATGATGAGACGTTGGAGCATTTCTTCTGTCATTGCCTGGCTTTCGCGTCCAACAGATACCGGTACTTAGTTGGAGACACAATATCGGACATGAAACAATTTAAGGGAGTGGTATTGAAAACAATTAAGGATTTTGTAAGTAGCACGGAATTCCTAACTTAAAACGTTCTGTTTGGAGCGCACAACAAGCCGATTACTAGCTTAGCTGTTGTCCATAGTGGCATGGGCGGATTAATATCTGCACCCTCTTTTCAACCTAAAATAACCTAAGCTAGTCACACGATCCTAAAAATTTAATATTTTGAAAGCTGGGAGTTTTTTATTGTGTTTTCTATGTTTTATACTTTTTCTCAAATGAATAAAGACAAACGAACCACTGAAACCAATAAAACAAACATAAATGATGCCGGCAATAGTTACTATATAGCCACTATAATAATTTTTTCGCCATTTCCCTTCCTCACTATAAAAAAACGTCGGCAAAACGCTGGAAGAAAATAAGCGAAAAAATAGTACTCTCTCTATAGTGAGGAAAATGGCAAAAAGATATCTTAGTGGCAACGCTAAAACTATTGTCGGCATCATTTTTGTTTGTTTTATTGGTTTCAATGGTTCATTTATTCCTTTTGTTATTTTACTTATTTTTATTAAAAAACGTATTTGGTATGAAAATAAAAAACTTCCGACAGCAGAATATAATATCTGCCCTTACATTCCAATATACGACTTACGAATACTTTCTACGTATTTCTTATCGACTATTTCTTTGAAAAAATGCCAAATAAGATCCCAAGACGATAAGCGAAGCGTATATGTTATAAGTACAATAGAAATCCAAACAAAATTCAAAGTAGAAATGGAATTAATTGTGGTGGAGCATGCGATGCTTCTACAGCAAACACTGTCTGCTGATATTAAATAAACAATTTTCAACTTTTGAGTGAAACTATGCATAAGTTTGAACTTCGAAAAAAAACAATTGAAGCATTCAGTATATATTAATATGATGTTTGCCAATTTAAAACATAAATATTTTGCTTATAAGCATAAATATGATTTTAATAGCCATTTTGCTATTTTGGACAAAATGCACGCTACTTGCCCCTTTCATTAAAAGATGAGTTACAATATACATATTTTAATAATTTAGTACAATTTTAAGCAATTTTCTTTTTTTTATATCCTGAAAATAGCACAAAACGTTTGCTGTTTTAGCAAAAAAATACTACTATTCCATTTTGTAGATAATTTTTTTGACAGTGGTGTCGATGGCTTTATTAGAAATGTTTTTGTAGCACCTTCCCATACAATTAAGCCCGCAGTGCACTGTGGCGAATAGGTTAGCATGATGTCTGCCTATGACACAGAATCAGAACCAGAAACTTCTCTGCATGAAGGAAAAAGGAAACCTTGTTTTGGGATGCAACTAAAAAAAAACATTTCTAAATATTCTTGAAATCCGTGGCTCATAGGGTAAGATGTCCGCCTGTGACATAGAATGCTTGGGTAGAAGGGTGGTAAGAAATAAAGAAAAATGTTCAGTGTTGGTTATCCTCTCGCTAATACTGGAATGTTGGTTAAAAAATATATTTGTAGGAATACTATGGGCTACTACATTCAACTCCAATACGAGTTTATTTTCAAAGGCTGTAAAATCCACATTTCTGCGCTAAATTAAAGAAAAACTAAGTCAAAAAAAATACTTTAGACATTGAAAGTCAGGTCATATTGGGTTAAGGTACAATTTGATTGGACAGCACTGATCGATATGAGAATAGAGGCCCACGCAATAGGATGCAAGAATTATTTTTTTTAATTTACAGTTTATTTTGACTAAGTTTATAACCATGTTATAACTAAGATTATTTCTTTGTAACACCCAAAAGGATGACACTTGATAAATGTATGTGTTATAAGTCCAAATACAAACCTTATTGAAGTTTAAAAATTTTTTTACATTTTTTAAAGAAGTTCCCTTACAATTTAAAAAATAAGTTAAATTTTTAAAATAGTTCCCTTACCATATTCTGACTTGTTGGGTGTTTTTGTTTTCCTAAATTCCCGTCCCTTCAGTTACAAACAAACACTCGTAAGAATGCATCTTTCATTCGAAGTCGTTAAAATGTTGCGAGTTGTTACTAGCATTAGACCTCTCAATATCGATTCCCACACCTAAATACTAGCTCGAAGCCTCAAATTCAACACTCAAAAAGTTATTAAAAAAAGAGAAAAATGTCAGTTAATTGAGGAGAGATCAAATAGCACTAATAGAGTCAGGTGCCAAAGAACAGAAATTTGATGTCATGGGGCGAATAAAAGTGGGAGCTCGAAAGGAAATCATAAAAATTACCGGTGTGAATCAGGAACAACTTTGATAACTACATTTAAAGGAAGTTTCTGAGGTAGGTAACTAGGGCCACCCCTAAAAAGTAAAAAAAAACCTACCTAAGCAGTCCTTGTGTCATTTTCAAATTTATATGTAAATATTCAAGTTTATATTTTATATACGTAAGAGATGAATATGAACCAAAATTCTGATGAGTTGGATCGAAATTGGCAAAATTCTGCGCAAGGGCAAACAGGGTCAATGAAGAAAGATGCAAAGCGAAAATTATTTATCAGAGACTTTTTGCGCAATAAGGATGTGGCGCCATGGTTTCGAGGAACGTCGATTTTTCACTTGCAAGGATCCAATAAACTTTTCAACGCTATTCATGATGACATCGAACAGAGAACAACGCATCGAGTAAAGTATTGTTTGCACATGATAGGTTTGGAGCCCATGGTTTCGTCCAAGGATCTTAAATGCCTGCTACAGCTTAGTCGTGGCAATGACTTGGCCTTCCTTTGGTTTCTAATGGAGATGTGCTACAAGAATCCTAACCAAAGCAAATACAATCTTAATGAACAGCTTATATGTTCGGCTATTTGTCACTTGGATATGATCACCACATTGCGAGAACTGGACAAAATTGTACCCAAGGTTTGCGGTGGCAAAACTGTGTCGAACCCAATCCCACAGCAACCATTGGTTGGCGATGACAAAACTGTGTCGAAGCCATTCCCAAAGCAGCCTCAGTTGTTTTCTAGGAATTCGCGGTCGAAATATGAGTTAAAGAATGGTGCCACGGTTTGCAAATTACCATACTTTGAGAAAATGAAAAGACCCCAACGTCGTGGTAAGTCTATGACCATCGATGTTCCGAATTTAAAAGTTCAATTTAATACGTATTCGGCTTACGTCGACCCCATTCACATCGTCCATAATGAATGTAATCGCTGGTATGCAGAACATGACTTTAATGCCGGACGAAGGGTTGCATACGCTGTTATTCGGAATGCTATCGCCAGTATATTTGATGACTTGGGAGCGGCGAAACTAGAACCAGGGACTCTAAGAATGTTGTGCTCATATCACAAGAACCTGAAGCAGATTGAAGAACGTTATATTCGGCAGTTTAAAATTAAAACTCGGGAAAGATGCCTAAAGAGGTCCTTCGACAATGCCGCCGCTATCGCAAAGGTAAATTCCACATATTTTACAATGCGTCCATGTCTTTATGTAAGTATGTGATATTTATGTATTTTCAGCAACGGGGTTGTCGAATCAATGATTACCTTCAATGCGAGATAGACAAACAGTTGTGTTCATTTCGGAGCCAAACTGCAAAGATCAGAAAGGAATTTACACTATCTACTATTGTTAATAATTGTGACCAAGTGGCTTTATCTGCCGGTGAAGACGGTAACAGCGGCAATGTTCTAATGGGCGCCGCAATGACAGAGCCATGTGGAGATCTAGGGTGCGATGAATGTAACATGTTAATCCAAGACGTCCAACTTTCAAAAACAGTATTTGAAAATCTAAAGCATTCGCCTATAAATGATACACACGTTAATCTTTTAATGAGTGGAAAATCGACTTCGCAAATGTCAATCTTTACGGCAAAACATTTACACGTCGCCGACATTACTGGACCCTCCCAATCATTTTTCAATGCATCTTCAAATAATAAACCCTACCAGTTTGACTACAGAAAAATATTCCATTGCAAGCAGAAGGATAACGCTTTCCTCAAGGAAGAAACAGCCAGAAACTTAGAATGGCCTTCATTGAAGCATTAGATATGGACATTTCGTACCTTAATGAGCTTCAAAATGCCGCATCGAATTTGATCATTGTATCAAAAATTTGGAAAAGCAAACTAAAGGAATACAAATCGGAACAAGTTCATCGGAACGCGTCTGAGCTGCAAAACAGCCGCCTCCAGTTAACGCCGAAGATAAAAATGTTTTGGACAAAATGCTTGCAAAAGCCTTTCAGAGTATGCGGAGAAATCCAAAATTTGTCTTAGCCCAACTTCCCGAGGCTTACAAACTTCCCATGTTACGAGAATGGATAGCACGACGTTTCGGAAAGGTATATAGTCCAAAGGATAGGCGTACCTCATATCGATACTCGCTAAAAATATTCCATGCTCTGGATCGCATGTCCTTCGATTTTCCTACACCGACTGCTGACCGACTTGGCAACAATCAATTCGAAGACTATAATTGCAAAAAATATTTGGCAAAAAAGGTAAGTGTCTGTGGATAAAGAACAACTCAGATCGTTCAACCTTATCTCTTCCGACGATTTACGCATTTATTCGTGTAAAGTCGCCAACAATTGCAACGACATGTCAAAGTAAATCTTTCATTTTATAGAATATCATTTGCGATATCTGCCGTACACGGTCCAGATTGTACTATATGTGAACATAGCTCCCATATAGACTGATCTTTCTTATTACGGCCCTCTAGATGACGCATTTATTATACGATTTCGATGAATTCTGAGACGCGAAAGATATTTGTGCCGCGTATAATCTCCACCATAGTATGAGGGTTTGAAAATGGACCAAATCAGTCCCATATAAACCGATCTCCTGATTTGACTTCTTGAGTCCCTTGAGAGTGCGCGATTCTGATGTAGTGTATTATATTGCCTTATCCCATTACGATTCATTCCGTGCCAAGTTGGAGGTCATAGCTAGTTACTGTGCAAAATTTCAGAGAAGATTTGCTACCTCTAGGGATCAACAAGTACAATCCGGAGATGGGTTTATATGGGTGTTATATCTAAACATGGACCGATTTCGCCCATTTACAATCCCCAAAGACCTACATCTATAAGAAGTATCTGTGCACTCAGAAAAATGGTGCGCATAAAATAATGTAAAATTTTTATTTCAAATAAGTTAGCTAATTTTAAACTAATTTGATAAAATTTTGATTAAAACGAGGAAAATTGTTTTAAGTAAGTTTTTCTCATCTATATTTAGTCGCAAACAGTTCGTTAACTTGGTTTTGGGAAGTCGTTTTACTTAACCAAGTTTCTTCTCAACAAGTTCAATATTCCTATAGAAAAAAACGCTTTTATTTACCCAATATAAACATGTTGTTGTGTTGTATTCAAAGCTTGCTACAAACCTATATTCTTCAAATTGAATAATATTCTTCACTTTGTATAGGACAAAAGACCCATGTTAGAAACCCTAAATGTTTAATACTGATACAAGTTCTTATTTAAAAAGCCAAATCCGCCTTCATTTTACTCTGTATATTGGACATTCTAAATGTTTACCTGTGACCATTTTATGCTGTTATTGGAAACTGTCTGTGTTTATAATAAAAACAAATATGCAATAGTCATGCGCAACGTCATAAACCCTTCAGGGGAATGCAGATACATGTGCCGCCGACAAAAAGGCGTCAGCAACACACTCAGGTTGCAAAAGGTAAATTTGGCCAGTTACGATACTCATCTCTTGTTTCTGTTCCAATATTGTTTTTCTTTCGCGTCTCAGAACACAATTACAGGAAGAAAATTAATATGCTGCAATGGTATAGTGGAAATTAGTTCACATCGATACTGTTCAGAATAGCCCAAACATGCAGCGTGATGTGGCATGAAATTTTGGTATTTCTAATAAAAAAAAGCTAAAAATTATGCTGGTCTTTATTTAACTTTGGTTCTAGGAACTTTTGAAATTGAAGTGAAATATGCAATTTATGCAGTGATGAAATAATTTAACCCAAATGATTTCACTAAGGATTTATATTTACTACTAATTATACACAGACGTACACCTTTCATTTGTGAGGTACTATGCCATGTAAAACTTCTCTCCAAAGAGGTGTCGTACTGCGTCACACCGTTCAGACTCGGCTATAAAAATTAGGCCCCTTATCATTGAGCTTAATCTTGAATCGGGTTGCACTCATTGATATTGAGAAGGTGTCGCAATGCGCCACGCCGTTCGGACTCGGTTATAAAAAGTAGGCCCCTTATCATTGAGCTTAAACTTGAATCGGATTGCACTCATTGATATGTGAGAAGTTTGCCCCTGTTCTTTAGTGGAACGTTCATGGACAAAATGTGCAATTTGGGTACGTAAATAAGCAAAATTTTCGGATTGGAGGAAAAGTAGGTTTGTTGCGGTTTATGGACTGGTGCCATCATTGGACCGTACTTCTTCAAAAATGAAGCGAATCGGAATATCGGTCCAAATGACAGCTATATCTTAATATCGTTCGATCTTTACCATATTTGGGTCAGATGGCGGGAGGCTTAAAACAACTCACTGTTTCACACTTCAGCGAAATCGGGTAATAAATAAAGCTTTTATGGGCTTCATAGCCTTAATCGGCTATATCTAAATATAGTCCGATCTGAAACATATTTAGGTAGGATGTCGGGAGGACTTACACCAACTCACTGTTTCAAATTTCAGCGAAATAAATACATTTTTTATGGGCTCAAACCTTTTACCGGCCGATCGGTCTATATAGCAGTTATATATTAATATAGTTCGATATGAGCCACATTTGTGTTGGATGTCGGGAGGCTGTTTTAAATTTCAGCGAAATCGGGAAATAAGTGCAGCTTTTATGGGCCTTAGACCCTTATACGGCAGATCGGTCTTCTCGTCTTTTAAATATATTTTAACTTTTTGATTAAAAAATAAAATTCTATTATAAATTTATATGAAACAGTTAATATCTCGTCCAACCATTCATACCAGCCTTCAATTAAAAGACTAATGATTATGCTACCTTTGCACAGTTAGGATACTGCGGCCATTTAAATAATTCAGTGGGCAGGTTAGACTTTAAATTTAATTCAAAAAGACATGTTTTTGACAAACAGGCGAACACCTAAGTGCCGGTAAATGGATAGGAAATGCTCCAACGTCTCATCTTCCCCACATGCCCTGCGCTTGCTATCACTTGCCGCGCCGATTAACAAGCTACAATTAATTTCAACCATCAAGTATATACTTACTTCTTATTTACTTTAAGCTGAATTTTGAACAATATATTATATTACAGCCATCGGTATCTGTTTATGAAAGATTTATGGACAAACTGTATTTAGTGGGAATTTTGGCATCGATTATTTTGATTCCGAATGCAAATTAACACACAACAATTAATGATATGTGCATTGCTTGTTGTCCGATACAAGTTCAAGCATAATCATCCGAATTCGTAGCTGCTGCATACCACAATAAACCCACAAACCTTTTATTCCTGATTGTTTCGTTAGAACTCTTTTCTAATCTAATCTAGAATACAGTCCATTGCAGTTTATGTAACTAATCTGGGTTTAAATACTATATTTTCCGTTTTCTAAGAAATTCGCCAGTGATCAGAAACGTCATAAAAAATACCTTCTTGCCAAATTTTGTGATGGTCGGTTGAAAATTTACCATATTTTTGCAGTACTAGTCAATATCGAATGAAAATATGTATGGGAGCTGCATCCGTCTGTTTATAAAAGCGCTTGCAAAGGCTTAAGAAGTAAAAATCGGGTGGTACATATATGCATTCTACGACTAAATTTCCCATGAACATTCCATTAAGGAGCAGCGGATACTTCTCTCATATCAATGAGGGCAGTCCGATAAAAGTTTAAGTTAAATGATAAGGGGCCTCCTCTTTTATGCCGAGTCCGAACGGCGTGCCGCATAGCGACAACACTTGGTTGAGAAGTTTTAACATTGCAAAGTACCTCACAAGTGTAGCCAAGGGGCCTCCTTTTTTATGCCGAGTCTGAATGGCTTGCCGCATAGCGACAACACTTGGTTGAGAAGTTTTAACATTGTAAGGTACCTTACAAATGTAGCCAGCATTAGTAAGGGGATATCCGCTGATAATGTTTTTGATGTTCACACCGGGATTAAATCCAGGCGTTCGGAGTCATAGGCGGATATGCTAACCTCTGCCACAATATCATATATTTATGTATATTGCAGCAATATTTAAGAGAAAACTGAACTTTGTAGGGCGCACCCCCTAATTATGACCCCTGTAAAATCGTGCTAGTTTTCTTTTTTTTAGATCATAACAAGGTCCAAAATAATCGAGGCCCCGTAGTTCCTTCCCGGGTCCAATTTTAGTGCATGTTTTTGCATATTCGTAATCTACCTTTGATTTGATGTTGCCGAGGGGCCTTAGTCCTAAAAAAAAGGACTATAGATACATGCTCTTGGGGTCAACCCACATCTACACACCAAATTTCAGCGAAATCGGAGATGCGCTCTTTAATGTGCAGTTTTTGCCTGAAACAGAATGAGCATTGAGCTTGTTTTTTTTTTTTTTGAGCGTCGCGTTGCAAAAATGCAACTCTACACACAAATCCCTCAGAGCAACGCGAGCTTTATTCTTTGCTACCTCCAGTGAAGTATTGTTTTTGGTCGTCAAAATCTATTTTATTTACCCACTAAGCGGATTTTTTCGCTTAGTTTGTATGGAGAGAAATGTTATACTTACCTAAGATTTTATTAAAATCGCACAGGATGCACTAATGAGATCACCCGAGAAGCTCAGTACTTTTTGTTTTGATTTTGGAACAAATCTAAATGCAAATGCTGGTTAACACAGATGTGATTTTTTTCCTAAGATCTTTAAACGATGTTTTATATGCTCCTATATTCTGCACATAAGCAATAAAACAGCGTTATAATAGCCAAAATAAAACTTTAAAACACATTTGAAGACAAATTGTAAAACAACGTTTATTTTTAAAAACACTTTGACATTTGCATTACGGCATTTGCCAATAAAGGTAGTTTCTTTGGGGGTAAATTGTTGTTTTAGTACTAATGACCAAGATATATTAACCCAGGTAGTTAACAGTAAACAGCTGAGTGCAATTTTTTCTCGTTAAGTGCACTATCTGTCAACGAGTTTTGATAGTGTGTGTGGATTATAGTTAAAAAACGTAACACACACAAGCAAGAAATGGCGCGAACTAGTAACATACTCAAAATAAGGGTTGCACTAATCACTGACTTTGACAGATAGTGTACTCAATATTTTGTTATTGGGCAACTGCTCCTACCTGTAAATGAATATATCTTGCAATGACGCTACCTCTTAAGCACAGTATTTTGTTCAGCTTTCGGAATTGTTGCGAAAAACTTTCCCTAATTTTTTAAACATAATTAAGGTGTCTTAAGACAAGAACATATAGTGTGATAGAGCCTTTATATGATTTTTGTACTAACTCAATATTACAATCATTTTACACTAGGATTATTTGTTTTTTAACCCATTAGCGTAAAAATGCATTTATTTATTTCAAATGTTTTTTGCTTATACACAAATATTTCACGGTTACTTTTTTGAAACACAACAAAAATCTTAATGATAACATAATACTTTTATGAAGATTTTTTTATAAGTAATGAGAGAATGTCCTGAAAGAAATCAGCAAGTTTTTTTCTTTCAAATTCTATTATCTAAAAAAAGGTAATCACGAAAAAATGTTTGTAAATGTTTTGTAAAATCACTTATTTATATAGTATGTATGTAGTATGTATATATATATATAGGTAAGGTAATCACGAAAAAATGTTTGTAAATGTTTTGTAAAATCACTTATTTATATAGTATGTATGTAGTATGTATATATATATATATATATATATATATATATGTTTGTAAAATCACTTATTTATATAGTATGTATGTAGTATGTATATATATATATATATATATATATATATATATATATATATATATATATATATATATATATATATATATATATATATATAAATATTCTATCCGATTTTTGTCTTTAGATACAATTTCATAAAAGCTACGATCTGTGCTTTGTTCACAAATTACCAAATTACCATTTTTTCCAAGGAGATACCTTGTTCTGTTTCAAGTTTTTTTCTTTCAAATTCTATATATATATATATATAAATATTCTATCCGATTTTTGTCTTTAGATACAATTTCATAAAAACTACGATCTGTGCTTTGTTCACAAATTACCAAATTACCATTTTTTCCAAGGAGATACCTTGTTCTGTTTCAAGTTTTTTTCTTTCAAATTCTATTATCTAAAAAAAGGTAATCACGAAAAAATGTTTGTTAATGTTTTGTAAAATCACTTATTTATATAGTATGTATGTAGTATGTATATAAAGGGTGATTTTTTTGAGGTTAGGATTTTCATGCATTAGTATTTGACAGATCACGTGGGATTTCAGACATGGTGTCAAAGAGAAAGATGCTCAGTATGCTTTGACATTTCATCATGAATAGACTTACTAACGAGCAACGCTTGCAAATCATTGAATTTTATTACCAAAATCAGTGTTCGGTTCGAAATGTGTTCAAATTTTGACAAATTTTGTTCAGCGATGAGGCTCATTTCTGGTTGAATGGCTACGTAAATAAGCAAAATTGCCGCATTTGGAGTGAAGAGCAACCAGAAGCCGTTCAAGAACTGCCCATGCATCCCGAAAAATGCACTGTTTGGTGTGGTTTGTACGCTGGTGGAATCATTGGACCGTATTTTTTCAAAGATGCTGTTGGACGCAACGTTACGGTGAATGAACACATTTCGAACCGAACACTGATTTTGGTAATAAAATTCAATGATTTGCAAGCGTTGCTCGTTAGTAAGTGTATTCATGATGAAATGTCAAAGCATACTGAGCATCTTTCTCTTTGACACCATGTCTGAAATCCCACGTGATCTGTCAAATACTAATGCATGAAAATCCTAACCTCAAAAAAATCACCCTTTATATATATATATATATATATATATATATATATATATATATATATATATATATATATATATATATATATATATATATATATATATATATATATATATATATATATATATATATATATATTGTATACGATTTTTGTCTTTAGATACAATTTCATAAAAACTACGATCTGTGCTTTGTTCACAAATTACCAAATTACCATTTTTTGCAAGGAGATACCTTGTTCTGTTAATCGATCATCGTAGTCAGAAGTCGATGATTCAAGTTTATATTCGGTTATTTGATTGTTTTAGAACACTAATGGCCACTAATAAAAAAAAAATAAATAAGAAAAACATATAATTGCTTCTTTATAGCAAAAAAATAAGAAACAATTAAATAGCCAGTTCAGGTTGCGCGTGGAAAATATTTTAATTAAATTGTTTCTTCCAATAAACTTTATATCTTGCTCCCGTTGTAGAGATTGAACAAAGATCTGTGTGAGACCACAAAAGGAGCAGTCCTCTTGTAGTGTTACTTGGAGTAATAATTATTAATCCTAAAAAAAGATGTCATTTTCTGCAGAGGAAAATAGCGAGCTGGACCCGCGTATTAAGGTAAATTTTGTATATATTAATCGCTATTTTCAAAAATAGAGTATCTCTTGAATCTATAAAGCACCGAGCATGGCTTAGTGCATTGGCTATTATGAGAAGGTTGTTCAAGTAAGCAATCAAACAATGCTCGTGAACACAAATATGTACTCAACGTAATTCATTATTCGGAAAAAGAAATGTTTCAAGCTTTGCGCGAAATATTAGAAATATTTTTACCTTTGTCCTTCATTATAACAACATGTATGCAATGCATCGTATTCTCTATATAGTCTCCTGATGGTCCCAAGTGAAGTTTTTTGACAGGTTTGTAGGTTTAGCCAGTGTGCACAACCACGCGGTCAGCACGGGCGCTGCATAGTTTATCACCGGTCTCCCGAACGCCTTGTATTGTCTACAGGGTTTCGTTGTTCATTCC
Organism: Stomoxys calcitrans; assembly: GCF_963082655.1. Classification (NCBI taxonomy): domain Eukaryota; kingdom Metazoa; phylum Arthropoda; class Insecta; order Diptera; family Muscidae; genus Stomoxys; species Stomoxys calcitrans. Next base: position 105,223 of record NC_081556.1, on the reverse strand, counting down.
CCGGGTGCTGCGGCCAAAGATTTGCGGACTCTGTTCTTGTTCCTTGCCTTTTCGCAGATTGCGCGTAGGCCGACATTGAGAGAAAGTTGTCAATGGTTACACCCAGGATCTTTTGGTGCCTCACAGTTACGATCGTTTGTCCATCGATCTGTATCTCAATCTCTCTGGTGTCCAGTTGGTGAATAATGTTGCCGATGATTTCATGGGGGAGTCTCGGAAGTAAATACTTATTTGTTCGCATCTGTATACGATATTATCTCTACGCCGTTGTGACCTTAAATGGCCATTTTGACACTTTATGGAAACCATGACACTTTTTTGTTACCCTTTTTAATCAATAGCCGTTTTTATTTACATTTTTACCAAATACCCTGCTGTGAAAAAATTCCACGTTTAAAATTTTCGCTAAATCGAACAATAATTGCGCTGTCTAGACGCTCAAGAATTCAAATTAAACCTTTTGTTTATAGGGGAGCTATAACAAATTACAGACCAATTTGAACCATACTTAACAAGGTTGTTGTAAGTCATAGCAAAATTTTACGTGCAAAATCACAGTAGATTCGGGTTGTAACAGCGCCTTCTAGAGGTTAAAAAATTCAAATCTGAAATTCGTAAAGTATAAACTATAAAATACTTAAATTCCCATGAACATTCCATTAAGGAACAGGGGATACTTCTCTCATATCAATGTGTGCAGTACGATTAAAGTTTATATTCAATGATAAGGGTGCCTTCTAGAGGTTAAAAAATTAAACTCTGAAATTAGTAAAGTTTAAACTATTAAATACTAAAATTCCCATGAACATTCCATTAAGGAACAGGGGATACTTCTCTCATATCAATGAGTGCAGTACGATTAAAGTTTAAGTTCAATGATAAGGGTGTCCTTTCTATGCCGAGTCCGAGCGGCGTGCCGCATAGCTATGAAGTGAAGTTGTAACATGGCAAGATCAATGTTGCCACTCAAGAAAATTATTTCCTACCAAAATTTGAGAAAAACCGTACCAAATCTAACCTAAACCTGCCAAATGTTCTTTAAGCTAAAATTGCGGTGTAAGTTTTTATAACCACCAAGCGTGGCCTTTTTGCCGTTGCAACACTTCAAATTATACATTTTCAATCTACAAAGTAGATATACTTGTTATGTCGTATATGTGCGGTAGATCACCATTTGTTGATTTTAATGGAGCTCGATCTAGCATTATTCCCCTCTCTTCTGGTGTGCCGCAGGGTTCGGTCATATGACCTCTGCTTTTTATACTCTACATTAATGGTTTTTCTGAATTCCTTGGACCTAACTTGTGTGACACCTTTCTTTTTGCCGACGATATATATCTTCTTTTTAGAGTGGATCGTGGTTTTAGCAATATTTTCGAGATGAATATTAATGCTTCTATAGGACGAATCTTGTTATGGTCTAGCCTTAACTCGCTTTCTATCAATACTTCAAAAACTAAGGCATTACAGTTTGGATCCCAGACGCAGCCTGGATTTGATATTTTTGTGGGAAATTCTAGAGTAAATTTTGTTGATAGGATTAAATGTTTGGGGATAGTGATTGATAAAGACCTTAATTTCGGTTGTCATATTGACTTTATTGTATTGGTATTTATTTCCCTTCGTGGGTGAAAGTCAGACTTGCTCACGCTCTGTTAATGCCTCAACTTTTATATGGCTTGGAGATAACGTCAGGAACGTTTGACTATAATCTTCTTAAACTGAAACGGGCTACGAATGCAGTAGCTATGTTTGTATATAATGTACGTGTTCGTGACATCATTTCAGGGTATGTCAAAACCTTTTTGGGAACTTCTTTTGACCGTTTTATTGATCTACGAAATATTTTATTCTTTTACAAAGTTATAAAAAGTGGAACACCGGTTACACTGCGTAGATACTTCAATTTTTCTCGCTCCAGTAGGTGTACTCAGATATACTTGCCCCGTATATTTAGGTCTGTTTTCGAAAGGTCATTCTGTATTCGTGTGACCAGGAGTTAAGAATCTTTTCACACTCGAATAATGTATTTCGCTTAAAACTTATTAACTTCTATTCTACAGATTAAACTTAGTGTTGTTGCTTGAATCTTTTTGTATTGCTAACATGGGACTTGTTAAAAAATCCAACAGTTTAAATGTTTGCATAATCTTGTTATGGCTGGGCAGCCAATTAAAATGAATTAGGCTAAGAATCTTACATCTTTATGTAACTGTGAAGTATTTAATTTTTTTAATGTTTATTTAGGAATATATATCGTTGTAATACGTTATTTTGGCCGAGGAGGCTTATGTATCAAGAAATAAATAAATAAAAAAATAATTATGGATCTCAAACTATGAATAAATTGGGATTAGATTTTTATGCACCAAAACTAGTAAAAAAGTAGTAGTTTTCGACTGCCTCATCATGTTGTTGTTGTAGCCACATTTTCTTTTGAAAGTGGCGATACTCGTCAAGGTCCTGTAGGTGAGCAATCTCGTTCCAGTCCAAAGGACCGATCGCCGCGGGAACAGGGGGCCCATTTGTTATTTAAAGGCGCCATTAACTCGCCTAGTCATATCGAGCATCATAAGCACTCAGTATTTGTGCTAGAACCGATGCCGCTCGACCTCACACTTAGACTCTCCGCTCGAAACTGCTGAGCAGTCGCGAACACTGCTGTTGTAGATACTCCGTATGGAGCATTCCACTATCCGCAACTTGTAGACGCGCCAGGTAGCTCGCAGCTAAGCTTCTCGTGACAGCAATAAACACCACACAGATCGGACTTCAATGTTCCGGCCTGTGTGCTGCTCACACAGCCTCATCATAATACGGTTCTGTAGGCGGAGATCACGGTATGATGAGGTGGTGTGGTGTTAACGCGAGGACGTCCAGTGTGAACATCTTCACGGACAGTAAACTAACCATCAGGGAAATAAAAAAGGAGATTAACGCCTTCTCCGAGGATGGCACGATCCCCATTGTTTGGGTGCCGTAATGTAAATGCAAGAGCAGACGATTTGCCAGTGAAGGCTAGAGATCGAATAAAGATATCACAGTAATTCTTTTAGGAATTTTTAATATAAAAGTGTCATTAAAAGACAAAAAATAAATTCTGCTTGATTTTTTGTATAGAAATCCCCAAAATGCAAAGGTAGTTTCCACATCGGCATTTTTTAGTAAATCAGTTGTAGAGGCTACAAATATTCTTAGGTGCAAAAAAATTGTTGGATGGGTTTAGGAGACATATGGAGTAAAGAAATGTGTGACCAAATGGCAGATCTGGGTTTTGGAATTTGAGAACTCGTTGTAATTTTTGTTACGATTCCGAGGCTTTTAGAACTTATCTGATTTAGCGGATGTGAACATTCGTGGGTTGTTGAGCTTTTTGGTGAAGCAATCTCGATGTTCAAAGGTAGGACGTTGATTGGGGTACCAATGGACGAAAACGTCAAGTGAGTCTGATGGCAGACTGCCACTTAAACCTAACTTAATTCCCCGATTGAGCCCCTAGCCCCTGTCTTCTATGACCTCCAATATCCATGCCAAATATGGTCTGAATCCGTCTCTGATAACCGATATTGCCCCTATTTAACGGATCATCCGATTTTTCGTCTTAAGTATATACAGGAACCAATTTTTAAAAAATGCAACTCCGTTCCGCCAAAAATTATCGTACTCCGCTCTGAACTCCTGGTTGAAAGAAACAAATTAAAATAATAACATTTGAATTTTAGGGATGCAGCTTTTTCCATGCATAGGTCTTCGCTGTCCTGAAGGCAGTGAATGGTGATTTCGAAGCGGGAGCGAATGCTCGAACAGACTGTCATGATATACCTTGAAAATCAGATGAAACTAGGGGTCGGGCTATGCTGTACATTATATGATGGCGAATGATATACCTGGAAAATCAGATGACACTAGGGTCGGGCTATGCTGTAAATTACATGATGGCGAATGCCCTGTGGCCCAGTATGGCTCGAAAAATTATGTCGCTTATTCTGGGGATGAGAACTCATAAGCTCTTAATGTTTGTAAGATTCCTGACTGGTCATTGCAACGGGCCCTTGACGTCGCACTGGACCCAAAGAGATGCCTATTTTTGGTTTAACGAGGTTTCACTATCCTTTTGTGCCTTAATTGTCTATATGAACTTAGTCCCCAGCTATTTCCAACAATCTTCGTAAACGCCTACAGTCGGTTGTTATAGAAAACACATTGTCTCACACATCACAACTAAAACGAGGCGTACCACAAGGTTCGATACTGGGTCCTCTGTTATTTTAACTGTACACTAACGTTCTGCCTTCCCGGCTTAAATATTCCAACATTCACGTATATGCAGAGTATGTGCAACTTTATCATAGCTGTCCTGAATCTCAAGCGTCTTGAGGTTTCTCTGGGACTAATGAGGAGAATGAGAAAGCCATTCATATTTGGGCTCTAGAAAATAGGCTTCACATAAATCCACAAAAATCTTTAGTTTTTAGTGATTTCCCGCCGTACTCAAAACATCGATTGTGAGGAAAGAATATTAATTGGCAACCAGCACATCCAGCGTGTTGAGAAAGCAAACAATATTGGCATAGTAATGAATAAATCCCTTACTTGGACTGACCACATAGTCGGTGCCACAGGCCAAAATTTGTGGCATGCTCCGCATACTTTATCAAACACAATCGCATACTCCCGACTCCTCCTGGCAAAATCATACTTGCTGCCAGTGATACTCTATGGAAGTGGCCATTTTAGTTACTGCGATTCCTTGAGTTTAAGATGACTGTGCATAATGCGATAATTAGGTATGTCCATGGACTAAGACGTTATGAAAGTCCGGCACCTTTTTCGAGAAGACTTTTTGATATGAAGTTAAAAGATTTTCTTAACATAAAAAACCTCACACTACTTCATGAAATTATTTATTAAAAATGTCCACGTCTGATTTTTAAGAAATTTGCACACAGTAAAATTGTTTTATTAATTTCATATATTTTTCGCAAAAAAAAATTATAGAAATGCTTAAGCAGTTCAAACAAATTCGTAACCAATGCCAAATTGGAAACCATTGTTGACTTTATCTCCCACACACTTTCGAATTGGTATACAATAATTAAGTTCAATGCGTGCGCGCTCTGCTAATTTAAATGCCAAACCAATTCCAGCTGCACTTCTTATATTTTCTGAAAAAAAACAACACCAAAAAATATTCAAGTTGTTAAAATTTCAATAGCATGCGAAAGTTACCTGAGGAAAATGTGTTAAAATTTCCCACATTATAAAATAAATGTGTTCGGAAGTTATTGGCCAAACCTTTAAATACTTTGTTAAATGGCAAAGGAGCCCATAAATGGAGACCCGTGGACCAGTATGTCTAAAAAAAAGGTACAATTATCAATCATTAATGTTAAAAGGTAACTTACCTGGGCCCCTATAGGCGTGCCATCAACGACAGGGCCAGCGCCGCCAAATTCAAACCCTCTTAAGGTTAAAGGCCCTCCGCAGTAGAAAAGGTTGCTTAACGGTAGGACTGTTGTCTTCTTCGTTTCTTTGATAACACCCAAACGTCCGCAAAGTTGCGCCACCAACCCGCCGAAGAGGGGAATGCTGATCTCGCCGTGCGTACTGTTACTAATGTATGCAACATTTCCCCCCAAACCACAATATTCGTTTATCGATTTTATCATTAAGCCTTGTGTGGGAAAGACAGGATTGTCACGTTGGTCAAAAATAACAGAGTACCGTAGCAAAGATGCCAATTTAGGTCCACAATGTTCTCGTATGGCCATTGGCACATTCTTTTGTAATAATGCTAGTTCCCTTATAGAAGCTTCGTACTGCAGCGAGTGCGTTAACTGGAAATATATCTATGTATGTATAACTGACATCATTTTCTACTTAAAAAATCACTTGCCTGCAAAGGCTGTAGGGTATTAACGGCAAATTCAGCTATACAGCCAAAATTAGTATTTTGAAATTTACTAACGTTGAAACGATCTAAATGCCGAAATAATGAAATTGATATCCTGTAATTGATAGTTGGAATATTTTATAACTAGGAACTTAGTAGTACTTATGTGTACAAACTTACTCTGGCCTGTTTTCCATATACTTTGTGTGGAAAAATGATTTCCAAAATTTCAGTTGAATGTCATTTGCTCGTTTGCTGCTGTAAGATCCCTGAAGAGATATGCTCTCGCCTCTTCCAAACAAATTTGGAATAGTCAATTCAGTCCGCAGTGAACCTTCGTTTTGGCCTACTTCCGTACCGACAGATCCCACGATACGCGACAGTTCTTTCCCCTTAAAGGTGACTTCATATCCATCGGACGAGGCATTTTCCCCTCGGCTTACGTCGATGTGAACGCTGACATCCTTAAATATACCCAATTCATGCAAATAGGACTTCGCACTTGAACGAGAAAAGATTGAAACACAATGGAAGATGAGGCTTCATAAATCAAAACTCACTGCATGCTCTCTAGCATAACTTCCTGAAAATTTTTGGCCTTGAAAAGATTTTCAGCCGCTTTCATAACATAGTCATTGTGAGTACGTAGCAAACCACTAACTTTAACTCGATCCACTCTGGCCTGCGAAATTTCAATCATATTTAATTATCATATTTATCAATAAATTGAAATTAAATTTCGTTAAACCCAATACATACCGGCACTTTTTTTAGATCAAATTTAGTTGATTCTTTGCCACGTTTTTCATTTGGCTGAGTCATTTTCCTTAGTTTTCTTTACGTATCCAATTTTCAACCTAGAAAGATAAAAATTAATGTCATCAATATTTTCTTTCTTCAAGATTGAATTGGAAAATCTGAATTCAGCAACTGATGATATCAACAAGTTGGAGATCGAGTTGGAAGTAATATTGGTAAACAACGTTCATGGCTTCAATATCTAAATCTGTTCCTTGTTTTACAGGAGGCCAATTCCACTTTTCGGATATTGCTAAATGAATCTACACGAAGACTAAAATTGTCATCAAAAAAGTTGGGAAACTGCATTGATAAGGCCAGACCCTACTATGAAGCATTAGAAAAAGCGAAAATAGCCCAAATTGAATGTCAGAAAGCAGCAGTGAAATTTCAAAGAGCAAATGGTGAATACAAAAACGTGGAAGGCATACTTCTTCTGTAAATACAATTTTTTTCTTATAATCTTATTTTGTAGAAATCCATGCTGCAGCAAAAGAAACTGTGGCGTTGGCTGAACAACGCTTTATGTCAAACTCTCATGAATGGCAATTTGATAATGCTTGGCAAGAGATGCTTAATCATGCCACGCAAAAAGTTATGGATGCGGAGAAGCAAAAGGCAGAGTGCCATGCCGAACATGAAAAACATACCCGGATTTTTCACGTAACAGAGCAAAAAGTTCAACAACTTGAAGAACGTTTTCGACGAAGTATTCTGAAATCACGTCCATACTTTGAGGAGAAGCAAATATGCCAAGATCAATTACAAACCCAGAAAAATCGTATCGAAGAACTTCAAGTGCAAATACAAACAGCCAAAAATAAATATGCTACGGCCCTTCGTAATTTAGAGCACATTAGTGATGATATCCACCGACAACGTGGGGACTATCCACAATTGCTGGGCACACCTCCACCAGGCCCTCGAGAACCAGGTGTGGGGGCTGAGTTAAACTCGCCTGTGAACGCTCAAATGCCTCCACTGCCCGATTTTCATATAGAACTTGGAAAATGCGATTATCCTTCTATTAGCGACAGTCAAGTATCTTTGGGCGCTCAATCACAAAAATCTGAAAGCCTCCCAGGTTGCAGTGAAAAAGCACGCCATTGTGACCAAATCTCTCTAGCAACAGCGGCTTCTATCGATGATTCGGATTTAGAAAATGATGACGTTATCATAAAATCTCACAACACAAACAAATCTGGGAGGGAATCCACCGAACAAAATGTAGTCGCAGACTTTGCCGATGACAACGATCTCGAAACACTGAGACAGAAGGTAAAATTTTTGGCTGTAAGGCCCATCGAAGGTGGCGATGGCCAGCGACATGATATAATGGGAACTTGGGAGCATGAACTGAATGCTACAGTAGATAAACTCGACCATTTACTATTACTTAAAGAGTGTGCAAAACTGCAAGAAATACAAAAGCCATTCGAAAACATAATGACGAACAAAACGGTCCGCCCAGATTCCGTTGGGGCAGAGATATTACACCCTCAAAATCCCCTACAGAAAATATCTGAATTGGATTTGAACAGTCTGCCTAACACGCCAGATCACGTGGCTAAACCCTTAAAGAAGTTACATAAATTAGAGCCTTTGCCTATGGGCAACGTCTCTATGAGAGAATTACCGTTGTTATCGCCACTTTCGAACGAAGTACTTCATCAAAGCATAAATTCCACAAAACAACGTAGACGACGTTCCCTTGAGTAAATGTCTACGACATTTTCAATCGAAAATTCGCGAAACAAATCCTTAGTTATTTATAAGTGATTCCAGTTTTAAGTAGATTACAGCATTATCGATCAATGTTATATGTACGTACATAGTTAAACCTCCTCCTATTCAATTATTATATAATAATATTGTTATAGGGTGAAGTTGTGGATATCGCAAACCAATTGCCCGTTTAAGTAACTGCAATAGTATATAGCACTAAGCTCCACACAAAAATAAAAACCAGTATTGCAGCTTTAATATAATGCAATGTTAAAAAAGTTTTAATAAAGGCAAGTTCTTATAAAGATTTATTTGATGATGATTTATCACATAATAATTTAGGCAGATGTTAAAAAGTTAATGGTTTAATACCCATAGAATTTTCTATATATTTTGATAAGAGTTGCTTTCTGGGGGTACTTAAGAAGTGGGAAGATATGGGATCTATATCTAAACACGGGGCGACATTGCCCATTTACAACACACTCCTTGGCTTCAATCAGCCAAATCCATGTGTTAGGACGTCGTAGCATTGGACCTATAGACACACGACACGGTCAGCCATGACAAACTATTTGGGAACATCGCCAAAACATCCCTTCAGCTAAGCCTGAAGTGTGATCTCGTCAGCTATTTGACACGCAGTGGAACAACACACATCTGTCAGAATGCCGCTCTTCGAACTGCGACGCGAGACAAAGATCCTACCCGTACGAAGACATAACTACATGCTGTCCAAGCAGTACCTTCTGAGATGTAATGCTGGGACAATCCAAATCATCATCTTGTGGATAGGTATCCAACGCCCAGAATCCTTAATCCCGATTGCTCCTGAAGAAATTGACCTCACATGGCAAACGAGGGTAGTTCTGGCTCAATTACGATTAAGCAGATACAGCCGCCTCAACAGCTACAGAGCAAGGAATGATAGTAACCTGCAGGATGTGTGTCCCGATTGTGATCTGGGACCAGCCAGACCCACTCTCAGACCCAGATCCCTCTGGACTCACCCAACCTTAAGGCTGGTACTATATTCGTTTTTCACACTTGAAAACAACATTTTCACGGTTACTTTTTTGAAACATCACAAAAATCTCAATGAAAATATATTACTTTTATAAAGATTTTTTTCATAAGTAATGAACGAATGCCCTTCTGAATGAAATCAGCAGGTTTTTAACTTCAAAATCTATTATCTAAAAGAAGTAATCACGAAAAAATGTTACGAAAAACTAACATAGTACGAGCCATTAGTCCCTGAGTTCCTGGGTCAGGATATTCAACAGACAAAACACTGCTACAATAAAAACAATTCAAATCATTAAAACAATCCGTAATTATAGTGAAATGTGTTCGTTTAAGGCAAAAGTAAAGCAAACAAAGAACATTATGTCCGTATATTCAAGCAAGAGACACCATATTGCGAACACTCAGTAAATCTGACGCCAAATATGCTTTCTCAAATTGGACTTCCCAGTGATAACAATCTAATCGTCGGAGACTTAAATGCACAGAATCAGCAATGTGGATCGCGAAATCATTCTCCTAACGACCATTCTGAATAATGGGTCTCCCACATTGTTGAACACCAGAAATATCTTTACCGCAGTTGATGTCTCTATGTCAGGTAGTGATTTGGATTCAAGTTTGTCTTGGGCATCGATTAGCTCTCCAGAATATGCAGATCATTTCCAATACTAATTTCGAATGAAATGGCGGCACATGAGAACCATTTCCTGCCAAGGTTTGACGTTAAAAATGTCAATTAGACACGTTTTTCTAATAAAGTTTCGCTACTTATTCGTGGATACCCCAGTAGCGTGAACATAAACAGAGAAGCTGCTGGAAACAAAAGAATAATGTGCAGGGCTGCGAACGAAACCATACGACAAACACAACAAAAAGCCATCAATCATTTACCAAGCTGGTTAAATGCGGATATTGCTCGCCTTATCAAGATTTAACGCAAATCATGGAACGTCTTCAGAACAAGACCCACTGTGGCTTATAGAAAAAACTGAGCTGCTGTTAAACATGAGTCTAAAATAGCAAAGAGAAATAAGTGGAATATTTTTTTGAATCCATTGAATCTCTCACTGGACCCCAGAACGCTTTGGTCAAAAGTTAGAAACCTTAACACTAGACGTATGGACAATTTTCCACATATTTTAGCGAATGACTGCAAGGTTACAAACCCTGATGATTTGGCAAATCTTTTTGCACAGGAATGGGCTACTTTTGATTGGGACATCAACTTAGTCCCAAGTGTCCTGCATAAAAAACGCCTTTAACTCGAAAGTTTAAATAATTTAGAAAATACTTCTTGTGGTGAGAATCTTATAAACGTGACTGAACTCAACAAAGCCCTTAAGATACTTAAGGGAACCACCCCATCTATAGATAGGATTAATTACCGCATGGTTAAAACACCCAAATTGAACTAAAGCTAAAACTTATTAATCTCTACAATATCTTGAAAAGCGGTATTTACCCAAATGACTGGAGAACTGGACTACTTTCGCCAATCCAAAAACCTGGAAAAGACATAAATAAACTTAACGGCTATCGGCCGTAAGGAGGCCACCGTAGCGCAGAGGTTAGCATATCCGCCTATAACGCTGAATGCTGGGTTCGAATCCTGGCGAGAACATCATAAAAAATTTTCAGCGGTGGTTTTCCCCTCCTAATGCTGGCAACATTTGTGAGGTACTATGCTATTTGGTATGGCAGCCGTGTAATAACTTCTCCACAAAGAGGTGTCGCCCTGCGGCACGCCGTTCGGACTCGGCTATAAAAAGGAGGCCCCCTATCATTGAGCTTAACTTAAGTTACTGTACTCCCTCCTGTCCGCTAGAAAAATTATAGTCAAGATGGAGGGATACTTCTCCAGTGCTCTTCGTCTTGACAGCGGTGTACCTTTGGGATTCTTCCACAATTTATGAAGTTACTGTACTCCCTCCTGTCCGCTAGAAAAATTATAGTCAAGATGGAGGGATACTTCTCCAGTGCTCTTCGTCTTGACAGCGGTGTACCTTTGGGATTCTTCCACAATTTATGAAGTTACTGTACTCCCTCCTGTCCGCTAGAAAATTTATAGTCAAGATGGAGGGATACTTCTCCAGAGCTCTTCGTCTTGACAACGGTGTACCTCAAGGATCGCCTCTCTCTGTAGTATTATTCACCATATATCTCAACTCTCTTGCCGCTGATTGTCCGCGATTGCCTTGTGTCAAAGTAAAAGTATTTTTTTCCTGAATAATATTTTTACAATTTCATTCAATGTGTCATTCCCTTATGAATAATGTGAGATGCAAATGCCGCCAGTATTGTTTATGTTATGATTAGCTTCTTTTTGTAGTGTTTGCTTTTATTTTCACTGGCCAATTCAAACTTAGTACTAACCGTAAAACGTAAGTAAAAGTTTGGATATTTTCGCCAGACTTGAACGCTTGATATTCTGTAAGAAATCCACGATTGCGTAATAGGTTTTTCACCAAAATTTCCTGTACTGCGTTAAATCTTTATGCAGAAAAATCACCAAATAGCTGAAGGCTAAAAACCAAATACATATAAACAAAACCCATTCTTCTAAATATTAGGAAATTTTGTCATTCCGAAGCTGGAATTTTTTCTATTTTGATAAAGGTATGAGGCTTGTCACCAACAATGTGGCAGAGTTAAATTCACTTGTCCAATATCAATTCTTCAGCCGATACATGTTTATACAATTAAAAAACGAACTCCGTATTCCAAAGAGAACTAGAAAATCGTTTTCAGTGCCATTAAAGAAGAATGACAGTCACACTTTCCATAAGTCCATACGCACTAATTGTCCAACTATCCAAGGTGTTTGGTTAAGCTATAAATCAACGGTTTGAGCTATGACCATTTTAAGAAGATTAAATCCGACAACGTTTATCCCCACTCACCTAACATTTGACAAAATTAAAAAATTCAAGGAACTAAGGAACGGATCTATTTTTTAGATGTGAAAACGTAACACCTGCGTGAAGATAGCGACGTCGCTAACTTTCGATAACAAAAAATTGTCCAAATTTACAGGGTGATACAAAGTGGAAAAACTTAACAAGCACGGAAATGATCAAACATTTTTTGTCGCTACAATGATTTTAGCCAACGACTTTCATCCTGGAGGCCAGAAAAGCCTGATATTAATCTAATTTGATAGAGGAATATGATACCAACAATTTGGTAAATAACTAAAGTCCGGGTCACCCAAGTCCCGAACAAAGTTTCTCAGATTCTATTTTAACATTGTTCTTCAAAACACTATTTGCAGTCTGGAGACCAAGAATGGGCTTCGTTCAAAAAATAGCGAATTCCACGTCAATGGAATTCCCATTACCTTCAATTTGACGTATAACACTTGGCTGGAATCAGTTTTTTGTGGGACAAAGTTTCCAGATTTCTGTTTAGAAACTGGAGGGCGGGACACTGATTCCAGACTAGAGTTCAGTTAGGGACTTCATTCAAAAAGATCGAATGCTACGTTAAAGAGGAGGTGACTACCTTCAATGTGACATATTACAATAAGAAGAATCAGTTTTTTCCTTGAACAAAGTTTCCAGATTTCGGATTAGAATAGGAGAGCAGGACACTGATTCCAGCCTAGAAACCAGGAATGGACTTCATACAAAAAGTGCGAATGTCATTTCAAAGAGGAGGATAATGTTATCCCAGTCTGTACTTGGTGCTCTCCTCTGAATGTGGCAATATTGTCCTGGAAAGCTTTCAATATCTAAACACACTCACTTAGACTATTTTAGTCCATTGTAATGCTATAGTAGCGACAGACCAGGTGTCCAGTGGGAATAGAACCCACGACCCTCGTACTGACAATCCGAGCACTTTACCAACTCGACTACACGGGCGACCTAACAGATAATTATAATTATTAATCGTGAATTGCCCTGTAGCGACATGTCGCTGAGCCAATACAAAGTTTCGCTTCAATTATAAACGATTAAGCTTAGTACTGAATTCTTTCGCAGCGAAAATGCCTATTTAATTATTGCGAAATTAGATGGACTCTATTCTTTCCCAGAAAACAATCAAAATTCAGACAGCGACAAACAACAAAGACAACGTCATTGAAAGAGAGATGATTGGTGCCTATTTCGTGAGCATTTAATTTCATTGGCAATTAATCGAAACAAAATTTACATTGGCGAGTGAAAAGTCGAAATCAATACTATGCTTTACGAGAGCATAACCAAGCCTTATGAAAAGCATTGATAAGAAAATTAATTGACAAATATATGAACAAAATTGAATGATAAATCTGAATAAAATGAAAAGTGTACGGCCGCCACCGATCAAGATTTCAGCCAAGCCGTCGCCGACGAAAAGCTTCGGCTTCGTTCACTGCTAGCGTTGTTCGTGTATTTTGTTCATATATTGTTTCGATATTGCTAATTGTCAACACGATATAGTTTGTCTATAAAAAAAACGTTTTTAATTAAGATTTATTCACGAAAATGCGTGCACACATGCTGTTACTTTGAAAGAAAATGGAAGAAATTGAATACTTGGAGGAATACGAAGACATAGTTTTACAGCCGGGTCCGGGTATTGCTTTCCTGAATTGTTTGCTTCACGAAATTCTATATAATTTAAACTTTATTTACAGCTAGCAATTCTGCAGGAACTTCTGCGACAAATGCAAAGATTGACAACGATGAAGGTTCATCGTCCTCTCTAGACCAGGATATATTCAACATCTTATTTGATAACCATTCAGACGATGACAATGATGACCAACCACAGGCACGCAGAAATGGTAAGCCTAAATGTTAAATTTAAAACCAATCACAAGATGCAAGAAGCTTATATTAGTGTTTGCTCACATTTGCGTTAGTTCTCATGTTAGATTTATTGTAATTTTGTTTCAATGAACACCACACAGCACTGAACACCACACAGATCGAACGTCAATGTTCCAGCCTGTGTGGTGCTCCCAACTATCCCGTGCCGGGTTATTTCATCCCTTATAGGCGGTGACAAATCAATTCGACCTGATTGCTTTGTTAGCCCACTGATTTATTTAATGCGTTTTTGTATAAAAAATAGTTAACTTTTTCTTGTTTCTCCTTTATTTCTTGAACCTCTTGGTAGCCGAGAAAAATAAATTGGAAGTTATTCTAAAAGAATAGTATTATATAAAATCCATAGTCCCTCCATAGTACCAAAGTTTGTTCTATTCCTACATCTTGGGAAGTAATGTAGAAAAAAATTGAATATGCTAAATTTAAAGGCTTCTATGGAATATAAATTAGCGAGATACAATAACTGTGTGAGTGCTATAGGCTGGAACTTTGAACTCCGATCTCGAAGCTACCGTCCGGCGCGTCCGGATTGTGGAATGCTCCATACGGAGTAACTGTAACGGCAGTCGCGGAATATCAGCGGTATCGAAATGAGAGACTCGGTAAAGGGCAGAGCGGGACTGACTCTTGTAGAAATACTCGATATGACAAGGCGAGTTATTGGCGCCTGTATATAACCAATGGTCATCGTGTTCCCGCGGCGACTGGTCCTATGGATCAGAACGAACTCACAAACCTATAGGAGCCTGACTAGGATCCCTACCTCCACATGCAAATGTGGCAACAACAATAACATAAATTGGTGGACATTGTGAACAAATTGCATTTTTTGTAGTTTCAAATCGGCATATCCTTGATTGAGTGTTGCATCGTCCATACGCCATTCTGCGACTAGTTGAGTTTGGTTCTTTAAAGGGGTTTCGCATACTATTGCAGGATGTTTGGTCGGTTTTCCGACTTTACGTTTCGTTTTTCGTGGTTTACAAGATCTTATTTATGTCCCATTTTTAAACCGATTTAAAAAAACATTGAGAATATTAAAACAACAAATAATAAAAAATGCGAGGAAAATTCACTGAAAAGTACGTAGAGTTATTTTTGGCGACAATCCTATGTTAATATCACAATATTTGCTGCAATTATAGAGTACATCCAAATCCCTAAAAACTTAATTTTTTCTACATCTTTGGAAACAAAACTTTTCCTGGGAGATTGTAAAGCATCTTTCAGAATCGAGCATCACAACCACGGCTGAAACGTTTTTTCTGGTGTTTGCTTCCCAAGATGTAGGAATAGAATAAAAGGGAGCTATTTTGCATTCAAAAACCCATGTCTCACACATTAATTGAATCAGTGGGCTAACAAAGCAATAAAGTCGAATTTATTGGTCACCGCCTATAACAAACGAAATAATCCGGGATAGCTGTGAGTTCCACGAAGGCTGGAACATTGAGGTCCGATGTGTGTGGTGTTCATTGCTGTCACGAGAAGCTTAGCTGCGAGCTACCAGGTAGCGGTATCTAGCGGATAGTCTCAGTGGAAGGCCGGGCGGAACCGGCTCTTGCATAAATACTGAGCGCCTATGATGCCCGATATGATAAGGTGAGTTATTGGCGATTTTAAATAACAAATGGCCACTTTGTTTCTGCGTCCTTTGGCCCGGAGCTTGCTTACATACAGGAGCATGACGAGGATCGTCATCTCCACATAAAAGTTTTTATTTATTTGCCTTATGTAATTCGAAGTCATGTGCGAACTGTACTTTGATTGCAAGAATACATGGAAGGGAAGACAGGCAGGCATAATTAAATCGAATCATCAGGTGATTATATAAAACCTTGCATAGCAGCTGTGGTGTGAGGTATAAAAATTTTATTCTCAAATATTTAAAGTGCTGATAAATTTTCACAAATTCTTCATATGCATATGGGCATTTAGAATTGTTCATAAATTATAATTACAATTACAATGATATTTGATTAACCTATTAATGCCTAAAGCCCCTTAGTTAAGTTTACTCCAATTTTTTGGTCTTTATTAGACTTAAATGGCGACATATTAGCCAGTTTAAAAAATATTTTTTATATAAAAGCGGAAACCTAATTTCCAGAGAGCGTCCTTTATCAAGAATGATGTTGTTGTAGCAGTTTATTGTGTTCTATGATATTCAGATCGTGCTTAATTTTCATCATAAATAGAAAGGGCTTATTATAAGGATTTGTTTGCACAAGCCGGAAAAATAAAAATATTCCTCGTGTTAACGTACCATCAAATTTCAGTTGGTTTTCTTTGCTTTTATTTGCATGCCATTTTTGTTAGTAAACTAAAACTTATAGGATAGCACTACATGTTCATGTGTTCTAACTTCTTTTCTATGTGGTTTTCCAAAATATTCATATAAATGAAAGGGCACTATGCACTAATTGGTTAATAAAAAGTACACTATGCACTAATGGGTTAACAGATTTAAACAATTTTGAAAATAGTTTTTCTCGGAGTTTATAATTGTGATATAATTAAAATTATTAGCTATTTCTGCATTACAGAACGTTAAATCATTAAATAAATATGTTGCGTTCTTCCTTTTTTAGTAATTGTCATTTAGATTGAATCATGACACCATAGGTTTTAACAATTTATTTTTGTCCATAAAAACTAAACAAGAAAATCCATTTAATGGGTAAATAAAACACCTTTAATGTCATTAATAAACGGCGATAATGGACGGGGATAAGCCAAGCCATACAAAATAATCGAGAAAATCATCTTAGAGGGTAAATGAAACAACCCTATTAGCGACTAATTCTGTAACGGTTTTTCGACCTTTCAATTTCTTTGTTTGTTGTGCGACTTCGTCTTATTGGCAACATTTGTTAGGTCTTTATCCTTGCAAATCCGTTGGGAAATTAGAGCCGCAATGGCATTTAGCATAAGTATGATATCATTCGATTCGACGGATTTTTAGAATAAAATATTGGAACAATTTTTATTCTTTATTTCAGAAGAGTTGAACACAAACAGTAAAGTTGTTAGCAGAGCTTCGGTAGACTCCATCGATTTGCTAAATGATTTAGGTAAGTGAAATATATATATATATATATATATATATATATATATATATATATATATATATATATATATATATATATATATATCCTAATAAAAATATAATATTATTTTACAAAAAAAAATATATTTTATTTAATAAATTCAATTTTTTGAATGTATAGGTGAACAAGTTGCTAAAGAATTTGAAGATAAGGGTAATATTGCTGGACCATCGACCAAGAAAACTTTAAATAGCCAGAAAAAACGTTAGTATTGTTAATCAACCAATTTAAGAATTGAACTAAATGTATCGTTCCTATGTAGTATCTACAATCGCAAAATTGCAAAGAGGTTGTGTTGTAAAGAAAGGAGGAAATTCGGCATTGTCAACTAAAGCGCAAAGTACAGCTGGAGGTGTACAAAGGAATTTGACGGATGCAAAAGGGCCATCAAGCACAAATGCACTATCCAAAAGTTATATAAATAGGTCTTCATTACCTGTGCGTACTTATCAATCATTAACATCGAAGACAATTCAAGTAAAGGGAATCGCTGGATCGCCGACATTAAAAGACCCTACAGTCAAACGACGACCTGCTACGATTATTAAGCCAGAAAAAATTGTTTCAAAGGACCCACCAGAAGATCCTTTAAGTAAGTACTTTTTGAGAATTGTACAGAACTAACTATTAAATATATCATATAAACTGCCAATAATCGCGTTACCGTAGCGACCGGTCCCATGGACCGGAACGAGCATGCTCACCTGTAGGAGCATAGCGAAAATCGCTAACTCGACATGCAAATGTGGCTACTACGACGACGACAACTGCCAAGAAATTGTAAAACATTTTTATTGTCAGGAGAACTATGCCAGTCTCCACAGGAATATGCCAATGAAATTATGTTGGCATGTATTCAATTAGCCGTGGTAGGTTTCAAGGTAGACGATACATGGCAATGTGGTTTCAAGGACATTCTTTAAAACCCACATAACTAAGCGGCGCGTATTAATGGGGCCAACAATGCTGAAGTAGATGTTGTAGAAAAAGGGTCGGTGCTTTCTAGAATCCGATTGTTTGGTCAAAGTGTGGGATATAAAGATTAACGATGTGCTTTGTGTTCCAGACTTGGCTATTAGTTTACTTTCGGTAAGCAAAGTTTGCCAAAAGGGTTTAAAGTCATTCTTAGTGAGATCAATTTCAAAAACGACGTAATTGCGTTTTGTTTTAAAAAAGGATGTCTTTATAAGAAAAGAAAGAAAGTTTCAACAAATCTTGTGCAGAACAAAGAGTATGGATTATAGCATCATTTGGGACAGATTGCAGCCAATTTAATTAACAGGTTAAAGAAAATGGTGATTGGAAAGATTTCCAAATTCAGAAACCTGAAAAATGTATACCATGTATAGAAGGATATAGAAAGAATATTTTACCCAACTGCTTGTGTCCCTGATGATGGTATAGAATGTTTACCTCCTAGTCAGAATCAGGTCTAAGTAGCAGTGACCCGACTAAAGAAATACAAGGCTGAACTATTTAAGACCGGAGGCGATTCGTTGGTAAGGCGCATGCATCAGCTTGTCTGCACAATCTGGCTAGATAAATGAATATCCGATGATTGGAACCTCAGCATACTATATCCCGTACACAAGAAGGGAGACAAGGCGGAATGTGCCAACTACAGAGGAATAAGTCTCCTCCCCGTCGCATACAAGATATTCTCAAGCGTGCTGCGTGAAAGATTAAAACCTAAAGTCAATGAGATGATTGAACCCTATCAATGTGGCTTTAAAACTGGTAAACCCATCCTAAACAAGATATTCACACTACGCCAAAATCCTGGAAAAGATCCGATAAGGACAAATCAACACCTATCATTTCTTTGTTGACTACATAGCCGCTTTTGATACGTTCAAAGGTATTTCAAGGCATGTCTGAGTTTGGTATCCCTACATGTTCCTCAGTAAGAATGGGAAAGAATCTTTCCGAACCATTTAATACCAAACGAGGTTTCAGACAAGGAGGCAGCCTACCGTATGATCTCTTTAATATTCTGCTGGAGAAGATTATTGGAGATGCAGATGTGAAAAGATTTACCACACTACTAGCAAGAGAACACATGCTACTCGCCTATGCCGACGACATCCATATCATAGGTCGGTCACCGGAAGTAGTAACTGCACCCTGAAAGAATTGAAAGAGAGCCAGGTTTGGCAGTAAATGGATATAAGACAAAATGGATGGTTTCAACTCCCAAAACGCCTTGTACAACCGCTCAGATAAAGAAAATGGAGAAAGTTGGGAACCGCAATTTTTAGATAGTCAGCAACTATCTAGCTCGGCACCGTCGTAACCGAAACGAATGACACCAGTTTTGGAATAAAGCGTATAATTATACTGGCAAACAGAAGCTATTTTGGATTAAGTAAGCAGTTTGGAAACAAGACCACCTCTCGACAGACAGATTAAACTATACAACACACTGATACTACCCGTGTTGTTATATGGTTCTGAGGTATGGGTACTTGTGAAAGCAGACGAGGCAGTGCTTGAAGTGTTTGAGAGAAAGATTCTTCGTAAAATATATGGACCCGTTTGCGTTAATGGAGAATATAGGCATCGTATGAACCATGAGCTGTATGACGACGATAGCACAGTTACACGTATCAAAATACAACGGCTGCGTTGGCTAGGTCATGGTGTCAGAATGGATGAAGAAGCTCCAACAAAGAAGTTTTCTGAAGGCAAACACGGTGGTACACGCAAACCGGGACGACCAATCCTATTGCAGCCGGTTGTACGTACCGGATTGATCAGATGGAGTTCATTATCGGCCTCAGCGTATAACACACTGCTACAACAACAAAAATAACCAATTCCATGACAGTCGGTTGTACGTACTGGATTGCCCCAATGGATTCCTTCATCGACAAGGACTGCCACCTCAGTGTATAGCACACTGCTACAACAACAACAACCAAAACCCCGATGGAAAGATCAATTGGTGGTAGACACCTCGAAACTTGGTGCCAGAGATAATAAAATGAGCGCAGAATATCGAGCCTCTTGGAAAGCTATTCTGTGTTCGGCTAGTGTAACAAATGTTCTGTCATAGCCAATTATAGTAAGTAAATTATGTATAGAAGGAAAACATTCTCGTAAGCCATTTCAAGTAGAAGAAGTAACTCCTGATAAAAAATTTACTGGAAAACGCCCAGATTTGTCCCATTTAAATAATTTTCGGCTCAGACGCTAAGGTACATGTCCCAAAAGAAAAGCGCAAGAAATGGGATAGGTAGTACGAAGCATGTATTTTTGTCGGATACTGTGGCAGTTCGAAAGCTTAAAGATTATATAGCAAACCCAAGTAACAAGTTTTTGTCAGTCGTGATGGAATTTTTTAAACGAAGGCAAAATGAGAGGCGATTTACAATTGGAAGGCACATAAAAAATAAGACCCACTGAACTAATAATTCAAAGCGACATTGAAGAAAGTGAAGGAACAAATGAAACTGAAAACTGCGTAGCAGAAGAAAATGTGATAGATGGAAACTCTACAGTGATGCAGAGACAACAGTTAATGATGGAACTGAACAGTTGGTTTTCCCTACACAACCAGATAATATTCAATCTGTATTAAGGCGCAGTGCAAGGGAGCACACAATTCCAGGATAATGATTATATTATGAATTGTAATATTTCCCTGAAAACGACTCCCAACCTGAACAACTTCATATCGTTGTAATCGGCTAGTTCCACCGTAGGTCAGAGGTAAGCATGTCTTTGACGCTGAACGCATGGTTTCAAATTTCGGCGAGAATATAAAAAAAATTTCGGCATTGGTTACCCCTTTACTAATGTGAGGTATACTGCCATTTTAAAACTTCTTTACCAAGTGGTGTCGCCATGCGGCACGCCTTTTGGACTCGCCATAAAAAAGTTCCCTTATCTTTAAGCTTAAACTTTAATCATTGATATGACAGAAGTATCCGATATTGCTTAATGGAATGGTATTAGAAAATTTTGTTTGTTAGCATGTCTTTGACGCTGAACAAATTTTCAGTGGTGGTTATCGCCTCCTTGTGCTGGCAACACTTGTGAGGTAGTTATTTTTGGCGTGGTGTCGCACTGCGGCAAGCCGTTCAGACTCGACAATAAAAAGATGGTACCTTATCATTGAGCTTGAACCTATATCGGGCAGCACTCATTGATATAAGAAAGGTATCCTCATTGATCTTTAATGGAATTTTTATGGATAAATTTGAATTTTTTATTTCCAAAACGGTGGTGTGTCATCAGGCGTGATGAACGCAGCTGGATGAAATATGAGCCACAGTTAAGATACTGGCACATTTGAGGCACTTGTTATTTATTTGTTGTGAGGCATATCGGCCGATTTAATTTGGTACCTTTAATGTGTCGAATAGACAATGACTTGAGATAATAAGTTTTAGCATTTTAATTCTTATTTGAATTCATGTTATATTATCTTAGATTACAATCAATTTAATCGAATTATTTTTCTCCAGACTTAGACGACCATTCATCTTCCGGTTACACCCTCTCTGACGTATCCGGTGAAACGTATAATAGCATTAGCGAATTTGACGACGACGAAAATTTCAACAGCAATATTGACAATTTAGACAACGAATCCAGCAACTCCCAAGTTATTGATATATCGAATGACTCCAGCGGATCCCGTTCACAGTTTGGTGCGTATATTTTAAATTTAAAAAATAAATGCATGGGAGGTATATGCATATTTAGTGGTATATAAAAGTAAGTCATAGTTCAGTAAAAAAAAGTTTTTGCTTAACGTTAGCAAACGTCTGTGGATTTTATCTTTATGAACACAGATTTACAAAATTGTATGCATTTTGCAAACATTTCAGGTGCAAATAGTACCAAGTTTTAAAAAATATATTATTAAAAGCCTGAGTAATATAAAACAAATATCTTTAGTCAGTTAACTGTCAGTCGGTTTAAGATGTCACGTTTAGTTATCGCAAAAACTACATCTTGGCACACATAAAATACATGTTCAATTCTGGATTTGCTCATGCGACAGCTGCTACTTAAGTGGTTATTAAAAACCAATCGGCACATTTAAGAGCGTACAAAGAATTAACTACTCCCAAATAGTAATAAAGACACATAGAAATCATAGCAACTCACAACACATTATTTAGATTAAACTTTACTTTTAACGTGATTTAAAAATAAATTCAGCAAGTTTCCTAAACAAATATAAGGCATTTTGTAAATAGAAGATTTTCAGGAACATCTTGGTTTACTTAAGTAAGCTAACGTTATTCAAAAGGTAAACCCCTTTAAGCGTATGAGAATAACAAATAACTTGCACTAGGTTTGACTCAATAATAGAGAGTTTTACATGGCATAGTACCTCACTAATGTTGCCAGCATTAGGAGAGGAAAACCACTGCTGAAAATTTTTTCTGATGGTCTCGCCAGGACAATAACCAGTTGAAATCATAAAACTAGTTTGAGAGCAAAAATTAGCGCAAATGAAAAAATTTCATCAAAATACTGAAGATGATTCGCCTAATGTTGCCAGCATTAGGAGGGGAAAACCTCTGCTGAACATTTTTTCTGATGCTCTCGCCAGGACAATAACCAGTTGAAATTATAAAACTAGTTTGAGAGCAAAGTAAGTATTGGTCTTATCACGCTTCTGTAGAGCCAGTGTACTATCCTCGGATTTAGGCCCCATTTCGAGCCTACGGCCCGTCTACATAGTGCCCAACTCCTTAGTATTTAACCTTGTCAGATATGGAAATGTAAGATATAACTATATCTAACCATATAATTTTTTTTTACTCGGGTTAGCACAAAGTTAATTTTTGAATGGACCAAAAATACGAAAATACGATAATTATTTTTTTATTTTACAAAATAAGTACCTTATTGCCCTATTTTTTACCAAATTTTATTTTATTCAGTTATTGTAAATTGATGCCAAGCAGTGGCCAATTTAAACAAATTACAAATTTCTTGAAAATAGAAGTAAATTGGTTGTTAATGTTAAGTAAATAGCTGCGGAGAAAAACTTACAGTTTTCTATTCGATGCTTCGAATAAAAATGATCGATAACGGATTAAGCCTCTGTGCAAGCTTCTTTAAGTCAGGAAGTTTTGTAAAGGCCATAACGTAGCAAAACCTTCGTCAACCAGCATTATTTATAGTTTCATGTACAAAAATGTTTATGGTGTTGTCTTATATCCAATAGCATGCGTGTTCGATAGTCGCAAACACCTTTCAGTAGCCACTACATATTGTATCAGAAAACAATAGTCACAAAATTATTTTTCCAAAATCCGATGCCTGGTCATATCTTCGTAGGTTGTTATGTATTACTATAAGGTTGTAAAAAACACTTGCACTACACCTTTTTTCTGTAAAAACTTGTGATCTTCTATTGAATGTAATATAATATTAATTGTTATCAAATATTTTGTATATTCTTCAGAAGATTTACGTGTATCAACACCATCTCCAGTGATTTCGGAAGATCGTGATTTAAGTTACTTACCGGGTGAACCAAAACGAAGTTCGCCCAAATTTATGGCTAATCATGAGATTATAAAAAGCCTTCTGAACAAGGGAGAAAAACCAAAATTATTGCAGCTTCTAAACGAGCATGATAAAGCGGACATAAAGGAGAAGTGTTGTTCGTTGTCTACAGAGATTTCGAGTAAAGATTTATGTGAGCAAAAAGGTTTGTGCGAAATTAACTTTTTTGAAATTGTATAGGTAAAAAAACGGCAATTGTTGGAATTATATTTAATTTTTTTATGAATGCATTATCAGCTAAAAACCATAAAGCTGGTAGAAAACAATTGTAATTTTTATGTTGTATGATTGAAAGATGATGAGTGAGAAATATATACTCACCGAAGGTTTTTTGTATTCATGTTTTTAGACGTACCAAAAGCTATGAACCGGGATATGGAATCGCCAGGAACTATGTCTCATGACTCTTACTTTTCCGTAGTGAACGAGATGTTGGAGGAGTCCTACGCAGAAGCTATGAAAAATAGCAGACATGATGGTTTACCAAATCAAGAAGTTGGGGCTGAAATGGAAATAGAAAATGAGAATGATTCAGACCGTAAAGATGACCGAGTAGCAGACAATACAACAGAAATAAGCAGAGAAGAAGAAGAAACAGAAAAGCCCAAACAACTACATGAAATAGAAAAGTTTGTGGACGATGAGCATGGCTTTCAGGGATTTCAAGATAGTACTGCCGGTAATAACGAAATAGATAAGGCAGCCTTAGCCGTCGTACATAAATATACCGCCTCGGTCGAAAATAAGATCAATCCAACTACCAAGAGTAAATGTGTTACTAGTGATGTACCAACTACTTCGCAACTCACCGAGTTTCCGACAGCGGCCTCCAAAATATTAAAAGGAAAATGTTCAACAAAAACCATCTCACAAGATAAGAGATCGGCTGAAAAAGGTAAAGAATCATTGAAAAAAAATATAGAAATACAACTCACGGAGTTTCCGACAGTGGCCTCCAAAATATTAAAAGAAAAATGTTCAACAAAAACCATCTCACAAGATAAAAGATCGGCTGACCAAGGTAAAGAATCATTGATAAGAAATACAGTTGAATTTCAGCGAGGACCAATAAGAAATCCGTTTGTTCAAAGAACACATAAACAAAGTAGTAGGGAAACAATTCCGAAAGCAATTTCTAAAGACAACTCTCAAGAACGCTCGCATTGTGGAAGCCAGCCTCAATATAACAACAAAAAGGAGCAGTTAAATTCGAAAAATCAGCCAAAAACATCAACTGATAATATAAAAAAAAGCAAATCCGATGAAAGTCTACATTATGAAAGAAAATTAAATACTTCATTGGGAACGGTCAGGAGCGAAAGTGACAGAAAAGAATTAAAAAACAAAACCGTTGCAGAAGAAAAGGACAAAATTTTAACAGAAGCACCTCGCAAGGCCGTTTTCTATGAATGTAAGAAAAACTCCCAAAAAACCAATTCCCATGAAAAACTAATGAGCGATGAAGAAAAATATAAATCCGACATCTTGCATTCGCAAGATAAGATTTCAAAATCCGCATCTAAAGATCACTCTCAAACCTTGAATGTTAAATATGAAAGTTCAGGAAAGGAAGCTATGCAACGCATTTTGGAAGCTAAAGTCACAGTTTCTCTTCAACGCATAGAAGTAGAAAAAAATGCAAAAATGAAAGCATCAACGCATGAAAAACAAAATAAAGCTGGGTCTAATAACAAAAAACTCCCGCAAAAGGAAACAGAAACTTCACAAACTAAGACACCGTCAACAAAAATTCCAGAAGAAACCAGTGATAACGAAATGAAAACAATTGACACTGCGAATGTGTCTCATAAAGTATATGAGCCAAACCAAGGCGAAGATATAGAATTTAAACCTAGTACAAAAACAAAAACTACAACAGATAATCCACAAAATGACCATCAAAGAGAAGTAGACGATAAAAAAATAGCTACAAAAGATGCAGAACAAAAAAGTTCAAAGAGCGAAACTAAAACAGTTAAAGAACCAAAAAGGGTAGAACTAGTTTCAGTGCATTCTGATAAGGGATATAATGTATATGATACAAAATGTGATCCAAATAAAACAAAACCATCTAAGAAGGAAAGCGAAAGAGAAAAAGGTCTTCAGAGAAAAGATACGGATTTGAAAGCTAAAATCGATATTGCATCTAAAACGCACAAAACGTACTTGGAAGGATTAAAAGAGGAAAGAAACATTGCAAATGAAGACGTGAGTTCTTTGAAGTATACTTCCATTGAAGCGGACTCCATAAAGTGTGTAATAAATAAAGAAATTGCAATTAGAGGCGATAAAAAAACACCGCATAGTACGATAGCTCATAACGAAGAGAACAATATGTCGTCTACCTTGAACCCAAAATCTTCCGCAGGAGAACAAGCAACATCAAAGATAGATGTTAGCCTAGTTGAAAAAGAAGAAAATAAACCTGAAAATGTAGAAATAAAATTTAAAAACGTCATGCCCAACAACAATCAAAACGTATCAAGCATGAAAGAGCTTGCAGCACAAGATGCAAATAGCAAACGTAGTGTTGTAAATACGGAACAACTTTTTGCAAAACAATCGCCTTGTACGAAGGTCATTGGCGAAGGAAAAACAATCGCGAGTAATGGTGACAAAGTATCAAAAAACAACAAAGACCAATGCAAGGCAAGATCAAATGAGAATCCATTTGAAAACAAAAACAAAGTAAATATTACTCCACCAAGATCATCAAAACAGTCTCCTAAAACCGACAAAAGTTTGCCAAAAGACGACGAATTGAAAGACCAACGTTTAAATACGAATAAGGGCGATATAACACGAAAGGATAAAAAAGAGGATGAGTGTGAAGCTGAAAATAAAAATAAAAAAAATAATTCGCCAGAAGTAATAGCTAAAACGCCTACTCAATTGCAAGAAGATGACAACGGAACCCACAGTCCAAGAAAACAAATGCGAAAAACTCGAGGAGTCAAGAATTGCTCGGAAGCCAGTACTGATGAAAACATTTCCAAATTATTAGAAGAAGAACGTTTATCAATACAAACTCAACGGTTTGCGAGAAAAACTAGAAATTCCACTCCAACATGTGATAACTTAGAAAAGGAATTTCAAAGTAATCAAACAGAGGGTTTATCAGAACTATCAAATGCAAGGGCGCCTACACCGTGTGCATCAGCAAAAGAAGATAATCAATCAACTAAGAAATCCCGGTCTACTGTGGATAAAAGCAATGACGACCATAAGCAAAAACAAAAGCTAACGAAAAATGAAAATTTAGCTGACATCACGAGTCAGTCGACAATAACCACAATTAAAAGTTCTTGCGGCAAAGATGATAAGGAAAGAACCTTTTGGAATAGTGTGCCAAAAGAAAATCTCTCCAATAATTTAGCATTAAAAAGTGGAACGAATTTAAAAGATGGTGATTCATTTTCATTCAAAACAAATTCACCTGACATAAAAACTAAAATTGCCATTCAACAAGAAACAACGCAAGAAGCTGTGGAAGCTATAAAACAAGATGAGGGTCATTCCGATAGTGATGGAAATACACTAATCTCATGTAATGCTCGAACATCTTCCACGATATCTCTATCTTCCAAAGAAGATTTCAATAGAGCACAAGGAAAGTCAAAAAAAGAAATTAAACAAACAATGGCGCCACAAGCCGCTTTATCAGATGCCGCTGATAAGGTAGAAGTTCCAGTTACTGCAAACCATTCCCGAAACATATTTGACAACTGTTCAAAGACCGTAGATGCAGTGCCCCTCATTTGCAAAGAAATGCAGAAATCATTGGCTTGCTCCGAAAGTTCTGACATTTCTGTACATCAGGATGTTTCAAAAAGCGAAACCAGTAGTTCGAGGAATGCACCGTTACATGATTTGCGGGAAGAGAAAAAGCGGATGGTACAAACTACGACGAAATGTGTGCGGGAAAATTTGTCTGCAATTAAAAACAAACCCATAATCGATCGTGGGCGGTCCCTGAGAAATAGAGAAATGGAAACTAATTTCTCAACAGATGGTAAATACATATATGTTTGTTTTTCCAAAGTCCATTTTTAATCTTACAAAATTTTTCAGGTTTAGTCGAAATGAATTCATTTAAACAACCAAAAAGGGAGATCTCGCCGAAGTCGGAATATACATTGAAACGAAAACTACGCTCTCCAGCGTTGGACACTCTTTCGCAATCATCTAATTCAAAACGTCAAAAAAATGAGTCATGTAATAAAATTAAGAATAAGCAAAATGCATTTGTACTAGAAAAAAAAACTTTTTTTCAATTTCTTGCAGCCCGAAATCGGGATTCGAATTCAGCTGTCGTTTACACACCATCCATTGAGGGTTCTAAAACTATTTCTTCGACAACGAGATTTTCCACGAAAGCGTCTGATTTTTCATCACATGGCACACCAAAGAGACAGGCTGAGGAACTGCAAACCCAATCTGTTTGTGAAAATGTCTCAATTTCCTTTGAACATTTGGGCGGTGTTTCTAATGTAAAGACTCCGGATATAATTCAGAAACAAGCATCCGAAATCCAAGCACCTGTTATGGCTACTCTTTCGGTAAATTCAAAAAGATTAAGAAACATTCAAAAGTCAAGGGAAAAGGTCTGCCCAAACAAAACTTCGGTTGTCCCTGACAAAAGACGGCCCAAAATCTCTCCCGAGAAATCTCCGAATTCAACTAAAGTATTGTCATTTGCCGAATGGCTTGAAACTAACGGTCGAAAAGATTTCACTCAAGAATCTCAAACTATTGAAGAACGCAATAAATTTCGTAGACGCCAAAATAAATCCATGGGTAATCTTCAACAGCCTGATTCAAAAACAAAATATTACAAACACGATTTTGTTGCAAAACAGGCATTACAATTGCCAACGGAGCAAACAACAGTTAGAAATAATATTACCATTACCAACGCAGAAGACGTTGATCTGAAAGGCCAAGACGACGAAAATGTTAGTACATTGACACGCACAGAAAATATACCCGTAAGGCGCGGTGTAACGAAAAATCTCTTCGAAACTTCACACACCAAACCAGATGTTCACCCGAAGCAGAGTTTGGAACACAAGGACAGTGTATCAGTAGGAGAAGTGAGGCAGAATTTGCAGGACAGTAGTCGCAGTGCTAAAAATTGCGAGGAAGTAAAGAGCTGTTTAATAAAAACTTCAAGTACTCGTACTTGTCCCAAAATTAAAAAAAGGAGGGTAGCGGGCATAGGACGTAAAACGAAACGAAATATTAGAGTAAAAAGAAAAGACATTTTGGTACGAGCCTTACCTTCGATGAAACATGAAAAAGTTAAGGGGAAAAGGACAGAAATTGACATATTAATAGAGTCAATGTCTAAGGAAATGAAGGATGGGGGCATTGAAGATTTATTGAATACCAGCAATATTGTAAAGCGGCAACGAATATCTACAAAACGGAGATGCGCAATTGATTCAGGTAAGTCTGCGGAAGAGACTACTTGTGCTGAAGCAAATACAAATCTTATATCCACGAAAGAGTCACCCCGAAAGTCCCCAGTAAAGAATTGTTCACCGCAAGGAAAACATAGGAAATCTGCTCTTCTTAAGAGTTCCGCAAATGAATCATTTTTAATGGAGGCTGAAAAGGCATTAATAGATGAAATAGAGATCAAAAACATGAACACGTGTTTCTTGCAACCAATGCCAAGCGGCCAACAGAAAAATATCCATAGAAACAAGAATGTTAACAAATTTCAATTTAAGGCGCCCCATCCTCCACAAGCTACAATTTTGCAATTTGCAAATGCTCCAAGTAAATCTTCATCTTCAGAACGTATTTCGCATATAAATGAAAATATAAGCGATAAAGGTGACGTTGACAAAATTGAAATCAGTCCAAGTTCTAAGTTTGTGCCTCCAATGATGTGTCGTAAATTCAGAGTACGGTTGAATAGTAGTTTCGTAAGAAAATACTGGCAAATACTAAAGAAAGAGGGCCAAATTAAAACACAGCCACACTCAACACACTTGACCAAGTCGGATACCTTAAGAAATTTTAAAAATGGTAAGTCAATAATTGTATTTAAAATAACTTTCTAATGCATTGATTTTGCAGCTCGAAAATTACATGATGCTACATCGCTATCCATTTCGAAGAATAAAGAAATCGGCAGAAATAAAATTTCTTTTGGTCTAGAAGAAGCTGTTGGCCTAAACCAGGTGCCGAATCTTCAAAGTCGTAAAGTCAGTGCAAAGAAAGATTACAAAAAAGACATTGCAATTAGAAAAGAATCTATCACACCATCCACAAATGATTTAGGACACTCTGTTGATTTATTTAAAGAAGGCAGACAAAGTGTGCGAAATATCCAATCGCTTTCTCCAAATTTTGAACCTTCAGATAGTGTTAAAACAGTTAGCAGTGCTTTACCGGAATCAGTCAATAAACAACCTGTAAGCAGTGTCAGCGAACAAGCTTTGCCCGTAGAGTTAAAAAATGAATTTATTGATGAAAATCCCACCAATATGGATGACGCTATACTTCCTGACACACCAACGTTAATGGCTAGGGCTCAGTCTATAACACAAGCTGCAGCAAGCGCCCTTTCAAATACAATAATGCCAACAGATATAAGGCTGTTGACAAATGACCCTTCATCAACGACAAACACATATGTCCCATCATTTGGTGTGTCGCCAACTTTGGTTGATTCCAAAGGAACAAGGATGTATACGTTTTTACATCCTGCCAAGTACAGCCGAAATCACGGCAATGTCCTACTAGACTTCTGCTGTCCCAATTTGGATGGTCCAATGCCTGCTATTGATCCCACAAGAATACATGCTCAGGTGCAAACACCAGTGATAGAACTGCCATCATTCATTGTGTTGACAACAAAAGTAGTAACTCGTGCCGAATTGGAAAGCAACTCTTCAGTCATTCCCGCAATTATTAGGAAGAAAGCAGAGAAGTTGAGAAACAGCATAGCCCTTCATCAAAATACATCTGCACCCCCGCACATTCAAGCAAAAGCTATAATGTCTGTACCACAGACGTTATTGCCACCACATACCCGTTCCCCTGTGGCAATTACTATGGGAACTCCACAAATCAATACCACTGAAAACCAATTGTCGCCGACCGTGAATGCACTAACGAAGTATTTACCTTCTACTACCACAATAACTCCTAAATTATGCTCCTCCTTACCACAATCGACTTTTGCCGTGCATCATTCATGTTCCCCTAATACTAACCTAATATCACCGATAACTGTAGTACCAAACTCGTCAGCTATGTTAAATGAGATGCAAATAAATTTGTTGCGTTCGAATCTTAGGCGTTTCGATGTAATTTTTAAAAAGTTAGTTCAACCTTTCGACAAGCTGAACTTTGCCGAACGGCACCAAATTATCGATAATTTAGTATCTATCGGAAAATTTCTGCCAAAAGATTTGGAGCGAACCATAGTTTTGATGGAGGAGTATCTTAAACAAATAAACAAATTGCATGAACCGCAAATTTCTTCTTTGAACAACTATGCCATGCCCATAGCCGAAACACTACCAACATTGCCTATTATGCAAATGCCGCCTTTGCAGCCATCTCCTCAAATTGCATCAAGTCAACAAATTTTTAATAGCACCACTTCCCGGAAACAAGTCGATCATCCAGAGACTAATAAAGCAAGAAGGGTTGAGTCCACACAAAAAAATAATACTACTACGGGAAAACAACGGCAAGTGCCAATTTATGATACTGAGCGAAACATTATTGGCTACCAACTGCAAGTCATTGCCCCCCCGCAATCAACGGTACCGTCTCACACAAAGCCGACAATGTCACCAACAACATCGAAGGCGGTTGTTTCCTCAACTTCATTAGATTCAGCCAACCGTAATCAGAAGAAACCTGTCAAAAGACCCGCCAATGATTCTCCCCGTATATTTTATGCTTCGCAACCATTAAAAGCGTCCACACCAAAAATAAGCTTAAATTCGCCTACATATTCTTCAAAAACTCTGACGCAAGATAATTCATACGAAAAATCGCATGTAAGTAGTCAATAACCCTCCAGAGTACTGTTAAAAGGTCAATACTATGCAACAGAAAGGTATTTTAGAATTATTTTCCATTCGCAATCTCTATCCGATTTGGCTGAAATTTTGTACAACGACTTCACTTATGACCTTCAACATACGTGTCAATTATGGTCTGAATCGGTCTTAAGCCTGATATAACTAAACCGATCTCTCTATTTTACTTCTTGAGCCCCTAAAGGGCGCAATTTTTATTCAAATTGTCTGAAACTTTACACAGCGACTTCTACTATTGTCTCCAACATTCATTTCTATTATGGTCCGAATCGGACGATTACTTGATATTATAGCTCTAAATTCATAGCAATTCTTTCTTTTATCATATGTTTGCCTAAAAAGAGATGCCGGGAAAAGAACTCGAAAAATGCGATCCATGGTGAAGGGTATATTAAATTCGACCTGGCCGCTTTTACGCTTTTACTTGTTTAATATAATGTCAATATAAGTAGAAATGAGCTACAAAGCCATTAGCCACGACAGTGTGAACATTAGCAGAACAATAAAATTGACGAGAGATTTTTCGCTACCTTTTCAAAAAATAATACTAATGGCTGCAGCGATATGTTGACCAGGTAATTTCCTTTCAGTAATATTCCTCAAATTAAAATCTTCTCGACCCCCTTCGTAAAAAGTGACCAAAGGAATAAAAACACATGAGACATGGCATGATGCAAACATAAATAATAGCATAAAAAAATCAAAAATTTTTTTAATTCAGCTTTTAAAACGGCAGATTTTGTTAGTTGAAATAACAGAACGAAATGTTTGCTAAAACAGCAGCACTATGTTTCCTCTTTTTCAGCAAAAAAAACTGTTGTTTTAGCAAAAATTTTTGCTGTATTGAATAACAAATTTCGTTGAGTGAACGTAAAACGTAAGATTTTATCGAATTCAAACTCGAAGATAGGTATAGGTTAAACAGTGCCGGATATATACACCGTCTTGGGGAATTTCCTGTTTCACTCTACGGTGTTTCGATTTCTTATCCCTACATTCCACAAATGACTGGCGACCACACGATAATTTGCGACCCAGCGTTTCAGGCCTAGCTGAAGGGACGTATTGATGGTGTGCTCAAATAGTTTGGCATGGCTGTTGTTTTAGAAAACATTTTTGCTTTATTGAATAACAAATTTCGTTGAGTGAACGTAAAACGTAAGATTTTATCGAATTCAAACTCGAAGATAGGTAGAGGTTAAACAGTGCCGGATATATTACACCGTCTTGGGGAACTTCGCGTCTCACTCTACGGTGTTTCGATTTCTTATCCCTACATTCTACAAATGACTGGCGGCCACACGATAATTTGCGACCCAACGTGTCAGGCCTAGCTGAAGGGACATATTGATGGTGTGCTCAAATTGTTTGGCATGGCTGAACGTGTCGAATGCCTTCGATAGGTCCAGTGCCATGGGGACCGTCCTATCAACTGGCCTGGGCTGAGTGAAGCCACGGCAAACGTGTACGGTGATGGCATGCAAAGCAGATGTTGTGCTATGCAGTCTTCGAAATCCATGCTGATGCCCGGTAAATGGAAATTCCCCAACGAGGCTTGGGAGGAGAAGTCCCTCAAGCGTCTTGGCTGCAGTAGCGGGATCACTCTGCCCATCTTCCAGACATCGGGTACTATAAGAGTGTTCAAAGGCAGGTTGAGGACAGTTGTAAGGTACTCGGTAAGGAAAAAAGAACGAACACGTACACTTTTGAATGTACTAAAATTAATAGTATGATAAATTGCTCATTTTCCATCAAAATATATAGGTTATAAAAATGGGCAACATTTATATTTTTCCGAAAAAATTGTTTGGCTTAAGTTACGAAAAATTGTAATAAAAATACAACAGGCAACTTTTTGAAAAAAAGCTATTCTTTATTCTGTAGAGCCAGAGAAATCCGTAAAAATTATTTTTTCAATATAAGATAGTAACATACAGCCAATACATACATGTAAATTTTCGAAAAATCACTGATGCAAAAATCCTAAAGCTGCCTAAGATGGGTTAATACATTTATTTATATGTAATTAAATTATTTTTATATGTTTTTTGTGAACAGCTGATAGAAATACATGTTGGATATATATAGGTTGCAAATGAATTTATGTGAATATCCCTTTTTTTGCAATCCGAAAGTTTGTGCGGACTCGAAAAAGTAAAACTTTTTAGTTAAAATCGAATACGAAAACTTTTGTGAAAACCGGAACAGACCCGATAGTGTAATTGCAAACGCTTAAACATGCCAAAAAGTGTGATAGTATTTAGCAAATGCTTCAATATATGATTGGAAGTTAAAAAATTTTGTATGATTCCATGCAAAAGTTGAACATTTTTATTTTAATATCAAAAGACAATTTTTGCTGCTATTAGTAGAATAATGCACAATTACCCATTTTGGTAGCAATAAGAGTATAGTCGGAACCGAATAAGTGAAATGTTACAAATGTATCTATTTTGTTTCACTTATCCGTAATTTTCCGTAAAGCTTGGTTCGGATAAGTCAACTTAATTTTCAGTTAAGTCAACTTAAATTTCAGTTAAGTTAAAATCGAATACGAAAACTTTTGTGAAAACCGGAACAGACCCGATAGTGTAATTGCAAACGCTTAAACATGCCAAAAAGTGTGATAGTATTTAGCAAATGCTTCAATATATGATTGGAAGTTAAAAAATTTTGTATGATTCCATGCAAAAGTTGAACATTTTTATTTTAATATCAAAAGACAATTTTTGCTGCTATTAGTAGAATAATGCACAATTACCCATTTTGGTAGCAATAAGAGTATAGTCGGAACCGAATAAGTGAAATGTTACAAATGTATCTATTTTGTTTCACTTATCCGTAATTTTCCGTAAAGCTTGGTTCGGATAAGTCAACTTAATTTTCAGTTAAGTGGTTAGACATAAATGAAAATGAATTTTTACTTCATCGTATTGATAAGGAATGAAAAAAAAGGAGTTGAAAAGTACAATGATCAGTAGCGTTCTTTAAAATAAAAGAGATAACATCAACAAATGATAAGATATTTTTTGTAGTTTTTTTTTCGTTTTCGTATCGTTTGAAGTTTTTCTACTCCAGATAGTTTCCTATAGAAACTACTTTTCACTTATGCGACTTAAAATTCATATAAAAACGAAAAATGGGATGTAAAAACATATTCAGTTAAACGAAGTTGTTGTTGTAGCCACATTTGCCTGAGGGAGGTGGCGATCCTCGTCAAGCTCGTATAAGCGAGCAAGTTCGTTTCGGTCTATGCGACCGATCTCCGCGGCAACATAATGACCATTGGTTATTTAAAGGCTGCAATAACTCGCCTTGTCGTATCGAGTGTCATAGGCGCTCAGTATTTAAGCAAGAGCCGGTGCCACCCGGCCTCTCACTGAGACTCTCCACTCGATTCCGCTGATTGGCCGCGACTGCAGTTGCAGCTACTCCGTATGGAGCATTCCACTATCCGCAAACTGTGGACACACCCAGTAGCTCCCCGCTAAGCTTCTCGTGATAACGAAGAACGCCTCACAAATTGGAGTTCAAACTTCCAGCCTGTGTGATGCTCATAGTTATCCCGTGCCGGGTCAGTTAAACGATATTTTACTTAAGCGATTTAAATTATTTTGAAACCCAACAAAAATTAATGGTCCGGACTTCACAAAATTTTACACAAGACATTCTATTTAATGTTCCAACATGTGTGCACAACTTTATCAAAATTGGTTTTGTTTTTGAAATAGCTCCCACATATATCATTCATGCGATATGATATATTTAGGCTGTAGTAGCCATAATCTTGGTCCGGACTTTAGCGTTCGTCCTTGGACCAAAAAAGTGACTTGTGCAATATTTTACGATAATCGGACAATAAATGCTACCAGTACATTGATAACAAGAATATCGAAAGAACAGGAAAAAAGTAAAAGTGTGCTAAGTTCGGCCGGGCCGAATCTTAGGAACCCACCACCATGGATTTTGCTAAAAATTTATACAAAATAATTTAGGTTGTAGGGCATAATTGTATTCTACATACAAAACTTCTGCAATAACTGGTAAAACCAACAAAAATTAAAACTTCTAGGAACCGAACAAGGATGATCAAGAGACCGGTTTACATGGGAGGTATATCAGGTTATAGACCGATTTTGGCTGCACTTGGCACAGTTGTTGGAAGTCATAACAAAACACAACATGCGAAATTTCAGCCAAATCGGCCATTATTAAATATTTATACTTTGGAAATATTTTATAAAATGCTAACCTAAATGTACCTTAGTTCATTTTGATTTTAGGCTTGCTTAAAAAATACATAAAAGCCATAACTTATATATTTATTGGTATCAAATTTTAGAATTTCAATTACTTTTTTGTGTTAATTTGTATCTTATTCCATGTAATTTATAACTAAAATTATTATTTTATTTTTGGTAATTATTTTTTGACATTCGATTAGGTAAAATTTTTCGTATTTCCAATTACGATATTTTGAGTGTTTGCCAAGGCA
This sequence comes from Stomoxys calcitrans, assembly GCF_963082655.1. NCBI lineage: Eukaryota > Metazoa > Arthropoda > Insecta > Diptera > Muscidae > Stomoxys > Stomoxys calcitrans. The sequence goes on along the minus strand of NC_081556.1, from coordinate 68,753 downwards.
AATGGGATTACAATGCTCTCATGATCGATGAATTTTTTGTATTTTTTCTAATTGTGTATTCTTAATTTCATATCTCCAATGTAGCAAGGACATATTGTAACCACTGTTCGCTCTGCTGGCCCATCTGCGGGAACGGAAACAATAACAACAACGACAACATTGGCGACAGTAAAACGTATTACGCGTAGTCGTGCTGCCGGTTCAAAAATTATTATAGTGTCTAGGTCGAACTCCAATGAGGAATCCATATTACCCGATATCAACCAGCAAACAGAAATAAAGAACGAGAAGGACATCGATTTCGTGGCATAATCGTTTACAGATCAAACACGAATTTGGTCTCTACACTACTTGAAAAACAACCAACAAACGAATTGTCACAAATCGTTTGTTATTGGCTTATTCCGTAGTGAAAAACTTCAAATAATTTACAATTTTAGTTTTAATTGCTAACTATGGTATCCTCCACACGGTCTTGAATCGCACTTTAAAAGATTTTAATTTACATAATAAAAGGAAAAAATGCTATCGCAGGGGTAGCACATACAAATATCCCAATCTGATAGAAAATACACGTAAACATAGGTATCTGTTATCCAAAAAGTATGAATTTGGTAAAAAAAAAAATAAATTTGAACGTTTTTATATACTTATACATACGTATACATATATACATTAACAATATTTTAAGTATGTTTATAGTTATTTTTCAATGAATTACAACTAATCTTATGTAAATAGTAAAAATGTTTATGTATAACAAACCTAAATTGTTGCAGCATTATATTTACGTAATGTTAACATTTACTTAAATTTAAGTAAAGAAAATTAAACTTTTGAAGTAATAAACGATCGTAAAATCAACATGCGTACTCCTCGAACAACGCATTAAGGATAGAAGTAATGTTTTCTCATCAATGGTGGTTGCGTTTTTACACTGTAAAGTGCCTGGCTCTTTGTTACGGCAAACATTATGCGGTGTGCCGGAAAACGACGCCTCCGATAAAAAGTTTTACGTAATTAAAATATTTCTTAAGTGTTTCCACAACTTGTAAAGGGTCGATCATCCTTGAAAATTTTCTTTAGAGAAATTTATAGAACAATTGCAAAGAGTTTTAAGAAACAAAAGCGCCCATTACTTAGTTGTTTTTTTCTTTTATAGTTTAAACGGATTCGCAGGAAATATTATAGCCAAAGTGGGCGATAGGTTTCCCCTTAAGATGCTTAATAGTAAATAATATGCAAGGGAGTTTTTAGAAAACATCACTGAACGCAAATTTGCATTCCAAGTTTTAAAAAGAACTAATCGATAACGGATGCCATCATTTAAAAATTAACATCCCGATCGATTACGTATGTGAGAATAAGGCCCCTGAAAAGCCTCTGGGGAGGTTGTATCGTTCCAGTGCATAAAACCGATCGCAATAGGCACTATTTATTCCGATGAATGAAAGATCTACAATCTGCAAAAAAAAAACAAATTCTTTAATACCAGGGGCCTAGTTCTCGCACCAGTTATCGATCGAGTTTTTGTTCAATATAAATTTCGTTCTAAAATAATAATACATATTTTACCATCTCAAGGTAAAACGCAGACAATAGATTCTTATAGATGAACTTTCCGTCTCTGAATAAATGGTAAGAACAGCGATTATAAATAGGAGTTTTCTACTGTGTCATTCTTAAGAGTCACCTAAAACGGTTTAAACTTTTAAATAAAAAATTTTACGGAACCGAATGAAAACAAGCGAAATCGCGTTCATTGTTCATGCACCGTTCTCTTGAAATTCTCTCTTCTCTTTATGTTTTTCGTTTATTTCAAATCTTTGCACTTGGTGCCTCTTCAGTTATCTAGAATTTTCAATAAATTTTGATGTATCTCTCTGTTTCTGAGATAGTGAAATGTAAGTTTGTTCCATATCCACATTTAGAAAAAATGGTGAATTTTGTTCCAATTTCCAAAATTTGTGCACGTGGTACAAAATTACATAAATTTTTGACAGATCAATTTGGTAGTGCTATCATGTTCAACGTGCCCAATTTAAACTCTATTTAGAAATTAACTAAAAGAAATAATAAAACGACATGTTATTGGAGTAAATAATGCTAGAAAGCGCTTAAATTCCTAAATTCTTAATTTGAGACTTGAAACCAATGAAAAAAGAAAATAATATGGGTTTGATTCTAGATGAAGCTCCATATAATGTTATTGGGTTTAATGAATGCGAAGTTTGGCTAAACTAATGCAGCATTTCATTATGCATTCATGTGTACCATAAAATTGCAATAAAAAACCACACACTTCATCCTCACTTTTCTAGAACCCGAACACTCTAAATCCCTTCCATGAATTTCTTTTGCGACCATCGAGCAGAGCTCTGCCTGAAAGAACATACACTTGTCCAGCAATCTCACGTACAAACCGATGTGGTGTGTGTCGGAGTATAGAACCAAATACAGTCCCTGTCCCCATCTTGAAGCTACCTATAAAGACCGATATATCATTCTCTCCTCTTTCGGTTGGAAAGACGGCTCGACTTCTCGCACCACTTCGCGAAGGGCCGTCTTCTACGACCTGCCCCTGAGAAATGCGTGTTGTATCCGTAGGGCATGCCTGAAGTTCTTCGACGTATGACCCTCCCTCACCTTCAAGTCTATTTTGGTAATTAAATTGTTTTGTTGGAAATGTTAAATGCTACTATTTTGTAATAAGCATAATTGCTTGTTTACATTTATTCTACATTTACAGTACATTAACGAGAGCACAACCAGGCCTTAAGGGCTTACTTTCTGACATATGATCTGTATCTGAACATATTTGGATATAACTGCCATATAGAGATTTCTCCCGATTTACTGTCTTTGATCTTAGACATACATATATCCGAGTCTCGAAAGTTCAACCCGACCTAATAAAATAAGTTTTAAAACGTTTTATATTTTGTAAGAAAAATTAAATTTAAAAACATGAAAATATTTATTTTTTTATTAATTTAAATAACAACATTTTACAAAGGTGGTGGAACACATCTCTTTGTTCCACGTAATACAAAATTCCAAAAACGGTAAAAAATTTAATGTGGAACAAAACCCCAATTAATTATTTTCGGGAAATGGGCTATTAAAAATTTTAGGGAACATTTTTTAGAATCGCATGAACATGGCGACGTAAGAAAACAACCGTCCTTTACGGACCAGTTTTGAGTAATCGAGACTCCAACTTAACAAAATGGCGTATGGAACGAGATATAATTAGGCCAACAATAAATTGTGGTTTTGTGTGACTGAAAAATATGTGGCTTGCGTCGCTTCTATCACAGTCAACGGTGCTTCTTCAGCCAAACAAATCTACAATTGAATAAAGTTAGAAGCTTTTCCTTGAACAAATATGCTGCCGCATTATATTTAGTGGTTAAATGACATATTTTTTTGTTTTGGTCATGTTTGTAAAATCCTGGCAAGAACATCGGAAAAATACTTGGAGGGCGGTTATCCCTTCCAAATGCTGGCGACATTTGTGATGTCATGTAAAAATGTCTCCTCAAAATTCTCGCACTCGGCTATAAAAAGGAGAACCTTATCATTGAGCTTAAATATGAATCGGACAGCACTCAGTGACATGTGAGAAGTTTATCCCTGTTCCTTTATGGTATGTTCATGGGCAAATTTGAATTGTGCATGCTAATATACAATTTGTTTTGCCCATTTTGTTTCAAGTACATAGTTAATTCTTGTCCAAATTAATGGGCTAAAAATGTGAATTTATTTAAATTATTGTTTAATTTAATGAAATAAATACATCAATGCCCTATTTCTATCCAACTTCTTCAAAATAGGCCTAATAGATAACGTATGCCATCATCTAAAAATTCAAAAACTCCATCGTAATAATTCTGATTGCAAGAAAAAAAGACCAAGTAATTTTTTAATGCTGGCCCCCACATAACAAAGCGTGCTACGACATTTTGATGGAAGGAGAATATGTTTGATCCAATAGTCGGAAATTAATTGAGGACAGTGCACTGACGCGACAAAATCCATGGTAGTTAAAAGCACCAGTTTTCAGCATCTTAATATTCAAAAGGGGCCAAAAACACGATAATCAAATCTCCACAAGGGAACGTCCAATAATGAATTGAGGCTAGTACCGAACATTGATTCGAATCATTACCTTGCTGCAGCGAAGGTTTGCACCCGTGTATGAGTACGATCTTACGCGGAAGGTAGACGTCGAAAAGCTGCAAACGCAATACAGAATAAGTAGGACTATCAACTGATTGCCAAATAAAACGCGCTTATGACAAACTAGATACGTATTACGCTGCTTTGGTCTATCAAAAAAAATTCCAGAAGCTGGCATCTTCGTTGAAGTAGACAACTATATGGCAACGCTGTAATCATGCCATATATCTTTTGACAGTTTATATTTGTAGATGGCAGAAATAAGTTTAATTTTAGGAATTAAGTAAGTTTGTGTTCGTATGTGCTATCGTGGAGTCTAATTATTTAATTAATTGTAAGATAAAATTATTATATGATCATCGATTATTCGACATTCTTCATTTGAATTTAAATTTGAATTGTCGTTTCCAGATATTTGCTGTGGGCAGCGACAGGGAGACAGGGACAACAGATCCGGATCTTTCCCTCTCTCATGCTAATGAGTGTGCACGAGATTTTACAAATTGTGCGGGTTTGACATTCAATAAACGGCTGTTGCCTCCCATAACATTCTTATATGTTCGGCGGTTGCCTCCCATGACATTCTTATATGTTCGGTCATTGCTTCCCACAACTTTCTTTAGAGGAAGAGACTAGCGTCTGGCAACGCTGTAATCACACCATATATCTTTTGACAGTTGTGCTACCGTGGAAATTAATTCTATCATTCTATCGCACTAAAACCAACCAAACAAAGTGATTTCAGGATCCCTTTTTGCTACCGTGGAATCTTGTGCATTATTTAATTAATTCTAAGGTAAAATTGATAATAGAACTGCCGACAAGTAAATTACAAAACGTGGAGATAGTCTTGTGCAAATCTAAGGGAAAAGTTGGGCTGTGTAGTGTGATTTCAGGATTTTAGTAAGTTCGTATGTGCTACCGTGGAGTCTCGTAATTAATTCATTAATTCTAAGGTAAAGTTATTATATGATCATGTGTTATAAAAAATAATAGAACTACCTACAAGTAAACAAAAAAATGTGGAAATTGCCTTGTGCAAAACTAGGGGAAAATTTGGGCTGTGTAATATGTAATAAAATGTACGATGTGACCGAATAAGTGAGTGGTGGTGAGTGTCTGACGCGTACGGTACGGGCGAAAAAGAAATGAGAACTGCACACCACCAAAACAATATTCCAGTTGCAATATTTATTAGGCCTTCATGAATCGGGTCCAACAACAAGCAGTAAATTAAACGATAGTGAAATAATATTATTTTGCCAGTTGTTTGCTCTAAATCGATTTACATACTTTGGAAAATCGGTATAAGAATTAGCAATTTTCTTCATTATTCTGAAAAACGTAGGTGTGCAGAACAGGGTAAAACCTACATAAGATATTTCTGCGGCTGGTGCATGGCAACATGCGTACGTAAGTTGTTGACTAAAACTCCCTTTAACCCACAAATATATATGTAGTTTGCAGTGAAATGAAAGAAAGATAACATTATTTCCTAGATAGCCGCTATAGAATATACTTCTGTAAATATGCCGGACGTGACCTTGGCTATTTAATGTGTCAATATTCTCGGGTCTTTAGGATAGGTACATATGTTATTCATTTTACTTTTTATTTTACTTATTAAGTTTGAACAAAATAAATTGTTTTAAACCAAAAAGTTGTATAATATTACAAGTAACATCGTTTCTATTCATTGCACTATGTCATGGATGCAAATTCAATAGAACTAATTCTATACAGTCGAATAAGCTTTACTGAACATCTTTTAATAGAAGAAATCTGTTAATTGAAAAAAAAAATATTTTAACTAAATGATTTTAAGGACAATATAACACATTTCACTTCGCTAAATTGAAATACAAATTCATGTCAAAAAAGTCACAATTCAAAGACATCAACTCCGTTTAATTGAAAACATTTATTATAAAATGTTTGCGTTTGGTCAATGTTCCGATTTAATTAATTGCACTAGTTTTTAAATAGCGTCCTTATAATTTTTATAATTCTAGATCCCGGCGCGGTATAACTATGAGCATCACACAGGCTGGAACTTTGAGCTCCAATCTGTGTGGTGTTCTTCGCTATCACGAGATGCTTAGCTGGGAGCTACCGGGTGCGTCCACACTTTGCGGATAGTGGAATGCTCCATACGGAGTAGCTGCAACTGCAGTCGCAGACAAACAGCGGTATCGAGTGGAGAATCTCAGTGAGAAGTCGGTGGCATCGACTCTTGCCTAAATACTGAGTGCCTATGATACTCGAGACGACAAGTCGAGTTATTGGCGCCATTAAATAACCAATGGCAATCATGTCCCCGCGGCGATCGGTCGTATAGACCGGAACGAGCTTGCTCGCCTATGAGAGCTTGACGAAGGTCACCACCTCCACCAGCAAATGTGGCTACAACAACAACAACAAAATCAGCCTAGATCTTTTAATTACAAAGCCTATAACTTTTTGAAGTTCTGGTAATGGAAAACATTCGTAATTCTACAAACTTCGGTTAATTGAAACGTATTTCAATTATCCAGACTTTGCGTAATTGAAAACATCGCATAATTAAAATTTATTTTGCTGTTTTCAATTAAGCGGATTCGACTGTATTAGTAAAACTTCAAATTTTCACCACCAAAAATACTGAAATATTGCTGGTCTATGCTTCTTAAAAGTTGTGACAATGTCAAGGAGGCTTATATGTGTGTCATATGCTGATGTTGTGTCAAAATTTCCAAATAAATAAACTAAAGCAAAAAAAGAAAAAAATTGGTACGAAATTCGATCAAGAGAAAGGTTAACATATCTTTTATTTCTAATTACAATCACATCCGAACCAAATTCTCCAAGAAATAAGACAAGTCGGATGCAATTAAATCCTACAATTTTAGCAAATTCGGATATAAAATATACTTTTTATGAGTTCAAGACCTACTTGGAAAATCGGACCATACTCTTTACGGGTAACGAGGGGTCTTAGTCCAATCAAATGAAAATTAGCCCATGTTTTTTTATAGTCCAAACGACTTGTTCCAGTGCGACATCTCTTTGGGAAGAAGTTATTACACAACATAGAACCCCAAAAATGTCGCCAGCACTAGGAGGTGATAACTACCACTGACAATTTTTTCTAATCTGCCCGCCAAGAATCGAACACCAGTGCTCAACGTCATAGGCGCACATGATAACCTCTGCGCTACGGTAGCCTCCAAATCGTGGGAAGAAGTTATTACACAACATAGAACCTCAAAAATGTCGCCAGCACTAGGAGGTGCTAACTACCACTGACAATTTTTTCTAATCTGCCCGCCAAGAATCGAACACCAATGCTCAACGTCATAGGCGCACATGATAACCTCTGCGCTACGGTAGCCTCCAAATCATTGCACCAAAGTTTTGCCGTAATCTGATGAAAAACGCATTATATAAGCTCTAGATGGGAAATATAGTGATCGGTCTCTGTAGGAATATATCAATATATAGGCCTATAAAATATTTATCCAAAGGTTGCGTTTTAAGTTGGATTACAACGCATTTACGGAAAAATAACCTCAAATCAAAAATATATCCTTTATGGTATAAAGATAGAGACACTCCTTAACGCCCGTTACAAATAAAGCTTTGTTATTTTGAAAGGTTCTGAAAGTGGGGTAGAAAAATATACATCAGATAAAAGAAAATTATTTGAACAACAGAAATTATTTAATGATGTTCACTTGAGCAATTTTGAGGCAATCAAGAGATTGGTTAAAGGCCTAAGCAACATAAAAGAACAGCGTCACATTTTTTCACACAGCAACTAGTTCTGTCCGATTTAAGTTTAAGCTCCTTTTTATAGCCGTGTCCGAACTGCTTAACGCAATGAGAAACCTCTTTGAGGAGAAGTTTTTACATAACATAGTAAATTAAAAAGGTTTCGAACCCAGGCGCTCAGCGTCATGGCCGGATATGCCAACCACTGTGCTACGGTGGCCTCCTTTCTTCATTAGCACCTACTATAAAATCAATACATACTTTCAAAAAGTTTAAATTTAATTGTGAAGCTTCTCTCATCATGAACTTAGCTTAAATATACCCATAAGCACAGTAATTATAAATAAATATATAATTATACTATATATTTGTTTAAATAAAATTCTTTAATGGAAAGAATGTTCATGGGCAAATTTGTATTTGGAAAATTATTAAATTAGAGGTCGATTATGGGGTGACTCAGCTATAGTTGCGTCGTCAGGAGATAAAACCATGAAATAAAAATTAACAAAAATGTAGAATTTTTTCTTTACGCAAATTTGGTCGTGAACATTTCATTTAGGAACAGGTGCAAAATTCTCATATCAATGAGTGCTGTCCGATTCAAGTTTAAGCTCAATGAAAAGGGTCCTCCTTTTTACAGCTGAGTCCGAACGGCATGCCGCAGTGCGACAACTCTTCGTTGAAAAGTTTTTACATGGCTACCATACCAAATAGTAGAGTATCTCACAAATGTCGCCAACATAAGGAGGAAACAACCACCGCCGAAAAGTTTCGCTGATGTTCTCGCCGGGATTCGAAATCATCCGTTCAGCGTCAAAGGCGGATATGCTAATCTCTGAGTTACGGTGGCCTCTACGTTTTCCACTAAGTAACAGCACCAATATTCTTTAATATCTGCTGACGATTGAAAATAATCTCAATCAAAAGAAGTTTCAATTTGAAATCATCACGATTAAAACATATAAATTGCACAAAAATATTTGAGCGTTCCACAGTTTTTATAAGCGAAAGGACTGCCTAAGTGCCATCGTTATGGCTTTTATTTATTTACTAATTTCGTCATTCCGTTTGTAACTCATCGACATATTGATCTGAGACCTAATAAAGTATATTTATTCTTGAACGTCTTCACGTTCTTAGTCTATTTAGCAATATCCGTCTGTCTGTCGAAAACACTCTAACTTTCAAATTAGTAATGGTAGGCTCTTAAAATTTGGACAAATACTTCTTTTTAGTGTAGGTTCGTTGAGATTGTAAATGAGCCAAATCGGACAATGTTTCGGTATAGCTGCCATATAAACCGATCTTGGATCATGACTTGGCAGGCGCAATTCGTATCCGATTTGCCTGAAAATTTGCACGTAGCGTTTTGCTATGACTCCGAACAACTGTGCTAAGTATGGTATATAATCTTATATAGCTGCCATATCGGTTTATATTATATCTAGGGTATTCGGCCCGGCTAAACTTAGCACACTTTTACTTGTTTTTATTTATTATAATTAGAAATGAGAATAAACATTAAAAAACTAAGCACTACCGACTTAAGCTATCGATATTGTATGGTTTTAAATGACATGTATTTAATCAAATAAAAAGAGTACGAAATGGACTAAAATTTTACGTGACCCTAAATAACTGAAAATACAAACGTACAATTTTAGTCCGCGGAGGTTTTATTGGAATAATATTCAATGCATAAGTAATATGCTGGCAAGAGATTTCATATGCAATTACTTGTACTGAGCTACCTGGCTGGGGAGCCTTATTGGTTTACAATTGTTTTCAATGCTATAATTGTTGAGTAGTTAATATATAACAAATTAAAATACACAATTTAATTACTATACTATATTTTGTATAATATTTAATAATGGGCCTTGTTGGCTTTTTTATTACAAGAATAAAATGAGAATATGTTTTTTTTGTGAAAGCTAAAGGTATCTGAAAAAACAATCTGCAAAGTTCAATTGGAATGTAAAATCTACATTAAAAATGTGTAATACGAATGTAATGGCAATGTTGTTGCTGTATCAGAGTGTTGTATACTGAGGCGGCAGTCCTTGCCGATGAAGGACTCCATTGGCCAATGTTTTGATGTTTAGCTGAAAAATCCAACTTTATTTATCAATGTGTTAATTAGATAATCATCGCATAACTGTCAGCTTTCGAAGTCTTTGAAGGTTTTGTGATTAAACTAGCCGTAGCTGTAAATATATGCAGTGGTACTGATGCTATACAACGGTAGTTTCTAAGTGTGTATTGTTGTAATTTGAGAATGCCGATTCAGCTATTCACTTTTGTTTACTGTTTACATTCAGACCTTGTAGTTATGTATGTATACACTGCAAAGTGCATCTACATCCGATCACACGAACGGTCAAAGATTAGAAACAAATGTTTTCCTCATAACATTCAGAGTACAAAGTACGCTTGAAAATTACATGACACAATCTTTGTGGGAATTTTTCCGCCAAAAATAATTGTTAAGGTTAGAGGAAACATTTATTGTACAATATCAATTAAAATACTAGATACTATGGTTTTTCTATAAAAAATCCAATTTTGCAAACAGAAAAAAATATTAAGTAGTAAAATAAGTAATTGGTAATAAATAAAATTGAATATCAGGAAAAAATGTAATTCTGCTAGAGCTGTTTTATAGACTTTTAGAGAAGTCTATACCGTCCTTTGTCTTGTCTATGCATTCATTTGTTTAAAATTTCGAAACACAATGTGTTCAATGTTCTTTATTAATTTTCGTACTTCAAAGGTGATATGTGGGAACGTATTTATTTTTTTAATATCATTACACATATTTTAAACATTTTTATCGCCAAAACTCGATGTAGTTTTTAAAGGTTTCAATCACTCATTTCACACGTTCATTTGTAACTATAACGTATGTTTTGTTTTTCTTGTTTACATTTTTAGACAGTATAATAGTTGGACCACGCCTCATCTTTAAGGTGAAGAGAATATGCATTTCTATCACTAATCATTAAAAAACGCGTAGAAGTCATAAATCATACATAAGGAAATAATACCCTGATCCAATTGTGACGTCCATATACTTGACCCAAGGACAAAAGTGTGCATGTGTTTGACGGATAACAAAAAATATATAATACGTTAATAATAGGAATAGGAAATCCAGAATAGCGAGAAGCTGCGGGCTGCCGAAGTCAAATATAATATTGACCATATAACTTGAAAGAATATAGATTCGAAGCAAACACGATGTTTATCGAAGATGATGCGCAGTGAGTATACTTAAAAAATGCTAAACTTAATTTGAAGCAAATTTACTTAAAAACATAAATCGTCTTTGGTACCGAACAGATGAGACTGACCAACAAGTAATTTGTGCCATTTTAATTTTAGTATGTTTTTCGAGAAGGGTCCAATAATCTGAAAATATCAGATTTTTATGTTTATAGAAATGCATTTCTGGATCGCTTCAAATCGTAAAAAATTTATGGTGTAGCATTAAGATATTTCAATATCCGCTAGTATCCCATTTTCTTAGTTTAATATTTGTTCATTTGGTGTTTTTGCATATTGTGTGGTGTTTGCTTATACAATGGTTGCCATATAATTAGGCACATCGTGTTTAAGTTAAAAAAATTTACTATTTGCTGGAATTAAATGATAAAAATATTATTTTTCATAAGTTATCCCATATATTGTGATTAGGACCATGTATATACAAAAAAGATAGGAAAGCAAATAGACAGCTAATTAGTAAAAAAAGCGTACAATGTGTGTGACTCAAATAGGATTTTCGATTTATTTTCAAGGTTCTTAAGACTCACTAAACCTAATATATAAATTTGCTTAAATTTGATGTGCAGAATTTCGATAAATATCCGTACACATTGTAGAAGCCATAGTGTATATCTAAAACTGAACAAATTTCTATGAAATTCATCAGTCATCAGGAGAGTTATAAGAGAAATCCTCGTGGCAAATTTTCTGGAGATCAGTTAACCAATTACTAAATTATAGAGTACTATTCAAAATTGGACGAAAATATATATTGGAGCTATATCTAAACCTCCGTACACATTGTAGGAGCCATAGAGTAGATCGTTGTGTAAATTTTTGGGAAGATCGGTTAATAAATGGGTTATAAAAGGCCTTAAGTGAAAATAGGGAGATACATGTATATGAAAGCTATATCTAAAACTGAACAAATTTCTATGAAATTCATCAGTCATCAAAAGAGTAATAAGAGAAATCCTCGTGGCAAATTTTCTGGAGATCAGTTAACAAACTACTAAATTATTGAGTACTATTCAAAATTGCACGAAAATATATATTGGAGCTATATCTAAACCTGAACCGATTTCTATTAAATTCAATAGCAATACCAGAAGTCATAAAGCAATCCTTCGTGCTAATTTCGTGTGAATCGGTTAACAAATGACCAAATTATTGCAACACTAGTCCAAATCGGACGATGCGAGCTATATCTAAATTTGAACCGATTTCTATGAAATTCACTAATAATGTCGAAACTTAAAAGAGAATCACTCGTGCAACATTTCGTGAGAATCGATTGACAAATGAAGATATAATTGCAATTTAAGTCCAAATCGGACGAACGTGTATATGGGAGTTATATCCAAAACTGAATCGATTTTTCCAATTTCAATATGCTTCCTCTCTAGGTCCAAGGAAATGCGTGTGCCAAATTTAAATTGGATCGGATGAAAATTGCAACAGAGCCGTTGCCATCGTTATACACAAATTAACATGAACAGAAGGACATAGCTAAAACGAATCAAAAAGTGATTCTGAGTCGATCGGTATACTTATCAATGTGTCTATTGGGAAAAGATATGCAACTAATATTTTTAACAAACCTGGGAGAAATTTAGCCAAAGTCCTTGTACATTTTGGAATAAATCGTCAGAATATGAACTTTTCTCCTCCCCAAAGCTTTTTCGACCTCTTCCGATGGTTTTTTTATCTACGTTTTAGTTGAACAATTAAGGCTGGTGATCTATTCTTTGAGTATTCTAATGTTCATGTACCACACCATGATAAAAATAATATTAAGAAAATTATTTATTTTATTTATTAATTTCAATATAATACACAAAGTCGTACGGCCAAATAACTCTGACCAGAGTTAAATCAGCAGAAAACATTGTTTCATTCGTTGCTGTCTCAACAACAACAAAAAGTTTATGGGTCGATTTTGGAACCTTAGTTCCATTGCGTTGTCAGTTGAAAAATTGGTATTAGGAATGGCAACTTTCAACTGAAGTTTTCAATGCCAGTTGCTAAAAATTGTATTATTCGGCAACCACATTTTTGTAGTTGCTCTGTGGTTTTTATTAGCAATTAAGCAGCGAAATTAAAAGGAAATTTATTTTTTTTTTGGCTGACTTGGCTATAAATGCAGTAGGCGAGCACTTAAGTTTTGGAAAAATATTGGGTTTGGAGCAGCTAATGAAAACCATTGGAAAGAGCAGCAAACAGCGATGATGTTTTACACGCTAATAAATAAATAAGATAGTTCAACAGGACTTTAAATGAAAAATAATTTATTATGGTTGCGTTGTCAAACAACCACTTAAATGAACGTCGGCATAAATCAGAAGATTTAGATTTAGAAATTTAGATTCCTATTTTAATTTGTATACTCGGCCTAGACTTCTTCGCATCAGAAATAGTTGGTAGATTTGCAGATCGTTAGGACGGATGGCGTTTTTAATACGTACTAATATATTTGTAAGCTGAAATTAAGGGCTCACTCAAGCTCATTGCAGGTTCTCAACGAGTCAAATCTAGAGATCTGGTTTTATGAATTGAAAGTCATAACAGAAGTCTTTGTACACACGTATAGCTAAATTGGATAAGATATGCGCCTTCTCGGGGCTGAAAAAGTCAAATTGGAAGATTGATTCGGATTTGGCTCATTTGCAATTCCAACTGATTCGCTTCAATAAAAAGTACTCTGGGCAATATTTGGTGCTGCTTGCTGTATTTGATTAAAAGATTGTGCGATTTCAGCAGATATACGGATACTTCAAATGTCATGACGATTGAGAATGCACTAGGGTCTTACACCAATATTTGGACAATCCCATGGCAGCCGGTTGTACGTACCGGATTGACCCGATGGAATTTTCATCAGCAAGGGCTGCCGCCTCAGTACGTGTTCGTCTTTTTTCGTCATGGGAGAGGCACATCCCGGAGTGCCTTCTCCGTATGCTTCTGGTCCGTACCGGGATTGAAAAGAACCCCGGACCCTGGTTCTGTTCCGTTTGCCAGAACCGCCTTCATCATCGGTCAGTGTCGGTGAGGTGTAACCGGTGCTTGGAGTGGGTACATTTCCGTTCTTGCTCTGGCCTAACTTCGCTACGGGAGTATAGTCATACTGGCTATGTCGCTAGGTGCTGTGCGAACATAGCCAGCAGTGGGTCACAAGCGTCGCCGTCGTCGCCTTCGGCGTCCTCGTCATCGGACTATGTGACCCCCCCCCCCCCCCCCCGACCTCTCCCGTACGGCAATTTATGCAAAGACAGCACCCTAGCCCTACTATTGCCAGGCCAGTGCCGGGAAGTGTATCGTTCTTGCAGTTAAACTGCAATGGACTGCGAGGCAAGATTGATGAGATTGTAGATTTTATGAGTCGGAAGAGCATATCGGTCGCAGCGATCCAGGAGACAAAGCTGACTAACACCTGCAGCTTGCACAGTTGTCACGGCTACAATGTGCTACGTAAGGATCGCTCAAGGAATGGAGGTGGGGGATTGGCCATCGTTATACACCATTCCGTGCAGTATAAACCTATCTCGCCTGCGCTTGACGCTAGTTATGGGTCACTAGAATGTATGGGGGTAGCAGTCAGGTCTGCTACTGCCGAGATAGAGATATACAACGTGTATATACCGCCGGTTGGTAGCTGTGTCCCGATTAATGGCCAGGCCTACAGCCCCGCCATTAAGGTGCTGTGCGAACATAGCCAGCAGTGGGTCACAAGCGTCGCCGTCGTCGCCTTCGGCGTCCTCGTCATCGGACTATGTGACCCCCCCCCCCCCCCCCCCCCCCCCCCCGACCTCTCCCGTACGGCAATTTATGCAAAGACAGCACCCTAGCCCTACTATTGCCAGGCCAGTGCCGGGAAGTGTATCGTTCTTGCAGTTAAACTGCAATGGACTGCGAGGCAAGATTGATGAGATTGTAGATTTTATGAGTCGGAAGAGCATATCGGTCGCAGCGATCCAGGAGACAAAGCTGACTAACACCTGCAGCTTGCACAGTTGTCACGGCTACAATGTGCTACGTAAGGATCGCTCAAGGAATGGAGGTGGGGGATTGGCCATCGTTATACACCATTCCGTGCAGTATAAACCTATCTCGCCTGCGCTTGACGCTAGTTATGGGTCACTAGAATGTATGGGGGTAGCAGTCAGGTCTGCTACTGCCGAGATAGAGATATACAACGTGTATATACCGCCGGTTGGTAGCTGTGTCCCGATTAATGGCCAGGCCTACAGCCCCGACATAAGTGGGTTGCTATCTGGCCATAGTCGTCTGGTTCTGGGGGATTTTAATGCACATCACTCGTCATGGCATTCTCCCCTAGGTAACGACCAGCGTGGCATAGCTTTGGCAGAGCAGATAGATAGCTCCACGTTTTGCACGGTGAATGAGGATGCCCCCACTAGGATTACGAGGAGGTGCAGCAGCTCGCCAGACATCTCAATCGCATCCCCTGATCTCCTGAGTGACGTATCCTGGCAAGCCGTCATCTCTTTGGGGTCAGACCACCTCCCCATAATCCTCACCATCGACCGACCACCCGACTTCATAACCTCTGAGCGCCGGACGTTCATCAGTTACAAGAAGGCCAATTGGACGGGCTTCAGAGAGTATATCAATCGCCGCTTCAATGAACTGCCACCCCCCTCTGATGTGCTTGTGGCCGAGAGGAAATTCCGAGACATCATCAACGCAGCAGCCGCTCGCTTTATACCAGCCGGTCGAATACCGCAAGTGCGACCCAATTTCCCGGCGCAAGCAGTGGTACTCGCAGACGAGCGTGATGGGATTCGTGCTATGGACCCCGCTAACCCCAGAATCAGCGAGCTGAATCTGGAAATAAACAGGGTAGTCAACGAACATAAGCGGAATTTGTGGCTGGAACACTTGGAGCAATGTAACTTAGGCACCGGGGCAGGCAAACTGTGGGCCACTGTTAAGTCTCTCTCGAACCCCGGTAGACGGGACGACAGGACCTCAGTCACTTTTGGCGAGTTAACCGTGACTGATCCGAAGAGATGCGCCAGGTTGTTCAACCGTCAATTTATTGTGCATCCCGAGAGAGACAGGGCAAGGAGGAGAGCCATTCGCCGTATTCGTGGTCTCCGAGCCGATGAACAGCCATCACAATTTACCGTGGGCGAAGTTACGAATGTCATCCGTGGCGCCAAATCTTCCAAGGCGTTGGGCCCCGACGGAATCTCTACATTGATGCTGAAGAATCTGGATTTACCTGGAGTTGAGTACCTTACCACTGTCCTTAACCTGTCATTGAACACTCTTATAGTTCCCGATGTCTGGAAAATGGGCAGAGTGATCCCGCTACTGAAGCCTGGTAAAGACGCGAGTTTGGGGGAGTCGTACAGACCGATCTCCCTTCTCTCACCAGTGGCTAAGACGCTTGAGGCATTACTCCTCCCGAGCCTCGTAGGAGAATTTCCATTCGCCGAGCATCAACACGGATTTCGGAGACTGCACAGCACAACAACAGCTTTGCATGCCATCACCATCACGTCTACCTCAACGAGCTTGCCTCATATTTCGCTGCAAGAAATCTGAAGATATCCGCCACCAAATCTTCAGCCACACTGTTCACTACAAATACGCGTGAGGTGAATTCTGAGCTGACTGTGATGGTCGATGGAGAAATGATTCCGACCAACAAGTGTCCCAAAATACTTGGCGTCACATTTGACAGCTCCTACACTTTCTCCCCACATGCCACATGCCACAGCAATCTGCAATAAAGTCAAAAGTAGAAACAAGGTCCTCAAGTCACTCGCTGGCAGCACTTGGGGTGCAGACAAAGAAACCTTGTTGACCACGTACAAAGCAATTGGCCGGTCTGTGGTAAGTTATGCAGCGCCAGTGTGGTCACGTCAACTTTGAAACACGCAGTGGAATAATATTCAGATCTGTCAGAATGCCGCCCTCCGAACTGCGACGGGCTGTCTCCTTAGTTCTCATGTGGTCCACCTCCATCAGGAGACAAAGATAAGAAGTCAAAACACCGTAGAGTGAAACAGGGAGTTCCCCAAGGTGGGGTGATATCTCCGGCTCTGTTTAACCTCTACCTATCCTCCATCCCACCTCCTCCAGACAGCATAGAGATCGTATCATATGCGGACGACTGTACGATCATGGCATCAGGCCCCCACCCATTGATGACATCTGCGATAGGTTGAACGTCTACCTCAACGAGTTTGCCTCATATTTCGCTGCAAGAAATCTGAAGATATCCGCCACCAAATCTTCAGCCACACTGTTCACTACAAATACGCGTGAGGTGAATTCTGAGCTGACTGTGATGGTCGATGGAGAAATGATTCCGACCATCAAGTGTCCCAAAATACTTGGCGTCACATTTGACAGCTCCTACACCTTCTCCCCACATGCCACAGCAATCTGCAATAAAGTCAAAAGTAGAAACAAGGTCCTCAAGTCACTCGCTGGCAGCACTTGGGGTGCAGAAAAAGAAACCTTGTTGACCACGTACAAAGCAATTGGCCCCTCTGTGGTAAGTTATGCAGCGCCAGTGTGGTCACGTCAACTTTGTGACACGCAGTGGAATAATATTCAGATCTGTCAGAATGCCGCCCTCCGAACTGCAACGGGCTGTCTCCTTAGTTCTCATGTGGACCACCTCCATCAGGAGACAAAGATCCTACCAGTGCGAAGACATAACTACATGCTGTCTAAGCAATACCTTTTGGGCTGTTATCGCAGAAATCATCCAAATCATCATCTTGTGGATAGATACCCACCGCCCAGAAGCCTTAAGGTAGATCTACACGATCTAGAGCGCGATGTCCAGCGCTACAAGAGAGAACCTCTAGATCAAGCGGCATATCAAGCGGGTCTGAACAACATTCATGCAGACACGGTAGCAGACGCGTTAATTGGCTACCGGGTGAATGCAGTCCTTGGAGAACGACCGCCACCCATTGCACCCGAAGAAATCGACCTCCCCCGGCAAACCAGAGTGGTTCTGGCTCAATTACGTTCCGGCAGATGCAGCCGCCTCAATTCCCACAGAGCTAGGATTGATGCCGACGTGCAAGATGTATGTCCCGATTGTAACCAGGGACCGCACGATACACGTCACCTGTTTAACTGCCCGGCCAGACCCACTCGACTCAGACCCAGATCCCTGTGGACGCACGCCATCTTAGTCGCGGAGTTCCTGGGTCTTGACACTCAACAGAATCATGCAGACGAAAGATAGTACACAATAAACTGCTACAACAACAACAACCAATATTTGGAGGTGTAACAAACGGAATGAAGAATTTCGAGCAATTTCATCTCATGCTGGAGCTTCTAAAATGCCATTTGTTAAGGAAACATTTAACAAGTTTTGTTATTGAGGCAAATACAACCACTCTGAGTTCAAACTTTCATTCTAAAAAAATGCCTTTGTACACACGTTTAGCTAAATTGGATAAGATATGCGCCTTCTCGGGGCTGAAAAAGTCAAATTGGAAGATTGATTTGGATTTGGCTCATTTGCAATCCAATAAAAAGTACTCTGGGCAATATTTGGAGCTACTTGCTGTATTTGATAAAAAGATTGTGCTGTATTTGATAAAAAGATTTCGGATACATCAAATGTCATGACGATTGAGAATGCACTAGGGTCTTACACCAATATTTGGAGGTGTAACAAACGGAATGAAGAATCTCGAGTAATTTCATCTCATGCTGGAGCTTCTAAAATGCCATTTGTTAAGGAAACATTTAACAAGTTTTGTTATTGAGGCAAATACAACAACTCTGAGTTCAAACTTCCATTCCAAAAAATTGCCTACATTAAATCGCCAAGTAATGTAAATTTGTCAATGAACATTCCATTGTGTCTCACAAATGTCGCCAGCATTAGAAGCGGATAACCACTACTGAAAATTATATCTGATGTTCTTGCCAGGATTCAAACCTGGGCCTTCAGCGTCATCGGCGAACATATTAACCTCTGCGCTAAGATGGCCAAGTCACAAATGTTGCTACAGATTCTCTTGGGGTGGCTAAGTCCCCCAGGACCACCCTAGCTACACCAATTCGAAATATCTCCCAGGTTTGCTAAAATTTTAGTTGCAAGACTCTCTAAGAGCACGAAAGGTTTACCCAACTAAATATTACGGTTAAATCAGTAATTAGAACCTCAAGGACCACCTGAAGACCTATTAAAGTCACACAAATTATAATTTTTTTTACTTTTTACGTGAAAAACCTGAGGGTTCTTGCCTTTTTTTCTAAAACTCTGAAATTTTTTTCTAAAGGGTGATTTTTTTGAGGTTAGGATTTTCATGCATTAGTATTTGACAGATCACGTGGGATTTCAGACATGGTGTCAAAGAGAAAGATGCTCAGTATGCTTTGACATTTCATCATGAATAGACTTACTAACGAGCAACGCTTGCAAATCATTGAATTTTATTACCAAAATCAGTGTTCGGTTCGAAATGTGTTCATTCACCGTAACGTTGCGTCCAACAGCATCTTTGAAAAAATACGGTCCAATAATTCCACCAGCGTACAAACCACACCAAACAGTGCATTTTTCGGGATGCATGGGCAGTTCTTGAACGGCTTCTGGTTGCTCTTCACTCCAAATGCGGCAATTTTGCTTATTTACGTAGCCATTCAACCAGAAATGAGCCTCATCGCTGAACAAAATTTGTCAAAATTTGAACACATTTCGAACCGAACACTGATTTTGGTAATAAAATTCAATGATTTGCAAGCGTTGCTCGTTAGTAAGTCTATTCATGATGAAATGTCAAAGCATACTGAGCATCTTTCTCTTTGACACCATGTCTGAAATCCCACGTGATCTGTCAAATACTAATGCATGAAAATCCTAACCTCAAAAAAATCACCCTTTATATATACATGTTCCTAATCATAACGATTGAAGAGCACGAAAAATTTTCCCAATAAGTCACACAAATTATGCACTTTTGTTACTTTTTACGTGAAAAACATGAGGGTTCTTGCCTTTTTTTCTTAAACTCTGCAATTTTTCTTCTTATATTTTCTTAGATATACATCTTTCTAATCATAACGAATGGGATTGCTAATGAAAATTTCATTTAATATAAAAAAATGAAATTAAATAAGGTATCGAAAACTATATGGCCACCACTGTATGTACTTGTTATATTATCCGATATTTCCATAAAAAAAATGTAAAACGATCAGGCAATGTCCTTGAACTTGTCTGTCCGGCAGTATGTCTGTTGTAAATACGATAAAATTGTTGGTTCAAAGACAGGTTAAATTCGAGGATGATAATCCATCTGGAAAAACACCAACATAGAGTGATCTCCCTAATTCCCTCGTTTATGTGGTCTTCCTATTTCCATAACGGAATTCCAGCTTAGTCTCTACTATACATGTTTCGTACATAATATTTATGTGTTCCAAATTGCAGCATTTCACATATATTGCATAAAAAAGTATCTATGAGTATATCCTATTTTCTGTGTTTAAAATAGCATATTAGTTGAATGTTATAAATTATGTCGGATTAATGTAGCTTAGGAATTATACCCTCAGATCGTTAAAGCCGTTGCAATTAGAGCATCAATCCTTTTTGTTATTTATGATATTTCAATTGTTAATTTATTTCGAATACTAATTTTAAGTTGTTTAAGAAATTTAGCGAACTGCAAAAACTATTCACTACAGTTTTGTGAGATACTACTTAATCTCTAACTGAGAACGTGTGGTTTTTTCTATTTCTTTTATATAGGATGGAGAGCTTCTGGATACAGAGCGCCATTGGTGCAATTAAGGCAATTGCATTTGTCTGTGACATAATAACTTTACCGGTTTATTTGGTGCTACAAAGACCATGGAAAAGGAGGCACGAGGCCAAGCGTGTTAAGGTCAGTATAAAAATATTCATGATGCGAATCAATCACAAAGTTATATCAGAACAAGATAAAGCTAAATATCAACGTAGGTATACAAAACTATAGGTAGTAAAGTTCACACAAATAGTTTCACTTTTCAGCTAGGAGCCACCGGGGCCAGCATGACATATAGGTTAGCATGTCCACATAAGACGGTATTATAGACAAATCCTGGCGAGAGCGTAAACAAAATTTTGAAGGAAGGGATATCCCCAAACTTATGCTGTTGATATTTGTTATGCCGGTAGCCGCGCGAAATTGGTTTCGAAAGAATTCAGCTCTTAAAAATAAGGTTGATAGTATGCAATTATTTAGTGCACGACCAAATCTTGAAGTTATTAATGAAAAAAAAATAGTTTTTAATGCCCTTATCATTGAGCTAAAACATAAGTCGGGTGGAAGTCATGGATATGGGAAATCTGTGATGGTTATGGGAAATCTCTTAAGTTGCTATTCGACTATTGAAATCGATCAACGGCTAAATTGTCGTTTGTTTTTCCTTGTTTCATTGCAAGAAAGCTATTGCTTTAATTGCGTGCGACTTCTCCGTGTGGAGAAGTTTTACGCGGCTACAGGCATTACAAATATCAACAGCATAAGTTTGGGGATACCCCTTCTTTCAAAATTTTGTTTACACTCTCGTCAGGATTTGTCTATAATACCGTCTTATGTGGGCATGCTAACCTGCATGTCATGCTGGCCCCGGTGGCTCCTAGCTAAAAAGTGAAACTATTTGTGTGAATTTAACTACAACAAGTCTAATTAACATAACATGTATATTTGTATTATTTAATTTCAGGCTAAAATTGTGTCCAATGACGAATCAACTTTAACTTATCGGACTATAGAACCGCCCCGAGATGTCCACATTAAAATGTTGCAGGACAACATAGACACACTTGAAAAAGTTTTTAATTACGTCGCAAAAACACATTCGTCTAAGCGTTGCCTGGGCACACGCCAAATCTTAAGTGAAGAAGATGAGGTACAGCCTAATGGACGTGTCTTTAAAAAGTATAATATGGGAGATTATAAATGGAAAAATTTTATCGAATCAGAACGTATGGCTGCAGCATTTGGACGCGGTCTTCGCGAATGCGGTCAGGAACCTCGCAAGAATATTGTTATATTTGCGGAAACTCGCGCTGAGTGGATGATAGCGGCTCATGGCTGTTTTAAACAGTCTATGTCCATAGTTACCGTTTACGCAACGTTGGGAGACGAGGGTGTTGCTCATTGCATAAGTGAAACGGAGGTGACAACTGTTATAACATCTCATGATCTGCTACCAAAATTCAAGCAGCTATTGGAAAAATGTCCTCTCGTTAATACGATTATCTTTATGGAGGATCAATTGCACAAAACCGATATATCAGGCTTTAAAGATGGAGTCAAGATTATTCCATTTTCACAAGTTACACGACTAGGCCAAGACAGCAAGTTTGGTAAGTTGGAATTTAATAGTATCAATTTCTTACTATATATTATGTAGGTCTTGGTGGCTTTGGGCTTGAAAATCTGTAGAGATAGAAGATTATATACCGAAATGATTGTTTGTTTTATTCATGGCATTTTTGAGCAAATATTACTTTCACGTCTTTCGCACAGAATCTTTTGTCTAGTTTTATTTTTTAACTTAGTAGTGTAAGTCAGATAAATGTATTGATTTCAAGTGTAAAGGTGAAGGGGTGATTTTCAATTTCCATCAAAGACTCGTCCTTTCTGTAGAAATTGTAGATTATATACCGAAATGATTGTTTGTTTTATTCATGGCATTTTTGAGCAATTATTACTTTCGTGGGTTTCGCACAGAACCTTTTGTCTAGTTTTATATTTTAACTTAGTAGAGTAAGTCAGATGAATGTATTGAAATCAAGTGTAAAGGTGAAGGGGGTGATTTTCGATTTCCATCAAAGACTCGTCCTTTCTGTGTGGCATCGAGGTCGACAAAGTTACTGGCCATATCAAAGAAAGTTCTTCCCCAATTTTTCGTGCAGTTAAGTTACCGTCTGACAATGCAAACAAAATAAAAATTTTTATTACTTCCGGCAATGAGAGAAATATGAACAAACAAACAAAGTAGATCAACGAAAAAAGACAAAGAGTTGTGAAATTCCTGAATACCCATTTTAAATTTTATTTAAGGAGCTGCTGAACTAAGTTTTACGTTAAATATTTTCTTTATATTTCCTTACAAGTAAAAGTCCATTTTATGTTGCCGTTAACTCCCTTTCTTCAGCTGAGTTATGAAATTTCCTGAATACCCATTTTAAATTTCATTTAAGGTGCTGCTGGACTAAGTTTTACGTTAAATATTTTCTTTATATTTCCTTACAAGTAAAAGTCCATTTTATGTCGCCGTTAACTCCCTTTCTTCAGCTGCTCGGTATTCAAAAAGTTGGCTTACTTAATTTACAGGCAAGTTTTTTTTGCATAAACCTGCTCTCCCCTGCTCCAATGGATATACCGGAAAGCTGATACGAAGTGGTACCAATTCAAACGACCACTTTTATGTGTGAAAATATTTTTTATTTATCCAAATGACAAAAATGTGTGGAAGCAAAATTTAAATTTATTAAAAAAATAAAATTAAATGAAGTTTCACCTCAAATATCTCAATTCAATGCTTTCTGTACACGTGCAAATCGATAACTGTTTTAAATCATGATATAAGACTAACATCTAGCTGTAATATTAACATACAGGGTAGCTGATGCAAAGTGTTACCAAGTTCACATTGGTATGTCTGCCGAACGTTACGTTAAATATTTTCTTTATATTTCCTTACAAGTAAAAGTCCATTTTATGTCGCCGTTAACTCCCTTTCTTCAGCTGCTCGGTATTCAAAAAGTTGGCTTACTTAATTTACAGGCAAGTTTTTTTTGCATAAACCTGCTCTCCCCTGCTCCAATGGATATACCGGAAAGCTGATACGAAGTGGTACCAATTCAAACGACCACTTTTATGTGTGAAAATATTTTTTATTTATCCAAATGACAAAAATGTGTGGAAGCAAAATTTAAATTTATTAAAAAAATAAAATTAAATGAAGTTTCACCTCAAATATCTCAATTCAATGCTTTCTGTACACGTGCAAATCGATAACTGTTTTAAATCATGATATAAGACTAACATCTAGCTGTAATATTAACATACAGGGTAGCTGATGCAAAGTGTTACCAAGTTCACATTGGTATGTCTGCCGAACTAGAAATAACAGCTATGTGATATTTGTTTTGTTTACATTTATATTGTCTACAAGCCCCGAAAGCATTTGCTTCTACAGCAAAAGTTCTAGTTAAATATACCAATATTAGCGTACTTTCATGGAAGAGGAGGTTGAATGTTAAAGACATGAAGAATATATAAACTTTATAGGGTTCTAAGATCGAAATGTTACAAACGGCATGACGAAAGCCGAAAGCCTAGTCTTCCTATGGTGAAAGATAGAAAAAACAATGTTTATCCTGATCGAATCGAACATGATTTTCTTTTAGCAAAAGCTATTTGAAAGAACTCGTTTCAGATACAAAATTAAAAGATATATACGTAAATGTTTTATGCAAAATTTAAGCCAAATCGCATAGGAGTTGTTTTCTCATCGGTGAAATTAGTCCAATCAATAGATAGATCTTTTTAAAAGCTATAACCTTACATGCGCTTCGAAATATAGACGAACTGTTGACTCAGAATGATAAGATGGCCAACAAAAATGGGTATATTATAAGGAGAATCATGAGTTTAGAAAACTCCAATGCCATGGTGGAGGGTATAAAATGATTTAACTGCAAATTTTTCTTTGAACATCGAATCAAGGAATAACGGACAATCTTAAGTCCTATACAAGTGCCGTTGAGCGATGTATCTTCGGAGAGAAGTTTCCAGCGTTACTAAGGTGTTTACCACCCACTGATAATATTTTTGATGCCCTCGCTCGAACTCGAACAAAGGCGTTCATTATCATAGGCAACCGTGCTAACATATTCGGCGCTGTTATATAGGTGTAAAAACATCATAAAAGAAGAATTTTAGCAAAGTAGCATACAAGAGTGGAAAAATGAGTCAAAACCCTAAAAAGTATGGCGAATAGTGTTCAATAAAAAGTGTCGCACAATTGGCAGTCGTCGAAAAAAATGTCAAACGGTAACGGTGTCCCAAATACGCGTTTATGTATAAAGAAGCAAGGAGACCACTTGCAGGCTCTTGTCGAGTAGAGAAATTGGCCAAAACCCTATAAAGTATGGTGAATAGTGTTCAATAAAAAAGTGTCGCACAGTTGGCAGTCGTCGAAAAAAAAGTGTCAAACGGTAACGGTGTCTCAAATACGCGTTTATGTACATGGAAGCAAGGTGATCACTTGCTGGCTCTTACCGAGTACGCTCTCTTTATCTATTTTTTCTTATGTTTCTTGTATTTCACACTTTTCCGTTACCTTCTCATTTACACTTCTTTTCCTACTGATGTGCCGCCAATAGGTCAGATTGGCCTCCGAGTGAGCCCACTTGTCAAGTTCGGCTACCCATGAAATCAAGTTTTCCAGAAGAAATAATTATATTAATATTTGTTTTTGAGACAGTGTCATTTATATTTAACTATTAAACCTACATTCGGATAAATTGTTTTGTCGAAAAATTCTGTAGTACGCTGCGGAAAAGTTTTTCTTTATTTTTTATTTTCAAATTAAAATTTTACAAAAAAATACTTGGGTTAAGTATGAGGTACCAGGCAGTGACTCACATGGCAGGAATGCGAAACGTTATTTGCAATTTTATTATATATGCTATGGTGTTGTAATAATTTTAATATTAACTTTTTTTCAGAGGGTGTTCCCCCGAAGGGCAATGATATTGCAATCATAATGTATACTTCCGGATCTACTGGGACACCTAAGGGAGTTTTGTTATCTCACAAAAACTGCATTGCAACCATGAAAGGGTTTTGCGATGTGGTGCCAATATATCCTGATGACGTCTTGATAGGGTATGTAGAAAAAATAAAAAAGTTTAAACTTAGATAATTAGTATTCTTTTCTAGTTTTCTTCCTTTGGCTCATGTTTTTGAATTAGTGGCAGAGAGTGTTTGTTTAATGACAGGCGTTCCCATAGGCTACTCGACGCCCTTGACGTTAATAGACACCAGCAGCAAAATTATGAGGGGTTCAAAGGGAGATGCAACAGTTTTGAAACCTACATGTATGACAACAGTACCAGTAAGTAAATTATTGTAAAACATACTGTACGGTATTTGACGTTTTAATCTAAAAATATTTTAGCTCATTTTGGATAGAATTTCAAAAGGCATTAACGATAAAGTTAATTCGGGCTCCGCTTTTAAAAAAGCTCTATTTCAATTTCTTTACCAGTACAAAGTTAAATGGATTAAAAAAGGTTATCAGACCCCATTGATTGATAGGTAAACTGAGATGAGCATCAAGTACGACTTATGCCTCAATTATAACTTTTTCAGATTGGTTTTCAAGAAGGTCGCTAAATTGATGGGAGGTCGTGTTCGTATTATGATGTCGGGAGGTGCACCACTTTCGCCAGACACACACGAACAAATAAAAACTTGTTTATGCGTTGACTTAATTCAGGGCTACGGTTTAACGGAGACCACTTCAGGAGCAACAGTCATGGATTGTAATATGAATTGTGAAATATTAGTCGAATTTAATTAAAAATATATTTTTTTAGATCGGGATATGCAATATGGACGTGTTGGGGCACCATTGACAGTTTGCGAAATACGCTTAGTCAATTGGGAGGAAGGAGGCTACAGAGTGACAAATAAACCTTATCCGCAAGTAAGCTTAAGCTGGTTTATGATTCATTGAACTGGGTTCCATATCGATTTTATTCTCAACTAGGGTGAAGTTCTTGTTGGTGGCGAATGCGTTTCAATGGGATATTATAAGCTACCAAATAAAACCGCTGATGATTTCTTTGACGAGGATGGTAAGCGCTGGTTCAAAACTGGAGATGTTGGAGAAATGCATCCTGACGGCGTACTTAAAATAATAGGTAAATTTCTCTGGAGATTTATTTTTGACATGGAAAATTTTACTTATTTAATTCTTTAATTTTAGATCGTAAGAAGGACTTGGTGAAATTACAAGCAGGCGAGTATGTTTCATTGGGCAAAGTAGAATCGGAATTGAAAACATGTCCATTGGTGGAAAATATATGTGTGTACGGCGACCCAACCAAGCAATTTACTGTAGCCCTAGTTGTACCAAATCAAAAGCATTTGGAAGAATTGTCTATTCGCCACGGGTTGGAAGGGAAGTCATTTGAAGAACTCTGCTCCAATCCTGTGATTGAAAAAGCGGTGATTAAGGAAATAGCGGAGCATGCTAGAAAATGTAAGCAAACGCACAAGGTAATTAATTTTCAATGTCTAATGTGCGTTGTTTTTTAATAGGCAAACTACAAAAGTATGAAGTACCCGCCGCTATAACATTGTGTAAAGAAGTTTGGTCGCCCGACATGGGGCTTGTTACTGCTGCATTCAAGCTCAAACGCAAAGACATTCAAGACAAATATCAGCATGATATTAATCGAATGTACGCCTCATGAAATTGGCTTAACAATTAGATCTAGATTACACACAAAACAAAAAAAAAGAGTCTGCAAAAAATAATAAATCATTTACTTTTTAGAGTCCTGATATCATGCTCTTTATTTCACCAATAACTTAGTAAAGCATTATTGGGAACACAAATTATTTATTAATCAGAAAAAAAATTCATATGTTAAATATTGTAGCTAATCTCCTATTAAGAGCAAATTTAATGATTTAAAAAGCAACTTTAAATAACAGGCTGGAAATATGTTAAAACTTGAATATAAGCATTGATTATGGACTGGATAGTAACAAATTTATACTCAGACTAAAAAGAACTATTCGTACGTCGTGGGATAGAGAATCTAATTTGCAATTGCCGTAGGTCAGAGGCATACATATAATAAAAATAGATTTTTTTTATTGTTTTGTAATACTTATTTGTGAGCCGACATATTGTATATAATTTAAATTATTCAGCAAAGCTATTTTATTCAAGAATGTCTCAAAAATCTTACAGATCCTGTAATCATAGTACTACCTACGGCGTACTGAAATAATGAGTATACTGTTTTTTTGGCAATAAAAGCACAATAATGGTATTATAATTTCAATATTGCCGTCGTAAAATTTGCTTTGATTAGAAAGACCTCCATAGAACAATGCTTGTATTAACATTTTATTGATTCCAGGATTAAAATAGGTGAAGAATGTTTTATTTAGTATTATGTTTTTTGTTAAATGATTTATTGTTTGATAAGAAACTAAACAAATAAAATAATATTTACATAAATTATCCTACTTGATAAAGACATCTTGGAGTTGCTTCAAGCTTTCATTACATTTTTACTATCTTATTTAGTATCGGCTGAACATTTTTGATTTAAACGACTTTTGTAAATTTTGTTCTTGAACACATTTTGGATACTAGTTTGTAGTTATAATTTGTTATAAAATTAAGTGTATTAACATAGTAAATTTAAGTTTAAGGTTAGTGCTGAAACATTTGATGGATTTCTTTTTTTTTTTTTTTGTTTAAAGAAGAGGAGACTTAAGAAAAGCCAGTTATAGCAAAATACACAATATTACATAAATATAATAAATGAAAAATTTCGCTTATTTACATGCTGCAATTCTCAGTTTGTAGGAAAAAGAAAAAAATAGGAAATACAAATTTCCTCGACAAAACTGACTATTTGTTTTATAGATTGCAAAGGTACTCGTTAACGGATTTTAGAAGTATCCCCTGTCCATAAATGAAATGTTCATGGAAAATTCAGTAGTAGTAGTAGTAAAAGTACTCGTTACCGGATTTTAGAATGGTTTATTTTTTGCTAAATATCCAAAAAAAAATCGTTTTTATCAAGGCATTGTGGGTCCATGTCGGAAATGAGCTTGAAGTACTATTTAATTGTCGTCAATTAATAAAGGATTTTCCAATAAGATATGTTATTTTGATATTCAAAGAAAAATGGAATTTTTGGGATAATTGATCGGATGTTTATTTCATAACAACGAGAAAGGTACGCATTTCATAATGAAGAAGAAATTCAGTAAAATGGGCACCACTACCACGCTTACCGGACCATACCTTCCATGCCATTTGCCATAACCAAATCGCAAAATGGCTGACCTATGTCCTCGAGAGCCTCACTAATCCTATCTTTGTGGTGTTGACCCTGGGCTGTTTTCCCCAAAAGGAAAAAGTCGCAACGTGTTAAATCACAAGATCTGGTGGTCAATTGTGATCATCTCTTCCTGAGATAACACGGCCCGGAAACTTTTCCCGTAAAAAAGCAATGGTTTTGTTGCTTGTGTGCCACATGACGCCGTCTTGTTGAAGGTAAACAATGTCCAGATCAATACCATCAGAATCGGTTCATAAAAATGCATAAGTCATCTTCCGATAGCGCAAAAAAAACAATGTCCTCAAGTCACTTGACGGCAGCATTTAGGATGCTGACAAAAAACCTTGTTAACCACGTAAAAACAGTTGGCCGATCTGTGTTAAATTATGCAGCGCCATTGTGGTCTAGTCAGCTATGTCACACTCAGTGGAATGATATTTAGATCTTTCACGCTAAGTTCTATATTTCCATTAACAACTTCAACATCGTGGCGGCAAAGTTTAAAAATGTTAACTGTGAAAAAATTTCACTTTTTTAACAAATTTTACCAGTCCGTATTTTTTGGAATGCTTCGAAAAGGACTTTATGCTATATTTTTATGACAATTCTTACAAAATCCTTTTGGGACACGATAATCATTTAATTGCTTTTCATTTCATATATCAGGTACAACGACAAAATGTGGGTTTTACAACATGAAATTCGTTCGTTTGAAATGATCAGCCTCTAATTGATTTTTCTTGTAGAAACTATTAGTGCTCGACGCTTAGATTATCATTGAAAATTTTTGGGCACTATGTGTTATTTTGCACCACATAAAGTATACAGGAATTGGCCGTAGTAATAAAGAAAAAATATTGCCAAATTCATATGACAATATAAAACTTTCAGCAGAGATTAATCGTCCATACAGTTTAGAACAATTCGAAAATATTTTGAAATTCGTTAAACTAGTACACGATCTGCAAAATTAAAATGTTACTTTTTAAGTAAAAATAGTTTTTCTTTCAATAAACAAAGGGTGATCTCGTTTATATAATAATATATGTAAAGCAAAAAATTTACGATCTATATGACAAAAATGTTTTCGTACCGTCTCCCTGATGGTAATTTTTTTGCGACAATGCTAATACTTATGTTTGATCCTAAAGTAAATGTTAATACCAAAAGTAACATCTATACTTATTATTTATGTACAGTTTACCATAATTTATTCAACCATTTTAAAGTATCAGCAAAATGTAGGTTACTTGTAATCTAAATGGCTAACAACAGATATTTTGCACACCGATGATTGGAATCCTTGTACCAAGAAGTGTTTTGATTTTCAGATTACTTCTTTATTCGTTGGCCTCGATGGACTTCTTTTATATTTTCACCAAATGAAACAAGCCAGATTTAGTTCCTTGCTGCATAGTACTACGTAATGCAAACCAGCTATAAGTGGATCCTGATTTTATGACAGTGAACTGCTGATTTATCTCGTCAATTTTACCCTGACGGGTAGTTCTTTGCTCTAAAATGGATCAGATTTAGTTCCTTACTACGTAGCAATACGTAATACAAATCATATGTAAACGGAGGCTGATGCCAAAGCGGTAAATTAATTATTCGACGACAATTATGACTTGTGCCGTCAAGTTGGACCTGGTGGATTTTTCATTGCTTTGTCTTGCGACAACAGTGTAAAAAACTGAATTTGGACAGCAAAAAATTTGTACATTAGTCACCGATATGTATGTACTACAAACCAGCAATACATATGTATTACAGAGATCGACGGCGTAACACGGAACCGCTGATTTTCGATGAAAAGTATGATTTTAACCCGCCAAAGGTAACACATGATATTTGCATTAAATTCGTTAGGTAAAGAAATAATTTAAGCTTTCGAAAGTTTACCACTTGTAGAAGTTGTGGGTACATGGCGCTTAAATGAGCATTCACATATCTATGTTAGAAAAAAGCCGTCAACGTCAGATGGAAATGCAGTCACGGTCGTGCCTCCGAAATGATTTATCGCTGTCTTACTGAGAACTACACTTGAAGTCGGCATTCCCGGTCGTGCCTCCGAAATGATTCATCGCTGTCTTACCTGGAACTACACCTACGCAATCCATGGCCATCCAGTGTTTGTCTCCAAACGGCTAACAGTTAAATGCTGTGCGCAAACAAAAAAGGATTTACATAACTTGTTATCGCGCAGCTCATGTGAATTACTTTTTGAAAATGATTTTCAATCAATTTCGTCGAGTCAGTTATCTGTCCAGCCTTTGGTAAGTGCTAATGATTTCTTATTGTAACAAAACTTTTAGTAGATATAGAAGAAAGCTTTATAACGTCATAGTTGAATATGGCTTCCAAAAACAATGAATCTTTTGCCTGTCCTTAAATTCTTGCTATCCAGGCACTAGACACATTTATCATCCGATTATATTAAGATATTGCGCATAAATTTTCTCCGGCTCAATCATATGTGGACCTATTCTTAAGCTGTTTTTTTTGTGATCGAGCCGATACTATATCAAAAATTGAAAGCCCAAATGGAACAAAGCGTTGAGTATTCGGAATAGCTTTTAACTTCGCTCTAGCCCTGCTCGTTGGTTTTATTTTGGTAGATGGCCTGCACAAACGGATGGCAGAAGTTTGGTATGTGTCTGCTTCTCCTAAACTGTTATCAGTCTGCTGAGACATTATTGTTGTTAGTTTGTTAAATTTTAATTTGAACAGAAGTAGATTTCTGAATTCACTGCTCGCGACACATCCGATATAGTTCTCATTTATACTTCGACTTTCTTGATCATAAAGAAGACGGCACCAAAACTCGTAGATTGTTGGCCCTGCACATAAGTTTTTGCATGGAACGGAATGGAGTTTTTGCATAACAAGGAATCGTGTCTTATCTAATGGAAAAATGCTACACATTAGATGTAATGTCATGGAATCGGAATAGTTTAAAAACTTAATGATTCTGTTCAAAGACACCAATGAGATGTTGATACTTCATTCGCTTAGTAATAATAAGCGAATGAAGTGGAAAACCCAGCATAAATCTGATCTACATATGTATGTTCTTGCCGCTTCGCCCATAACAAAAACTGAAAGGCATGATCAATGGATAATAGCATTTATTCCCGACACTAAAATAACCAATATTCAAACTCTCGGACAGGACCAATGCAGGATAGTGCCTTTTATTTCCGACATAACAATAACCAATGTCAAAGCAAGAGCTAACTCTCTTTTGCTTGTCGTTCGCTAATATTACTTGTTGTTTTAAGAGGTGTAATAAAAAAAATCCGAGATATTTACTTTGATATCAACGACTTGTTTCATCCTTTAACGATAATTGAACATTTTTTTACGAACTCTCCATTAAGGGAAGGCAGTGCTGTCCGATTCAAAGGCTAAAAAAATTAAATTATTTTTTATTTATTTGCGTTTTAGCTGGCTTTACATTCGTTGAAAATTTCAGATAACCATGACTTTATTTATGTTGAAAGTTGGCTAAGTGAAAAAAATTACACATTGGTTCTTTTTGTATCGGGGATAACTTTTATTGTTGTGGGGGAAGCGGCAAGAACATAGTGTAATTCTTCAATACCAACTAAAAGTTACCTCTGCCAACGATCATTGCAAATATGTCTAAAGAACTCCATCAAGGAAATGATGACGCTGCTCTTGATGGTAGCAAAAAGATTAGGAGGTTTTGTTTTCCGCTAGTTCAATCGGCAGCAACTGTTATTTGAAATCTGCTTTTTATTTGGTTGGAAGGTCCGAGTTACCGAATGGCATTTTTGCACACATGATTAGCTTTTTCTGCATTGATAAGGAGAGAAGGATAATTTTGGAGAATAGACAAATAAAATAGATTGTTTGCTCACCTTTGGTCGGCGTTGGTTCTGACTTCAATTCTTTTTGTGTTGTGAATAAGAAGCACTACCCAGCATAAATGGCATAGCCCAGCGCATTACTTTGTGTTGTGGGCAATTGCATATCTTTGACATCTTTTTTCAAACTAAAGAAATACAATAGTGATTGTATAAAATAGCAAGATTTAAACAGAAAGTTCATGTCTTTAATAAGAAGTACCATTTTATTTACTAAAAAATTTATTATATACAATATTAAAATAATGTTTTTTTTTTAATATTTTATATAAAAAAATCATGAATTCCAAAAAAAAAATTTAATTTGTATTATTTTTTTATGTTTTTTTAGTCTATAATTAAAAAAAAACATCAACAAAAACAACAAATATATTACATGTCAAAATTATTTAAACAAAATAGACAATAAGGAAAGACAAATTGTTGCTGTGGCCCTCTTGAAAAAAGGAGTCCATTGCGAGTTTTCAAATTTCTTTTTCATGTTTTGAATTTCCTGCTCGCATTGAACCACTTTTTCCCGGACATCAGACAGTTCAGTCAACAGACATTTCTGGGTCTCTTTGAGTTTGTAATTTTCAAAAGATAAATTCATATTTACTTGCCTCAATTTGTGTATTTCTTTAAAGGCCATTTCTTTTGTATATGCACTTAGAGAACCATAGCCGCCAGCAGCGCCTGATGCATATGAGAACGCCGGCTTTTGTTTACCTCGAACGGCTTCCTCTTCCAAAAGCTTACGCGCTTTCTCATAAAGCCCTGCGCCTTTGGTAGAGGAAGGGTTCATTTCGATTTCTTGCTTACCCATTTGCATTTGCTTTTCTATGGCTTGCAAGGCTTCCTCACCCAAAAAATCACAAACACTTGCCTTTAAATTTTCTCCACGCAGGCGTTCGTCGTTTAGAAGCTCTTTTCCATTCATTTTAATTATTCTCACCAATTTTTTTCCTTTTCCTTTTCTTTTCCAATTACCTCTTCCTTAGGCTTCCACACAGGAATGAATGAAATCGTTCGGAAGCTCGCCCTTTTATAGACTTTTTGTTTGTTATTTTTGTTGCCTTGGTAACATCATTTGACAGGAAAATATGAAAGATTAGTAGCTTTGTTCCGAATGTGTATTCAAATTAAGAAATATTAGGTCTGTTACGGAAAATTCAGCTAAAAATCAGAAAAATTTCCGCTCCGGGTCCCAAGATATTGGCCGACGAAAATATTTTTGATGCATTTTGCGAAAAATTCTTAATTGGGTCCCTCCGTTCGGCTCTGGAAGGCTCATGTACAAGTCTATTGTCGAACTATATATATTGTGGGCGCTAGTTAGCAGTTGAGAGATGTTAGTTACATATGCGTCATAGTTCGCGCCAAATTTGATTTTGGAGGGTTTTGGGAGGGAAATTTGGACGATAAATCAGAAAAATTTTGTTTGTTGCATTAGTTGGAGCCTAGACGTCGGATCTTCGCGAAAGTTTGCATGTATCTAGATATAGTGTAAACCTATAGGTGTGTGTAATCTCAAGACCCTAGGTGGTCCAGGTCTCGAGATAGAGGAAAATTCGACTAAAAATCAGAAACATTTTCTATGTTGGATTTGTTGGAGAATATACGTCGAAACTTCACGACATTTTGCATGTATATAGATATAGTGATAGCCTATCCGTGGGTGTAATCTCAAGACCCTAGGTGGTCAAAGTTCCGAGATCTAGGAAAATTCGACCAATTAACTTTTTTTGCATTTTTCAAAATTTGCACGATCTTGATGAAATTTTGCATGTAAATAGAGGAAGTTCTTACCTATACGTCGGTGTAAATCTCAAGACCCTAGGTGGTCCGGGTCCCGAGATATAGGCCGACGAAAATATTTTTGACGAATTTTGTGAAAAGTTTTTAATCGGCTCTTGGAAGGCTCATTTGCAAGCCTATTGTCGAACTATATTTGGTGGGCGCTGGTTAGCAGTTGACAGATGTGTCATAGTTCGCGCCAAATTTCATTTTGGATGGTTTGGGCGGGAAAATTCGACGAAAAATTAGAAAAAATTTGTTTCAACTCAGGCATTCAGCGTCAAAAGCACACATGTTAACTTCTGTGCTATGGCGCCCTGTGCTCATTAGAGAGAAACTAACCACCAAACATGATGGTGAGTACATGAACCCACGATTGCTATAAATAAGTATTGTATGTCTTTGCTACATTTCAAATAAAAGGTGCATGTCTTTGCTACATTTCATATAAAAGGTGCATGTCATTGCTACATTACTTTTTGTTTGGATGTAGCAAAGACATACACTTTGTTACTAAAATATAACTGAAAAGTAGTGTTTTCGCTAACGAGTTCTGCCATCCAAAAGGCACAATAGAATTTACGTATTTTTTTGACCAACGACACCTGCTAACCACTACTTGTAACTAAAATATAACTGAAAGATGCCATTTTTACCAGCGACACCTGGCATCCAAAAGGCGTAATTAAATACACTATCTTTACGTATTGTTTCTTTGATTGCACGGCTTTGACATCTTTTGTCAAACTAAAGAACTACAATGGTGGTTGTATAAAATAACAAAATTCAACCAGAAAGTTCATGTCTTTGATAAACTAGTACTAGAATTGCATGTCTTTGCTACATTTCAAATAAAGTGCTTGTCTTTGATAAAAAGTACCATTTTATTTACTAAAACTTTATTAACTACAATAATAAAATAATGGTTTGGTTTTAAGATTTTATATTAAACAATCATAAATTCTAAAAAAAAATTTAATTTCTATTATTTTTTTGTATGTTTGTTTAGTCTATAATTAAAGAAAAACATCAACAAAAACAACAAATATATTACATATCAAAATTACAAAATTAATTAAACAAAATAGACAACAAGAAAAAACAAATTCTTGGTGTTTCCCTCTTAAAAAAAGTACTCCATTGCGAGTTTTCAAATTCCTCCTTCATTTTTTGAACTTCCTGCTCGCACTGAACCACTTTTTCTCGGGCATCAGAAAGTTCAATCAACATTTTTTTCTGGCTCTCTTGCAATTTGTAGTTTTCAAACCATAATTTCAAATTGGCTTGCCTTAATTTGTGGATTTCTTCCAACATATTATTCTTACTCACATCCATTTCCTTTCGTTTGGCTTCACTTATTATTATTTCCATTTCCTTATTACCTTTCCTTATTTCCTTTCTTTTCCTTATTTTCTTCCAATTACCTCTTCCTTAGGCTTCCACACAGGAATGAATGAAATCGTTCGGAAGCTCGCCCTTTTATAGACTTTTTGTTTGTTATTTTTGTTGCCTTGGTAACATCATTTGACAGGAAAATATGAAAGATTAGTAGCTTTGTTCCGAATGTGTATTCAAATTAAGAAATATTAGGTCTGTTACGGAAAATTCAGCTAAAAATCAGAAAAATTTCCGCTCCGGGTCCCAAGATATTGGCCGACGAAAATATTTTTGATGCATTTTGCGAAAAATTCTTAATTGGGTTCCTCCGTTCGGCTCTGGAAGGCTCATGTACAAGTCTATTGTCGAACTATATATATTGTGGGCGCTAGTTAGCAGTTGAGAGATGTTAGTTACATATGCGTCATAGTTCGCGCCAAATTTGATTTTGGAGGGTTTTGGGAGGGAAATTTGGACGATAAATCAGAAAAATTTTGTTTGTTGCATTAGTTGGAGCCTAGACGCCGGATCTTCGCGAAAGTTTGCATGTATCTAGATATAGTGTAAACCTATAGGTGTGTGTAATCTCAAGACCCTAGGTGGTCCAGGTCTCGAGATAGAGGAAAATTCGACTAAAAATCAGAAACATTTTCTATGTTGGATTTGTTGGAGAATATACGTCGAAACTTCACGACATTTTGCATGTATATAGATATAGTGATAGCCTATCCGTGGGTGTAATCTCAAGACCCTAGGTGGTCAAAGTTCCGAGATCTAGGAAAATTCGACCAATTAACTTTTTTTGCATTTTTCAAAATTTGCACGATCTTGATGAAATTTTGCATGTAAATAGAGGAAGTTCTTACCTATACGTCGGTGTAAATCTCAAGACCCTAGGTGGTCCGGGTCCCGAGATATAGGCCGACGAAAATATTTTTGACGAATTTTGTGAAAAGTTTTTAATCGGCTCTTGGAAGGCTCATTTGCAAGCCTATTGTCGAACTATATTTGGTGGGCGCTGGTTAGCAGTTGACAGATGTGTCATAGTTCGCGCCAAATTTCATTTTGGATGGTTTGGGCGGGAAAATTCGACGAAAAATTAGAAAAAATTTGTTTCAACTCAGGCATTCAGCGTCAAAAGCACACATGTTAACTTCTGTGCTATGGCGCCCTGTGCTCATTAGAGAGAAACTAACCACCAAACATGATGGTGAGTACATGAACCCACGATTGCTATAAATAAGTATTGTATGTCTTTGCTACATTTCAAATAAAAGGTGCATGTCTTTGCTACATTTCATATAAAAGGTGCATGTCATTGCTACATTACTTTTTGTTTGGATGTAGCAAAGACATACACTTTGTTACTAAAATATAACTGAAAAGTAGTGTTTTCGCTAACGAGTTCTGCCATCCAAAAGGCACAATAGAATTTACGTATTTTTTTGACCAACGACACCTGCTAACCACTACTTGTAACTAAAATATAACTGAAAGATGCCATTTTTACCAGCGACACCTGGCATCCAAAAGGCGTAATTAAATACACTATCTTTACGTATTGTTTCTTTGATTGCACGGCTTTGACATCTTTTGTCAAACTAAAGAACTACAATGGTGGTTGTATAAAATAACAAAATTCAACCAGAAAGTTCATGTCTTTGATAAACTAGTACTAGAATTGCATGTCTTTGCTACATTTCAAATAAAGTGCTTGTCTTTGATAAAAAGTACCATTTTATTTACTAAAACTTTATTAACTACAATAATAAAATAATGGTTTGGTTTTAAGATTTTATATTAAACAATCATAAATTCTAAAAAAAAATTTAATTTCTATTATTTTTTTGTATGTTTGTTTAGTCTATAATTAAAGAAAAACATCAACAAAAACAACAAATATATTACATATCAAAATTACAAAATTAATTAAACAAAATAGACAACAAGAAAAAACAAATTCTTGGTGTTTCCCTCTTAAAAAAAGTACTCCATTGCGAGTTTTCAAATTCCTCCTTCATTTTTTGAACTTCCTGCTCGCACTGAACCACTTTTTCTCGGGCATCAGAAAGTTCAATCAACATTTTTTTCTGGCTCTCTTGCAATTTGTAGTTTTCAAACCATAATTTCAAATTGGCTTGCCTTAATTTGTGGATTTCTTCCAACATATTATTCTTACTCACATCCATTTCCTTTCGTTTGGCTTCACTTATTATTATTTCCATTTCCTTATTACCTTTCCTTATTTCCTTTCTTTTCCTTATTTTCTTCCAATTACCTCTTCCTTAGGCTTCCACACAGGAATGAATGAAATCGTTCGGAAGCTCGCCCTTTTATAGACTTTTTGTTTGTTATTTTTGTTGCCTTGGTAACATCATTTGACAGGAAAATATGAAAGATTAGTAGCTTTGTTCCGAATGTGTATTCAAATTAAGAAATATTAGGTCTGTTACGGAAAATTCAGCTAAAAATCAGAAAAATTTCCGCTCCGGGTCCCAAGATATTGGCCGACGAAAATATTTTTGATGCATTTTGCGAAAAATTCTTAATTGGGTTCCTCCGTTCGGCTCTGGAAGGCTCATGTACAAGTCTATTGTCGAACTATATATATTGTGGGCGCTAGTTAGCAGTTGAGAGATGTTAGTTACATATGCGTCATAGTTCGCGCCAAATTTGATTTTGGAGGGTTTTGGGAGGGAAATTTGGACGATAAATCAGAAAAATTTTGTTTGTTGCATTAGTTGGAGCCTAGACGTCGGATCTTCGCGAAAGTTTGCATGTATCTAGATATAGTGTAAACCTATAGGTGTGTGTAATCTCAAGACCCTAGGTGGTCCAGGTCTCGAGATAGAGGAAAATTCGACTAAAAATCAGAAACATTTTCTATGTTGGATTTGTTGGAGAATATACGTCGAAACTTCACGACATTTTGCATGTATATAGATATAGTGATAGCCTATCCGTGGGTGTAATCTCAAGACCCTAGGTGGTCAAAGTTCCGAGATCTAGGAAAATTCGACCAATTAACTTTTTTTGCATTTTTCAAAATTTGCACGATCTTGATGAAATTTTGCATGTAAATAGAGGAAGTTCTTACCTATACGTCGGTGTAAATCTCAAGACCCTAGGTGGTCCGGGTCCCGAGATATAGGCCGACGAAAATATTTTTGACGAATTTTGTGAAAAGTTTTTAATCGGCTCTTGGAAGGCTCATTTGCAAGCCTATTGTCGAACTATATTTGGTGGGCGCTGGTTAGCAGTTGACAGATGTGTCATAGTTCGCGCCAAATTTCATTTTGGATGGTTTGGGCGGGAAAATTCGACGAAAAATTAGAAAAAATTTGTTTCAACTCAGGCATTCAGCGTCAAAAGCACACATGTTAACTTCTGTGCTATGGCGCCCTGTGCTCATTAGAGAGAAACTAACCACCAAACATGATGGTGAGTACATGAACCCACGATTGCTATAAATAAGTATTGTATGTCTTTGCTACATTTCAAATAAAAGGTGCATGTCTTTGCTACATTTCATATAAAAGGTGCATGTCATTGCTACATTACTTTTTGTTTGGATGTAGCAAAGACATATACTTTGTTACTAAAATATAACTGAAAAGTAGTGTTTTCGCTAACGAGTTCTGCCATCCAAAAGGCACAATAGAATTTACGTATTTTTTTGACCAACGACACCTGCTAACCACTACTTGTAACTAAAATATAACTGAAAGATGCCATTTTTACCAGCGACACCTGGCATCCAAAAGGCGTAATTAAATACACTATCTTTACGTATTGTTTCTTTGATTGCACGGCTTTGACATCTTTTGTCAAACTAAAGAACTACAATGGTGGTTGTATAAAATAACAAAATTCAACCAGAAAGTTCATGTCTTTGATAAACTAGTACTAGAATTGCATGTCTTTGCTACATTTCAAATAAAGTGCTTGTCTTTGATAAAAAGTACCATTTTATTTACTAAAACTTTATTAACTACAATAATAAAATAATGGTTTGGTTTTAAGATTTTATATTAAACAATCATAAATTCTAAAAAAAAATTTAATTTCTATTATTTTTTTGTATGTTTGTTTAGTCTATAATTAAAGAAAAACATCAACAAAAACAACAAATATATTACATATCAAAATTACAAAATTAATTAAACAAAATAGACAACAAGAAAAAACAAATTCTTGGTGTTTCCCTCTTAAAAAAAGTACTCCATTGCGAGTTTTCAAATTCCTCCTTCATTTTTTGAACTTCCTGCTCGCACTGAACCACTTTTTCTCGGGCATCAGAAAGTTCAATCAACATTTTTTTCTGGCTCTCTTGCAATTTGTAGTTTTCAAACCATAATTTCAAATTGGCTTGCCTTAATTTGTGGATTTCTTCCAACATATTATTCTTACTCACATCCATTTCCTTTCGTTTGGCTTCACTTATTATTATTTCCATTTCCTTATTACCTTTCCTTATTTCCTTTCTTTTCCTTATTTTCTTCCAATTACCTCTTCCTTAGGCTTCCACACAGGAATGAATGAAATCGTTCGGAAGCTCGCCCTTTTATAGACTTTTTGTTTGTTATTTTTGTTGCCTTGGTAACATCATTTGACAGGAAAATATGAAAGATTAGTAGCTTTGTTCCGAATGTGTATTCAAATTAAGAAATATTAGGTCTGTTACGGAAAATTCAGCTAAAAATCAGAAAAATTTCCGCTCCGGGTCCCAAGATATTGGCCGACGAAAATATTTTTGATGCATTTTGCGAAAAATTCTTAATTGGGTCCCTCCGTTCGGCTCTGGAAGGCTCATGTACAAGTCTATTGTCGAACTATATATATTGTGGGCGCTAGTTAGCAGTTGAGAGATGTTAGTTACATATGCGTCATAGTTCGCGCCAAATTTGATTTTGGAGGGTTTTGGGAGGGAAATTTGGACGATAAATCAGAAAAATTTTGTTTGTTGCATTAGTTGGAGCCTAGACGTCGGATCTTCGCGAAAGTTTGCATGTATCTAGATATAGTGTAAACCTATAGGTGTGTGTAATCTCAAGACCCTAGGTGGTCCAGGTCTCGAGATAGAGGAAAATTCGACTAAAAATCAGAAACATTTTCTATGTTGGATTTGTTGGAGAATATACGTCGAAACTTCACGACATTTTGCATGTATATAGATATAGTGATAGCCTATCCGTGGGTGTAATCTCAAGACCCTAGGTGGTCAAAGTTCCGAGATCTAGGAAAATTCGACCAATTAACTTTTTTTGCATTTTTCAAAATTTGCACGATCTTGATGAAATTTTGCATGTAAATAGAGGAAGTTCTTACCTATACGTCGGTGTAAATCTCAAGACCCTAGGTGGTCCGGGTCCCGAGATATAGGCCGACGAAAATATTTTTGACGAATTTTGTGAAAAGTTTTTAATCGGCTCTTGGAAGGCTCATTTGCAAGCCTATTGTCGAACTATATTTGGTGGGCGCTGGTTAGCAGTTGACAGATGTGTCATAGTTCGCGCCAAATTTCATTTTGGATGGTTTGGGCGGGAAAATTCGACGAAAAATTAGAAAAAATTTGTTTCAACTCAGGCATTCAGCGTCAAAAGCACACATGTTAACTTCTGTGCTATGGCGCCCTGTGCTCATTAGAGAGAAACTAACCACCAAACATGATGGTGAGTACATGAACCCACGATTGCTATAAATAAGTATTGTATGTCTTTGCTACATTTCAAATAAAAGGTGCATGTCTTTGCTACATTTCATATAAAAGGTGCATGTCATTGCTACATTACTTTTTGTTTGGATGTAGCAAAGACATACACTTTGTTACTAAAATATAACTGAAAAGTAGTGTTTTCGCTAACGAGTTCTGCCATCCAAAAGGCACAATAGAATTTACGTATTTTTTTGACCAACGACACCTGCTAACCACTACTTGTAACCAATCCCATGGCAGCCGGTTGTACGTACCGGATTGACCCGATGGAATATTCATCGGCAAGGGCTGCCGCCTCAGTACGTGTTCGTCTTTTTTCGTCATGGGAGAGGCACATCCCGGAGTGCCTTCTCCCTATGCTTCTGGTCCGTACCGGGATTGAAAAGAACCCCGGACCCTGGTTCTGTTCCGTTTGCCAGAACCGCCTTCATCATCGGTCAGTGTCGGTGAGGTGTAACCGATGCTTGGAGTGGGTACATTTCCGTTCTTGCTCTGGCCTAACTTCGCTACGGGAGTATAGTCATACTGGCTATGTCGCTAGGTGCTGTGCGAACATAGCCAGCAGTGGGTCACAAGCGTCGCCGTCGTCGCCTTCGGCGTCCTCGTCATCGGACTATGTGACCCCCCCCCCCCCCCCCCCCGACCTCTCCCGTACGGCAATTTATGCAAAGACAGCACCCTAGCCCTACTATTGCCAGGCCAGTGCCGGGAAGTGTATCGTTCTTGCAGTTAAACTGCAATGGACTGCGAGGCAAGATTGATGAGATTGTAGATTTTATGAGTCGGAAGAGCATATCGGTCGCAGCGATCCAGGAGACAAAGCTGACTAACACCTGCAGCTTGCACAGTTGTCACGGCTACAATGTGCTACGTAAGGATCGCTCAAGGAATGGAGGTGGGGGATTGGCCATCGTTATACACCATTCCGTGCAGTATAGACCTATCTCGCCTGCGCTTGACGCTAGTTATGGGTCACTAGAATGTATGGGGGTAGCAGTCAGGTCTGCTACTGCCGAGATAGAGATATACAACGTGTATATACCGCCGGTTGGTAGCTGTGTCCCGATTAATGGCCAGGCCTACAGCCCCGACATAAGTGGGTTGCTATCTGGCCATAGTCGTCTGGTTCTGGGGGATTTTAATGCACATCACTCGTCATGGCATTCTCCCCTAGGTAACGACCAGCGTGGCATAGCTTTGGCAGAGCAGATAGATAGCTCCACGTTTTGCACGGTGAATGAGGATGCCCCCACTAGGATTACGAGGAGGTGCAGCAGCTCGCCAGACATCTCAATCGCATCCCCTGATCTCCTGAGTGACGTATCCTGGCAAGCCGTCATCTCTTTGGGGTCAGACCACCTCCCCATAATCCTCACCATCGACCGACCACCCGACTTCATAACCTCTGAGCGCCGGACGTTCATCAGTTACAAGAAGGCCAATTGGACGGGCTTCAGAGAGTATATCAATCGCCGCTTCAATGAACTGCCACCCCCCTCTGATGTGCTTGTGGCCGAGAGGAAATTCCGAGACATCATCAACGCAGCAGCCGCTCGCTTTATACCAGCCGGTCGAATACCGCAAGTGCGACCCAATTTCCCGGCGCAAGCAGTGGTACTCGCAGACGAGCGTGATGGGATTCGTGCTATGGACCCCGCTAACCCCAGAATCAGCGAGCTGAATCTGGAAATAAACAGGGTAGTCAACGAACATAAGCGGAATTTGTGGCTGGAACACTTGGAGCAATGTAACTTAGGCACCGGGGCAGGCAAACTGTGGGCCACTGTTAAGTCTCTCTCGAACCCCGGTAGACGGGACGACAGGACCTCAGTCACTTTTGGCGAGTTAACCGTGACTGATCCGAAGAGATGCGCCAGGTTGTTCAACCGTCAATTTATTGTGCATCCCGAGAGAGACAGGGCAAGGAGGAGAGCCATTCGCCGTATTCGTGGTCTCCGAGCCGATGAACAGCCATCACAATTTACCGTGGGCGAAGTTACGAATGTCATCCGTGGCGCCAAATCTTCCAAGGCGTTGGGCCCCGACGGAATCTCTACATTGATGCTGAAGAATCTGGATTTACCTGGAGTTGAGTACCTTACCACTGTCCTTAACCTGTCATTGAACACTCTTATAGTTCCCGATGTCTGGAAAATGGGCAGAGTGATCCCGCTACTGAAGCCTGGTAAAGACGCGAGTTTGGGGGAGTCGTACAGACCGATCTCCCTTCTCTCACCAGTGGCTAAGACGCTTGAGGCATTACTCCTCCCGAGCCTCGTAGGAGAATTTCCATTCGCCGAGCATCAACACGGATTTCGGAGACTGCACAGCACAACAACAGCTTTGCATGCCATCACCATCACGTCTACCTCAACGAGCTTGCCTCATATTTCGCTGCAAGAAATCTGAAGATATCCGCCACCAAATCTTCAGCCACACTGTTCACTACAAATACGCGTGAGGTGAATTCTGAGCTGACTGTGATGGTCGATGGAGAAATGATTCCGACCAACAAGTGTCCCAAAATACTTGGCGTCACATTTGACAGCTCCTACACTTTCTCCCCACATGCCACATGCCACAGCAATCTGCAATAAAGTCAAAAGTAGAAACAAGGTCCTCAAGTCACTCGCTGGCAGCACTTGGGGTGCAGACAAAGAAACCTTGTTGACCACGTACAAAGCAATTGGCCGGTCTGTGGTAAGTTATGCAGCGCCAGTGTGGTCACGTCAACTTTGAAACACGCAGTGGAATAATATTCAGATCTGTCAGAATGCCGCCCTCCGAACTGCGACGGGCTGTCTCCTTAGTTC
This sequence comes from Stomoxys calcitrans, assembly GCF_963082655.1. Taxonomy (NCBI): domain Eukaryota; kingdom Metazoa; phylum Arthropoda; class Insecta; order Diptera; family Muscidae; genus Stomoxys; species Stomoxys calcitrans. The sequence continues at coordinate 23,864 of NC_081556.1, read as the reverse complement.
TCATGTGGTCCACCTCCATCAGGAGACAAAGATAAGAAGTCAAAACACCGTAGAGTGAAACAGGGAGTTCCCCAAGGTGGGGTGATATCTCCGGCTCTGTTTAACCTCTACCTATCCTCCATCCCACCTCCTCCAGACAGCATAGAGATCGTATCATATGCGGACGACTGTACGATCATGGCATCAGGCCCCCACCCATTGATGACATCTGCGATAGGTTGAACGTCTACCTCAACGAGTTTGCCTCATATTTCGCTGCAAGAAATCTGAAGATATCCGCCACCAAATCTTCAGCCACACTGTTCACTACAAATACGCGTGAGGTGAATTCTGAGCTGACTGTGATGGTCGATGGAGAAATGATTCCGACCATCAAGTGTCCCAAAATACTTGGCGTCACATTTGACAGCTCCTACACCTTCTCCCCACATGCCACAGCAATCTGCAATAAAGTCAAAAGTAGAAACAAGGTCCTCAAGTCACTCGCTGGCAGCACTTGGGGTGCAGAAAAAGAAACCTTGTTGACCACGTACAAAGCAATTGGCCCCTCTGTGGTAAGTTATGCAGCGCCAGTGTGGTCACGTCAACTTTGTGACACGCAGTGGAATAATATTCAGATCTGTCAGAATGCCGCCCTCCGAACTGCAACGGGCTGTCTCCTTAGTTCTCATGTGGACCACCTCCATCAGGAGACAAAGATCCTACCAGTGCGAAGACATAACTACATGCTGTCTAAGCAATACCTTTTGGGCTGTTATCGCAGAAATCATCCAAATCATCATCTTGTGGATAGATACCCACCGCCCAGAAGCCTTAAGGTAGATCTACACGATCTAGAGCGCGATGTCCAGCGCTACAAGAGAGAACCTCTAGATCAAGCGGCATATCAAGCGGGTCTGAACAACATTCATGCAGACACGGTAGCAGACGCGTTAATTGGCTACCGGGTGAATGCAGTCCTTGGAGAACGACCGCCACCCATTGCACCCGAAGAAATCGACCTCCCCCGGCAAACCAGAGTGGTTCTGGCTCAATTACGTTCCGGCAGATGCAGCCGCCTCAATTCCCACAGAGCTAGGATTGATGCCGACGTGCAAGATGTATGTCCCGATTGTAACCAGGGACCGCACGATACACGTCACCTGTTTAACTGCCCGGCCAGACCCACTCGACTCAGACCCAGATCCCTGTGGACGCACGCCATCTTAGTCGCGGAGTTCCTGGGTCTTGACACTCAACAGAATCATGCAGACGAAAGATAGTACACAATAAACTGCTACAACAACAACAACCAATATTTGGAGGTGTAACAAACGGAATGAAGAATTTCGAGCAATTTCATCTCATGCTGGAGCTTCTAAAATGCCATTTGTTAAGGAAACATTTAACAAGTTTTGTTATTGAGGCAAATACAACCACTCTGAGTTCAAACTTTCATTCTAAAAAAATGCCTTTGTACACACGTTTAGCTAAATTGGATAAGATATGCGCCTTCTCGGGGCTGAAAAAGTCAAATTGGAAGATTGATTTGGATTTGGCTCATTTGCAATCCAATAAAAAGTACTCTGGGCAATATTTGGAGCTACTTGCTGTATTTGATAAAAAGATTGTGCTGTATTTGATAAAAAGATTTCGGATACATCAAATGTCATGACGATTGAGAATGCACTAGGGTCTTACACCAATATTTGGAGGTGTAACAAACGGAATGAAGAATCTCGAGTAATTTCATCTCATGCTGGAGCTTCTAAAATGCCATTTGTTAAGGAAACATTTAACAAGTTTTGTTATTGAGGCAAATACAACAACTCTGAGTTCAAACTTCCATTCCAAAAAATTGCCTACATTAAATCGCCAAGTAATGTAAATTTGTCAATGAACATTCCATTGTGTCTCACAAATGTCGCCAGCATTAGAAGCGGATAACCACTACTGAAAATTATATCTGATGTTCTTGCCAGGATTCAAACCTGGGCCTTCAGCGTCATCGGCGAACATATTAACCTCTGCGCTAAGATGGCCAAGTCACAAATGTTGCTACAGATTCTCTTGGGGTGGCTAAGTCCCCCAGGACCACCCTAGCTACACCAATTCGAAATATCTCCCAGGTTTGCTAAAATTTTAGTTGCAAGACTCTCTAAGAGCACGAAAGGTTTACCCAACTAAATATTACGGTTAAATCAGTAATTAGAACCTCAAGGACCACCTGAAGACCTATTAAAGTCACACAAATTATAATTTTTTTTACTTTTTACGTGAAAAACCTGAGGGTTCTTGCCTTTTTTTCTAAAACTCTGAAATTTTTTTCTAAAGGGTGATTTTTTTGAGGTTAGGATTTTCATGCATTAGTATTTGACAGATCACGTGGGATTTCAGACATGGTGTCAAAGAGAAAGATGCTCAGTATGCTTTGACATTTCATCATGAATAGACTTACTAACGAGCAACGCTTGCAAATCATTGAATTTTATTACCAAAATCAGTGTTCGGTTCGAAATGTGTTCATTCACCGTAACGTTGCGTCCAACAGCATCTTTGAAAAAATACGGTCCAATAATTCCACCAGCGTACAAACCACACCAAACAGTGCATTTTTCGGGATGCATGGGCAGTTCTTGAACGGCTTCTGGTTGCTCTTCACTCCAAATGCGGCAATTTTGCTTATTTACGTAGCCATTCAACCAGAAATGAGCCTCATCGCTGAACAAAATTTGTCAAAATTTGAACACATTTCGAACCGAACACTGATTTTGGTAATAAAATTCAATGATTTGCAAGCGTTGCTCGTTAGTAAGTCTATTCATGATGAAATGTCAAAGCATACTGAGCATCTTTCTCTTTGACACCATGTCTGAAATCCCACGTGATCTGTCAAATACTAATGCATGAAAATCCTAACCTCAAAAAAATCACCCTTTATATATACATGTTCCTAATCATAACGATTGAAGAGCACGAAAAATTTTCCCAATAAGTCACACAAATTATGCACTTTTGTTACTTTTTACGTGAAAAACATGAGGGTTCTTGCCTTTTTTTCTTAAACTCTGCAATTTTTCTTCTTATATTTTCTTAGATATACATCTTTCTAATCATAACGAATGGGATTGCTAATGAAAATTTCATTTAATATAAAAAAATGAAATTAAATAAGGTATCGAAAACTATATGGCCACCACTGTATGTACTTGTTATATTATCCGATATTTCCATAAAAAAAATGTAAAACGATCAGGCAATGTCCTTGAACTTGTCTGTCCGGCAGTATGTCTGTTGTAAATACGATAAAATTGTTGGTTCAAAGACAGGTTAAATTCGAGGATGATAATCCATCTGGAAAAACACCAACATAGAGTGATCTCCCTAATTCCCTCGTTTATGTGGTCTTCCTATTTCCATAACGGAATTCCAGCTTAGTCTCTACTATACATGTTTCGTACATAATATTTATGTGTTCCAAATTGCAGCATTTCACATATATTGCATAAAAAAGTATCTATGAGTATATCCTATTTTCTGTGTTTAAAATAGCATATTAGTTGAATGTTATAAATTATGTCGGATTAATGTAGCTTAGGAATTATACCCTCAGATCGTTAAAGCCGTTGCAATTAGAGCATCAATCCTTTTTGTTATTTATGATATTTCAATTGTTAATTTATTTCGAATACTAATTTTAAGTTGTTTAAGAAATTTAGCGAACTGCAAAAACTATTCACTACAGTTTTGTGAGATACTACTTAATCTCTAACTGAGAACGTGTGGTTTTTTCTATTTCTTTTATATAGGATGGAGAGCTTCTGGATACAGAGCGCCATTGGTGCAATTAAGGCAATTGCATTTGTCTGTGACATAATAACTTTACCGGTTTATTTGGTGCTACAAAGACCATGGAAAAGGAGGCACGAGGCCAAGCGTGTTAAGGTCAGTATAAAAATATTCATGATGCGAATCAATCACAAAGTTATATCAGAACAAGATAAAGCTAAATATCAACGTAGGTATACAAAACTATAGGTAGTAAAGTTCACACAAATAGTTTCACTTTTCAGCTAGGAGCCACCGGGGCCAGCATGACATATAGGTTAGCATGTCCACATAAGACGGTATTATAGACAAATCCTGGCGAGAGCGTAAACAAAATTTTGAAGGAAGGGATATCCCCAAACTTATGCTGTTGATATTTGTTATGCCGGTAGCCGCGCGAAATTGGTTTCGAAAGAATTCAGCTCTTAAAAATAAGGTTGATAGTATGCAATTATTTAGTGCACGACCAAATCTTGAAGTTATTAATGAAAAAAAAATAGTTTTTAATGCCCTTATCATTGAGCTAAAACATAAGTCGGGTGGAAGTCATGGATATGGGAAATCTGTGATGGTTATGGGAAATCTCTTAAGTTGCTATTCGACTATTGAAATCGATCAACGGCTAAATTGTCGTTTGTTTTTCCTTGTTTCATTGCAAGAAAGCTATTGCTTTAATTGCGTGCGACTTCTCCGTGTGGAGAAGTTTTACGCGGCTACAGGCATTACAAATATCAACAGCATAAGTTTGGGGATACCCCTTCTTTCAAAATTTTGTTTACACTCTCGTCAGGATTTGTCTATAATACCGTCTTATGTGGGCATGCTAACCTGCATGTCATGCTGGCCCCGGTGGCTCCTAGCTAAAAAGTGAAACTATTTGTGTGAATTTAACTACAACAAGTCTAATTAACATAACATGTATATTTGTATTATTTAATTTCAGGCTAAAATTGTGTCCAATGACGAATCAACTTTAACTTATCGGACTATAGAACCGCCCCGAGATGTCCACATTAAAATGTTGCAGGACAACATAGACACACTTGAAAAAGTTTTTAATTACGTCGCAAAAACACATTCGTCTAAGCGTTGCCTGGGCACACGCCAAATCTTAAGTGAAGAAGATGAGGTACAGCCTAATGGACGTGTCTTTAAAAAGTATAATATGGGAGATTATAAATGGAAAAATTTTATCGAATCAGAACGTATGGCTGCAGCATTTGGACGCGGTCTTCGCGAATGCGGTCAGGAACCTCGCAAGAATATTGTTATATTTGCGGAAACTCGCGCTGAGTGGATGATAGCGGCTCATGGCTGTTTTAAACAGTCTATGTCCATAGTTACCGTTTACGCAACGTTGGGAGACGAGGGTGTTGCTCATTGCATAAGTGAAACGGAGGTGACAACTGTTATAACATCTCATGATCTGCTACCAAAATTCAAGCAGCTATTGGAAAAATGTCCTCTCGTTAATACGATTATCTTTATGGAGGATCAATTGCACAAAACCGATATATCAGGCTTTAAAGATGGAGTCAAGATTATTCCATTTTCACAAGTTACACGACTAGGCCAAGACAGCAAGTTTGGTAAGTTGGAATTTAATAGTATCAATTTCTTACTATATATTATGTAGGTCTTGGTGGCTTTGGGCTTGAAAATCTGTAGAGATAGAAGATTATATACCGAAATGATTGTTTGTTTTATTCATGGCATTTTTGAGCAAATATTACTTTCACGTCTTTCGCACAGAATCTTTTGTCTAGTTTTATTTTTTAACTTAGTAGTGTAAGTCAGATAAATGTATTGATTTCAAGTGTAAAGGTGAAGGGGTGATTTTCAATTTCCATCAAAGACTCGTCCTTTCTGTAGAAATTGTAGATTATATACCGAAATGATTGTTTGTTTTATTCATGGCATTTTTGAGCAATTATTACTTTCGTGGGTTTCGCACAGAACCTTTTGTCTAGTTTTATATTTTAACTTAGTAGAGTAAGTCAGATGAATGTATTGAAATCAAGTGTAAAGGTGAAGGGGGTGATTTTCGATTTCCATCAAAGACTCGTCCTTTCTGTGTGGCATCGAGGTCGACAAAGTTACTGGCCATATCAAAGAAAGTTCTTCCCCAATTTTTCGTGCAGTTAAGTTACCGTCTGACAATGCAAACAAAATAAAAATTTTTATTACTTCCGGCAATGAGAGAAATATGAACAAACAAACAAAGTAGATCAACGAAAAAAGACAAAGAGTTGTGAAATTCCTGAATACCCATTTTAAATTTTATTTAAGGAGCTGCTGAACTAAGTTTTACGTTAAATATTTTCTTTATATTTCCTTACAAGTAAAAGTCCATTTTATGTTGCCGTTAACTCCCTTTCTTCAGCTGAGTTATGAAATTTCCTGAATACCCATTTTAAATTTCATTTAAGGTGCTGCTGGACTAAGTTTTACGTTAAATATTTTCTTTATATTTCCTTACAAGTAAAAGTCCATTTTATGTCGCCGTTAACTCCCTTTCTTCAGCTGCTCGGTATTCAAAAAGTTGGCTTACTTAATTTACAGGCAAGTTTTTTTTGCATAAACCTGCTCTCCCCTGCTCCAATGGATATACCGGAAAGCTGATACGAAGTGGTACCAATTCAAACGACCACTTTTATGTGTGAAAATATTTTTTATTTATCCAAATGACAAAAATGTGTGGAAGCAAAATTTAAATTTATTAAAAAAATAAAATTAAATGAAGTTTCACCTCAAATATCTCAATTCAATGCTTTCTGTACACGTGCAAATCGATAACTGTTTTAAATCATGATATAAGACTAACATCTAGCTGTAATATTAACATACAGGGTAGCTGATGCAAAGTGTTACCAAGTTCACATTGGTATGTCTGCCGAACGTTACGTTAAATATTTTCTTTATATTTCCTTACAAGTAAAAGTCCATTTTATGTCGCCGTTAACTCCCTTTCTTCAGCTGCTCGGTATTCAAAAAGTTGGCTTACTTAATTTACAGGCAAGTTTTTTTTGCATAAACCTGCTCTCCCCTGCTCCAATGGATATACCGGAAAGCTGATACGAAGTGGTACCAATTCAAACGACCACTTTTATGTGTGAAAATATTTTTTATTTATCCAAATGACAAAAATGTGTGGAAGCAAAATTTAAATTTATTAAAAAAATAAAATTAAATGAAGTTTCACCTCAAATATCTCAATTCAATGCTTTCTGTACACGTGCAAATCGATAACTGTTTTAAATCATGATATAAGACTAACATCTAGCTGTAATATTAACATACAGGGTAGCTGATGCAAAGTGTTACCAAGTTCACATTGGTATGTCTGCCGAACTAGAAATAACAGCTATGTGATATTTGTTTTGTTTACATTTATATTGTCTACAAGCCCCGAAAGCATTTGCTTCTACAGCAAAAGTTCTAGTTAAATATACCAATATTAGCGTACTTTCATGGAAGAGGAGGTTGAATGTTAAAGACATGAAGAATATATAAACTTTATAGGGTTCTAAGATCGAAATGTTACAAACGGCATGACGAAAGCCGAAAGCCTAGTCTTCCTATGGTGAAAGATAGAAAAAACAATGTTTATCCTGATCGAATCGAACATGATTTTCTTTTAGCAAAAGCTATTTGAAAGAACTCGTTTCAGATACAAAATTAAAAGATATATACGTAAATGTTTTATGCAAAATTTAAGCCAAATCGCATAGGAGTTGTTTTCTCATCGGTGAAATTAGTCCAATCAATAGATAGATCTTTTTAAAAGCTATAACCTTACATGCGCTTCGAAATATAGACGAACTGTTGACTCAGAATGATAAGATGGCCAACAAAAATGGGTATATTATAAGGAGAATCATGAGTTTAGAAAACTCCAATGCCATGGTGGAGGGTATAAAATGATTTAACTGCAAATTTTTCTTTGAACATCGAATCAAGGAATAACGGACAATCTTAAGTCCTATACAAGTGCCGTTGAGCGATGTATCTTCGGAGAGAAGTTTCCAGCGTTACTAAGGTGTTTACCACCCACTGATAATATTTTTGATGCCCTCGCTCGAACTCGAACAAAGGCGTTCATTATCATAGGCAACCGTGCTAACATATTCGGCGCTGTTATATAGGTGTAAAAACATCATAAAAGAAGAATTTTAGCAAAGTAGCATACAAGAGTGGAAAAATGAGTCAAAACCCTAAAAAGTATGGCGAATAGTGTTCAATAAAAAGTGTCGCACAATTGGCAGTCGTCGAAAAAAATGTCAAACGGTAACGGTGTCCCAAATACGCGTTTATGTATAAAGAAGCAAGGAGACCACTTGCAGGCTCTTGTCGAGTAGAGAAATTGGCCAAAACCCTATAAAGTATGGTGAATAGTGTTCAATAAAAAAGTGTCGCACAGTTGGCAGTCGTCGAAAAAAAAGTGTCAAACGGTAACGGTGTCTCAAATACGCGTTTATGTACATGGAAGCAAGGTGATCACTTGCTGGCTCTTACCGAGTACGCTCTCTTTATCTATTTTTTCTTATGTTTCTTGTATTTCACACTTTTCCGTTACCTTCTCATTTACACTTCTTTTCCTACTGATGTGCCGCCAATAGGTCAGATTGGCCTCCGAGTGAGCCCACTTGTCAAGTTCGGCTACCCATGAAATCAAGTTTTCCAGAAGAAATAATTATATTAATATTTGTTTTTGAGACAGTGTCATTTATATTTAACTATTAAACCTACATTCGGATAAATTGTTTTGTCGAAAAATTCTGTAGTACGCTGCGGAAAAGTTTTTCTTTATTTTTTATTTTCAAATTAAAATTTTACAAAAAAATACTTGGGTTAAGTATGAGGTACCAGGCAGTGACTCACATGGCAGGAATGCGAAACGTTATTTGCAATTTTATTATATATGCTATGGTGTTGTAATAATTTTAATATTAACTTTTTTTCAGAGGGTGTTCCCCCGAAGGGCAATGATATTGCAATCATAATGTATACTTCCGGATCTACTGGGACACCTAAGGGAGTTTTGTTATCTCACAAAAACTGCATTGCAACCATGAAAGGGTTTTGCGATGTGGTGCCAATATATCCTGATGACGTCTTGATAGGGTATGTAGAAAAAATAAAAAAGTTTAAACTTAGATAATTAGTATTCTTTTCTAGTTTTCTTCCTTTGGCTCATGTTTTTGAATTAGTGGCAGAGAGTGTTTGTTTAATGACAGGCGTTCCCATAGGCTACTCGACGCCCTTGACGTTAATAGACACCAGCAGCAAAATTATGAGGGGTTCAAAGGGAGATGCAACAGTTTTGAAACCTACATGTATGACAACAGTACCAGTAAGTAAATTATTGTAAAACATACTGTACGGTATTTGACGTTTTAATCTAAAAATATTTTAGCTCATTTTGGATAGAATTTCAAAAGGCATTAACGATAAAGTTAATTCGGGCTCCGCTTTTAAAAAAGCTCTATTTCAATTTCTTTACCAGTACAAAGTTAAATGGATTAAAAAAGGTTATCAGACCCCATTGATTGATAGGTAAACTGAGATGAGCATCAAGTACGACTTATGCCTCAATTATAACTTTTTCAGATTGGTTTTCAAGAAGGTCGCTAAATTGATGGGAGGTCGTGTTCGTATTATGATGTCGGGAGGTGCACCACTTTCGCCAGACACACACGAACAAATAAAAACTTGTTTATGCGTTGACTTAATTCAGGGCTACGGTTTAACGGAGACCACTTCAGGAGCAACAGTCATGGATTGTAATATGAATTGTGAAATATTAGTCGAATTTAATTAAAAATATATTTTTTTAGATCGGGATATGCAATATGGACGTGTTGGGGCACCATTGACAGTTTGCGAAATACGCTTAGTCAATTGGGAGGAAGGAGGCTACAGAGTGACAAATAAACCTTATCCGCAAGTAAGCTTAAGCTGGTTTATGATTCATTGAACTGGGTTCCATATCGATTTTATTCTCAACTAGGGTGAAGTTCTTGTTGGTGGCGAATGCGTTTCAATGGGATATTATAAGCTACCAAATAAAACCGCTGATGATTTCTTTGACGAGGATGGTAAGCGCTGGTTCAAAACTGGAGATGTTGGAGAAATGCATCCTGACGGCGTACTTAAAATAATAGGTAAATTTCTCTGGAGATTTATTTTTGACATGGAAAATTTTACTTATTTAATTCTTTAATTTTAGATCGTAAGAAGGACTTGGTGAAATTACAAGCAGGCGAGTATGTTTCATTGGGCAAAGTAGAATCGGAATTGAAAACATGTCCATTGGTGGAAAATATATGTGTGTACGGCGACCCAACCAAGCAATTTACTGTAGCCCTAGTTGTACCAAATCAAAAGCATTTGGAAGAATTGTCTATTCGCCACGGGTTGGAAGGGAAGTCATTTGAAGAACTCTGCTCCAATCCTGTGATTGAAAAAGCGGTGATTAAGGAAATAGCGGAGCATGCTAGAAAATGTAAGCAAACGCACAAGGTAATTAATTTTCAATGTCTAATGTGCGTTGTTTTTTAATAGGCAAACTACAAAAGTATGAAGTACCCGCCGCTATAACATTGTGTAAAGAAGTTTGGTCGCCCGACATGGGGCTTGTTACTGCTGCATTCAAGCTCAAACGCAAAGACATTCAAGACAAATATCAGCATGATATTAATCGAATGTACGCCTCATGAAATTGGCTTAACAATTAGATCTAGATTACACACAAAACAAAAAAAAAGAGTCTGCAAAAAATAATAAATCATTTACTTTTTAGAGTCCTGATATCATGCTCTTTATTTCACCAATAACTTAGTAAAGCATTATTGGGAACACAAATTATTTATTAATCAGAAAAAAAATTCATATGTTAAATATTGTAGCTAATCTCCTATTAAGAGCAAATTTAATGATTTAAAAAGCAACTTTAAATAACAGGCTGGAAATATGTTAAAACTTGAATATAAGCATTGATTATGGACTGGATAGTAACAAATTTATACTCAGACTAAAAAGAACTATTCGTACGTCGTGGGATAGAGAATCTAATTTGCAATTGCCGTAGGTCAGAGGCATACATATAATAAAAATAGATTTTTTTTATTGTTTTGTAATACTTATTTGTGAGCCGACATATTGTATATAATTTAAATTATTCAGCAAAGCTATTTTATTCAAGAATGTCTCAAAAATCTTACAGATCCTGTAATCATAGTACTACCTACGGCGTACTGAAATAATGAGTATACTGTTTTTTTGGCAATAAAAGCACAATAATGGTATTATAATTTCAATATTGCCGTCGTAAAATTTGCTTTGATTAGAAAGACCTCCATAGAACAATGCTTGTATTAACATTTTATTGATTCCAGGATTAAAATAGGTGAAGAATGTTTTATTTAGTATTATGTTTTTTGTTAAATGATTTATTGTTTGATAAGAAACTAAACAAATAAAATAATATTTACATAAATTATCCTACTTGATAAAGACATCTTGGAGTTGCTTCAAGCTTTCATTACATTTTTACTATCTTATTTAGTATCGGCTGAACATTTTTGATTTAAACGACTTTTGTAAATTTTGTTCTTGAACACATTTTGGATACTAGTTTGTAGTTATAATTTGTTATAAAATTAAGTGTATTAACATAGTAAATTTAAGTTTAAGGTTAGTGCTGAAACATTTGATGGATTTCTTTTTTTTTTTTTTTGTTTAAAGAAGAGGAGACTTAAGAAAAGCCAGTTATAGCAAAATACACAATATTACATAAATATAATAAATGAAAAATTTCGCTTATTTACATGCTGCAATTCTCAGTTTGTAGGAAAAAGAAAAAAATAGGAAATACAAATTTCCTCGACAAAACTGACTATTTGTTTTATAGATTGCAAAGGTACTCGTTAACGGATTTTAGAAGTATCCCCTGTCCATAAATGAAATGTTCATGGAAAATTCAGTAGTAGTAGTAGTAAAAGTACTCGTTACCGGATTTTAGAATGGTTTATTTTTTGCTAAATATCCAAAAAAAAATCGTTTTTATCAAGGCATTGTGGGTCCATGTCGGAAATGAGCTTGAAGTACTATTTAATTGTCGTCAATTAATAAAGGATTTTCCAATAAGATATGTTATTTTGATATTCAAAGAAAAATGGAATTTTTGGGATAATTGATCGGATGTTTATTTCATAACAACGAGAAAGGTACGCATTTCATAATGAAGAAGAAATTCAGTAAAATGGGCACCACTACCACGCTTACCGGACCATACCTTCCATGCCATTTGCCATAACCAAATCGCAAAATGGCTGACCTATGTCCTCGAGAGCCTCACTAATCCTATCTTTGTGGTGTTGACCCTGGGCTGTTTTCCCCAAAAGGAAAAAGTCGCAACGTGTTAAATCACAAGATCTGGTGGTCAATTGTGATCATCTCTTCCTGAGATAACACGGCCCGGAAACTTTTCCCGTAAAAAAGCAATGGTTTTGTTGCTCGTGTGCCACATGACGCCGTCTTGTTGAAGGTAAACAATGTCCAGATCAATACCATCAGAATCGGTTCATAAAAATGCGTAAGTCATCTTCCGATAGCGCAAAAAAACAATGTCCTCAAGTCACTTGACGGCAGCATTAAGGATGCTGACAAAAAACCTTGTTAACCACGTAAAAACAGTTGGCCGATCTGTGTTAAATTATGCAGCGCCATTGTGGTCTAGTCAGCTATGTCACACTCAGTGGAATGATATTTAGATCTTTCACAATGACGCTAAGTTCTATATTTCCATTAACAACTTCAACATCGTGGCGGCAAAGTTTAAAAATGTTAACTGTGAAAAAATTTCACTTTTCTAACAAATTTTACCAGTCCGTATTTTTTTGGAATGCTTCGAAAAGGACTTTATGCTATATTTTTATGACAATTCTTACAAAATCCTTTTGGGGCACGATAATCATTTTATTGCTTTTAATTTCATATATCAGGTACTACGACAAATTGTGGGTTTTACAACATGAAATTTGTTCGTTTGAAATGATCAGCCTCTAATTGATTTTTCTTGTAGAAACTTAGTGCCCGACGCTTAGATTATCATTGAATATTTTTGGGCACTATGTATTATTTTGCACCACATAAAGTATAAGGGAATTGGCCGTAGTAATAAAGAAAAAATATTGCCAAATTCATATGACAATATAAAACTTTCAGCAGAGATTAATCGTCCATACAGTTTAGAACAATTCGAAAATATTTTGAAATTCGTTAAACTAGTACACGATCTGCAAAATTAAAATGTTACTTTTTAAGTAAAAATAGTTTTTCTTTCAATAAACAAAGGGTGATCTCGTTTATATAATAATATATGTAAAGCAAAAAATTTACGATCTATATGACAAAAATGTTTTCGTACCGTCTCCCTGATGGTAATTTTTTTGCGACAATGCTAATACTTATGTTTGATCCTAAAGTAAATGTTAATACCAAAAGTAACATCTATACTTATTATTTATGTACAGTTTACCATAATTTATTCAACCATTTTAAAGTATCAGCAAAATGTAGGTTACTTGTAATCTAAATGGCTAACAACAGATATTTTGCACACCGATGATTGGAATCCTTGTACCAAGAAGTGTTTTGATTTTCAGATTACTTCTTTATTCGTTGGCCTCGATGGACTTCTTTTATATTTTCACCAAATGAAACAAGCCAGATTTAGTTCCTTGCTGCATAGTACTACGTAATGCAAACCAGCTATAAGTGGATCCTGATTTTATGACAGTGAACTGCTGATTTATCTCGTCAATTTTACCCTGACGGGTAGTTCTTTGCTCTAAAATGGATCAGATTTAGTTCCTTACTACGTAGCAATACGTAATACAAATCATATGTAAACGGAGGCTGATGCCAAAGCGGTAAATTAATTATTCGACGACAATTATGACTTGTGCCGTCAAGTTGGACCTGGTGGATTTTTCATTGCTTTGTCTTGCGACAACAGTGTAAAAAACTGAATTTGGACAGCAAAAAATTTGTACATTAGTCACCGATATGTATGTACTACAAACCAGCAATACATATGTATTACAGAGATCGACGGCGTAACACGGAACCGCTGATTTTCGATGAAAAGTATGATTTTAACCCGCCAAAGGTAACACATGATATTTGCATTAAATTCGTTAGGTAAAGAAATAATTTAAGCTTTCGAAAGTTTACCACTTGTAGAAGTTGTGGGTACATGGCGCTTAAATGAGCATTCACATATCTATGTTAGAAAAAAGCCGTCAACGTCAGATGGAAATGCAGTCACGGTCGTGCCTCCGAAATGATTTATCGCTGTCTTACTGAGAACTACACTTGAAGTCGGCATTCCCGGTCGTGCCTCCGAAATGATTCATCGCTGTCTTACCTGGAACTACACCTACGCAATCCATGGCCATCCAGTGTTTGTCTCCAAACGGCTAACAGTTAAATGCTGTGCGCAAACAAAAAAGGATTTACATAACTTGTTATCGCGCAGCTCATGTGAATTACTTTTTGAAAATGATTTTCAATCAATTTCGTCGAGTCAGTTATCTGTCCAGCCTTTGGTAAGTGCTAATGATTTCTTATTGTAACAAAACTTTTAGTAGATATAGAAGAAAGCTTTATAACGTCATAGTTGAATATGGCTTCCAAAAACAATGAATCTTTTGCCTGTCCTTAAATTCTTGCTATCCAGGCACTAGACACATTTATCATCCGATTATATTAAGATATTGCGCATAAATTTTCTCCGGCTCAATCATATGTGGACCTATTCTTAAGCTGTTTTTTTTGTGATCGAGCCGATACTATATCAAAAATTGAAAGCCCAAATGGAACAAAGCGTTGAGTATTCGGAATAGCTTTTAACTTCGCTCTAGCCCTGCTCGTTGGTTTTATTTTGGTAGATGGCCTGCACAAACGGATGGCAGAAGTTTGGTATGTGTCTGCTTCTCCTAAACTGTTATCAGTCTGCTGAGACATTATTGTTGTTAGTTTGTTAAATTTTAATTTGAACAGAAGTAGATTTCTGAATTCACTGCTCGCGACACATCCGATATAGTTCTCATTTATACTTCGACTTTCTTGATCATAAAGAAGACGGCACCAAAACTCGTAGATTGTTGGCCCTGCACATAAGTTTTTGCATGGAACGGAATGGAGTTTTTGCATAACAAGGAATCGTGTCTTATCTAATGGAAAAATGCTACACATTAGATGTAATGTCATGGAATCGGAATAGTTTAAAAACTTAATGATTCTGTTCAAAGACACCAATGAGATGTTGATACTTCATTCGCTTAGTAATAATAAGCGAATGAAGTGGAAAACCCAGCATAAATCTGATCTACATATGTATGTTCTTGCCGCTTCGCCCATAACAAAAACTGAAAGGCATGATCAATGGATAATAGCATTTATTCCCGACACTAAAATAACCAATATTCAAACTCTCGGACAGGACCAATGCAGGATAGTGCCTTTTATTTCCGACATAACAATAACCAATGTCAAAGCAAGAGCTAACTCTCTTTTGCTTGTCGTTCGCTAATATTACTTGTTGTTTTAAGAGGTGTAATAAAAAAAATCCGAGATATTTACTTTGATATCAACGACTTGTTTCATCCTTTAACGATAATTGAACATTTTTTTACGAACTCTCCATTAAGGGAAGGCAGTGCTGTCCGATTCAAAGGCTAAAAAAATTAAATTATTTTTTATTTATTTGCGTTTTAGCTGGCTTTACATTCGTTGAAAATTTCAGATAACCATGACTTTATTTATGTTGAAAGTTGGCTAAGTGAAAAAAATTACACATTGGTTCTTTTTGTATCGGGGATAACTTTTATTGTTGTGGGGGAAGCGGCAAGAACATAGTGTAATTCTTCAATACCAACTAAAAGTTACCTCTGCCAACGATCATTGCAAATATGTCTAAAGAACTCCATCAAGGAAATGATGACGCTGCTCTTGATGGTAGCAAAAAGATTAGGAGGTTTTGTTTTCCGCTAGTTCAATCGGCAGCAACTGTTATTTGAAATCTGCTTTTTATTTGGTTGGAAGGTCCGAGTTACCGAATGGCATTTTTGCACACATGATTAGCTTTTTCTGCATTGATAAGGAGAGAAGGATAATTTTGGAGAATAGACAAATAAAATAGATTGTTTGCTCACCTTTGGTCGGCGTTGGTTCTGACTTCAATTCTTTTTGTGTTGTGAATAAGAAGCACTACCCAGCATAAATGGCATAGCCCAGCGCATTACTTTGTGTTGTGGGCAATTGCATATCTTTGACATCTTTTTTCAAACTAAAGAAATACAATAGTGATTGTATAAAATAGCAAGATTTAAACAGAAAGTTCATGTCTTTAATAAGAAGTACCATTTTATTTACTAAAAAATTTATTATATACAATATTAAAATAATGTTTTTTTTTTAATATTTTATATAAAAAAATCATGAATTCCAAAAAAAAAATTTAATTTGTATTATTTTTTTATGTTTTTTTAGTCTATAATTAAAAAAAAACATCAACAAAAACAACAAATATATTACATGTCAAAATTATTTAAACAAAATAGACAATAAGGAAAGACAAATTGTTGCTGTGGCCCTCTTGAAAAAAGGAGTCCATTGCGAGTTTTCAAATTTCTTTTTCATGTTTTGAATTTCCTGCTCGCATTGAACCACTTTTTCCCGGACATCAGACAGTTCAGTCAACAGACATTTCTGGGTCTCTTTGAGTTTGTAATTTTCAAAAGATAAATTCATATTTACTTGCCTCAATTTGTGTATTTCTTTAAAGGCCATTTCTTTTGTATATGCACTTAGAGAACCATAGCCGCCAGCAGCGCCTGATGCATATGAGAACGCCGGCTTTTGTTTACCTCGAACGGCTTCCTCTTCCAAAAGCTTACGCGCTTTCTCATAAAGCCCTGCGCCTTTGGTAGAGGAAGGGTTCATTTCGATTTCTTGCTTACCCATTTGCATTTGCTTTTCTATGGCTTGCAAGGCTTCCTCACCCAAAAAATCACAAACACTTGCCTTTAAATTTTCTCCACGCAGGCGTTCGTCGTTTAGAAGCTCTTTTCCATTCATTTTAATTATTCTCACCAATTTTTTTCCTTTTCCTTTTCTTTTCCAATTACCTCTTCCTTAGGCTTCCACACAGGAATGAATGAAATCGTTCGGAAGCTCGCCCTTTTATAGACTTTTTGTTTGTTATTTTTGTTGCCTTGGTAACATCATTTGACAGGAAAATATGAAAGATTAGTAGCTTTGTTCCGAATGTGTATTCAAATTAAGAAATATTAGGTCTGTTACGGAAAATTCAGCTAAAAATCAGAAAAATTTCCGCTCCGGGTCCCAAGATATTGGCCGACGAAAATATTTTTGATGCATTTTGCGAAAAATTCTTAATTGGGTCCCTCCGTTCGGCTCTGGAAGGCTCATGTACAAGTCTATTGTCGAACTATATATATTGTGGGCGCTAGTTAGCAGTTGAGAGATGTTAGTTACATATGCGTCATAGTTCGCGCCAAATTTGATTTTGGAGGGTTTTGGGAGGGAAATTTGGACGATAAATCAGAAAAATTTTGTTTGTTGCATTAGTTGGAGCCTAGACGCCGGATCTTCGCGAAAGTTTGCATGTATCTAGATATAGTGTAAACCTATAGGTGTGTGTAATCTCAAGACCCTAGGTGGTCCAGGTCTCGAGATAGAGGAAAATTCGACTAAAAATCAGAAACATTTTCTATGTTGGATTTGTTGGAGAATATACGTCGAAACTTCACGACATTTTGCATGTATATAGATATAGTGATAGCCTATCCGTGGGTGTAATCTCAAGACCCTAGGTGGTCAAAGTTCCGAGATCTAGGAAAATTCGACCAATTAACTTTTTTTGCATTTTTCAAAATTTGCACGATCTTGATGAAATTTTGCATGTAAATAGAGGAAGTTCTTACCTATACGTCGGTGTAAATCTCAAGACCCTAGGTGGTCCGGGTCCCGAGATATAGGCCGACGAAAATATTTTTGACGAATTTTGTGAAAAGTTTTTAATCGGCTCTTGGAAGGCTCATTTGCAAGCCTATTGTCGAACTATATTTGGTGGGCGCTGGTTAGCAGTTGACAGATGTGTCATAGTTCGCGCCAAATTTCATTTTGGATGGTTTGGGCGGGAAAATTCGACGAAAAATTAGAAAAAATTTGTTTCAACTCAGGCATTCAGCGTCAAAAGCACACATGTTAACTTCTGTGCTATGGCGCCCTGTGCTCATTAGAGAGAAACTAACCACCAAACATGATGGTGAGTACATGAACCCACGATTGCTATAAATAAGTATTGTATGTCTTTGCTACATTTCAAATAAAAGGTGCATGTCTTTGCTACATTTCATATAAAAGGTGCATGTCATTGCTACATTACTTTTTGTTTGGATGTAGCAAAGACATACACTTTGTTACTAAAATATAACTGAAAAGTAGTGTTTTCGCTAACGAGTTCTGCCATCCAAAAGGCACAATAGAATTTACGTATTTTTTTGACCAACGACACCTGCTAACCACTACTTGTAACTAAAATATAACTGAAAGATGCCATTTTTACCAGCGACACCTGGCATCCAAAAGGCGTAATTAAATACACTATCTTTACGTATTGTTTCTTTGATTGCACGGCTTTGACATCTTTTGTCAAACTAAAGAACTACAATGGTGGTTGTATAAAATAACAAAATTCAACCAGAAAGTTCATGTCTTTGATAAACTAGTACTAGAATTGCATGTCTTTGCTACATTTCAAATAAAGTGCTTGTCTTTGATAAAAAGTACCATTTTATTTACTAAAACTTTATTAACTACAATAATAAAATAATGGTTTGGTTTTAAGATTTTATATTAAACAATCATAAATTCTAAAAAAAAATTTAATTTCTATTATTTTTTTGTATGTTTGTTTAGTCTATAATTAAAGAAAAACATCAACAAAAACAACAAATATATTACATATCAAAATTACAAAATTAATTAAACAAAATAGACAACAAGAAAAAACAAATTCTTGGTGTTTCCCTCTTAAAAAAAGTACTCCATTGCGAGTTTTCAAATTCCTCCTTCATTTTTTGAACTTCCTGCTCGCACTGAACCACTTTTTCTCGGGCATCAGAAAGTTCAATCAACATTTTTTTCTGGCTCTCTTGCAATTTGTAGTTTTCAAACCATAATTTCAAATTGGCTTGCCTTAATTTGTGGATTTCTTCCAACATATTATTCTTACTCACATCCATTTCCTTTCGTTTGGCTTCACTTATTATTATTTCCATTTCCTTATTACCTTTCCTTATTTCCTTTCTTTTCCTTATTTTCTTCCAATTACCTCTTCCTTAGGCTTCCACACAGGAATGAATGAAATCGTTCGGAAGCTCGCCCTTTTATAGACTTTTTGTTTGTTATTTTTGTTGCCTTGGTAACATCATTTGACAGGAAAATATGAAAGATTAGTAGCTTTGTTCCGAATGTGTATTCAAATTAAGAAATATTAGGTCTGTTACGGAAAATTCAGCTAAAAATCAGAAAAATTTCCGCTCCGGGTCCCAAGATATTGGCCGACGAAAATATTTTTGATGCATTTTGCGAAAAATTCTTAATTGGGTTCCTCCGTTCGGCTCTGGAAGGCTCATGTACAAGTCTATTGTCGAACTATATATATTGTGGGCGCTAGTTAGCAGTTGAGAGATGTTAGTTACATATGCGTCATAGTTCGCGCCAAATTTGATTTTGGAGGGTTTTGGGAGGGAAATTTGGACGATAAATCAGAAAAATTTTGTTTGTTGCATTAGTTGGAGCCTAGACGCCGGATCTTCGCGAAAGTTTGCATGTATCTAGATATAGTGTAAACCTATAGGTGTGTGTAATCTCAAGACCCTAGGTGGTCCAGGTCTCGAGATAGAGGAAAATTCGACTAAAAATCAGAAACATTTTCTATGTTGGATTTGTTGGAGAATATACGTCGAAACTTCACGACATTTTGCATGTATATAGATATAGTGATAGCCTATCCGTGGGTGTAATCTCAAGACCCTAGGTGGTCAAAGTTCCGAGATCTAGGAAAATTCGACCAATTAACTTTTTTTGCATTTTTCAAAATTTGCACGATCTTGATGAAATTTTGCATGTAAATAGAGGAAGTTCTTACCTATACGTCGGTGTAAATCTCAAGACCCTAGGTGGTCCGGGTCCCGAGATATAGGCCGACGAAAATATTTTTGACGAATTTTGTGAAAAGTTTTTAATCGGCTCTTGGAAGGCTCATTTGCAAGCCTATTGTCGAACTATATTTGGTGGGCGCTGGTTAGCAGTTGACAGATGTGTCATAGTTCGCGCCAAATTTCATTTTGGATGGTTTGGGCGGGAAAATTCGACGAAAAATTAGAAAAAATTTGTTTCAACTCAGGCATTCAGCGTCAAAAGCACACATGTTAACTTCTGTGCTATGGCGCCCTGTGCTCATTAGAGAGAAACTAACCACCAAACATGATGGTGAGTACATGAACCCACGATTGCTATAAATAAGTATTGTATGTCTTTGCTACATTTCAAATAAAAGGTGCATGTCTTTGCTACATTTCATATAAAAGGTGCATGTCATTGCTACATTACTTTTTGTTTGGATGTAGCAAAGACATACACTTTGTTACTAAAATATAACTGAAAAGTAGTGTTTTCGCTAACGAGTTCTGCCATCCAAAAGGCACAATAGAATTTACGTATTTTTTTGACCAACGACACCTGCTAACCACTACTTGTAACTAAAATATAACTGAAAGATGCCATTTTTACCAGCGACACCTGGCATCCAAAAGGCGTAATTAAATACACTATCTTTACGTATTGTTTCTTTGATTGCACGGCTTTGACATCTTTTGTCAAACTAAAGAACTACAATGGTGGTTGTATAAAATAACAAAATTCAACCAGAAAGTTCATGTCTTTGATAAACTAGTACTAGAATTGCATGTCTTTGCTACATTTCAAATAAAGTGCTTGTCTTTGATAAAAAGTACCATTTTATTTACTAAAACTTTATTAACTACAATAATAAAATAATGGTTTGGTTTTAAGATTTTATATTAAACAATCATAAATTCTAAAAAAAAATTTAATTTCTATTATTTTTTTGTATGTTTGTTTAGTCTATAATTAAAGAAAAACATCAACAAAAACAACAAATATATTACATATCAAAATTACAAAATTAATTAAACAAAATAGACAACAAGAAAAAACAAATTCTTGGTGTTTCCCTCTTAAAAAAAGTACTCCATTGCGAGTTTTCAAATTCCTCCTTCATTTTTTGAACTTCCTGCTCGCACTGAACCACTTTTTCTCGGGCATCAGAAAGTTCAATCAACATTTTTTTCTGGCTCTCTTGCAATTTGTAGTTTTCAAACCATAATTTCAAATTGGCTTGCCTTAATTTGTGGATTTCTTCCAACATATTATTCTTACTCACATCCATTTCCTTTCGTTTGGCTTCACTTATTATTATTTCCATTTCCTTATTACCTTTCCTTATTTCCTTTCTTTTCCTTATTTTCTTCCAATTACCTCTTCCTTAGGCTTCCACACAGGAATGAATGAAATCGTTCGGAAGCTCGCCCTTTTATAGACTTTTTGTTTGTTATTTTTGTTGCCTTGGTAACATCATTTGACAGGAAAATATGAAAGATTAGTAGCTTTGTTCCGAATGTGTATTCAAATTAAGAAATATTAGGTCTGTTACGGAAAATTCAGCTAAAAATCAGAAAAATTTCCGCTCCGGGTCCCAAGATATTGGCCGACGAAAATATTTTTGATGCATTTTGCGAAAAATTCTTAATTGGGTTCCTCCGTTCGGCTCTGGAAGGCTCATGTACAAGTCTATTGTCGAACTATATATATTGTGGGCGCTAGTTAGCAGTTGAGAGATGTTAGTTACATATGCGTCATAGTTCGCGCCAAATTTGATTTTGGAGGGTTTTGGGAGGGAAATTTGGACGATAAATCAGAAAAATTTTGTTTGTTGCATTAGTTGGAGCCTAGACGTCGGATCTTCGCGAAAGTTTGCATGTATCTAGATATAGTGTAAACCTATAGGTGTGTGTAATCTCAAGACCCTAGGTGGTCCAGGTCTCGAGATAGAGGAAAATTCGACTAAAAATCAGAAACATTTTCTATGTTGGATTTGTTGGAGAATATACGTCGAAACTTCACGACATTTTGCATGTATATAGATATAGTGATAGCCTATCCGTGGGTGTAATCTCAAGACCCTAGGTGGTCAAAGTTCCGAGATCTAGGAAAATTCGACCAATTAACTTTTTTTGCATTTTTCAAAATTTGCACGATCTTGATGAAATTTTGCATGTAAATAGAGGAAGTTCTTACCTATACGTCGGTGTAAATCTCAAGACCCTAGGTGGTCCGGGTCCCGAGATATAGGCCGACGAAAATATTTTTGACGAATTTTGTGAAAAGTTTTTAATCGGCTCTTGGAAGGCTCATTTGCAAGCCTATTGTCGAACTATATTTGGTGGGCGCTGGTTAGCAGTTGACAGATGTGTCATAGTTCGCGCCAAATTTCATTTTGGATGGTTTGGGCGGGAAAATTCGACGAAAAATTAGAAAAAATTTGTTTCAACTCAGGCATTCAGCGTCAAAAGCACACATGTTAACTTCTGTGCTATGGCGCCCTGTGCTCATTAGAGAGAAACTAACCACCAAACATGATGGTGAGTACATGAACCCACGATTGCTATAAATAAGTATTGTATGTCTTTGCTACATTTCAAATAAAAGGTGCATGTCTTTGCTACATTTCATATAAAAGGTGCATGTCATTGCTACATTACTTTTTGTTTGGATGTAGCAAAGACATATACTTTGTTACTAAAATATAACTGAAAAGTAGTGTTTTCGCTAACGAGTTCTGCCATCCAAAAGGCACAATAGAATTTACGTATTTTTTTGACCAACGACACCTGCTAACCACTACTTGTAACTAAAATATAACTGAAAGATGCCATTTTTACCAGCGACACCTGGCATCCAAAAGGCGTAATTAAATACACTATCTTTACGTATTGTTTCTTTGATTGCACGGCTTTGACATCTTTTGTCAAACTAAAGAACTACAATGGTGGTTGTATAAAATAACAAAATTCAACCAGAAAGTTCATGTCTTTGATAAACTAGTACTAGAATTGCATGTCTTTGCTACATTTCAAATAAAGTGCTTGTCTTTGATAAAAAGTACCATTTTATTTACTAAAACTTTATTAACTACAATAATAAAATAATGGTTTGGTTTTAAGATTTTATATTAAACAATCATAAATTCTAAAAAAAAATTTAATTTCTATTATTTTTTTGTATGTTTGTTTAGTCTATAATTAAAGAAAAACATCAACAAAAACAACAAATATATTACATATCAAAATTACAAAATTAATTAAACAAAATAGACAACAAGAAAAAACAAATTCTTGGTGTTTCCCTCTTAAAAAAAGTACTCCATTGCGAGTTTTCAAATTCCTCCTTCATTTTTTGAACTTCCTGCTCGCACTGAACCACTTTTTCTCGGGCATCAGAAAGTTCAATCAACATTTTTTTCTGGCTCTCTTGCAATTTGTAGTTTTCAAACCATAATTTCAAATTGGCTTGCCTTAATTTGTGGATTTCTTCCAACATATTATTCTTACTCACATCCATTTCCTTTCGTTTGGCTTCACTTATTATTATTTCCATTTCCTTATTACCTTTCCTTATTTCCTTTCTTTTCCTTATTTTCTTCCAATTACCTCTTCCTTAGGCTTCCACACAGGAATGAATGAAATCGTTCGGAAGCTCGCCCTTTTATAGACTTTTTGTTTGTTATTTTTGTTGCCTTGGTAACATCATTTGACAGGAAAATATGAAAGATTAGTAGCTTTGTTCCGAATGTGTATTCAAATTAAGAAATATTAGGT